>NC_091980.1:307571248-308241612 GCF_044704955.1 Pristiophorus japonicus | reverse complement strand
ACCTGTATCTTATTTTCTCTCTCTCTCTCATAACTGGAACTAGATTCTATCTCTCTCCCTCACACCTTTAACTGATTCTCTCTCACTCCCTCACACCTATAACTGATTCTCTCTCTCCCCCTCATAACTTTAACTGATTCTCTCTCTCTCTCTTCCTCACACCTTTTACTGATTCACTCCCCCTCACACCTTTAACTGATTCTCTCTCTCTCCCTCACACCTGTACCTGATTTTCTCTCTCTCTCCCTCACACCTGCAACTGATTCTCCCTCTCTCCCTCACACCTGCAACTGATTCTCTCTCTCTCCCTCTCACCTGTAATTGATTCTCTCTCTTTCCCGCACACCTGTAACTGATTCAATCTCTCTTCCTCACACCTGTAACTGATTCTCTCTCTCTCCCTCTCACCTGCAACTGATTCTCCCTCTCCCTCACACCTGCAACTGATTCTCTCGCTCTCCCTCACAGCTGTAACTGATTCTCTCTCTCTCCCTCACACCTGTAACTGACTCTCTCTCTGCCCTCACAACTGTAACTGATTCTCTCTCTCTCACTCACACCTGTAACTGATTCTCTCTCTCTCCCTCATTCCTGCAACTGATTCTCTCCCTCCCTCACTCCTGCCACTGATTTTCTCTCTCTTCTTCACACCTGTAACAGATTCACTCTCTCCCTCATACCCATAACAGATTATCTCTCTCCCGCACACCTGTAACTGATTCAATCTCTCTTCCTCACACCTGTAACTGATTCTCACTCTCTCCCTCTCACCTGCAACTGATTCTCTCTCACCCTCACACCTGTAACTGATTCTCTCTCTCTCCCTCACACCTGCAACTGATTCTCTCTCTCCCTCACACCTGTAACTGATTCTCTCTCTCTCTCTCTCTCTCTCTCTCTCTCTCTCTCTCTCTCTCTCTCACATCTGTTACTGATTCTCTCTCACTCCCTCCCACCTATAACTGATTCTCTCTCTCCCTCACACCTGCAAAATTCTCTCTCTCCCTCACACCTGCAACTGATTTTCTCTCTCTCTCGCTCACACCTGCAACTGATTCTCTCTCTCTCTCTCACACCTGTAACTAATTCTCTTTCTCTCCCTCACACCTGCAACTGATTCTCTCTCTCTTCCTCACACCTGCAATTGATTCTCTCTTCCTGACAACTGTAACTGATTCTCTCTCTCCCTCACACCTGCAAATGAATTTTTCTCTCTCCCCACAGCTGTCACTGATTCTATCTCTCTCCCTCACACCTGCAACTGATTCTCTCTCTCTCCCTCACACCTGTAACTGATTCTCTCTCTCTCCCTCACACCTGCAACTGATTCTCTCTCTCTCCCTCACACCTGTAACTGATTCTCTCTCTCATCGTCACACCTGAAATTGATTCTCTCTTTCACACTCACACGTGTAATTGATTCTCTCTCTTTCATTCACACCTGGAACTGATTCTCTCTCTCTCTCTCCCTCACACCTGTAACTGATTGTCTCTCTCCCTCACACCTGCAACATTCTCTGTCTCCCTCACAGCTGTAACTGATTTGCTCTCTCCCTCACACCTGTCACTGATTCTCCCCCTCTCCCTCACACCTGTAACTGATTCTCTCTCTCTCCCTCACACCTGTAACAGACTCTCTCTGTTTCCCTCACACCTGTAACTGAGCCTCACTCCCTCACAGCTGTAACTGATTTGCTCTCTCCCTCACACCTGTCACTGATTCTACCCCTCTTCCTCACACCTGAAACTGATTCTCTCTCCTTCACACCTGCAACTGATTCACTATCTCTCCCTCATACCTGCAACTGATTCTCTCTCTCCCTCACACCTGTAACTGATTCTCTCTCTCTCTCTCTCTCTCTCTCTCTCACACCTGTTACTGATTCTCTCTCACTCCCTCCCACCTATAACTGATTCTCTCTCTCCCTCACACCTGCAACATTCTCTCTCTCCCTCACACCTGCAACTGATTCTCTCTCTCTCACGCTCACACCTGCAAATGATTCTCTCTCTCTCTCTCTAACACCTGTAACTGATTATCTCTCTCTTCCTCACACCTGCAACTGATTCTCTCTCTCTTCCTCACACCTGTAATTGATTCTCTCTTCCTGACACCTGTAACTGGTTCGCTCTTCCTCACACCTGCAAATGATTTTTTCTCTTTCCCCACAGCTCTCACTGATTCTCTTTCTCTCCCTCACACCTGTATCTGATTCTCTCTCTTTCACTCACACCTGCAACTGATTCTCTCTCTCCCTCACCTGTAACTGATTCTCTCTCTTTCTCTCTCTCACACCTGTTACTGATTCTCTCTCACTCCCTCCCACCTATAAGTGATTCTCTCTCTCCCTTACACCTGCAAAATTCTCTCTCTCCCTCACACCTGCAACTGATTCTCTCTCTGTCTCGCTCACACCTGCAACTGATTCTCTCCCTCTCTCTCTCTCACACCTGTAACTGATTCTCTCTCTCTCCCTCACACCTGCAACTGATTCTCTCTCTCTTCCTCACACCTGTAATTGATTCTCTCTTCCTGACACCTGTAACTTATTCTCTCTCTTCCTCACACCTGCAAATGATTTTTCTCTCTCCCCACAGCTGTCACTGATTCTCTCTCTCTCCCTCACACCTGCAACTGATTATCTCTATCTCCCTCACACCTGTAACTGATTCTCTCTCTCTCCCTCACACGTGCAACTGATTCTCTATCTCTCTCCCTCACACCTGCAAAATTCTCTCTCTCCCTCACACCTGCAACTGATTCTCTCTCTCTCTCGCTCACACCTGCAACTGATTCTCTCCCTCTCTCTCTCTCACACCTGTAACTGATTCTCTCTCTCTCCCTCACACCTGCAACTGATTCTCTCTCTCTTCCTCACACCTGTATTTGATTCTCTCTTCCTGATACCTGTAACTTATTCTCTCTCTTCCTCACACCTGCAAATGATTTTTTCTCTCTCCCCACAGCTGTCACTGATTCTCTCTCTCTCCCTCACACCTGTAACTGATTCTCTCTCTCCCTCACACCTGCAAAATTATCTCTCTCCCTCACACCTGCAACTGATTCTCTCTCTCTCTCTCTCACACCTGTAACTGATTCTCTCTCTCTCTCTCTCTCTCTCTCTCTCTCGCTCACATCTGTTACTGATTCTCTCTCACTCCCTCCCACCGATAACTGATTCTCTCTCTCCCTCACACCTGCAAAATTATCTCTCTCCCTCACACCTGCAACTGATTCTCTCTCTCTCTCTCGCTCACAACGGCAACTGATTCTCTCTCTCTCTCTCTCACACCTGTAACTGATGCTCTCTCTCTCCCTCACACCTGCAACTGATTCTCGCTCTCTTCCTCACACCTGTAATTGATTCTCTCTTCCTGACACCTGTAACTGATTCTCTCTCTCCCTCACACCTGCAAATGAATTTTTCTCTCTCCCCACAGCTGTCACTGATTCTCTCTCTCTCCCTCACACCTGCAACTGATTCTCTCTCTCTCCCTCAAACCTGTAACTGATTCTCTCTCTCTCCCTCACACCTGCAACTGATTCTCTCTCTCTCCCTCACACCTGTAACTGATTCTCTCTCTCATCCTCACACCTGTAATTGATTCTCTCTTTCACACTCACACGTGTAATTGATTCTCTCTCTTTCATTCACACCTGGAACTGAATCTCTCTCTCTCTCTCCCTCACACCTGTAACTGATTGTCTCTCTCCCTTACACCTGCAACATTCTCTGTCTCCCTCACACCTGTAACAGACTCTCTCTGTTTCCCTCACACCTGTAATTGACCCTCACTCCCTCACAGCTGTAACTGATTTGCTCTCTCCCTCACACCTGTCACTGATTCTACCCCTCTCCCTCACACCTGAAACTGATTCTCTCTCCTTCACACCTGCAACTGATTCACTATTTCTCCCTCATACCTGCAACTGATTCTCTCTCTCCCTCACACCTGTAACTGATTCTCTCTCTCTCTCTCTCTCACACCTGTTACTGATTCTCTCTCACTCCCTCACACCAAGACTGATTCTCTCTTTCCCTCACACCTGCAACATTCTCTCTCTCCCTCACACCTGCAACTGATTCTCTCTCTCACGCTCACACCTGCAAATGATTCTCTCTCTCTCTCTCTCACACCTGTAACTGATTCTGTCTCTCTTCCTCAAACCTGTAATTGATTCTCTCTTCCTGACACCTGTAACTGATTCTCACTCTCCCTCACACCTGTAAATGATTTTCTCTCTCTCTCTCTCTCACACCTGTTATTGATTCTCTCTCACTCCTTCCCACCTATAAGTGATTCTCTCTCTCCCTCACACCTGCAAAATTCTCTCTCTCCCTCACACCTGCAACTGATTCTCTCTCTCTCTCGCTCACACCTGCAACTGATTCTCTCTCTCTCTCTCTCTCACACCTGTAATTGATTCTCTCGCTCTCCCTCATACCTGCAACTGATTCTCTCTCTCTTCTCACACCTGTAATTGATTCTCTCTTCCTGACACCTGTAACTGATTCTCTCTCTCCCTCACACCTGCAAATGATTTTTTCTCTTTCCCCACAGCTGTCACTGATTGTCTCTCTCTCCCTCACGCCTGTATCTGATTCTCCCTCTTTCACTCACACCTGTAACTGATTCTCTCTCTCCCTCACCTGTAACTGATTCTGTCTCTTTCTCTCTCTCACACCTGTTACTGATTCTCTCTCACTCCCTCCAACCTATTAGTGATTCTCTCTCTCCCTCACACCTGCAACATTCTCTCTTTCCATCACACCTGTAACAGATTCTCTCTCTTTCCCTCACACCTGTAACTGACCCTCACTCCCTCACAGCTGTAACTGATTTGCTCTCTCTCTCACACCTGTAACCGATTGTCCCCCTCTCCCTCACACCTGTAACTGAATCACTCTCTCGCCCTCACAGCTGTAACTGATTCTCTCTCTCTTCCTCACACCTGTAATTGATTCTCTCTTCCTGACACCTGTAACTTATTCTCTCTCTTCCTCACACCTGCAAATGATTTTTCTCTCTCCCCACAGCTGTCACTGATTCTCTCTCTCTCCATCACACCTGCAACTGATTATCTCTATCTCCCTCACACCTGTAACTGATTCTCTCTCTCTCCCTCACACGTGCAACTGATTCTCTATCTCTCTCCCTCACACCTGCAAAATTCTCTCTCTCCCTCACACCTGCAACTGATTCTCTCTCTCTCTCGCTCACACCTGCAACTGATTCTCTCCCTCTCTCTCTCTCACACCTGTAACTGATTCTCTCTCTCTTCCTCACACCTGTAATTGATTCTCTCTTCCTGACACCTGTAACTTATTCTATCTCTTCCTCACACCTGCAAATGATTTTTTCTCTCTCCCCACAGCTGTCACTGATTCTCTCTCTCTCCCTCACACCTGTAACTGATTCTCTCTCTCTCCCTCACACCTGCAACTGATTCTCTCTCTCCCTCACACCTGTAACTGATTCTCTCTCTCTCTCTCTCTCTCTCTCTCTCTCTCTCTCTCTCACATCTGTTACTGATTCTCTCTCACTCCCTCCCACCTATAACTGATTCTCTCTCTCCCTCACACCTGCAACTGATTCTCTCTCTCTCTCGCTCACACCTGCAACTGATTCTCTCTCTCTCTCTCTCTCACACCTGTAACTGATTCTCTCTCTCTCCCTCACACCTGTTACTGATTCTCTCTCACTCCCTCCAACCTATAAGTGATTCTCTCTCTCCCTCACACCTGCAACATTCTCTCTTTCCATCACACCTGTAACAGATTCTCTCTCTTTCCCTCACACCTGTAACTGACCCTCACTCCCTCACAGCTGTAACTGATTTGCTCTCTCTCTCACACCTGTAACCGATTCTCCCCCTCTCCCTCACACCTGTAACTGAATCACTCTCTCGCCCTCACAGCTGTAACTGATTCTCTCTCTCCCTCACACCTGCAACATTCTCTCTCGAACTCACACCTGCAACTGATTCTCTCTCTCTGGCTCACACCTGCAACTGATTCTCTCTCTCTCTCTCACACACCTGTAACTGATTCTCGCTCTCTCCCTCACACCTGCAACTGATTCTCTCTCTCTTCTTCACACCCATAATTGATTCTCTCTTCCTGACACCTGTAACTGATTCTCTCTCTCTCCTTCAAACCTGTAAATGATTCTCTCTCTCTCTCCCTCACACCTGTCACTGATACTCTCTCTCTCCCTCACACCTGTAACTGATTATCTCTCTCTCCCTTACACCTTTCACTGATTCTCTCTATTCCCCTCACACCCGTAACTAGTTCTCTCTCTCTCACACCTGTATCTTATTTTCTCTCTCTCTCTCATAACTGGAACTGATTCTATCTCTCTCCGTCACAGCTATAACTGATTCTCTCTCTCTCCCTCTCACCTGTAACTGATTCTCTCTCTCTCTCCCTCACACCTTTAACTGATTCTCTCTCACTCCCTCACACCTATAACTGATTCTCTCTCTCCCCCTCATAACTTTAACTGATTCTCTCTCTCTCTCTTCCTCACACCTTTTACTGATTCACTCCCCCTCACACCTTTAACTGATTCTCTCTCTCTCCCTCACACCTGTACATGATTTTCTCTCTCTCTCCCTCACACCTGCAACTGATTCTCCCTCTCTCCCTCACACCTGCAACTGATTCTCTCTCTCTCCCTCTCACCTGTAATTGATTCTCTCTCTTTCCCGCACACCTGTAACTGATTCAATCTCTCTTCCTCACACCTGTAACTGATTCTCTCTCTCTCCCTCTCACCTGCAACTGATTCTCCCTCTCCCTCACACCTGCAACTGATTCTCTCGCTCTCCCTCACAGCTGTAACTGATTCTCTCTCTCTCCCTCACACCTGTAACTGACTCTCTCTCTGCCCTCACAACTGTAACTGATTCTCTCTCTCTCACTCACACCTGTAACTGATTCTCTCTCTCTCCCTCATTCCTGCAACTGATTCTCTCCCTCCCTCACTCCTGCCACTGATTTTCTCTCTCTTCTTCACACCTGTAACAGATTCACTCTCTCCCTCATACCCATAACAGATTATCTCTCTCCCGCACACCTGTAACTGATTCAATCTCTCTTCCTCACACCTGTAACTGATTCTCACTCTCTCCCTCTCACCTGCAACTGATTCTCTCTCTCCCTCACACCTGTAACTGATTCTCTCTCTCTCCCTCACACCTGCAACTGATTCTCTCTCTCCCTCACACCTGTAACTGATTCTCTCTCTCTCTCTCTCTCTCTCTCTCTCTCTCTCTCTCTCTCTCTCTCTCTCTCACATCTGTTACTGATTCTCTCTCACTCCCTCCCACCTATAACTGATTCTCTCTCTCCCTCACACCTGCAAAATTCTCTCTCTCCCTCACACCTGCAACTGATTCTCTCTCTCTCTCGCTCACACCTGCAACTGATTCTCTCTCTCTCTCTCACACCTGTAACTAATTCTCTTTCTCTCACTCACACCTGCAACTGATTCTCTCTCTCTTCCTCACACCTGCAATTGATTCTCTCTTCCTGACAACTGTAACTGATTCTCTCTCTCCCTCACACCTGCAAATGAATTTTTCTCTCTCCCCACAGCTGTCACTGATTCTATCTCTCTCCCTCACACCTGCAACTGATTCTCTCTCTCTCCCTCACACCTGTAACTGATTCTCTCTCTCTCCCTCACACCTGCAACTGATTCTCTCTCTCTCCCTCACACCTGTAACTGATTCTCTCTCTCATCCTCACACCTGAAATTGATTCTCTCTTTCACACTCACACGTGTCATTGATTCTCTCTCTTTCATTCACACCTGGAACTGATTCTCTCTCTCTCTCTCCCTCACACCTGTAACTGATTGTCTCTCTCCCTCACACCTGCAACATTCTCTGTCTCCCTCACAGCTGTAACTGATTTGCTCTCTCCCTCACACCTGTCACTGATTCTCCCCCTCTCCCTCACACCTGTAACTGATTCTCTCTCTCTCCCTCACACCTGTAACAGACTCTCTCTGTTTCCCTCACACCTGTAACTGAGCCTCACTCCCTCACAGCTGTAACTGATTTGCTCTCTCCCTCACACCTGTCACTGATTCTACCCCTCTCCCTCACACCTGAAACTGATTCTCTCTCCTTCACACCTGCAACTGATTCACTATCTCTCCCTCATACCTGCAACTGATTCTCTCTCTCCCTCACACCTGTAACTGATTCTCTCTCTCTCTCTCTCTCTCTCACACCTGTTACTGATTCTCTCTCACTCCCTCCCACCTATAACTGATTCTCTCTCTCCCTCACACCTGCAACATTCTCTCTCTCCCTCACACCTGCAACTGATTCTCTCTCTCTCACGCTCACACCTGCAAATGATTCTCTCTCTCTCTCTCTAACACCTGTAACTGATTATCTCTCTCTTCCTCACACCTGCAACTGATTCTCTCTCTCTTCCTCACACCTGTAATTGATTCTCTCTTCCTGACACCTGTAACTGGTTCGCTCTTCCTCACACCTGCAAATGATTTTTTCTCTTTCCCCACAGCTCTCACTGATTCTCTTTCTCTCCCTCACACCTGTATCTGATTCTCTCTCTTTCACTCACACCTGCAACTGATTCTCTCTCTCCCTCACCTGTAACTGATTCTCTCTCTTTCTCTCTCTCACACCTGTTACTGATTCTCTCTCACTCCCTCCCACCTATAAGTGATTCTCTCTCTCCCTTACACCTGCAAAATTCTCTCTCTCCCTCACACCTGCAACTGATTCTCTCTCTGTCTCGCTCACACCTGCAACTGATTCTCTCCCTCTCTCTCTCTCACACCTGTAACTGATTCTCTCTCTCTCCCTCACACCTGCAACTGATTCTCTCTCTCTTCCTCACACCTGTAATTGATTCTCTCTTCCTGACACCTGTAACTTATTCTCTCTCTTCCTCACACCTGCAAATGATTTTTCTCTCTCCCCACAGCTGTCACTGATTCTCTCTCTCTCCCTCACACCTGCAACTGATTATTTCTATCTCCCTCACACCTGTAACTGATTCTCTCTCTCTCCCTCACACGTGCAACTGATTCTCTATCTCTCTCCCTCACACCTGCAAAATTCTCTCTCTCCCTCACACCTGCAACTGATTCTCTCTCTCTCTCGCTCACACCTGCAACTGATTCTCTCCCTCTCTCTCTCTCACACCTGTAACTGATTCTCTCTCTCTCCCTCACACCTGCAACTGATTCTCTCTCTCTTCCTCACACCTGTAATTGATTCTCTCTTCCTGATACCTGTAACTTATTCTCTCTCTTCCTCACACCTGCAAATGATTTTTTCTCTCTCCCCACAGCTGTCACTGATTCTCTCTCTCTCCCTCACACCTGTAACTGATTCTCTCTCTCCCTCACACCTGCAAAATTATCTCTCTCCCTCACACCTGCAACTGATTCTCTCTCTCTCTCGCTCACAACGGCAACTGATTCTCTCTCTCTCTCTCTCACACCTGTAACTGATTCTCTCTCTCTCTCTCTCTCTCTCTCTCTCTCTCGCTCACATCTGTTACTGATTCTCTCTCACTCCCTCCCACCTATAACTGATTCTCTCTCTCCCTCACACCTGCAAAATTATCTCTCTCCCTCACACCTGCAACTGATTCTCTCTCTCTCTCGCTCACAACGGCAACTGATTCTCTCTCTCTCTCTCTCACACCTGTAACTGATGCTCTCTCTCTCCCTCACACCTGCAACTGATTCTCTCTCTCTTCCTCACACCTGTAATTGATTCTCTCTTCCTGACACCTGTAACTGATTCTCTCTCTCCCTCACACCTGCAAATGAATTTTTCTCTCTCCCCTCAGCTTTCACTGATTCTCTCTCTCTCCCTCACACCTGCAACTGATTCTCTCTCTCTCCCTCAAACCTGTAACTGATTCTCTCTCTCTCCCTCACACCTGCAACTGATTCTCTCTCTCTCCCTCACACCTGTAACTGATTCTCTCTCTCATCCTCACACCTGTAATTGATTCTCTCTTTCACACTCACACGTGTAATTGATTCTCTCTCTTTCATTCACACCTGGAACTGAATCTCTCTCTCTCTCTCCCTCACACCTGTAACTGATTGTCTCTCTCCCTTACACCTGCAACATTCTCTGTCTCCCTCACACCTGTAACAGATTCTCTCTCTTTCCCTCAGACCTGTAACTGACCCTCACTCCCTCACAGCTGTAACTGATTTGCTCTCTCCCTCACACCTGTCACTGATTCTCCACCTCTCCCTCACACCTGTAACTGATTCTCTCTCTCTCCCTCACACCTGTAACAGACTCTCTCTGTTTCCCTCACACCTGTAATTGACCCTCACTCCCTCACAGCTGTAACTGATTTGCTCTCTCCCTCACACCTGTCACTGATTCTACCCCTCTCCCTCACACCTGAAACTGATTCTCTCTCCTTCACACCTGCAACTGATTCACTATTTCTCCCTCATACCTGCAACTGATTCTCTCTCTCCCTCACACCTGTAACTGATTCTCTCTCTCTCTCTCTCTCACACCTGTTACTGATTCTCTCTCACTCCCTCACACCTATAACTGATTCTCTCTTTCCCTCACACCTGCAACATTCTCTCTCTCCCTCACACCTGCAACTGATTCTCTCTCTCACGCTCACACCTGCAAATGATTCTCTCTCTCTCTCTCTCTCACACCTGTAACTGATTCTGTCTCTCTTCCTCAAATCTGTAATTGATTCTCTCTTCCTGACACCTGTAACCGATTCTCTCTCTCCCTCACACCTGTAAATGATTTTCTCTCTCTCTCTCTCTCACACCTGTTATTGATTCTCTCTCACTCCTTCCCACCTATAAGTGATTCTCTCTCTCCCTCACACCTGCAAAATTCTCTCTCTCCCTCACACCTGCAACTGATTCTCTCTCTCTCTCGCTCACACCTGCAACTGATTCTCTCTCTCTCTCTCTCTCACACCTGTAATTGATTCTCTCGCTCTCCCTCATACCTGCAACTGATTCTCTCACTCTTCCTCACACCTGTAATTGATTCTCTCTTCCTGACACCTGTAACTGATTCTCTCTCTCCCTCACACCTGCAAATGATTTTTTCTCTTTCCCCACAGCTGTCACTGATTGTCTCTCTCTCCCTCACGCCTGTATCTGATTCTCCCTCTTTCACTCACACCTGTAACTGATTCTCTCTCTCCCTCACCTGTAACTGATTCTGTCTCTTTCTCTCTCTCACACCTGTTACTGATTCTCTCTCACTCCCTCCCACCTATAAGTGATTCTCTCTCTCCCTTACACCTGCAAAATTCTCTCTCTCCCTCACACCTGCAACTGATTCTCTCTCTGTCTCGCTCACACCTGCAACTGATTCTCTCCCTCTCTCTCTCTCACACCTGTAACTGATTCTCTCTCTCTCCCTCACACCTGCAACTGATTCTCTCTCTCTTCCTCACACCTGTAATTGATTCTCTCTTCCTGACACCTGTAACTTATTCTCTCTCTTCCTCACACCTGCAAATGATTTTTCTCTCTCCCCACAGCTGTCACTGATTCTCTCTCTCTCCCTCACACCTGCAACTGATTATTTCTATCTCCCTCACACCTGTAACTGATTCTCTCTCTCTCCCTCACACGTGCAACTGATTCTCTATCTCTCTCCCTCACACCTGCAAAATTCTCTCTCTCCCTCACACCTGCAACTGATTCTCTCTCTCTCTCGCTCACACCTGCAACTGATTCTCTCCCTCTCTCTCTCTCACACCTGTAACTGATTCTCTCTCTCTCCCTCACACCTGCAACTGATTCTCTCTCTCTTCCTCACACCTGTAATTGATTCTCTCTTCCTGATACCTGTAACTTATTCTCTCTCTTCCTCACACCTGCAAATGATTTTTTCTCTCTCCCCACAGCTGTCACTGATTCTCTCTCTCTCCCTCACACCTGTAACTGATTCTCTCTCTCCCTCACACCTGCAAAATTATCTCTCTCCCTCACACCTGCAACTGATTCTCTCTCTCTCTCGCTCACAACGGCAACTGATTCTCTCTCTCTCTCTCTCACACCTGTAACTGATTCTCTCTCTCTCTCTCTCTCTCTCTCTCTCTCTCTCGCTCACATCTGTTACTGATTCTCTCTCACTCCCTCCCACCTATAACTGATTCTCTCTCTCCCTCACACCTGCAAAATTATCTCTCTCCCTCACACCTGCAACTGATTCTCTCTCTCTCTCGCTCACAACGGCAACTGATTCTCTCTCTCTCTCTCTCACACCTGTAACTGATGCTCTCTCTCTCCCTCACACCTGCAACTGATTCTCTCTCTCTTCCTCACACCTGTAATTGATTCTCTCTTCCTGACACCTGTAACTGATTCTCTCTCTCCCTCACACCTGCAAATGAATTTTTCTCTCTCCCCTCAGCTTTCACTGATTCTCTCTCTCTCCCTCACACCTGCAACTGATTCTCTCTCTCTCCCTCAAACCTGTAACTGATTCTCTCTCTCTCCCTCACACCTGCAACTGATTCTCTCTCTCTCCCTCACACCTGTAACTGATTCTCTCTCTCATCCTCACACCTGTAATTGATTCTCTCTTTCACACTCACACGTGTAATTGATTCTCTCTCTTTCATTCACACCTGGAACTGAATCTCTCTCTCTCTCTCCCTCACACCTGTAACTGATTGTCTCTCTCCCTTACACCTGCAACATTCTCTGTCTCCCTCACACCTGTAACAGATTCTCTCTCTTTCCCTCAGACCTGTAACTGACCCTCACTCCCTCACAGCTGTAACTGATTTGCTCTCTCCCTCACACCTGTCACTGATTCTCCACCTCTCCCTCACACCTGTAACTGATTCTCTCTCTCTCCCTCACACCTGTAACAGACTCTCTCTGTTTCCCTCACACCTGTAATTGACCCTCACTCCCTCACAGCTGTAACTGATTTGCTCTCTCCCTCACACCTGTCACTGATTCTACCCCTCTCCCTCACACCTGAAACTGATTCTCTCTCCTTCACACCTGCAACTGATTCACTATTTCTCCCTCATACCTGCAACTGATTCTCTCTCTCCCTCACACCTGTAACTGATTCTCTCTCTCTCTCTCTCTCACACCTGTTACTGATTCTCTCTCACTCCCTCACACCTATAACTGATTCTCTCTTTCCCTCACACCTGCAACATTCTCTCTCTCCCTCACACCTGCAACTGATTCTCTCTCTCACGCTCACACCTGCAAATGATTCTCTCTCTCTCTCTCTCTCACACCTGTAACTGATTCTGTCTCTCTTCCTCAAATCTGTAATTGATTCTCTCTTCCTGACACCTGTAACCGATTCTCTCTCTCCCTCACACCTGTAAATGATTTTCTCTCTCTCTCTCTCTCACACCTGTTATTGATTCTCTCTCACTCCTTCCCACCTATAAGTGATTCTCTCTCTCCCTCACACCTGCAAAATTCTCTCTCTCCCTCACACCTGCAACTGATTCTCTCTCTCTCTCGCTCACACCTGCAACTGATTCTCTCTCTCTCTCTCTCTCACACCTGTAATTGATTCTCTCGCTCTCCCTCATACCTGCAACTGATTCTCTCACTCTTCCTCACACCTGTAATTGATTCTCTCTTCCTGACACCTGTAACTGATTCTCTCTCTCCCTCACACCTGCAAATGATTTTTTCTCTTTCCCCACAGCTGTCACTGATTGTCTCTCTCTCCCTCACGCCTGTATCTGATTCTCCCTCTTTCACTCACACCTGTAACTGATTCTCTCTCTCCCTCACCTGTAACTGATTCTATCTCTTTCTCTCTCTCACACCTGTTACTGATTCTCTCTCACTCCCTCCAACCTATAAGTGATTCTCTCTCTCCCTCACACCTGCAACATTCTCTCTTTCCATCACACCTGTAACAGATTCTCTCTCTTTCCCTCACACCTGTAACTGACCCTCACTCCCTCACAGCTGTAACTGATTTGCTCTCTCTCTCACACCTGTAACCGATTGTCCCCCTCTCCCTCACACCTGTAACTGAATCACTCTCTCGCCCTCACAGCTGTAACTGATTCTCTCTCTCTTCCTCACACCTGTAATTGATTCTCTCTTCCTGACACCTGTAACTTATTCTCTCTCTTCCTCACACCTGCAAATGATTTTTCTCTCTCCCCACAGCTGTCACTGATTCTCTATCTCTCTCCCTCACACCTGCAAAATTCTCTCTCTCCCTCACACCTGCAACTGATTCTCTCTCTCTCTCGCTCACACCTGCAACTGATTCTCTCCCTCTCTCTCTCTCACACCTGTAACTGATTCTCTCTCTCTCCCTCACACCTGCAACTGATTCTCTCTCTCTTCCTCACACCTGTAATTGATTCTCTCTTCCTGACACCTGTAACTTATTCTATCTCTTCCTCACACCTGCAAATGATTTTTTCTCTCTCCCCACAGCTGTCACTGATTCTCTCTCTCTCCCTCACACCTGTAACTGATTCTCTCTCTCTCCCTCACACCTGCAACTGATTCTCTCTCTCCCTCACACCTGTTACTGATTCTCTCTCTCTCTCTCTCTCTCTCTCTCTCTCTCTCTCTCTCTCTCACATCTGTTACTGATTCTCTCTCACTCCCTCCCACCTATAACTGATTCTCTCTCTCCCTCACACCTGCAACTGATTCTCTCTCTCTCTCGCTCACACCTGCAACTGATTCTCTCTCTCTCTCTCTCTCACACCTGTAACTGATTCTCTCTCTCTCCCTCACACCTGCAACTGATTCTCTCTCACTTCCTCACACCTGTAATTGATTCTCTCTTCCTGACACCTGTAACTGATTCTCTCTCTCCCTCACACCTGCAAATGAATTTTTCTCTCTCCCCACAGCTGTCACTGATTCTCTCTCTCTCCCTCACACCTGCAACTGATTCTCTCTCTCTCCCTCACACCTGTAACTGATTCTTTCTCTCTCCCTCACACCTGCAACTGATTCTCTCTCTCTCCCTCACACCTGTAACTGATTCTCTCTCTCATCCTCACACCTGTAATTGATTCTCTCTTTCACACTCACACGTGTAATCGATTCTCTCTCTCTCATTCACACCTGTAACAGATTCTCACTCTTTCCATCACACCTGTAACTGACCCTCACTCCCTCACAGCTGTAACTGATTTGCTCTCTCCCTCACACCTGTCACTGATTCTCCACCTCTCCCTCACACCTGTAACTGATTCTCTCTCTCTCCCTCACACCTGCAACAGACTCCCTCTGTTTCCCTCACACCTGTAACTGACCCTCACTCCCTCACAGCTGTAACTGATTTGCTCTCTCCCTCACACCTGTCACTGATTCTCCCCCTCTCCCTCACACCTGAAACTGATTCTCTCTCCTTCACACCTGCAACTGATTCACTATCTCTCCCTCATACCTGCAACTGATTCTCTCTCTCCCTCACACCTGTAACTGATTCTCTCTCTCTTTCTCTCTCACACCTGTTACTGATTCTCTCTCACTCCCTCACACCTATAACTGATTCTCTCTTTCCCTCACACCTGCAACATTCTCTCTCTCCCTCACACCTGCAACTGATTCTCTCTCTCACGCTCACACCTGCAAATGATTCTCTCTCTCTCTCTCACACCTGCAACTGATTCTGTCTCTCTTCCTCAAACCTGTAATTGATTCTCTCTTCCTGACACCTGTAACTGATTCTCTCTCTCCCTCACACCTGTAAATGATTTTCTCTCTCTCTCTCTCTCACACCTGTCACTGATTCTCTCTCACTCCTTCCCACCTATAAGTGATTCTCTCTCTCCCTCACACCTGCAAAATTCTCTCTCTCCCTCACACCTGCAACAGATTCTCTCTCTCTCTCGCTCACACCTGCAACTGATTCTCTCTCTCTCTCTCTCACACCTGTAACTGATTCTCTCGCTCTCCCTCATACCTGCAACTGATTCTCTCTCTCTTCCTCACACCTGTAATTGATTCTCTCTTCCTGACACCTGTAACTGATTCTCTCTCTCCCTCACACCTGCAAATGATTTTTTCTCTTTCCCCACAGCTGTCACTGATTGTCTCTCTCTCCCTCACACCTGTATCTGATTCTCCCTCTTTCACTCACACCTGTAACTGATTCTCTCTCTCCCTCACCTGTAACTGATTCTGTCTCTTTCTCTCTCTCACACCTGTTACTGATTCTCTCTCACTCCCTCCAACCTATAAGTTATTCTCTCTCTCCCTCACACCTGCAACATTCTCTCTTTCCATCACACCTGTAACAGATTCTCTCTCTTTCCCTCACACCTGTAACTGACCCTCACTCCCTCACAGCTGTAACTGATTTGCTCTCTCTCTCACACCTGTAACCGATTCTCCCCCTCTCCCTCACACCTGTAACTGAATCACTCTCTCGCCCTCACAGCTGTAACTGATTCTCTCTCTCTTCCTCACACCTGTAATTGATTCTCTCTTCCTGACACCTGTAACTTATTCTCTCTCTTCCTCACACCTGCAAATGATTTTTCTCTCTCCCCACAGCTGTCACTGATTCTCTCTCTCTCCCTCACACCTGCAACTGATTATCTCTATCTCCCTCACACCTGTAACTGATTCTCATTCTCTCCCTCACACGTGCAACTGATTCTCTATCTCTCTCCCTCACACCTGCAAAATTCTCTCTCTCCCTCACACCTGCAACTGATTCTCTCTCTCTCTCGCTCACACCTGCAACTGATTCTCTCCCTCTCTCTCTCTCACACCTGTAACTGATTCTCTCTCTCTCCCTCACACCTGCAACTGATTCTCTCTCTCTTCCTCACACCTGTAATTGATTCTCTCTTCCTGATACCTGTAACTTATTCTCTCTCTTCCTCACACCTGCAAATGATTTTTTCTCTCTCCCCACAGCTGTCACTGATTCTCTCTCTCTCCCTCACACCTGTAACTGATTCTCTCTCTCCCTCACACCTGCAAAATTATCTCTCTCCCTCACACCTGCAACTGATTCTCTCTCTCTCTCGCTCACAACGGCAACTGATTCTCTCTCTCTCTCTCTCTCACACCTGTAACTGATTCTCTCTCTCTCTCTCTCTCTCTCTCTCTCTCTCTCGCTCACATCTGTTACTGATTCTCTCTCACTCCCTCCCACCTATAACTGATTCTCTCTCTCCCTCACACCTGCAAAATTATCTCTCTCCCTCACACCTGCAACTGATTCTCTCTCTCTCTCGCTCACAATGGCAACTGATTCTCTCTCTCTCTCTCTCACACCTGTAACTGATGCTCTCTCTCTCCCTCACACCTGCAACTGATTCTCTCTCTCTTCCTCACACCTGTAATTGATTCTCTCTTCCTGACACCTGTAACTGATTCTCTCTCTCCCTCACACCTGCAAATGAATTATTCTCTCTCCCCACAGCTTTCACTGATTCTCTCTCTCTCCCTCACACCTGCAACTGATTCTCTCTCTCTCCCTCAAACGTGTAACTGATTCTCTCTCTCTCCCTCACACCTGCAACTGATTCTCTCTCTCTCCCTCACACCTGTAACTGATTCTCTCTCTCATCCTCACACCTGTAATTGATTCTCTCTTTCACACTCACACGTGTAATTGATTCTCTCTCTTTCATTCACACCTGGAACTGAATCTCTCTCTCTCTCTCCCTCACACCTGTAACTGATTGTCTCTCTCCCTTACACCTGCAACATTCTCTGTCTCCCTCACACCTGTAACAGATTCTCTCTCTTTCCCTCAGACCTGTAACTGACCCTCACTCCCTCACAGCTGTAACTGATTTGCTCTCTCCCTCACACCTGTCACTGATTCTCCACCTCTCCCTCACACCTGTAACTGATTCTCTCTCTCTCCCTCACACCTGTAACAGACTCTCTCTGTTTCCCTCACACCTGTAATTGACCCTCACTCCCTCACAGCTGTAACTGATTTGCTCTCTCCCTCACACCTGTCACTGATTCTCCCCCTCTCCCTCACACGTGAAACTGATTCTCTCTCCTTCACACCTGCAACTGATTCACTATTTCTCCCTCATACCTGCAACTGATTCTCTTTCTCCCTCACACCTGTAACTGATTCTCTCTCTCTCTCTCTCTCACACCTGTTACTGATTCTCTCTCACTCCTTCCCACCTATAAGTGATTCTCTCTCTCCCTCACACCTGCAAAATTCTCTCTCTCCCTCACACCTGCAACTGATTCTCTCTCTCTCTCGCTCAAACCTGCAACTGATTCTCTCTCTCTCTCTCTCTCACACCTGTAATTGATTCTCTCGCTCTCCCTCATACCTGCAACTGATTTCTCTCTCTTCCTCACACCTGTAATTGATTCTCTCTTCCTGACACCTGTAACTGATTCTCTCTCTCCCTCACACCTGTATCTGATTCTCCCTCTTTCACTCACACCTGTAACTGATTCTCTCCCTCCCTCACCTGTAACTGTTTCTGTCTCTTTCTCTCTCTCACACCTGTTACTGATTCTCTCTCACTCCCTCCAACCTATAAGTGATTCTCTCTCTCCCTCACACCTGCAACATTCTCTCTTTCCATCACACCTGTAACAGATTCTCTCTCTTTCCCTCACACCTGTAACTGACCCTCACTCCCTCACAGCTGTAACTGATTTGCTCTCTCTCTCACACCTGTAACCGATTGTCCCCCTCTCCCTCACACCTGTAACTGAATCACTCTCTCGCCCTCACAGCTGTAACTGATTCTCTCTCTCTTCCTCACACCTGTAATTGATTCTCTCTTCTTGACACCTGTAACTTATTCTCTCTCTTCCTCACACCTGCAAATGATTTTTCTCTCTCCCCACAGCTGTCACTGATTCTCTCTCTCTCCCTCACACCTGCAACTGATTATCTCTATCTCCCTCACACCTGTAACTGATTCTGTCTCTCTCCCTCACACGTGCAACTGATTCTCTATCTCTCTCCCTCACACCTGCAAAATTCTCTCTCTCCCTCACACCTGCAACTGATTCTCTCTCTCTCTCGCTCACACCTGCAACTGATTCTCTCCCTCTCTCTCTCTCACACCTGTAACTGATTCTCTCTCTCTCCCTCACACCTGCAACTGATTCTCTCTCTCTTCCTCACACCTGTAATTGATTCTCTCTTCCTGACACCTGTAACTTATTCTATCTCTTCCTCACACCTGCAAATGATTTTTTCTCTCTCCCCACAGCTGTCACTGATTCTCTCTCTCTCCCTCACACCTGTAACTGATTCTCTCTCTCTCCCTCACACCTGCAACTGATTCTCTCTCTCCCTCACACCTGTAACTGATTCTCTCTCTCTCTCTCTCTCTCTCTCTCTCTCTCTCTCTCTCTCTCTCTCACACATCTGTTACTGATTCTCTGTCACTCCCTCCCACCTATAACTGATTCTCTCTCTCCCTCACACCTGCAAAATTCTCTCTCTCCCTCACACCTGCAACTGATTCTCTCTCTCTCTCGCTCACACCTGCAACTGATTCTCTCTCTCTCTCTCTCTCACACCTGTAACTGATTCTCTCTCTCTCCCTCACACCTGCAACTGATTCTCTCTCTCTTCCTCACACCTGTAATTGATTCTCTCTTCCTGACACCTGTAACTGATTCTCTCTCTCCCTCACACCTGCAAATGAATTTTTCTCTCTCCCCACAGCTGTCACTGATTCTCTCTCTCTCCCTCACACCTGCAACTGATTCTCTCTCTCTCCCTCACACCTGTAACTGATTCTCTCTCTCTCCCTCACACCTGCAACTGATTCTCTCTCTCTCCCTCACACCTGTAACTGATTCTCTCTCTCATCCTCACACCTGTAATTGATTCTCTCTTTCACACTCACACGTGTAATCAATTCTCTCTCTCTCCTTCACACCTGGAACTGATTCTCTCTCTCTCTCTCCCTCACACCTGTAACTGATTGTCTCTCTCCCTTACACCTGCAACCTTCTCTCTCTCATTCACACCTGTAACAGATTCTCACTCTTTCCATCACACCTGTAACTGGCCCTCACTCCCTCACAGCTGTAACTGATTTGCTCTCTCCCTCACACCTGTCACTGATTCTCCATCTCTCCCTCACACCTGTAACTGATTCTCTCTCTCTCCCTCACACCTGTAACAGACTCTCTCTGTTTCCCTCACACCTGTAACTGACCCTCACTCCCTCACAGCTGTAACTGATTTGCTCTCTCCCTCACACCTGTCACTGATTCTCCCCCTCTCCCTCACACCTGCAACTGATTCACTATCTCTCCCTCATACCTGCAACTGATTCTTTCTCTCCCTCACACCTGTAACTGATTCTCTCTCTCTTTCTCTCTCACACCTGTTACTGATTCTCTCTCACTCCCTCACACCTATAACTGATTCTCTCTTTCCCTCACACCTGCAACATTCTCTCTCTCCCTCACACCTGCAACTGATTCTCTCTCTCACGCTCACACCTGCAAATGATTCTCTCTCTCTCTCTCACACCTGCAACTGATTCTGTCTCTCTTCCTCAAACCTGTAATTGATTCTCTCTTCCTGACACCTGTAACTGATTCTCTCTCTCCCTCACACCTGTAAATGATTTTCTCTCTCTCTCTCTCTCACACACCTGTCACTGATTCTCTCTCACTCCTTCCCACCTATAAGTGATTCTCTCTCTCCCTCACACCTGCAAAATTCTCTCTCTCCCACACACCTGCAACTGATTCTCTCTCTCTCTCGCTCACACCTGCAACTGATTCTCTCCCTCTCTCTCTCTCACACCTGTAACTGATTCTCTCGCTCTGCCTCACACCTGCAACTGATTCTCTCTCTCTTCCTCACACCTGTAATTGATTCTCTCTTCCTGACACCTGTAACAGTTTCTCTCTCTCCCTCACACCTGCAAATGATTTTTTCTCTTTCCCCACAGCTGTCACTTATTGTCTCTCTCTCCCTCACACCTGTATCTGATTCTCTCTCTTTCACTCACACCTGTAACTGATTCTCTCTCACCCTCACCTGTAACTGATTCTGTCTCTTTCTCTCTCTCACACCTGTTACTGATTCTCTCTCACTCCCTCCAACCTATAAGTGATTCTCTCTCTCCCTCACACCTGCAACATTCTCTCTTTCCATCACACCTGTAACAGATTCTCTCTCTTTCCCTCACACCTGTAACTGACCCTCACTCCCTCACAGCTGTAACTGATTTGCTCTCTCTCTCACACCTGTAACCGATTCTCCCCCTCTCCCTCACACCTGTAACTGAATCACTCTCTCGCCCTCACAGCTGTAACTGATTCTCTCTCTCCCTCACACCTGCAACATTCTCTCTCTAACTCACACCTGCAACTGATTCTCTCTCTCTGGCTCACACCTGCAACTGATTCTCTCTCTCTCTCTCACACACCTGTAACTGATTCTCGCTCTCTCCCTCACACCTGCAACTGATTCTCTCTCTCTTCTTCACACCCATAATTGATTCTCTCTTCCTGACACCTGTAACTGATTCTCTCTCTCTCCTTCAAACCTGTAAATGATTCTTTCTCTCTCCCTCATACCTGTAACTGATTCTCTCTCTCTCCCTCGCACCTGTAAATGATTTTCTCTCTCCCCCAACAGCTGTCGCTGATACTCTCTCTCTCCCTCACACCTGTAACTGATTATCTCTCTCTCCCTTACACCTGTCACTGATTCTCTCTATTCACCTCACACCCGTAATTAGTTCTCTCTCTCTCACACCTGTATCTTATTTTCTCTCTCTCATAACTGGAACTGATTCTATCTCTCTCCGTCACACCTATAACTGATTCTCTCTCTCTCCCTCTCACCTGTAACTGATTCTCTCTCTCTCCCTCACACCTTTAACTGATTCTCTCTCACTCCCTCACACCTATAACTGATTCTCTCTCTCCCCCTCATACCTTTAACTGATTCTCTCTCTCTCTCTTCCTCACACCTTTTACTGATTCACTCCCCCTCACACCTTTAACTGATTCTCTCTCTCACTCTCACACCTGTAACTGATTCTGTCTCTCTTCCTCACACCTGTAATTGATTCTCTCTTCCTGACACCTGCAACTGATTCTCTCTCTCCCTCACACCTGTAAATGATTTTCTCTCTCTCTCTCTCTCACACCTGTTACTGATTCTCTCTCACTCCTTCCCACCTATAAGTAATTCTCTCTCTCCCTCACACCTGCAAAATTCTCTCTCTCTCTCACACCTGCAACTGATTCTCTCTCTCTCTCTCTCTCACACCTGTAACTGATTCTCTCGCTCTCCCTCACACCTGCAACTGATTCTCTCTCTCTTCCTCACACCTGTAATTGATTCTCTCTTCCTGACACCTGTAACTGAATCTCTCTCTCCCTCACACCTGCAAAAGATTTTTTCTCTTTCCCCACAGCTGTCACTGATTGTCTCTCTCTCCCTCACACCTGTATCTGATTCTCTCTCACTCCCTCCCACCTATAAGTGATTCTCTCTCTCCCTCACACCTGCAAAATTCACTCTCTCCCTCAGACCTGCAACTGATTCTCTCTCTCTCTCGATCACACCTGCAACTGATTCTCTCCCTCTCTCCCGCTCACACCTGTAACTGATTCTCTCTCTCTCCCTCACACCTGCAACTGATTCTCTCTCTCTTCCTCACTCCTGTAATTGATTCTCTCTCTCTCCCTCACACCTTCAACTGATTCTCTCTCTCTCCCTCACACCTGTAACTGATTCTCTCTCTCTCTCCCTCACACCTGTAATGGATTCTCTCTCTCCCTCACACCTGCAACATTCTCTCTCTCCATCACACCTGTAACAGATTCTCTCTCTTTCCCTCACACCTGTAACTGACCCTCACTCCCTCACAGCGGTAACTGATTTGCTCTCTCTCTCACACCTGTAACCGATTCTCCCCCTCTCCCTCACACCTGTAACTGAATCACTCTCTCGCCCTCACAGCTGTAACTGATTCTCTCTCTCCCTCACACCTGCAACATTCTCCCTCTCCCTCACACCTGCAACTGATTCTCTCTCTCTGGCTCACACCTGCAACTGATTCTCTCTCTCTCTCTCATACACCTGTAACTGATTCTCTCTCTCTCCCTCACACCTGCAACTGATTCTCTCTCTCTTCTTCACACCCATAATTGATTCTCTCTTCCTGACACCTGTAACTGATTCTCTCTCTCTCCTTCAAACCTGTAAATGATTCTTTCTCTCTCCCTCACACCTGTAACTGATTCTCTCTCTCACCCTCGCACCTGTAAATGATTTTCTCTCTCCCCCAACAGCTGTCGTTGATACTCTCTCTCTCCCTCACACCTGTAACTGATTATCTCTCTCTCCCTTACACCTGTTATTGATTCTCTCTATTCCCCTCACACCCGTAACTAGTTCCCTCTCTCTCACACATGTATCTTATTTTCTCTCTCTCTCTCATAACTGGAACTGATTCTATCTCTCTCCGTCACACCTATAACTGATTCTCTCTCTCTCCCTCTCACCTGTAACTGATTCTCTCTCTCTCTCCCTCACACCTTTAACTGATTCTCTCTCACTCCCTCACACCTATAACTGATTCTCTCTCTCCCCCTCATACCTTTAACTGATTCTCTCTCTCTCTTCCTCACACCTTTTACTGATTCACTCCCCCTCACACCTTTAACTGATTCTCTCTCTCTCCCTCACACCTGTACCTGATTTTCTCTCTCTCTCCCTCACACCTGCAACTGATTCTCTCTCTCTCCCTCACACCTGCAACTGATTCTCTCTCTCTCCCTCTCACCTGTAATTGATTCTCTCTCTTTCCCGCACACCTGTAACTGATTCAATCTCTCTTCCTCACACCTGTAACTGATTCTCTCTCTCTCCCTCTCACCTGCAACTGATTCTCTCTCTCCCTCACACCTGCAACTGATTCTCTCGCTCTCCCTCATAGCTGTAACTGATTTTCTCTGTCTCCCTCACAGCCGTCACTGATTCTGTCTATCTCCCTCACAACTGTAACTGACTCTCTCTCTGCCCTCACAGCTGTAACTGATTCTCTCTCTCTCCCTCTCACCTGTAATTGATTCTCTCTCTTTCCCGCACACCTGTAACTGATTCAATCTCTCTTCCTCACACCTGTAACTGATTCTCTCTCTCTCCCTCTCACCTGCAACTGATACTCTCTCTCACTCACACCTGTAACTGATTCTCTCTCTCACTCACACCTATAACTGATTCTCTCTCTCTCCCTCATTCCTGCAACTGATTCTCTCCCTCCCTCACTCCTGCAACTGATTTTCTCTCTCTTCTTCACACCTGTAATAGATTCACTCTCTCCCTCACACCCATAACATATTCTTTCTCTCCCTCACACCTGTAACTGATTCGCTCTCTCGCCCTCACACCTGTAACTGATTCTCTCTCTCTCTCCCTCACACGTGTAACAGATTCTCTCTCTCCCTCACCTGTAACTGATTCTGTCTCTTTCTCTCTCTCACACCTGTTACTTATTCTCTCTCACTCCCTCCCACCTGCAACTGATTCTCTCTCTCTTCCTCACACCTGTAATTGATTCTCTCTTCCTGACACCTGTAACTTATTCTATCTCTTCCTCACACCTGCAAATGATTTTTTCTCTCTCCCCACAGCTGTCACTGATTCTCTCTCTCGCCCTCACACCTTCAACTGATTCTCTCTCTCTCCCTCACACCTGTAACTGATTCTCTCTCTCTCCCTCACACATCCAACTGATTCTCTATCTCTCTCCCTCACACCTGTAACTGATTCTCTCTCTCTCTCCCTCACACCTGTAATGGATTCTCTCTCTCCCTCACACCTGCAACATTCTCTCTCTCTCCATCACACCTGTAACAGATTCTCTCTCTTTCCCTCACACCTGTAACTGACCCTCACTCCCTCACAGCTGTAACTGATTTGCTCTCTCTCTCACACCTGTAACCGATTCTCCCCCTCTCCCTCACACCTGTAACTGAATCACTCTCTCGCCCTCACAGCTGTAACTGATTCTCTCTCTCCCTCACACCTGCAACATTCTCTCTCTCCCTCACACCTGCAACTGATTCTCTCTCTCTGGCTCACACCTGCAACTGATTCTCTCTCTCTCTCTCACACACCTGTAACTGATTCTCTCTCTCTCCCTCACACCTGTAACTGATTCTCTCTCTCTCCTTCAAACCTGTAAATGATTCTTTCTCTCTCCCTCACACCTGTAACTGCTTCTCTCTTTCTCCCTCACACCTGCAACTGATTCTCGCTCTTTCCCTCACACCTGAAACTGATTCTCTCTCTCTCTCCCTCCCTCACACCTGTAACTGATTCTCTCTCTCCCTCACACCTGCAACATTCTCTCACTCTCTCACACCTGTAACTGATTCTCTCTCTGACCCTCATACCTGCAACTGGTTCTCTCTCTCCCTCACATCTGTAACTGATTCTCTCTCTCTCCCTGACACCTCTAACTGATTCTCTCTCTCTCCCACTAACCTGTTACTGATTCAATCTCTCTCCCTCACACCTGTAACTGACCCTCTGTCCCGCACAGCTGTAACTGATTTGCTCTCAACCTCACACCTGTAACTGATTCTCCCCCTCTCCCTCACACCTGTAACTGATTCTCTCTCTGACCCTCATACCTGCAACTGGTTCTCTCTCTCCCTCACACCTGCAACTGATTCTCTCTCTCTCCCTGACACCTCTAACTGATTCTCTCTCTCTCCCACTAACCTGTTACTGATTCAATCTCTCTCCCTCACACCTGTAACTGACCCTCTGTCCCGCACAGCTGTAACTGATTTGCTCTCAACCTCACACCTGTAACTGATTCTCCCCCTCTCCCTCACACCTGTAACTGATTCTCTCTCTCGCCCTCACACCTGTAACTGATTCTCTCTCTCTCTCACACCTGTAACTGATTCTCCCCCTCTCCCTCATACCTGTAACTGATTCTCTCTCCCTCACACCTGCAAATGATTCACTATCTCTCCCTCATACCTGCAACTGATTCTCTCTCTCCCTCACACCTGTAACTGATTCTCTCTCTCTCTCACACCTGTTACTGACTCTCTTTCACACCCTCCTAGCTATAACTGATTCTCTCTCTCTCTCTCTCTCACACCTGTAACTGATTCTCTCTCTCTCCCTCACACCTGCAACTGATTCTCTCTCTCTCTCTCTCACAGCTGTAACTGATTCTCTCTCTCTCCATCTCACCTGTAATTGATTCTCTCTCTTTCCCGCACACCTGTAACTGGTTCAATCTCTCTTCCTTACACATTTAACTGATTCTATCTCTCTTCGTCTCACCTGCAACTGATTCTCTCTCTCTCCCTCATAGCTGTAACTGATTTTCTCTGTCTTCCTCACAGCCGTCACTGATTCTCTCTCTCTCCCTCACACCTGTAACTGATTCTCTCTCTGCCCTCACAACTGTAACTGATTCTCTCTCTCTCACTCACACCTGTAAATGATTTTCTCTCTCTCCCCACAGCTGTCGCTGATTCTCTCTATTCCCCTCACACCTGTAACTGGTTCTCTCTCCCTCACACCTGTAATTTATTTTCTCTCTCTCCCTCATAACTGTAACAGATTCTATCTCTCTCCCTCACACCCATAACAGATTCTCTCTCTCCCTCACACCTGTAACTGATTCTCTCTCTCGCCCTCACACCTGTAATTGATTCTCTCTCTATCCCTCACACCTGTATGTGTTTCTCTCTCTCTTTACCCACACACATGTAACTGGTTCCCTCTCTTAGTCACACCAGTAACTGATTCTCTCTCTCGCCCTCACACCTGTAACTGATTTTCTCTCTCTCTCCCTCACACGTGTAGCAGATTCTCTCTCTATCCCGCACTCCTGTATGTGTTTCTCTCTCTCTTTGCCAACACACCTGTAACTGGTTCCCTCTCTTCATCACACTTGTAACTGATTCTCTCTTTCGCCCTCACACCTGTAACTGATTCTCTATCTCTCTCCCTCACACTGCTAACTGATGCTCTCTCTCTCCCTCACACCTGCAATTGATTCTCTCTCTTTCCCTCACACCTGAAACTGATTCTCTCTCTGACCCTCATACCTGCAACTGGTTCTCTCTCTCCCTCACACCTGTAACTGATTCTCTCTCTGACCCTCATACCTGCAACTGGTTCTCTCCCTCCCTCACACCTGTAACTGATTCTCTCTCTCCCTCACACCTGCAACATTCTCTCACTCCCTCACACCTGTAACTGATTCTCTCTCTGACCCTCATACCTGCAACTGGTTCTCTCTCTCCCTCACACCTGTAACTGATTCTCTCTCTCTTCCTCATACCTGCAACTGCTTCTCTCTCTCTCCCTCACACCTGTAACTGATTCAATCGCTCTCCCTCACACCTGTAACTGACTCTCTCTCCCTGACACCTCTAACTGATTCTCTCTCTCTCCCACTAACCTGTTCCTGATTCAATCTCTCTCCCTCACACCTGTAACTGACCCTCTGTCCCGCACAGCTGTAACTGATTTGCTCTCAACCTCACACCTGTAACTCATTCTCCCCCTCTCCCTCATACCTGTAACAGATTTTCTCTCCCTCACACCTGCAAATGATTCACTATCTCTCCCTCATACCTGCAACTGATTCTCTCTCTCCCTCACACCTGTTGCTGATTCTCTCTCACACCCTTACAGCTGTAACTGATTCTCTCTCTCTCTCTCACACCTGCAACTGATTCTCTCTCTCTCCCTCACAGCTGTAACTGATTCTCTCTCTCTCTCTCACACCTGCAACTGATTCTCTCTCACACCCTCCTACCTATAACTGATTCTCTCTCTCTCTCTCTCTCTCACCTGTAACTGATTCTCTCTCTCTCCCTCACAGCTGTAACTGGTTCAATCTCTCTTCCTTACACATTTAACTGATTCTCTCTCTCTTCCTCTCACCTGCAACTGATTCTCTCTCTCCCTCACACCTGTAACTGATTCTCTCTCTCTCTCTCATAGCTGTAACTGATTTTCTCTGTCTTCCTCACAGCCGTCACTGATTCTCTCTTTCTCCCTCACACCTGTAACTGATTCTCTCTCTCTCCCTCTCACCTGTAAATTATTTTCTCTCTCTCCCACATAACTGTAACAGATTCTATCTCTCTCCCTCACACCCATAACAGATTCTCTCTCTCCCTCACACCTGTAACTGATTCTCTCTCTCGCCCTCACACCTGTAATTGATTCTCTCTCTATCCCTCACACCTGTTTGTGTTTCTCTCTCTCTTTACCCACACACATGTAACTGGTTCCCTCTCTTCATCACACCTGTAACTGATTCTCTCTCTCGCCCTCACACCTGCAACTGATCCTCTCTCTCTCCCTCACACCTGTAACTGATTCTCTCTCTCTCTCCCTCACACCTCTAACTGATGCTCTCTCTCTCCCTCACACCTGTAACTGATTCTCTCTCTCCCTCGCACCTGTAACTGATTCTCTCACTCACCCTCACACCTGTAACTGATTCTCTCTCTCACCCTCACACCTGTAATTGATTCTCTCTTTCACTCTCACACCTGTAATTGGTTCTCTCTCTTTCCCTCACACCTGTAACTGATTCTCTCTCTCCCTCACACCTGCAACATTCTCTTTCTCCCTCACACGTGTAACTGATTCTCTCTCTGTCCCTCACACCTGCAACTGATTCTCTCTCTCCCTCACACCTGCAACATTCTCTTTCTCCCTCACACGTGTAACTGATTCTCTCTCTCTCCCTCACACCTGCAACTGATTCTCTCTCTCTCTCCCTCACACGTACAACTGCTTCTCTCTCTGTCTCTCACACCTGTAACTGATTCTCTCACCCTCACACCTGCGAATGATTCACTATCTCTCCCTCATACCTGCAACTGATACTCTCTCTCCCTCACACCTGTAACTGATTCTCCCCCTCTCCCTCATACCTGTAACTGATTCTCTCTCCCTCACACCTGCGACTGATTCACTATCTCTCCCTCATACCTGCAACTGATACTCTCTCTCCCTCACACCTCTAACTGATTCTCTCTCTCTCTCTCTCTCTCACACCTGTTACTGACTCTCTCTCACTCCCTCCCACCTATAACTGATTCTCTCTCTCTCTCTCTCTCTCTCACATCTGTAACTGATTCAATCACTCTCCCTCACACATGGAACCCTCTCTCTCTCCCTGACACCTCGAACTGATTCTCTCTCTCTCCCTCTCACCTGTTACTGATTCAATCTCCCTCCCTCACACCTGTAACTGACCCTCTCTTCCTCACAGCTGTAACTGATATGCTCTCTCCCTCACACCTGTAACTCATTCTCCCCCTCTCCCTCACACCTGTAACTGATTCTCTCTCTCGCCCTCACACCTGTAACTGATTCTCTCTCTCTCTCACACCTGTTACTGATTCTCTCTCATTCCCTCCCATCTATAACTGATTCTCTCTCTCCCTCACACCTGCAACATTCTCTCTCCCTCACACCTGCAACTGATTCTCTCTCTCTCGCTCACACCTGCAACTGATAATCTCTTTCTCTCTCTCTCTCTCTCTCACACCTGTAACTGATTTTTTCTCTCTCCCTCACACCTGCAACTGATTCGCTCTCTCTTCCTCACACCTGTAACTGATTGTCTCTTCCTGACACCTGTAACTGATTCTCTCTCTCTCTCTCAAACCTGTAACTGATTCTTTCTCTCCCCCTCACACCTGTAACTGATTCTCTCTCTCTCCCTCACACCTGTAAATGATTTTCTCTCTCTCCCTCACACCTTAAACTGATTCTCACTCTCCCTCACTCCTGCAACATTCTCTCTCTCCCTCACACCTGGAACTGATTATCTCTCTCTCCCTTACACCTTTAACTGATTCTCTCTATTCCCCTCAACCTGTAACTGATTCTCTCTCCCTCACACCTCTATCTGATTTTCTCTCTCTCCCTCACACCTGCAACTGATTCTCCCTCTCTTCCTCACACCTACAACTGATGCTCTCTCTCTCCCTCACACCTGAAACTGATTCTCTCTCTCTCCCTCTCACCTGCAACTGATTCTCTCTCTTTCCCTCACATCTGTCACTGATTCAATCTCTCTCCCTCACACCTGTAACTGATTATCTCTCTCCCCCTCATACCTGCACCTGATTTTCTCTCTCTCCCTCACACCTGGAACTGATTATCTCTCTCTCCCTTACACCTTTAACTGATTCTCTCTATTCCCCTCAACCTGTAACTGATTCTCTCTCCCTCTCACCTGTCACTGATTTTCCCCCTCTCCCTCACACCTGAAACTGATTCTCTCTCTCGCCCTCACAGCTGTAACTGATTCTCTCCCTCATACCTGAAACTGATTCTCTCTCTCCCTCACACCTGTAACTGATTCTCTCTCTCTCTCTCTCCTTCTCTCTCTCTCTCTCTCACACACCTGTTACTGATTCTCTCTCACTCCCTCACACTTATAACTGATTCTCTCTCTCCCTCACACCTGCAACATTCTCTCTCTCCCTCACACCTGCAACTGATTCTCTCTCTCTCACACTCACACCTGCAAATGATTCTCTCTCTCTCTCACACCTGCAACTGATTCTCTCTCTCTTCTTCACACCTGCAATTGATTCTCTCTTCCTGACACCTGTAACTGATTTTCTCTCTCCCTCACACCTGTAAATGATTTTCTCTCTCTCCCCACAGCTGTCACTGATTCTCTCTCTCCGTCACCTGTAACTGATTCTCTCTCTCTCTTTCACTCACACCTGTAACTGATTCTCTCTCTCTCACACCTGTTACTGATTCTCTCTCACTCCTTCCCACCGATAAGTGATTCTCTATCTCTCTCCCTCACACCTGCAAAATTCTCTCTCTCCCTCACACCTGCAACTGATTCTCTCTCTCTCTCTCGCTCACACCTGCAACTGATTCTCTCTCTCTCTCTCACACCTGTAACTGATTCTCTCTCTCTCCCTCACACCTGCAACTGATTCTCTCTCTCTCTCGCTCACACCTGCAACTGATTCGCTCTCTCTCTCTCTCTCACACCTGCAACTGATTCTCTCTCTCTCCCTCACACCTGCAACTGATTCTCTCTCTCGCTCCCTCACACCTGCAACTGATTCTCTCTCTCTTCCTCACACCTGTAATTGATTATCTCTTCCTGACACCTGTAACTGATTCTCTCTCTTCCTCACACCTGCAAATGATTTTTTCTCTTTACCCACAGCTGTCACTGATTCTCTTTCTCTCCCTCACACCTGTAACTGATTCTCTCTCTCTCCCTCACACCTGTAACTGATTCTCTCTCTCTCTCCCTCACACCTGTAACGGATTCTCTCTCTCCCTCACACCTGTAACATTCTCTCTCTCCATCAAACCTGTAACAGATTCTCTCTCTTTCCCTCACACCTGTAATTGACCCTCACTCCCTCATAGCTGTAACTGATTTGCTCTCTCCCTCACACCTGTAACTGAATCACTCTCTCGCCCTCACAGCTGTAACTGATTCTCTCTCTCCCTCACCCCTGCAACTGATTCTCTCTCCTTCACACCTGCAACTGATTCTCTCACTCTCTCTCTCACACACCTGTTACTGATTCTCTCTCACTCCCTCCCACCTATAACTGATTCTCTCTCTCCCTCACACCTGCAACATTCTCTCTCTCCCTCACACCTGCAACTGATTCTCACTCTCTCTCTCTCACACACCTGTAACTGATTCTCTCTCTCTCCCTCACACCTGCAACTGATTCTCTCTCTCTCTTCCTCACACCTGGAATTGATTCTCTCTTCCTGGCACCTGAAACTGATTCTCTCTCTCCCACTCAAACCTGTAAATGATTCTTTCTCTCTCCCTCACACCTGTAACTGATTCTCTCTCTCTCCCTCGCACCTGTAAATTATTTTCTCTCTCCCCCAACAGCTGTCGCTGATACTCTCTCTCTCTCCCTCACACCTGTAACTGATTATCTCTCTCTCCCTTACACCTGTCACTGATTCTCTCTATTCCCCTCACACCCGTAACTGGTTCTCTCTCCCTCACACCTGTATCTTATTTTCTCTCTCTCCCTCATAACTGGAACTGATTCTATCTCTCTCCGTCACACCTATAACTGATTCTCTCTCTCTCCCTCTCACCTGTAACTGATTCTCTCTCTCTCCCTCACACCTTTAACTGATTCTCTCTCTCTCTCCCTCATAGCTGTAACTTATTTTCTCTGTCTCCCTCACAGCCGTCACTGATTCTCTCTCTCTCCCTCACACCTGTAAATGATTTTCTCTCTCCCCACAGCTGTCGCTGATTCTCTCTCTCTCCCTTACACCTGTAACTGAATATCTCTCTCTCCCTTACACAGTTAACTGATTCTCTCTATTCCCCTCAGACCTCTAACTGGTTCTCTCTCCCTCACACCTGTAAATTATTTTCTCTCTCTCGCTCATAACTGTAACTGATTCTATCTCTCTCCGTCACACCTGTAACAGATTCTCTCTCTCCCTCACACCCATAACAGATTCTCTCTCTCCCTCACACCTGTAACTGATTCTCTCTCTCTCCCTCATAGCTGTAACTGATTTTATCTGTCTCCCTCACAGCCGTCACTGATTCTCTCTCTCTCACTCACACCTGTAACTGGTTCTCTCTCTCCCTCATACCTGTAACTGATTCTCTCTCTCTTCCTCATACCTGCAACTGCTTCTCTCTCTCTCCCTCACACCTGTAACTGATTCAATCGCTCTCCCTCACACCTGTAACATTCTCTTTCTCACTCACACGTGTAACTGATTCTCTCTCTCACCCTTACACCTGTTATTGATTCTCTCTTTCACCCTCACACCTGTAATTGATTCTCTCTCTTTCCCTCACACCTGTAACTGATTCTCTCTCTCTTCCTCATACCTGCAACTGCTTCTCTCTCTCTTCCTCACACCTGTAACTGATTAAATCACTCTCCCTCACACCTGTAACTGATTCTCTCTCTCTCCCACTCACCTGTTACTGATTCAATCTCTCTCCTTCACACCTGCAACTGAACCTCTGTCCCTCACAGCTGTAACTGATTTGCTCCCTCCCTCACACCTGTAACTGATTATCCCCCTGTCCCTCATACCTGAAACTGATTCTCTCTCCCACACACCTGAAAATGATTCACTATCTCTCCCTCATACCTGTAACTGATTCTCTCTCTCTCTCATACCTGTTACTGACTCTCTCTCACTCCCTCCCACCTATAACTGATTCTCTCTCTCTCTCTCTCTCTCTCACACCTGTAACTGATTCTCTCTCTCTCCCTCACAACTGCAACTGATTTTCCCTCTCTCCCTCACACCTGCAACTGATTCTCTCTCTCTCCCTCACAACTGTAACTGATTCTCACTCTCTCCCTCACACCTGCAACTGATTCTCTCTCTCTCCCTCACAACTGTAACTAATTCTCTCTCTCTCCCTCTCACCTGTAATTGATTCTCTCTCTTTCCCGCACACCTGTAACTGATTCAATCTCTCTTCCTCACACATTTAACTGATTCTCTCTCTCTTCCTCTCACCTGAAACTGATTCTCTCTCTCTCTCCCTCATAGCTGTAACTTATTTTCTCTGCCTCCCTCACAGCCGTCACTGATTCTCTCTCTCTCCCTCACACCTGTAAATGATTTTCTCTCTCTCCCCACAGCTGTCGCTGATTCTCTCTCTCTCCCTCACACCTGTAACTGATTATCTCTCTCTCCCTTACACAGTTAACTGATTCTCTCTATTCCCCTCACACCTCTAACTGGTTCTCTCTCCCTCACACCTGTAAATTATTTTCTCTCTCTCGCTCATAGCTGTAACTGATTCTATCTCTCTCCGTCACACCTGTAACAGATTCTCTCTCTCCCTCACACCCATAACAGATTCTCTCTCTCCCTCACACCTGTATGTGTTTCTCTCTCTCTTTACCCACACACATGTAACTGGTTCCCTCTCTTATTCACACCTGTAACTGATTCCCTCTCTCGCCCTCACACCTGTAACTGATTCTCTCTCTCTCTCCCTCACACGTGTAACAGATTCTCTCTCATTCCCTCACTCCTGTATGTGTTTCTCTCTCTCTTTGCCCACACACCTGTAACTGGTTCCCTCTCTTCATCACACTTGTAACTGATTCTCTCTTTCGCCCTCACACCTGTAACTGATTCTCTCTCTCTCTCCCTCACACCTGTAACTGATGCTCTCTCTCTCCCTCACACCTGTAACTGATTCTCTCTCTCCCTCGCACCTGTAACTGATTCCCTCACTCACCCTCACACCTGTAACTGATTCTCTCTCTCACCCTCACACCTGTAATTGATTCTCTCTTTCACCCTCACACCTGTAATTGGTTCTCTCTCTTTCCCTCACACCTGTAACTGATTCTCTCTCTCCCTCACACCTGCAACATTCTCTATCTCCCTCACACGTGTAACTGATTCTCTCTCTGTCCCTCACACCTGCAACTGATTCTCTCTGTCCCTCACACCTGCAAAATTATTTCTCTTCCTCACACGTACAACTGCTTCTCTCTCTCTCCCTCACACCTGCAACTGATTATCTCACTCTCCCTCACACCTGTAATTGATTCTCTCTCTCTTACACACCTGTAAATGATTTTCTCTCTCTCCCTCACACCTGCAACTAATTCCCTCGCTCTGCCTCACACCTGTAACTGATTCTCTCTCTGACCCTCACACATGTAATTGATTCTCTCTTTCACCCTCACACCTGTAATTTAATTGCTCTCTTTTCCTCACACCTGTAACTGATTCTCTCTCTCTCTCCCTCACACCTGTAACTGATTCTCTCTCTCCCTCACACCTGCAACATTCTCTCACTCCCTCACACCTGTAACTGATTCTCTCTCTGGCTCTCATACCTGCAACTAGTTTTCTCTCTACCTCACACCTGAAACTGATTCTCTCTCTCTTCCTCATACCTGCAACTGCTTCTCTCTCCCTGACACCTCTAACTGATTCTCTCTCTCTCCCTCTCACCTGTTACTGATTCAATCTCCCTCCCTCACACCTGCAACTGATTCTTTCTCCCTCACACCTGCAACTGATTCACTATCTCTCCCTCATACCTGCAACTGATCCTCTCTCCCTCACACCTGTAACTGATTCTCTCTCACTCTCTCTCTCTCACACACCTGTTACTGACTCTCTCTCACTCCCTCCCACCTATAACTGATTCTTTCTCTCTCTCTCACACACCTGTAACTGATTCAATCACTCTCCCTCACACCTGTAACCCTCTCTCTCTCCCTGACAACTCGAACTGATTCTCTCTCTCTCTCTCTCTCACACCTGTTACTGACTCTCTCTCACTCCCTCACACCTGTAACTGACCCTCTCTCTCGCCCTCACAGCTGTAACTGATTCTCTCTCTTTCTCTCACCTGTTACTGATTCTCTCTCATTCCCTCCCACCTATAACTGATTCTCTCTCTCCCTCACACCTGCAACATTCTCTCTCCCTCACACCTGCAACTGATTCTCTCTCTCTCCCTCACACCTGCAACTGATTCTCTCTCTCTTCCTCACACCTGTAACTGATTCTCTCTTCCTGACACCTGTAACTGATTCTCTCTCTCTCCCTCAAACCTGCAACTGATTCTTTCTCTCTCCCTCACACCTGTAACTGATTCTCTCTCTCGCCCTCACACCTGTAAATGATTTTCTCTCTCTCCCCACAGCTGTCACTGATTCTCTCTCTCTCCCTCACACCTTTAACTGATTCTCTCTCTCTCCCGCAGACCTGTAACAGATTCTCCCTCTCCCTCACTCCTGCAACATTCTCTCTCTCCCTCACACCTAGAACTGATTATCTGTCTCTCCCTTACACCTTTAACTGATTCTCTCTATTCCCCTCAACCTGTAACTGATTCTCTCTCCCTCACACCTCTATCTGATTATCTTCTCTCCCTCATAACTGCAACTGATTCTCTCTCTCTCCGTCACACCTATAACTGATTCTCTCTCTCTCCCTCTCACCTGTAACTGATTATCTCTCTCTCCCTCACACCTGTAACTGATTATCTCTCTCCCCCTCATACCTGCACCTGATTTTCTCTCTCTCCCTCACACCTGCAACTGATTCTCCCTCTCTCACTCACACCTGCAACTGATGCTCTCTCTCTCCCTCACACCTGAAACTGATTCTCTCTCTCTCCCTCTCACCTGTAACTGATTCTCTCTCTTTCCCTCACATCTGTCACTGATTCAATCTCTCTCCCTCACACCTGTAACTGATTCTCTCTCTCTCCCTCACAGCTGTAACTGATTCTCTCTCTCGCTCTCACAACTGTAACTAATTCTCTCTCTGTCACTCACACCTGTAACTGATTCTCTCTCTCCCTCACACCTGCAACTGATTCTCTCTCTCGCCCTCACAGCTGCAATTGATTCTCTCTCTCTCCCTCACACCTGTATGTGTTTCTCTCTCTCTTTGCCCACACAACTGTAACTGGTTCCCTCTCTTCATCACACCTGTAACTGATTCTCTCTCTCGCCCTCACACCTGTAACTGATTTTCTCTCTCTCTCACTCACAAGTGTAACCGATTCTCTCTCTCCCTCACACCTGTTACTGATTCTCTATCTCGCCCTCACACCTGCAACTGACTCTCTCTCTCCCCTCACACCTGCAACTGATTTTTTCTATCTCCCTCACACCTTTAACTGATTCTCTCTCTATCCTCACACATATAACTGATTCTCTCTCACTCCCTCCCACCTATAACAGGTTCATTCTCTCCCTCATAGGTGCAAAATTCTCCCTCTCCCTCACACCTGCAACTAATTCTCTCTCTCTTCGTCACACCTGTAACTGATTCTCTCTTCCTGACACCTGAAACTGATTCTCTCTCTCTCCCTCAAACCTGTAATTGATTGTATCTCTCAATCACAACTGCAACTGATTCTCTCTCTCTCCCTCACACCTGTAACTGATTCTCTCTCTCTCACACACCTGTAAATGATTTTCTCTTTCTCCCTCACACCTGCAACTGATTCTCTCTCTCCCTCACACCTGCAAAATTCTTTCTCTTCCTCACACGTACAACTGCTTCTCTCTCTCTCCCTCACATCTGCAACTGATTCTCCCACTCTCCCTCACACCTGTAACTGATTCTCTCTCTCTTACACACCTGTAAATGATTTTCTCTCTCTCCCTCACACCTGCAACTAATTCCCTCGCTCTGCCTCACACCTGTAACTAATTCTCTCTCTGACCCTCACACATGTAATTGATTCTCTCTTTCACCCTCACACCTGTAATTGAATCGCTCTCTTTCCCTCACACCTGTAACTGATTCTCTCTCTCTCTCCCTCACACCTGTAACTGATTCTCTCTCTCCCTCACACCTGCAACATTCTCTCACTCCCTCACACCTGTAACTGATTCTCTCTCTGGCTCTCATACCTGCAACTGGTTTTCTCTCTCCCTCACACCTGTAACTGATTCTCTCTCTCTTCCTCATACCTGCAACTGCTTCTCTCTCCCTGACACCTCTCACTGATTCTCTCTCTCACCTGTTACTGATTCAATCTCCCTCCCTCACACCTGCAACTGATTCTCTCTCCCTCACACCTGCAACTGATTCACTATCTCTCCCTCATACCTGCAACTGATTCTCTCTCTCCCTCACACCTGCAACTGATTCTCTCTCTCTCTCTCTCTCACAACTGTTACTGACTCTCTCTCACTCCCTCCCACCTATAACTGATTCTTTCTCTCTCTCTCTCACACCTGTAACTGATTCAGTCACTCTCCCTCACAACTGTAACCCTCTCTCTCTCCCTGACAACTCGAACTGATTCTCTCTCTCTCTCTCTCTCACACCTGTTACTGACTCTCTCTCACTCCCTCTCACCTATAACTGATTCTCTCTCTCCCCCTCTCTCTCACACCTGTTACTGATTCTCTCTCATTCCCTCCCACCTGTAACTGATTCTCTCTCTCTCTCACACCTGTTACTGATTCTCTCTCATTCCCTCCCACCGATAACTGATTCTCTCTCTCCCTCACACCTGCAACATTCTCTCTCCCTCACACCTGCAACTGATTCTCTCTCTCTCCCCCACACCTGCAACTGATTCTCTCTTCCTCACACCTGTAACTGATTCTCTCTCTCTCACACACCCGTAAATGATTTTCTCTCTCTCCTTCACACCTGCAACTGATTCCCTCGCTCTGCCTCACACCTGTAACTGATTCACTCTCTCACTCTCACACCTCTAATTGATTCTCTCTTTCACCCTCACACCTGTAATTGGTTCTCTCTCCTTCCCTCACACCTGTAACTGATTCGTTCTCTCTCTCCCTCACACCTGTAACTGATTCTCTCTTTCCCTCACACCTGCAACATTCTCTCTCTCCCTCACACCTGTAACTGATTCTCTCTCTGGCCCTCACACCTGCAACTGATTTTCTCTCTCCCTCACACCTGCAACATTCTTTCTCTTCCTCACATATACAAATGCTTCTCTCTCTCTCCCTCACACCTGTAACTGATTCTCTCTCTCTCCCTCACACCTGTACCTGATTCTCTCTCTCTCACACACCTGTAAATGATTTTCTCTCTCTCCCTCACACCTGCAACTTATTCCCTCGCTCTGCCTCACACCTGTAACTGATTCTCTCTCTCACCCTCACACATGTAATTGATTCTCTCTTTCACCCTCACACCTGTAATTGATTCTCTCTCTTTCCCTCACACCTGTAACTGATTCTCTATCTCTCTCCCTCACACCTGTAACTGATTCTCTCTTTCACCCTCACACCTGTAATTGATTCTCTCTCTTTCCCTCACACCTGTAACTGATTCTCTATCTCTCTCCCTCACACCTGTAACTGATTCTCTCTCTCCCTCACACCTGCAACATCCTCTCGCTCCCTCACACCTGTAACTGATTCTCTCTCTGGCCCTCATACCTGCAACTGGTTCTCTCTCTCCCTCACACCTGTAACTGATTCTCTCTCTCTCCCTCACACCTGTAACTGATTCTCTCTCTCTCACACACCTGTAAATGATTTTCTCTCTCTCCCTCACACCTGCAACTTATTCCCTCGCTCTGCCTCACACCTGTAACTGATTCTCTCTCTCACCCTCACACATGTAATTGATTCTCTCTTTCACCCTCACACCTGTAATTGATTCTCTCTCTTTCCCTCACACCTGTAACTGATTCTCTCTCTATCTCCCTCACACCTGTAACTGATTCTCTCTCTCCCTCACACCTGCAACATCCTCTCACTCCCTCACACCTGTAACTGATTCTCTCTGGCCCTCATACCTGCAACTGCTTCTCTCTCTCCCTCACACCTGTAACTGATTCTCTCTCTCTTCCTCATACCTGCAACTCCTTCTCTCTCTACCTCACACCTGTAAATGACCCTCTCTCCCTCACAGCTATAACTGATTTGCTCTCTCCCTCACACCTGTAACTCATTCTCCCTCTCTCCCTCACATCTGTAACTGATTCTCTCTCTCACTCACCTGCAACTGATTCTCTCTCTCTCACACCTGTAACTGATTCTCTCTCTCTCTCACACCTGTTAAAGATTCTCTCTCACTCCCTCCCACCTATAACTGATTCTCTCTCTCCCTCACACCTGCAACATTCTCTCTCCCTCACACCGGCAACTGATTCTCTCTCTCTCCCTCACACCTGCAACTGATTCTCTCTCTCTCCCTCACACCTGTAACTGAATCTTTCTCTCTCCCTCACACCTATAACTGATTCTCTCTCTCTCCCTGACACCTGTAAATGATTTTCAATCTCTCCCCACAGCTGTCACTGATTCTCTCTCTCTCCCTCACACCTTTAACTGACTCTCTCTCTCCCCTCACACCTGCAACTGATTTTTTCTATCTCCCTCACACATTTAACTGATTCTCTCTCTCTCCCTCACACCTTTAACTGATTCTCTCTCTCCCTCACACATATAACTGATTCTCTCTCACTCCCTCCCACCTATAACAGGTTCATTCTCTCCCTCATACGTGCAAAATTCTCCCTCTCCCTCACACCTGCAACTAATTCTCTCTCTCTTCGTCACACCTGTAACTGATTCTCTCTTCCTGACACCTGAAACTGATTCTCTCTCTCTCCCTCACACCTGTAACTGATTCTCTCTCTCTCACACACCTGTAAATGATTTTCTCCTTCTCCCTCACACCTGCAACTGATTCACTCTCTCCCTCACACCTGCAAAATTCTTTCTCTTCCTCACACGTACAACTGCTTCTCGCTCTCTCCCTCACATCTGCAACTGATTCTCTCACTCTCCCTCACACCTGTAACTGATTCTCTCTCTCTTACACACCTGTAAATGATTTTCTCTCTCTCCCTCACACCTGCAACTAATTCTCTCGCTCTGCCTCACACCTGTAACTAATTCTCTCTCTGACCCTCACACATGTAATTGATTCTCTCTTTCACCCTCACACCTGTAATTGAATCGCTCTCTTTCCCTCACACCTGTAACTGATTCTCTCTCTCTCTCCCTCACACCTGTAACTGATTCTCTCTCTCCCTCACACCTGCAACATTCTCTCACACCCTCACACCTGTAACTGATTCTCTCTCTGGCCCTCATACCTGCAACTGGTTTTCTCTCTCCCTCACACCTGTAACTGATTCTCTCTCTCTTCCTCATACCTGCAACTGCTTCTCTCTCCCTCACACCTCTAACTGATTCTCTCTCTCACCTGTTACTGATTCAATCTCCCTCCCTCACACCTGCAACTGCTTCTCTCTCCCTCACACCTGTAACTGATTCTCTCTCTCTTCCTCATACCTGCAACTGCTTCTCTCTCCCTCATACCTGCAACTGGTTTTCTCTCTCCCTCTCACCTGTAACTGATTCTCTCTCTCTCCCTCACACCTGCAACTGATTCTCTCTCCCTCACACCTGCAACTGATTCACTATCTCTCCCTCATACCTGCAACTTATTCCCTCGCTCTGCCTCACACCTGTAACTGATTCTCTCTCTCACCCTCACACATGTAATTGATTCTCTCTTTCACCCTCACACCTGTAATTGATTCTCTCTCTTTCCCTCACACCTGTAACTAATTCTCTCTCTATCTCCCTCACACCTGTAACTGATTCTCTCTCTGGCCTTCATACCTGTAACTGATTCTCTCTCTCTCTCCCTCACACCTGTAACTGATTCTCTCTCTCTTCCTCATACCTGCAACTGCTTCTCTCTCTACCTCACACCTGTAACTGACCCTCTCTCCCTCACAGCTATAACTGATTCTCTCTCTCTCCCTCACAGCTGTAACTGATTTGCTCTCTCCCTCACACCTATTACTGATTCTCTCTCTCCCTCACACCTGCAACATTCTCTCTCCCTCACACCTGTAACTGAATCTTTCTCTCTCCCTCACACCTGTAACTGATTCTCTCTCTCGCCCTCACACCTGTAACTGACTCTCTCTCTCCCCATCCACACCTGCAACTGATTTTTTCTATCTCCCTCACACCTTTAACTGATTCTCTCTCTATCCTCACACATATAACTGATTCTCTCTCACTCCCTCCCACCTATAACAGGTTCATTCTCTCCCTCATACGTGCAAAATTCTTCCTCTCCCTCACACCTGCAACTAATTCTCTCTCTCTTCGTCACACCTGTAACTGATTCTATCTTCCTGACACCTGAAACTGATTCTCTCTCTCTCCCTCAAACCTGTAATTGATTGTATCTCTCAATCACAACTGCAACAGCTTCTCTCTCTCTCCCTCACATCTGCAACTGATTCTCTCACTCTCCCTCACACCTGTAACTGATTCTCTCTCTCTTACACACCTGTAAATGATTTTCTCTCTCTCCCTCACACCTGCAACTAATTCCCTCGCTCTGCCTCACACCTGTAACTAATTCTCTCTCTGACCCTCACACATGTAATTGATTCTCTCTTTCACCCTCACACCTGTAATTGAATCGCTCTCTTTCCCTCACACCTGCAACTGATTCTCTCTCTCTCTCCCTCACACCTGTAACTGATTCTCTCTCCCTGACACCTCTAACTGAATCTCTCTCTCACCTGTTACTGATTCAATCTCCCTCCCTCACACCTGCAACTGATTCTCTCTCCCTCACACCTGCAACTGATTCACTATCTCTCCCTCATACCTGCAACTGATTCTCTCTCTCCCTCACACCTGCAACTGATTCTCTCTCTCTCTCTCTCTCTCACACCTGTCACAGACTCTCTCTCACTCCCTCCCACCTATAACTGATTCTTTCTCTCTCTCTCTCACACCTGTAACTGATTCAATCACTCTCCCTCACACCTGTAACCCTCTCTCTCTCCCTGACAACTCGAACTGATTCTCTCTCTCTCTCTCTCTCTCACACCTGTTACTGACTCTCTCTCACTCCCTCCCACCTATAACTGATTCTCTCTCTCTTTCTCTCTCACACCTGTTACTGATTCAATCTCTCTCCCTCACACCTGTAACTGACCCTCTCTCTCGCCCTCACAGCTGTAACTGATTCTCCCCCTCTCTCTCACACCTGTTACTGATTCTCTCTCATTCCCTCCCACCTGTAACTGATTCTCTCTCTCTCTCACACCTGTTACTGATTCTCTCTCATTCCCTCCCACCTGTAACTGATTCTCTTTCTCTCTCACACCTGTTACTGATTCTCTCTCATTCCCTCCCACTTATAACTGATTCTCTCTCTCCCTCACACCTGCAACATTCTCTCTCCCTCACACCTGCAACTGATTCTCTCTCTCTCCCTCACACCTGCAACTGATTCTCTCTTCCTCACACCTGTAACTGATTCTACCTCATTCCCTCCCACCGATAACTGATTCTCTCTCTCCCTCACACCTGCAACATTCTCTCTCCCTCACACCTGCAACTGATTCTCTCTGTCCCTCACACCTGCAAAATTCTTCCTCTTCCTCACACGTACAACTGCTACTCTCTCTCTCCCTCACACCTGCAAATGATTCTCTCACTCTCCCTCACACCTGTAACTGATTCTCTCTCTCTTACACACCTGTAAATGATTTTCTCTCTCTCCCTCACACCTGCAACTAATTCCCTCGCTCTGCCTCACACCTGTAACTGATTCTCTCTCTGATCCTCACACATGCGATTGATTCTCTCTTTCACCCTCACACCTGTAATTTAATCGCTCTCTTTCCCTCACACCTGTAACTGATTCTCTCTCTCTCTCCCTCACACCTGTAACTGATTCTCTCTCTCCCTCACACCTGCAACATTCTCTCACTCCCTCACACCTGTAACTGATTCTCTCTCTGGCCCTCATACCTGCAACTGGTTTTCTCTCTCCCTCACACCTGTAACTGATTCTCTCTCTCTTCCTCATACCTGCAACTGCTTCTCTCTCCCTGACACCTCTAACTGATTCTCTCTCTCTCCCTCTCACCTGTTACTGATTCAATCTCCCTCCCTCACACCTGCAACTGATTCTCTCTCCCTCACACCTGCAACTGATTCACTATCTCTCCCTCATACCTGCAACTGATTCAATCTCTCTCCCTCACACCTGCAACTGATTCTCTCTCTCTCTCACACCTGTTACTGACTATCACTCCCTCCCACCTATAACTGATTCTTTCTCTCTCTCTCTCACACCTGTAACTGATTCAATCACTCTCCCTCACACCTGTAATCCTCTCTCTCTCCCTGACAACTCGAACTGATTCTCTCTCTCTCTCTCACCTGTAACTGATTCTCTCTCTCTCTCACACCTGTTACTGATTCTCTCTCATTCCCTCCCACCTATAACTGATTCTCTCTCTCCCTCACACCTGCAACATTCTCTCTCCCTCACACCTGCAACTGATTCTCTCTCTCTCCCTCACACCTGCAACTGATTCTCTCTCTCTTCCTCACACCTGTAACTGATTCTCTCTTCCTGACACCTGTAACTGATTCTCTCTCTCTCCATCAAACCTGTAACTGATTCTTTCTCTCTCCCTCACACCTGTAACTGCTTCTCTCTCTCGCCCTCACACCTGTAAATGATTTTCTCTCTCTCCCCACAGCTGTCACTGATTCTCTCTCTCTCCCTCACACCTTTAACTGATTCTCTCTCTCTCCCGCACTCCTGTAACAGATTCTCCCTCTCCCTCACTCCTGCAACATTCTCTCTCTCCCTCACACCTGGAACTGATTATCTGTCTCTCCCTGACACCTTTAACTGATTCTCTCTATTTCCCTCAACCTGTAACTGATTCTCTCTCCCTCACACCTCTATCTGATTTTCTCTCTCTCCCTCATAACTGCAACTGATTCTCTCTCTCTCCGTCACACCTATATCTGATTCTCTCTCTCTCCCTCTCATCTGTAACTGATTATCTCTCTCTCCCTCACACCTGTAACTGATTATCTCTCTCCCCCTCATACCTACACCTGATTTTCTCTCTCTCCCTCACACCTGCAACTGATTCTCCCTCTCTCACTCACACCTGCAACTGATGCTCTCTCTCTCCCTCACACCTGAAACTGATTCTCTCTCTCTCCCTCTCACCTGTAACTGATTCTCTCTCTTTCCCTCACATCTGTCACTGATTCAATCTCTCTCCCTCACACCTGTAACTGATTCTCTCTCTCTCCCTCACAGCTGTAACTGATTCTCTCTCTCGCCCTCACAACTGTAACTAATTATCTCTCTGTCACTCACACCTGTATGTGTTTCTCTCTCTCTTTGCCCACACACCTGTAACTGGTTCCCTCTCTTCATCACACCTGTAACTGATTCTCTCTCTCGCCCTCACACCTGTAACTGATTTTCTCTCTCTCTCACTCACAAGTGTAACCGATTCTCTCTCTCCCTCACACCTGTAACTGACTCTCTCTCGCTCCCCTCACACCTGCAACTGATTTTTTCTATCTCCCTCACACCTTTAACTGATTCTCTCTCTATCCTCACACATATAACTGATTCTCTCTCACTCCCTCCCACCTATAACAGGTTGATTCTCTCCCTCATACGTGAAAAATTCTCCCTCTCCCTCACACCTGCAACAAATTCTCTCTCTCTTCGTCACACCTGTAACTGATTCTCTCTTCCTGACACCTGAAACTGATTCTCTCTCTTTCCCTCAAACCTGTAATTGATTGTATCTCTCAATCACAACTGCAACTGATTCTCTCTCTCTCCCTCACATCTGCAACTGATTCTCTCACTCTCCCTCACACCTGTAACTGATTCTCTCTCTGGCCCTCACACATGTAATTGATTCTCTCTTTCACCCTCACACCTGTAACTGATTCTCTCTCTCTTACACACCTGTAAATGATTTTCTCTCTCTCCCTCACACCTGCAACTTATTCCCTCGCTCTGCCTCACACCTGTAACTAATTCTCTCTCTGACCCTCACACATGTAATTGATTCTCTCTTTCACCCTCACACCTGTAATTGAATCGCTCTCTTTCCCTCACACCTGCAACTGATTCTCTCTCTCTCTCCCTCACACCTGTAACTGATTCTCTCTCTCCCTCACACCTGCAACATTCTCTCACTCCCTCACACCTGTAACTGATTCTCTCTCTGGCCCTCATACCTGCAACTGGTTTTCTCTCTCCCTCACACCAGTAACTGATTCTCTCTCTCTTCCTCATACCTGCAACTGCTTCTCTCTCCCTGACACCTCTAACTGATTCTCTCTCTCACCTGTTACTGATTCAATCTCCCTCCCTCACACCTGCAACTGATTCTCTCTCCCTCACACCTGCAACTGATTCACTATCTCTCCCTCATACCTGTAACTGATTCTCTCTCTCCCTCACACCTGTAACTGATTCTCTCTCTCTCTCTCTCTCTCACACCTGTTACAGACTCTCTCTCACTCCCTCCCACCTATAACTGATTCGTTCTCTCTCTCTCACACACCTGTAACTGATTCAATCACTCTCCCTCACACCTGTAACCCTCTCTCTCTCCCTGACAACTCGAACTGATTCTCTCTCTCTCTCTCTCTCACACCTGTTACTGACTCTCTCTCACTCCCTCCCACCTATAACTGATTCTCTCTCTCTCTCTCTCTCACACCTGTTACTGATTCAATCTCTCTCCCTCAAACCTGTAACTGACCCTCTCTCTCGCCCTCACAGCTGTAACTGATTCTCTCTCTCTCACACACCTGTAAATGATTTTCTCTTTCTCCCTCACACCTGCAACTGATTCCCTCGCTCTGCCTCACACCTGTAACTGATTCTCTCACTCACCCTCACACATGTAATTGATTCTCTCTTTCACCCTCACACCTGCAATTGATTCTCTCTCTTTCCCTCACACCTGTAACTGATTCTCTCTCTATCTCCCTCACACCTGTAACTGATTCTCTCTCTGGCCCTCATACCTGTAACTGATTCTCTCTCTCTCCCTCACACCTGCAACTGATTCTCTCTCTCTTCCTCATACCTGCAACTGCTTCTCTCTCTACCTCACACCTGTAACTGACCCTCTCTCCCTCACAGCGATAACTGATTCTCTCTCTCGCCCTCACACCTGTAACTGATTCTCTCTCTCTCCCTCACAGCTGTAACTGATTTGCTCTCTCCCTCACACCTATAACTGATTCTCTCTCTCTCTCACACCTGCAACATTCTCTCTCCCTCACACCTGCAACTGATTCTCTCTCTCTCCCTCACACCTGCAACTGATTCTCTCTCTCTCCCTGACACCTGTAAATGATTTTCTCTCTCTCCCCACAGCTGTCACTGATTCTCTCTCTCGCCCGCACACCTGTAACTGACTCTCTCTCTCCCCTCACACCTGCAACTGATTTTTTCTATCTCCCTCACACCTTTAACTGATTCTCTCTCTATCCTCACACATATAACTGATTCTCTCTCACTCCCTCCCACCTATAACAGGTTGATTCTCTCCCTCATACGTGCAAAATTCTCCCTCTCCCTCACACCTGCAACTAATTCTCTCTCTCTTCGTCACACCTGTAACTGATTCTCTCTTCCTGACACCTGAAACTGATTCTCTCTCTCTCCCTCAAACCTGTAATTGATTGTATCTCTCAATCACAACTGCAACTGATTCTCTCACTCTCCCTCACACCTGAAACTGATTCTCTCTCTCTTACACACCTGTAAATGATTTTCTCTCTCTCCCTCACACCTGCAACTAATTCCCTCGCTCTGCCTCACACCTGTAACTAATTCTCTCTCTGACCCTCACACATGTAATTGATTCTCTCTTTCACCCTCACACCTGTAATTGAATCGCTCTCTTTCCCTCACACCTGTAACTGATTCTCTCTCTCTCTCACACCTGTTACTGATTCTCTCTCATTCCCTCCCACCTATAACTGATTCTCTCTCTCCCTCACACCTGCAACATTCTCTCTCCCTCACACCTGCAACTGATTCTCTCTCTCTCCCTCACACCTGCAACTGATTCTCTCTTCCTCACACCTGTAACTGATTCTCTCTCATTCCCTCCCACCTATAACTGATTCTCTCTCTCCCTCACACCTGCAACATTCTCTCTCCCTCACACCTGCAACTGATTCTCTCTGTCCCTCACACCTGCAAAATTCTTTCTCTTCCTCACACGTACAACTGCTTCTCTCTCTCTCCCTCACACCTGCAAATGATTCTCTCACTCGCCCTCACACCTGTAACTGATTCTCTCTCTCTTACACACCTGTAAATGATTTTCTCTCTCTCCCTCACACCTGTAACTAATTCTCTCTCTGACCCTCACACATGTAATTGATTCTCTCTTTCACCCTCACACCTGTAAATTAATCGCTCTCTTTCCCTCACACCTGTAACTGATTCTCTCTCTCTCTCCCTCACACCTGTAACTGATTCTCTCTCTCCCTCACACCTGCAACATTCTCTCACTCCCTCACACCTGTAACTGATTCTCTCTCTGGCCCTCATACCTGCAACTGGTTTTCTCTCTCCCTCACACCTGTAACTGATTCTCTCTCTCTTCCTCATACCTGCAACTGCTTCTCTCTCCCTGACACCTCTAACTGATTCTCTCTCTCTCCCTCTCACCTGTTACTGATTCTACCTCTCTCCCTCACACCTGCAACTGATTCTCTCTCTCCCTCACACCTGTAACTGATTCTCTCTCCCTCTCTCTCTCTCTCACACCTGTTACTGACTATCACTCCCTCCCACCTATAACTGATTCTTTCTCTCTCTCTCTCACACCTGTAACTGATTCAATCACTCTCCCTCACACCTGTAATCCTCTCTCTCTCCCTGACAACTCGAACTGATTCTCTCTCTCTCTCTCTCTCACACCTGTTACTGACTCTCTCTCACTCCCTCCCACCTATAACTGATACTCTCTCTCTCTCTCTCACACCTGTTACTGATTCAATCTCTCTCCCTCACACCTGTAACTGACCCTCTCTCTCGCCCTCACAGCTGTAACTGATTCTCTCTCTCTCTCTCACCTGTAACTGATTCTCTCTCTCTCTCACACCTGTTACTGATTCTCTCTCATTCCCTCCCACCTATAACTGATTCTCTCTCTCCCTCACACCTGCAACATTCTCTCTCCCTCACACCTGCAACTGATTCTCTCTCTCTCCCTCACACCTGCAACTGATTCTCTCTCTCTTCCTCACACCTGTAACTGATTCTCTCTTCCTGACACCTGTAACTGATTCTCTCTGTCTCCCTCAAACCTGTAACTGATTCTTTCTCTCTCCCTCACACCTGTAACTGATTCTCTCTCTCGCCCTCACACCTGTAAATGATTTTCTCTCTCTCCCCACAGCTGTCACTGATTCTCTCTCTCTCCCTCACACCTTTAACTGATTCTCTCTCTCTCCCGCACTCCTGTAACAGATTCTCCCTCTCCCTCACTCCTGCAACACTCTCTCTCTCCCTCACACCTAGAACTGATTATCTGTCTCTCCCTTACACCTTTAACTGATTCTCTCTATTCCCCTCAACCTGTAACTGATTCTCTCTCCCTCACACCTGCAACTGATTCTCCCTCTCTCACTCACACCTGCAACTGATGCTCTCTCTCTCCCTCACACCTGAAACTGATTCTCTCTCTCTCCCTCTCACCTGTAACTGATTCTCTCTCTTTCCCTCACATCTGCCACTGATTCAATCTCTCTCCCTCACACCTGTAACTGATTCTCTCTCTCTCCCTCACAGCTGTAACTGATTCTCTCTCTCGCCCTCACAACTGTAACTAATTCTCTCTCTGTCACTCACACCTGTATGTGTTTCTCTCTCTCTTTGCCCACACACCTGTAACTGGTTCCCTCTCTTCATCACACCTGTAACTGATTCTCTCTCTCGCCCTCACACCTGTAACTGATTTTCTCTCTCTCTCACTCACAAGTGTAACCGATTCTCTCTCTCCCTCACACCTGTTACTGATTCTCTATCTCGCCCTCACACCTGTAACTGACTCTCTCTCTCCCCTCACACCTGCAAATGATTTTTTCTATCTCCCTCACACCTTTAACTGATTCTCTCTCTATCCTCACACATATAACTGATTCTCTCTCACTCCCTCCCACCTATAACAGGTTGATTCTCTCCCTCATACGTGCAAAATTCTCCCTCTCCCTCACACCTGCAACTAATTCTCTCTCTCTTCGTCACACCTGTAACTGATTCTCTCTTCCTGACACCTGAAACTGATTCTCTCTCTCTCCCTCAAACCTGTAATTGATTGTATCTCTCAATCACAACTGCAACTGATTCTCTCTCTCTCCCTCACACCTGTAACTGATTCTCTCTCTCTCCCTCAAACCTGTAATTGATTGTATCTCTCAATCACAACTGCAACAGCTTCTCTCTCTCTCCCTCACACCTGCAACTGCTTCTCTCTCTCTCCCTCACATCTGCAACTGATTCTCTCACTCTCCCTCACACCTGTAACTGATTCTCTCTCTCTTACACACCTGTAAATGATTTTCTCTCTCTCCCTCACACCTGCAACTAATTCCCTCGCTCTGCCTCACACCTGTAACTAATTCTCTCTCTGACCCTCACACATGTAATTGATTCTCTCTTTCACCCTCACACCTGTAATTGAATCGCTCTCTTTCCCTCACACCTGTAACTGATTCTCTCTCTCTCTCCCTCACACCTGTAACTGATTCTCTCTCTCCCTCACACCTGCAACATTCTCTCACTCCCTCACACCTGTAACTGATTCTCTCTCTGGCCCTCATACCTGCAACTGGTTTTCTCTCTCCCTCACACCTGTAACTGATTCTCTCTCTCTTCCTCATACCTGCAACTGCTTCTCTCTCCCTCACACCTCTAACTGATTCTCTCTCTCACCTGTTACTGATTCAATCTCCCTCCCTCACACCTGCAACTGATTCTCTCTCCCTCACACCTGCAACTGATTCACTATCTCTCCCTCATACCTGCAACTGATTCTCTCTCTCCCTCACACCTGTAACTGATTCTCTCTCTCTTCCTCATACCTGCAACTGCTTCTCTCTCCCTGACACCTCTAACTGATTCTCTCTCTCACCTGTTACTGATTCAATCTCCCTCCCTCACACCTGCAACTGATTCTCTCTCCCTCACACCTGCAACTGATTCACTATCTCTCCCTCATACCTGCAACTGATTCTCTCTCCCTCACACCTGTTACTGACTCTCTCTCACTCCCTCCCACCTATAACTGATTCTTTCTCTCTCTCTCTCACACCTGTAACTGATTCAATCACTCTCCCTCACACCTGTAACCCTCTCTCTCTCCCTGACAACTCGAACTGATTCTCTCTCTCTCTCTCTCACACCTGTTACTGACTCTCTCTCATTCCCTCCCACCTATAACTGATTCTCTCTCTCTCTCTCTCACACCTGTTACTGATTCAATCTCTCTCCCTCACACCTGTAACTGACCCTCTCTCTCGCCCTCACAGCTGTAACTGATTCTCCCCCTCTCTCTCACACCTGTTACTGATTCTCTCTCATTCCCTCCCACCTGTAACTGATTCTCTCTCTCTCTCACACCTGTTACTGATTCGCTCTCATTCCCTCCCACCTGTCACTGATTCTCTCACTTTCCCTCACACCTGCAACATTCTCTCTCCCTCACACCTGCAACTGATTCTCTCTTCCTCACACCTGTAACTGATTCTCTCTCTCTCACACACCCGTAAATGATTTTCTCTCTCTCCTTCACACCTGCAACTGATTCCCTCGCTCTGCCTCACACCTGTAACTGATTCTCTCTCTCACTCTCACACCTCTAATTGATTCTCTCTTTCACCCTCACACCTGTAATTGTTTCTCTCTCCTTCCCTCACACCTGTAACTGATTCGTTCTCTCTCTCCCTCACACCTGTAACTGATTCTCTCTCTCCCTCACACCTGCAACATTCTCTCTCTCCATCACAGCTGTAACTGATACTCTCTCTGGCCCTCACACCTGCAACTGATTCTCTCTCTCCCTCACACCTGCAACATTCTTTCTCTTCCTCACATATACAAATGCTTCTCTCTCTCTCCCTCACACCTGTAACTGATTCTCTCTCTCTCTCCCTCACACCTGTAACTGATTCTCTCTCTCGCACACACCTGTAAATGATTTTCTCTCTCTCCCTCACACCTGCAACTTATTCCCTCGCTCTGCCTCACACCTGTAACTGATTCTCTCTCTCACCCTCACACATGTAATTGATTCTCTCTTTCACCCTCACACCTGTAATTGATTCTCTCTCTTTCCCTCACACCTGTAACTGATTCTCTCTCTATCTCCCTCACACCTGTAACTGATTCTCTCTCTCCCTCACACCTGCAACATCCTCTCGCTCCCTCACACCTGTAACTGATTCTCTCTCTGGCCCTCATACCTGCAACTGGTTCTGTCTCTCCCTCACACCTGTAACTGATTCTCTCTCTCTTCCTCATACCTGCAACTGCTTCTCTCTCTACCTCACACCTGTAACTGACCCTCTCTCCCTCACAGCTATAACTGATTTGCTCTCTCCCTCACACCTGTAACTCATTCTCCCTCTCTCCCTCACATCTGTAACTGATTCTCTCTCTCACTCACCTGCAACTGATTCTCTCTCCCTCACAGCTATAACTGATTCTCTCTCTCACTCACACCTGCAACATTCTCTCTCCCTCAAACCTGTAACTGATTCTTTCTCTCCCTCACACCGGCAACTGATTCTCTCTCTCCCTCACACCTGCAACTGATTCTCTCTCTCTTCCTCACACCTGTAACTGATTCTCTCTTCCTGACACCTGTAACTGATTCTCTCTCTCTCCCTCAAACCTGTAACTGAATATTTCTCTCTCCCTCACATCTGTAACTGATTCTCTCTCTCTCCCTGAAACCTGTAAATGATTTTCTCTCTCTCCCTCACACCTTTAACTGATTCTCTCTCTATCCTCACACATATAACTGATTCTCTCTCACTCCCTCCCACCTATAACAGGTTCATTCTCTCCCTCATACGTGCAAAATTCTCCCTCTCCCACACACCTGCAACTAATTCTCTCTCTCTTCGTCACACCTGAAACTGATTCTCTCTCTCTCCCTCAAACCTGTAATTGATTGTATCTCTCAATCACAACTTCAACTGATTCTCTCTTTTTCCCTCACACCTGTAACTGATTCTCTCTCTCTCACACACCTGTAAATGATTTTCTCTTTCTTCCTCACACCTGCAACTGATTCTCTCTCTCCCTCACACCTGCAAAATTATTTCTCTTCCTCACACGTACAACTGCTTCTCTCTCTCTCCCTCACATCTGCAACTGTTTCTCTCACTCTCCCTCACACCTGTAACTGATTCTCTCTCTCTTACACACCTGTAAATGATTTTCTCTCTCTCCCTCACACCTGCAACTAATTCCCTCGCTCTGCCTCACACCTGTAACTAATTCTCTCTCTGACCCTCACACATATAATTGATTCTCTCTTTCACCCTCACACCAGTAATTGAATCACTCTCTTTCCCTCACACCTGTAACTGATTCTCTCTCTCTCTCCCTCACACCTGTAACTGATTCTCTCTCTCCCTCACACCTGCAACATTCTCTCACTCCCTCACACCAGTAACTGATTCTCTCTCTGGCCCTCATACCTGCAACTGGTTTTCTCTCTCCCTCACACCTGTAACTGATTCTCTCTCTCTTCCTCATACCTGCAACTGCTTCTCTCTCCCTGACACCTCTAACTGATTCTCTCTCTCACCTGTAACCGATTCAATCTCCCTCCCTCACACCTGCAACTGATTCACTATCTCTCCCTCATACCTGCAACGTATTCCCTCGCTCTGCCTCACACCTGTAACTGATTCTCTCTCTCACCCTCACACATGTAATTGATTCTCTCTTTCACCCTCACACCTGTAACTGATTCTCTCTCTATCTCCCTCACACCTATAACTGATTCTCTCTCTCCCTAACATCTGCAACATCCTCTCGCTCCCTCACACCTGTAACTGATTCTCTCTCTGGCCCTCATACCTATAACTGATTCTCTCTCTCTCTCCCTCACACCTGTAACTGATTCTCTCTCTCTTCCTCATACCTGCAACTGCTTCTCTCTCTTTACCTCACACCTGTAACTGACCCTCTCTCCCTCACAGCTGCAACTGATTCTCTCTCTCTCTCACCTGTAACTGATTCTCTCTCTGGCCCTCACACCTATAACTGATTCTCTCTCTCTCTCACACCTGCAACTGATTCTCTCTCTCTCCCTCACACCTGCAACTGATTCTCTCTCCCTCACACCTGCAATTGATTCACTATCTCTCCCTCATACCTGCAACTGATTCTCTCTCTCTCTCTCTCTCACACCTGTTACTGACTCTCTCTCACTCCCTCCCACCTATAACTGATTCTCTCTCTCTCTCTCTCACACCTGTTACTGATTCAATCTCTCTCCCTCACACCTGTAACTGACCCTCTCGCTCGCCCTCACAGCTGTAACTGATTCTCCCCCTCTCTCTCACACCTGTTACTGAATCTCTCTCATTCCCTCCCAGCTGTAACTGATTCTCTCTCTCTCTCACACCTGTTACTGATTCTCTCTCATTCCCTCCCACCTATAACTGATTCTCTCTCTCCCTCACACCTGCAACATTCTCTCTCCCTCACACCTGCAACTGATTCTCTCACTCTCCCTCACACCTGCAACATTCTCTCTCCCTCACACCTGCAACTGATTCTCTCTTCCTCACACCTGTAACTGATTCTCTCTCATTCCCTCCCACCTATAACTGATTCTCTCTCTCTTCCTCACACCTGCAACTGATTCTCTCACTCTCCCTCACACCTGCAACATTCTCTCTCCCTCACACCTGCAACTGATTCTCTCTTCCTCACACCTGTAACTGATTCTCTCTCATTCCCTCCCACCTATAACTGATTCTCTCTCTCCCTCACACCTGCAACATTCTCTCTCCCTCACACCTGTAACTGATTCTCTCTCTCTCCCTCACAGCTGCAACTGATTCTCTCACTCTCCCTCACACCTGTAACTGATTCTCTCTCTCTTCCTCATACCTGCAACTGCTTCTCTCTCCCTGACATCTCTAACTGATTCTCTCTCTCTCCCTCTCACCTGTTTCTGATTCAATCTCCCTCCCTCACACCTGCAACTGATTCTCTCTCCCTCACACCTGCAACTGATTCACTATCTCTCCCTCATACCTGCAACTGATTCTCTCTCTCCCTCACACCTGTAACTGATTCTCTCTCCCTCTCTCTCTCTCTCACACCTGTTACTGACTCTCTCTCACTCCCTCCCACCGATAACTGATTCTTTCTCTCTCTCTCTCACACCTGTAACTGATTCAATCACTCTCCCTCACACCTGTAACCCTCTCTCTCTCCCTGACAACTCGAACTGATTCTCTCTCTCTCTCTCTCACACCTGTTACTGACTCTCTCTCACTCCCTCCCACCTATAACTGATTCTCTCTCTCTCTCTCTCTCACACCTGTTACTGATTCAATCTCTCTCCCTCACACCTGTAACTCTCTCTCTCTCCCTGACAACTCGAACTGATTCTCTCTCTCTCTCTCTCACACCTGTTACTGACTCTCTCTCACTCCCTCCCACCTATAACTGATTCTCTCTCTCTCTCTCTCTCTCTCACACCTGTTACTGATTCAATCTCTCTCCCTCACACCTGTAACTGACCCTCTCTCTCGCCCTCACAGCTGTAACTGATTCTCTCTCTCTCACCTGTTACTGATTCTCTCTCTCTCTCTCACACCTGTTACTGATTCTCTCTCATTCCCTCCCACCTATAACTGATTCTCTCTCTCCCTCACACCTGCAACATTCTCTCTCCCTCACACCTGCAACTGATTCTCTCTCTCTTCCTCACACCTGTAACTGATTCTCTCTTCCTGACACCTGTAACTGATTCTCTCTCTCTCCCTCAAACCTGTAACTGATTCTTTCTCTCTCCCTCACACCTGTAACTGATTCTTTCTCTCGCCCTCACACCTGTAAATGATTTTCTCTCTCTCCCCACAGCTGTCACTGATTCTCTCACTCTCCCTCACACCTTTAACTGATTCTCTCTCTCTCCCGCAGACCTGTAACAGATTCTCCCTCTCCCTCACTCCTGCAACATTCTCTCTCTCCCTCACACCTAGAACTGATTATCTGTCTGTCCCTTACACCTTTAACTGATTCTCTCTATTCCCCTCAACCTGTAACTGATTCTCTCTCCCTCACACCTCTATCTGATATTCTCTCTCTCCCTCATAACTGCAACTGATTCTCTCTCTCTCCGTCACACCTATAACTGATTCTCTCTTCCTCACACCTGTAACTGATTCTCTCTCTCTCACACACCCGTAAATGATTTTCTCTCTCTCCTTCACACCTGCAACTGATTCCCTCGCTCTGCCTCACACCTGTAACTGATTCTCTCTCTCACTCTCACACCTCTAATTGATTCTCTCTTTCACCCTCACACCTGTAATTGGTTCTCTCTCCTTCCCTCACACCTGTAACTGATTCGTTCTCTCTCTCCCTCACACCTGTAACTGATTCTCTCTCTCCCTCACACCTGCAACATTCTCTCTCTCCATTACAGCTGTAACTGATACTCTCTCTGGCCCTCACACCTGCAACTGATTCTCTCTCTCCCTCACACCTGCAACATTCTTTCTCTTCCTCACATATACAAATGCTTCTCTCTCTCTCCCTCACACCTGTAACTGATTCTCTCTCTCTCTCCCTCACACCTGTAACTGATTCTCTCTCTCGCACACACCTGTAAATGATTTTCTCTCTCTCCCTCACACCTGCAACTTATTCCCTCGCTCTGCCTCACACCTGTAACTGATTCTCTCTCTCACCCTCACATATGTAATTGATTCTCTCTTTCACCCTCACACCTGTAATTGATTCTCTCTCTTTCCCTCACACCTGTAACTGATTCTCTCTCTATCTCCCTCACACCTGTAACTGATTCTCTCTCTCCCTCACACCTGCAACATCCTCTCGCTCCCTCACACCTGTAACTGATTCTCTCTCTGGCCCTCATACCTGCAACTGGTTCTGTCTCTCCCTCAAACCTGTAACTGATTCTCTCTCTCTTCCTCATACCTGCAACTGCTTCTCTCTCTACCTCACACCTGTAACAGACCCTCTCTCCCTCACAGCTATAACTGATTTGCTCTCTCCCTCACACCTGTAACTCATTCTCCCTCTTTCCCTCACATCTGTAACTGATTCTCTCTCTCACTCACCTGCAACTGATTCTCTCTCCCTCACACCTGTAACTGATTCTCTCTCTCTTCCTCACACCTGTAACTGATTCTCTCTTCCTGACACCTGTAACTGATTCTCTCTCTCTCCCTCAAACCTGTAACTGAATCTTTCTCTCTCCCTCATATCTGTAACTGATTCTCTCTCTCTCCCTGAAACCTGTAAATGATTTTCTCTCTCTCCCCACAGCTGTCACTGATTCTCTCTCTCTCCCTCACACCTTTAACTGATTCTCTCTCTATCCTCACACATATAACTGATTCTCTCTCACTCCCTCCCACCTATAACAGGTTCATTCTCTCCCTCATACGTGCAAAATTCTCACTCTCCCACACACCTGCAACTAATTCTCTCTCTCTTCGTCACACCTGAAACTGATTCTCTCTCTCTCCCTCAAACCTGTAATTGATTGTATCTCTCAATCACAACTTCAACTGATTCTCTCTTTTTCCCTCACACCTGTAACTGATTCTCTCTCTCTCACACACCTGTAAATGATTTTCTCTTTCTCCCTCACACCTGCAACTGATTCTCTCTCTCCCTCACACCTGCAAAATTCTTTCTCTTCCTCACACGTACAACTGCTTCTCTCTCTCTCCCTCACATCTGCAACTGATTCTCTCACTCTCCCTCACACCTGTAACTGATTCTCTCTCTCTTACACACCTGTAAATGATTTTCTCTCTCTCCCTCACACCTGCAACTAATTCCCTCGCTCTGCCTCACACCTGTAACTAATTCTCTCTCTGACCCTCACACATATAATTGATTCTCTCTTTCACTCTCACACCAGTAATTGAATCACTCTCTTTCCCTCACACCTGTAACTGATTCTCTCTCTCTCTCCCTCACACCTGTAACTGATTCTCTCTCTCTCTCCCTCACACCTGTAACTGATTCTCTCTCTCCCTCACACCTGCAACATTCTCTCACTCCCTCACACCAGTAACTGATTCTCTCTCTGGCCCTCATACCTGCAACTGGTTTTCTCTCTCCCTCACACCTGTAACTGATTCTCTCTCTCTTCCTCATACCTGCAAGTGCTTCTCTCTCCCTGACACCTCTAACTGATTCTCTCTCTCACCTGTTACCGATTCAATCTCCCTCCCTCACACCTGCAACTGATTCTCTCTCCCTCACACCTGCAACTGATTCACTATCTCTCCCTCATACCTGCAACGTATTCCCTCGCTCTGCCTCACACCTGTAACTGATTCTCTCTCTCACCCTCACACATGTAATTGATTCTCTCTTTCACCCTCACACCTGTAACTGATTCTCTCTCTATCTCCCTCACACCTGTAACTGATTCTCTCTCTCCCTAACATCTGCAACATCCTCTCGCTCCCTCACACCTGTAACTGATTCTCTCTCTGGCCCTCATACCTGTAACTGATTCTCTCTCTCTCTCCCTCACACCTGTAACTGATTCTCTCTCTCTTCCTCATACCTGCAACTGCTTCTCTCTCTTTACCTCACACCTGTAACTGACCCTCTCTCCCTCACAGCTATAACTGATTCTCTCTCTCGCCCTCACAGCTGCAACTGATTCTCTCTCTCTCTCACCTGTAACTGATTCTCTCTCTGGCCCTCACACCTATAACTGATTCTCTCTCTCTCTCACACCTGCAACTGATTCTCTCTCTCTCCCTCACACCTGCAACTGATTCTCTCTCTCTCCCTCACACCTGCAACTGATTCTCTCTCCCTCACACCTGCAATTGATTCACTATCTCTCCCTCATACCTGCAACTGATTCTCTCTCTCTCTCTCTCTCACACCTGTTACTGACTCTCTCTCACTCCCTCCCACCTATAACTGATTCTCTCTCTCTCTCTCTCACACCTGTTACTGATTCAATCTCTCTCCCTCACACCTGTAACTGACCCTCTCGCTCGCCCTCACAGCTGTAACTGATTCTCCCCCTCTCTCTCACACCTGTTACTGAATCTCTCTCATTCCCTCCCAGCTGTAACTGATTCTCTCTCTCTCTCACACCTGTTACTGAATCTCTCTCATTCCCTCCCACCTATAACTGATTCTCTCTCTCCCTCACACCTGCAACATTCTCTCTCCCTCACACCTGCAACTGATTCTCTCACTCTCCCTCACACCTGCAACATTCTCTCTCCCTCACACCTGCAACTGATTCTCTCTTCCTCACACCTGCAACTGATTCTCTCTCTCTCCCTCACACCTGCAACTGATTCTCTCTTCCTCACACCTGTAACTGATTCTCTCTCATTCCCTCCCACCTATAACTGGTTCTCTCTCTCCCTCACACCTGCAAAATTCTTTCTCTTCCTCACACGTACAACTGCTTCTCTCTCTCTCCCTCACAGCTGCAACTGATTCTCTCACTCTCCCTCACACGTGTAACTGATTCTCTCTCTCTTACACACCTGTAAATGATTTTCTCTCTCTCCCTCACACCTGCAACTAATTCCCTCGCTCTGCCTCACACCTGTAACTGATTCTCTCTCTGACCCTCACACATGTAATTGATTCTCTCTTTCACCCTCACACCTGTAATTTAATCGCTCTCTTTCCCTCACACCTGTAACTGATTCTCTCTCTCCCTCACACCTGCAACATTCTCTCACTCCCTCACACCTGTAACTGATTCTCTCTCTCTTCCTCATACCTGCAACTGCTTCTCTCTCCCTGACATCTCTAACTGATTCTCTCTCTCTCCCTCTCACCTGTTTCTGATTCAATCTCCCTCCCTCACACCTGCAACTGATTCTCTCTCCCTCACACCTGCAACTGATTCACTATCTCTCCCTCATACCTGCAACTGATTCTCTCTCTCCCTCACACCTGTAACTGATTCTCTCTCCCTCTCTCTCTCTCTCACACCTGTTACTGACTCTCTCTCACTCCCTCCCACCGATAACTGATTCTTTCTCTCTCTCTCTCACACCTGTAACTGATTCAATCACTCTCCCTCACACCTGTAACCCTCTCTCTCTCCCTGACAACTCGAACTGATTCTCTCTCTCTCTCTCTCACACCTGTTACTGACTCTCTCTCACTCCCTCCCACCTATAACTGATTCTCTCTCTCTCTCTCTCTCTCTCACACCTGTTACTGATTCAATCTCTCTCCCTCACACCTGTAACTGACCCTCTCTCTCGCCCTCACAGCTGTAACTGATTCTCTCTCTCTCACCTGTTACTGATTCTCTCTCTCTCTCTCACACCTGTTACTGATTCTCTCTCATTCCCTCCCACCTATAACTGATTCTCTCTCTCCCTCACACCTGCAACATTCTCTCTCCCTCACACCTGCAACTGATTCTCTCTCTCTTCCTCACACCTGTAACTGATTCTCTCTTCCTGACACCTGTAACTGATTCTCTCTCTCTCCCTCAAACCTGTAACTGATTCTTTCTCTCTCCCTCACACCTGTAACTGATTCTCTCTCTCGCCCTCACACCTGTAAATGATTTTCTCTCTCTCCCCACAGCTGTCACTGATTCTCTCACTCTCCCTCACACCTTTAACTGATTCTCTCTCTCTCCCGCAGACCTGTAACAGATTCTCCCTCTCCCTCACTCCTGCAACATTCTCTCTCTCCCTCACACCTAGAACTGATTATCTGTCTGTCCCTTACACCTTTAACTGATTCTCTCTATTCCCCTCAACCTGTAACTGATTCTCTCTCCCTCACACCTCTATCTGATATTCTCTCTCTCCCTCATAACTGCAACTGATTCTCTCTCTCTCCGTCACACCTATAACTGATTCTCTCTCTTTCCCTCACATCTGTCACTGATGCTCTCTCTCTCCCTCACACCTGAAACTGATTCTCTCTCTCTCCCTCTCACCTGTAACTGATTCTCTCTCTTTCCCTCACATCTGTCACTGATTCAATCTCTATCCCTCACACCTGTAACTGATTCTCTCTCTCTCCCTCACAGCTGTAACTGATTCTCTCTCTCGCCCTCACAACTGTAACTAATTCTCTCTCTGTCACTCACACCTGTAACTGATTCTCTCTCTCCCTCACACCTGCAACTGATTCTCTCTCTCGCCCTCACAGCTGTAATTGATTCTCTCTCTCCCTCACACCTGTTACTGATTCTCTATCTCGCCCTCACACCTGTAACTGACTCTCTCTCTCCCCTCACACCTACAACTGATTTTTTCTATCTCCCTCACACCTTTAACTGATTCTCTCTCTATCCTCACACATATAACTGATTCTCTCTCACTCCCTCCCACCTATAACAGGTTCATTCTCTCCCTCATACGTGCAAAATTCTCCCTCTCCCTCACACCTGCAACTAATTCTCTCTCTCTTCGTCACACCTGTAACTGATTCTCGCTTCCTGACACCTGAAACTGATTCTCTCTCTCTCCCTCAAACCTGTAATTGATTGTATCTCTCAATCACAACTGCAACTGATTCTCTCTCTCTCCCTCACACCTGTAACTGATTCTCTCTCTCTCACACACCTGTAAATGATTTTCTCTTTCTCCCTCACGCCTGCAACTGATTCTCTCTCTCCCTCACACCTGCAAAATTATTTCTCCTCCTCACACGTACAACTGCTTCTCTCTCTCTCCCTCACATCTGCAACTGATTCTCTCACTCTCCCTCACACCTGCAACTAATTCTCTCTCTCTTCGTCACACCTGTAACTGATTCTCTCTTCCTGACACCTGAAACTGATTCTCTCTCTCTCCCTCAAACCTGTAATTGATTGTATCTCTCAATCACAACTGCAACTGATTCTCTCACTCTCCCTCACACCTGTAACTGATTCTCTCTCTCTTACACACCTGTAAATGATTTTCTCTCTCTCCCTCACACCTGCAACTAATTCCCTCGCTCTGCCTCACACCTGTAACTAAGTCTCTCTCTGACCCTCACACATGTAATTGATTCTCTCTTTCACCCTCACACCTGTAATTGAATCACTCTCTTTCCCTCACACCTGTAACTGATTCTCTCTCTCTCTCCCTCACTCCTGTAACTGATTCTCTCTCTCCCTCACACCTGCAACATTCTCTCACTCCCTCACACCTGTAACTGATTCTCTCTCTGGCCCTCATACCTGCAACTGGTTTTCTCTCTCCCTCACACCTGTAACAGATTCTCTCTCTCTTCCTCATACCTGTAAGTGCTTCTCTCTCCCTGACACCTCTAACTGATTCTCTCTCTCACCTGTTACTGATTCAATCTCCCTCCCTCACACCTGCAACTGATTCTCTCTCCCTCACACCTGCAACTGATTCACTATCTCTCCCTCATACCTGCAACTGATTCTCTCTCTCCCTCACACCTGCAACTGATTCTCTCTCTCTCTCTCTCTCTCTCACACCTGTTACTGACTCTCTCTCACTCCCTCCCACCTATAACTGATTCTTTCTCTCTCTCTCTCACACCTGTAACTGATTCAATCACTCTCCGTCACACCTGTAACCCTCTCTCTCTCCCTGACAACTCAAACTGATTCTCTCTCTCTCTCTCTCTCACACCTGTTACGGATTCTCTCTCATTCCCTCCCACCTGTAACTGATTCTCTCTCTCTCTCACACCTGTTACTGATTCTCTCTCATTCCCTCCCACCTATAACTGATTCTCTCTCTCCCTCAAACCTGCAACATTCTCTCTCCCTCACATCTGCAACTGATTCTCTCTCTCTCCCTCACACCTGCAACTGATTCTCTCTCTCTCCCTCACACCTGCAACTGATTCTCTCTCTCCCTCACACCTGCAACATTCTCTCACTCCCTCACACCTGTAACTGATTCTCTCTCTGGCCCTCATACCTGCAACTGCTTCTCTCTCCCTGACACCTCTAACTGATTCTCTCTCTCTCCCTCTCACCTGTTACTGATTCAATCTCCCTCCCTCACAGCTGCAAATGATTCTCTCTCTCTCACACCTGTAACTGATTCAATCACTCTCCCTCACACCTGTAACCCTCTCTCTCTCCCTGACAACTCGAACTGATTCTCTCTCTCTCTCTCTCACACCTGTTACTGACTCTCTCTCACTCCCTCCCACCTATAACTGATTCTCTCTCTCTCTCTCTCTCTCTCTCACACCTGTTACTGATTCAATCTCTTTCCCTCACACCTGTAACTGACCCTCTCTCTCGCCCTCACAGCTGTAACTGATTCTCTCTCTCTCTCTCACCTGTAACTGATTCTCTCTCTCTCTCACACCTGCAACATTCTCTCTCCCTCACACCTGCAACTGATTCTCTCTCTCTTCCTCACACCTGTAACTGATTCTCTCTTCCTGACACCTGTAACTGATTCTTTCTCTCTCCCTCAAACCTGTAACTGATTCTTTCTCTCTCCCTCACACCTGTAACTGATTCTCTCTCTCGCCCTCACACCTGTAAATGATTTTCTCTCTCTCCCCACAGCTGTCACTGATTCTCCCTCTCCCTCACACCTTTAACTGATTCTCTCTCTCTCCCGCAGACCTGTAACAGATTCTCCCTCTCCCTCACTCCTGCAACATTCTCTCTCTCTCTCACACCTAGAACTGATTATCTGTCTCTCCCTTACACCTTTAACTGATTCTCTCTATTCCCCTCAACCTGTAACTGATTCTCTCTCCCTCACACCTCTATCTGATTTTCTCTCTCTCCCTCATAACTGCAACTGATTCTCTCTCTCTCCGTCACACCTATAACTGATTCTCTCTCTTTCCCTCACATCTGTCACTGATGCTCTCTCTCTCCCTCACACCTGAAACTGATTCTCTCTCTCTCCCTCTCACCTGTAACTGATTCTCTCTCTTTCCCTCACATCTGTCACTGATTCAATCTCTCTCCCTCACACCTGTAACTGATTCTCTCTCTCTCCCTCACAGCTGCAACTGATTCTCTCTCTCGCCCTCACAACTGTAACTAATTCTCTCTCTGTCACTCACACCTGTAACTGATTCTCTCTCTCCCTCACACCTGCAACTGATTCTCTCTCTCGCCCTCACAGCTGTAATTGATTCTCTCTCTCTCCCTCACACCTGTATGTGTTTCTCTCTCTCTTTGCCCACACACCTGTAACTGGTTCCCTCTCTTCATCACACCTGTAACTGATTCTCTCTCTCGCCCTCACACCTGTAACTGATTTTCTCTCTCTCTCACTCACAAGTGTAACCGATTCTCTCTCTCCTCACACCTGTTACTGATTCTCTATCTCGCCCTCACACCTGTAACTGACACTCTCTCCCACACACCTGTAACTGATTCTCTCTCTCTCCCCACAGCTGTCACGGATTCTCTCTCTCTCCCTCACACCTTTAACTGACTCTCTCTCTCCCCTCACACCTGCAACTGATTTTTTCTATCTCCCTCACACCTTTAACTGATTCTCTCTCTATCCTCACACATATAACTGATTCTCTCTCACTCCCTCCCACCTATAACAGGTTCATTCTCTCCCGCATACGTGCAAAATTCTCCCTCTCCCTCACACCTGCAACTAATTCTCTCTCTCTTCGTCACACCTGTAACTGATTCTCGCTTCCTGACACCTGAAACTGATTCTCTCTCTCTCCCTCAAACCTGTAATTGATTGTATCTCTCAATCACAACTGCAACTGATTCTCTCTCTCTCCCTCACACCTGTAATTGATTCTCTCTCTCTCACACACCTGTAAATGATTTTCTCTTTCTCCCTCACACCTGCAACTGATTCTCTCTCTCCCTCACACCTGCAAAATTCTTTCTTTTCCTCACACGTACAACTGCTTCTCTCTCTCTCCCTCACATCTGCAACTGATTCTCTCACTCTCCCTCACACCTGCAACTAATTCTCTCTCTCTTCGTCACACCTGTAACTGATTCTCTCTTCCTGACACCTGAAACTGATTCTCTCTCTCTTACACACCTGTAAATGACTTTCTCTCTCTCCCTCACACCTGCAACTAATTTCCTCGCTCTGCCTCACACCTGTAACTAATTCTCTCTCTGACCCTCACACATGTAATTGATTCTCTCTTTCACCCTCACACCTGTAATTGAATCACTCTCTTTCCCTCACACCTGTAACTGATTCTCTCTCTCTCTCCCTCACACCTGTAACTGATTCTCTCTCTCCCTCACACCGGCAACATTCTCTCACTCCCTCACACCTGTAACTGATTCTCTCTCTGGCCCTCATACCTGCAACTGGTTTTCTCTCTCCCTCACACCTTTAACTGATTCTCTCTCTCTTCCTCATACCTGCAAGTGCTTCTCTCTCCCTGACACCTCTAACTGATTCTCTCTCTCACCTGTTACTGATTCAATCTCCCTCCCTCACACCTGCAACTGATTCTCTCTCCCTCACACCTGCAACTGATTCACTATCTCTCCCTCATACCTGCAACTGATTCTCTCTCTCCCTCACACCTGCAACTGATTCTCTCTCTCTCTCTCTCTCTCACACACCTGTTACTGACTCTCTCGCACTCCCTTCCACCTATAACTGATTCTTTCTCTCTCTCTCTCACACCTGTAACTGATTCAATCACTCTCCCTCACACCTGTAACCCTCTCTCTCTCCCTGACAACTCGAACTGATTCTCTCTCTCTCTCTCTCTCACACCTGTTACTGATTCTCTCTCATTCCCTCCCACCTGTAACTGATTCTCTCTCTCTCTCACACCTGTTACTGATTCTCTCTCATTCCCTCCCACCTATAACTGATTCTCTCTCTCCCTCACACCTGCAACATTCTCTCTCCCTCACATCTGCAACTGATTCTCTCTCTCTCCCTCACACCTGCAACTGATTCTCTCTTCCTCACACCTGTAACTGATTCTCTCTCTCTCACACACCCGTAAATGATTTTCTCTCTCTCCTTCACACCTGCAACTGATTCCCTCGCTCTGCCTCACACCTGTAACTGATTCTCTCTCTCACTCTCACACCTCTAATTGATTCTCTCTTTCACCCTCACACCTGTAATTGGTTCTCTCTCCTTCCCTCACACCTGTAACTGATTCGTTCTCTCTCTCCCTCACACCTGTAACTGATTCTCTCTCTCCCTCACACCTGCAACATTCTCTCTCTCCCTCACACCTGTAACTGATTCTCTCTCTGGCCCTCACACCTGCAACTGATTCTCTCTCTCCCTCACACCTGCAACATTCTTTCTCTTCCTCACATATACAAATGCTTCTCTCTCTCTCCCTCAAACCTGTAACTGATTCTCTCTCTCTCCCTCACACCTGTAACTGATTCTCTCTCTCTCACACACCTGTTTATGGTTTTCTCTCTCTCCCTCACACCTGCAACTGATTCCCTCGCTCTGCCTCACACCTGTAACTGATTCTCTCTCTCACCCTCACACATGTAATTGATTCTCTCTTTCACCCTCACACCTGTAATTGATTCTCTCTCTTTCCCTCACACCTGTAACTGATTCTCTCTCTATCTCCCTCACACCTGTAACTGATTCTCTCTCTCCCTCACACCTGCAACATCCTCTCGCTCCCTCACACCTGTAACTGATTCTCTCTCTGGCCCTCATACCTGCAACTGGTTCTCTCTCTCCCTCACACCTGTAACTGATTCTCTCTCTCTTCCTCATACCTGCAACTGCTTCTCTCTCTACCTCACACCTGTAACAGACCCTCTCTCCCTCACAGCTATAACTGATTTGCTCTCTCCCTCACACCTGCAACTCATTCTCCCTCTCTCCCTCACATCTGTAACTGATTCTCTCTCTCACTCACCTGCAACTGATTCTCTCTCTCTCACACCTGTAACTGATTCTCTCTCTCTCTCACACCTGTTAAAGATTCTCTCTCACTCCCTCCCACCTATAAACAATTCTCTCCCTCCCTCACAACTGCAACATTCTCTCTCTCCCTCACACCAGAAACTAATCATCCCACTCTCGCTCAGACCTGTAACTGATTCTCTCTCTCTCTCACACCTGTAACTGATTCTCTCTCTCTCTCACACCTGTTAAAGATTCTCTCTCACTCACTCCCACCTATAACTGATTCTCTCTCTCCCTCACACCTGCAACATTCTCTCTCCCTCACACCGGCAACTGATTCTCTCTCTCTCCCTCACACCTGCAACTGATTCTCTCTCTCTTCCACACACCTGTAACTGATTCTCTCTTCCTGACACCTGTAACTGATTCTCTCTCTCTCCCTCAAACCTGTAACTGAATCTTTTTCTCTCCCACACACCTGTAACTGATTCTCTCTCTCTCCCTGACAGCTGTAAATTATTTTCTCTCTCTCCCCACAGCTGTCACTGATTCTCTCTCTCTCCCTCACACCTTTAACTGACTCTCTCTCTCCCCTCACACCTGCAACTGATTTTTTCTATCTCCCTCACACCTTTAACTGATTCTCTCTCTAGCCTCACACATATAACTGATTCTCTCTCACTCCCTCCCACCTATAACAGGTTCATTCTCTCCCTCATACGTGCAAAATTCTCCCTCTCCCTCACACCTGCAACTAATTCTCTCTCTCTTCGTCACACCTGTAACTGATTCTCTCTTCCTGACACCTGAAACTGATTCTCTCTCTCTCCCTCAAACCTGTAATTGATTGTATCTCTCAATCACAACTTCAACTGATTCTCTCTCTCTCCCTCACACCTGTAACTGATTCTCTCTCTCTTTCACACCTGTAAATGATTTTCTCTCTCTCCCTCACACCTGCAACTAATTCCCTCGCTCTGCCTCACACCTGTAACTAATTCTCTCTCTGACCCTCACACATGTAATTGATTCTCTCTTTCATCCTCACACCTGTAATTGAATCGCTCTCTTTCCCTCACACCTGTAACTGATTCTCTCTCTCTCTCCCTCACACCTGTAACTGATTCTCTCTCTCCCTCACACCTGCAACATTCTCTCACTCCCTCACACCTGTAACTGATTCTCTCTCTGGCCCTCATACCTGCAACTGGTTCTGTCTCTCCCTCACACCTGTAACTGATTCTCTCTCTCTTCCTCATACCTGCAACTGCTTCTCTCTCCCTGACACCTCTAACTGATTCTCACTCTCACCTGTTACTGATTCAATCTCCCTCCCTCACACCTGCAACTGATTCTCTCTCCCTCACACCTGCAACTGATTCACTATCTCTCCCTCATACCTGCAACTGATTCTCTCTCTCTCTCTCTCTCTCTCACACCTGTTACTGACTCTCTCGCACTCCCTCCCACCTATAACTGATTCTTTCTCTCTCGCTCTCACACCTGTAACTGATTCAATCACTCTCCCTCACACCTGTAACTGACCCTCTCTCTCGCCCCCACAGCTGTAACTGATTCTCTCTCTCTCTCACACCTGTTACTGATTCTCTCTCATTCCCTCCCACCTATAACTGATTCTCTCTCTCCCTCACACCTGCAACATTCTCTCTCCCTCACACCTGCAACTGATTCTCTCTCTCTCCCTCACACCTGCAACTGATTATCTCTCTCTTCCTCACACCTGTAACTGATTCTCTCTCTCTCACACACACGTAAATGATTTGCTCTCTCTCCCTCACACCTGCAACTGATTCCCTCGCTCTGCCTCACACCTGTAACTGATTCTCTCTCTCACTCTCACACCTGTAATTGATTCTTTCTTTCACCCTCACACCTGTAATTGGTTCTCTCTCCTTCCCTCACACCTGTAACTGATTTGTTCTCTCTCTCCCTCACACCTGTAATGGATTCACTCTCTCCCTCACTCCTGCAACATTCTCTCTCTCCCTCACACCTGTAACTGATTATCTCTCTCTCTCCCTTACACCTTTAAATGATTCTCTCTATCCCCCTCACACCTGGAACTGATTCACTCTCCCTCACACCTCTATCTGATTTTCTCTCTCTCCCTCATAACTGCAACCGATTCTCTCTCTCTCCGTCACACCTATAACTGATTCTCTCTCTCTCCCTCTCACCTGTAACTGATTATCTCTCTCTCCCTCACACCTGTAACTGATTCGCTCTCTCCCCCTCATACCTGTACCTGATTTTCTCTCTCTCCCTCACACCTACAACTGATTGTCCCTCTCTCCCTCACACCTGCAACTGATGCTCTCTCTCTTCCTCACACCTGAAACTGATTCTCTCTCTCTCCCTCTCACCTGCAACTGATTCTCTCTCTTTCCCTCACATCTGTCACTGATTAAATCTCTCTCCCTCACACCTGTAACTGATTCTCTCTCTCTCCCTCACAGCTGTAACTGATTTTCTCTGTCTCCCTCACAGCCGTCACTGATTTTCTCTCTCTCCCTCACACCTGTTACTGATTCTCTCTCACTCCCTCCCACCTGCAACTGATTTTTTCTCTCTTCCTCACACCTGTAACTGATTCTCTTTCCTGACACCTGTAACTGATTCTCTTTTACTGACACCTGTTACTGATTCTCTCTCTCTCCCTCAAACCTGTAACTGATTCTTTCTCTCTCCCTCACACCTATAACTGATTCTCTCTCTCTACCTCACACCTGTAAATGATTTTCACTCTCTCCCCACAGCTGTCACTGATTCTCTCTCTCTCCCTGACACCTTTAACTGATTCTCTCTATCCCCCTCACACCTGTAACTGATTCTCTCTCCCTCACACCTCTATCTGATTTTCTCTCTCTCCCTCATAACTGCAACTGATTCTCTTTCTCTCCGTCACACCTATAACTGATTCTCTCTCTCTCCCTCTCACCTGTAACTGATTCTCTCTCTCTCCCTCACACCTGTAACCGATTCTCTCTCTCTCCCTCACACCTGTAACTGATTCGCTCTCTCCCCCTCATACCTGTACCTGATTTTCTCTCTCTCCCTCACACCGACAACTGATGCTCTCTCTCTCCCTCACACCTGAAACTGATTCTCTCTCTCTCCCTCTCACCTGTAACTGATTCTCTCTCTCTCCCTCACAGCCATCACTGATTTTCTCTCTCTCCCTCACACCTGTTACTGATTCTCTCTCACTCCCTCCCACCTGCAACTGATTCTCTCTCTCTCCCTCACACCTGTAAATTAATTTCTCTCTCTCCCCACAGCTGTCACTGATTCTCTCTCTCTCCCTCACACCTGTAACTGACTCTCTCTCTCTCCCCTCACACCTGCAACTGATTTTTTCTATCTCCCTCATACCTGTAACTGATTCTCTCTCTAGCCTCACACCTATAACTGATTCTCTCTCACTCCCTCCCACCTATAACAGGTTCCTTCTCTCCCTCACACCTGCAACATTCTCTCTCTCCCTCACACCTGCAACTGATTCTCTCTGTCTTCCTCACACCTGTAACTGATTCTCTCTTCCTGACACTTGAAACTGAATCTCTCTCTCTCCTTCACACCTGTAAATGATTTTCTCTCTCTCCCCACAGCTGTCACTGATTCTCTCTCTCACTCACACCTGCAACTGATTTTCTCTCTCTCCCTCACTCCTGCAACTGATTCTCTCTCTCCCTCACACCTGTAACATTCTTTCTCTTCCTCACACATACAACTGATTCTCTCTCTCTCCCTCACACCTGTAACTGTTTCTCTATCTCTCCCTCACACCTGTAACTGATTCTCTCTCTCACCCTCACACCTGTAATTGATTCTTTCTTTCACCATCACACTTGTAATTGATTCTCTCTCACTCCCTCACACCTGTAACTGATTCTCTCTCTCCCTCACACCTGCAACATTCTCTCTCTCCCTCTCACCTGTTGCTGATTCAATCTCTCTCTCCCTCACAGCTGTAACTGATTTGCTCTCTCCCTCACACCTGTAACTGATTCTTCCCATCTCCCTCACACCTGTAACTGATTCTCTCTCTCTCCTTCACACCTGTAATTCATTCTCTCTCTCACTCACACCTGCAACTGATTCTCTCTCTCTCCCTCACACCTGAAACTGATTCTCTCTCTCTCACACACCTGTAAATGATTTTCTCTCTCTCCCTCACACCTGTAACTGATTCTCTCACTCCCTCACACCTGCAACATTCTCTCTCTACCTCACACCTGTAACTGATTCTCTCTCTCTCCTTCTCACCTGTTACTGATTCAATCTCTCTCCCTCAGATCTGTAACTGATTCTCTCTCCCTCACACCTGTAACTGATTCTCCCCATCTCCCTCACACCTGTAACTGATTCTCTCTCTCGCCCTCACAGCTGTAACTGATACTCTCTCTCCCTCACACCTGCAACTGATTCTCTCTCCCTCACACCTGCAACTGATTGACTATCTCTACCTCATACCTGCAACTGATTCTCTCTCTTCCTCACACCTCTAACTGATTCTGTCTCTCTCTCTCTCTCTCTCTCTCTCTCTCTCTCACACACACACATGTTACTGATTCTCTCTCACTCCCTCCCACCTATAACTGATTCTCTCTCTCCCTCACACCTGCAACATTCTCTCTCCCACTCACACCTGCAACTGATTCTCTCTCTCTCTCGCTCATACCTGCAACTGATTCTCTCTCTCTCTCACACCTGTAACTGATTATCTCTCTCTCCCTCATATCTGTAACTGATTCTCTCTCTCTCACTCCCTCACAACTGCAACTGATTCTCTCTCTCTCCCTCCCACCTGTAACTGATTCTCTCTCTCTCCCTCACACCTGTAACTGATTCAATAAATCTCCTTCAGACCTGTAACTGATTCTCTCTCTGTCCCTTCACACCTGTAACGGACTCTCCCTCTCTCCCTCAAACCTGTAACTGATTCTCTCCCTCTCCCTCACACCTGTAACTGATTCTCTCTCTCCCTCACACCTGTAACTGATAATCTCTCTCTCCCTCACAACTGTAACTGATTCTCTCTCTCTCCCTCACACCTGAAACTGATTCTCTCTCTCCCTCACACCTGCAACATTCTTTCTCTTCCTCACATGTACAACTGATTCTCTCTCTGTCTCCCTCACACCTGTAACTGATTCTCTCCCTGTCTCCCTCACACCTGTAACTGATTCTCTCTCTCTCACACACCTGTAAATGATTTTCTCTCTCTCCCTCACACGTGCAACTGATTCCCTCGCTCTGCCTCACACCTGTAACTGATTCTCTCTCTCCCTCACACCTGCAACATTCTCTCTCTCCCTCACACCTGTAACTGATTATCTCTCTCCCTCACACCTGCAACATTCTCTCTCTCCCTCACACCTGTAACTGATTCTCTCTCTGGCCCTCATACCTGCAACTGGTTCTCTCTCTCCCTCACACCTGCAACTGATTCAATCACTCTCCCTCACACCTGTAGCTGACCCTCTCTCCCTCACACCTGTAACTGATTCTCTCTCTCGCCCTCACAGCTTTAACTGATTCTCTCTGTCTCTCACACCTGTAACTGATTCCCCCCCTCTCCCTCATACCTGCAACTGATTCTCTCTCTCTCCCTCATACCTGCAACTGATTCTCTCTCTCTCTCTCACACCTGTAACTGATTCCCCCCCTCTCCCTCACAGATGCAACTGATTCTGTCTCTCTCTTTCACATCTGTAACTGATTCGCTCTCTCGCCCTCACACCTGTAACTGATTCTCTCTCTCTCCCTCACACCTATAATTGATTCTCTCTCTCCCTGACACCTGTAACTGATTCTCTCTCTCCCTGACACCTATAACTGATTCTCCCTCTCCCTCACATCTGTAACTGATTATCGCTCTCTACCTCACACCTGTAACTGATTCTCTCTCTACCTCACACCTGCAACATTCTCTCTCTCCCTCACACCTGCAACTGATTCAATCACTCTCCCTCACACCTGTAGCTGACCCTCTCTCCCTCACACCTGTAACTGATTCTCTCTCTCGCCCTCACAGCTTTAACTGATTCTCTCTGTCTCTCACACCTGTAACTGATTCCCCCCCTCTCCCTCATACCTGCAACTGATTCTCTCTCTCTCTCTCACACCTGTAACTGATTCCCCCCCTCTCCCTCACAGATGTAACTGATTCTCTCTCTCACACCTGTAACTGATTCTCTCTCTCGCCCTCACACCTGTAACTGATTCTCACTCTCTTTCTCCCTCACACCTGTTACTGATTCTCTCTCACTCCCTCCCACCTACAACTGAATCTCTCCCTCCCTCACAACAGCAACATTCTCTCTCTCCCTCACACCAGAAACTAATTCTCCCACTCTCGCTCACGCCTGTAACGGATTCTCTCTCTCCCCTTCATACCTGTATCTGATTCACTCACTCTCTTTCATCCTCACACCTGCAACTGATTTTCTCTGAAACCCTTATACCGTCACTGATTCTCTCTCTCTGCCTCACACCTATAAATGATTCTCTCTTTCCCTCTCACCTGTAACTGATTCCCTCTCTCCCTCACACCTGTAACTGATTCTCTCTCTCTCCCTCACACATGTAACTGATTCTCTCTCTCTCTCCCTCACACCTGTAACTGATTCTCTCTCTCGCCCTCACACATGTAACTGATTCTCTCTGTCTCCCTCCCAACTGTAACTGATGCTCTCTCTCTCCCTCACACCTGTAACTGATTCTCCCTCTCTCCTTCACACCTGTAACTGATTCTCTCTCTCTCCCTCACACCTGCAACTGATTCTCCCTCTCTCCTTCACACCTGTAACTGATTCTGTCTCTCGCCCTCATACCTGTAACTGATCCTCTCTCTCCCTCACACCTGCAACTGATTCTGTCTCTCTCTTTCACATCTGTAACTGCTTCGCTCTCTCGCCATCACCTGTAACTGATTCTCTCTCTCTCCCTCACACCTATAACTGATTCTCTCTCTCCCTGACACCTGTAACTGATTCTCTCTCTCCCTGACACCAATAACTGATTCTCTCTCTCCCTCACACCTGTAACTGATTAGCGCTCTCTACCTCACACCTGTAACTGATTCTCTCTCTACCTCACACCTGCAACATTCTCTCTCTCCCTCACACCTGCAACTGATTCTCTCTCTCTCCCTCACACCTATAACTGATACTCTCTCTCTCGCTCACACCTCTAACTGATTCTCTCTCTCTCCCTCATACCTGCAACTGATTCTCTCTCTCCCTCACACCTGTAACAGATTTTCTCTATCTCCCTCACACCTGCAACATATTCTCTCTCTCCCTCACACCTGTAACAGATTCCCTCTCTCCCTCACACCTGTAACTGATTCAATCTCTCTCCCTCACACCTGTAACTGATTCTGTCTATCTTCCTCACACCTGTAACTGATTCCCTCCCTCACTCACACCTGTATCTGATTTTCTCTCTCTCCCTCACACCTGCAACATATTCTCTCTCTCCCTCACAACTGTAACAGATTCTCTCTCTCACTCACACCATAACTGATTCTCTCTCTCTTCCTCATACCTGCAACTGCTTCTCTCTCTCTCTCCCTCACACCTGTAACTGATTCAATCGCTCTCCCTCACACCTGTAACTGACTCTCTCTCCCTGACACCTGTAACTGATTCTCTCTCTCCCCTCACACCTGTAACTGATTCTCTCTCTCTCCATCACACCTGTAACTGATTCTCTCTCTTCCTCACACCTGTTACTGATTCGCTCCCCGTCACACCTGTAACTGATTCTCTCTCTCTCCCTCACACCTGTAAATGATTCTGTCTCTCTCCCTCTCACCTGTAACTGATTCTCTCTCTCTTCCTCACACCTGTAACTGATTCTCTCTCTCTCCCTCACACCTGTAACTGTTTCTCTCTCTCCCCCTCACACCTGTTACTGACACTCTATCTCTTCCTCACACCTGTAACTGATTCTCTCTCTCTTCCTCACAGCTCTAACTGATTCTCTCTCTCTCTCTCTCTCTCTCTCTCTCCCTCACACCTGTAACTGATTCTCTCTCTCTCCCTCAAAACCGTAACTGATTCTCTCTCTCTCCGTCACACCTGTAACTGAATCTCTCTCTCTCCCTCTCACCTGTAACTGATCCTCTCTCTCTCCCTCACACTTGTAACTGATTCTCTCTCTCTCCCTCACACCTGCAACTGATTCTCTCTCTCTCCTTTAAACCTGTAACTGATTCTCTCTCTTGCCCTCACACCTGCAACTGATTCTCTCTCCCTCTGTCACACCTGTAACTGATTCTCTCTCTCTCTCATTCACACCTGTAACTGATTCTCTCTCTCTCCCTCACACCTGTAACTGATTCAGTCTCTCTCTCTCACACCTGTAACTGATTCTCTCTCTCTCCCTCACACATGAAACTGATTCTCTCTCTCTCCCTCACACCTGCAACTGATTCTCTCTCACACCCTCACACCTGTAACTGATTCTCTCGCTCTCCCTCACACCTATAACTGATTCTTTCTCTCTCCGTCATACCTGTAACAGAATCTCTCTCTCCCTCAAACCTGTAACAGGTTCTCTCTCTCCCTCACAGCAGTAACTGATTCAATCTCTCTCTCTCACACCTGTAACGGACTCTCTCTCGCTGATACCTGTAACTGATTCTCTCTCTCTCCCTCACACCTGTAACTGATTGTCTCTCTCCCTCACACGTCTGACTGATTCTCTCTCTCTCCCTCACACATGAAACTGATTCTCTCTCTCTCCCTCACACCTGCAACTGATTCTCTCTCTCTCCCTTACACCTGTAACTGATTCTCTCTCACTCCCTCACCTGTAACTGATTCTCTCCCTCCCTCACAACTGTAACATTCTCTCTCTCCCTCACATCAGAAACTAATTCTCCCACTCTCGCTCAGACCTGCAACTGATTTTCTCTCTCTCTCACACCTGTAACTGTTTCTCTCACGCTCCCTCACGCCTGTAACGGATTCTCTCTCTCCCTCATACTTGTAACTGATTCTCTCTCTCTCCCTCACACCTGTAACTAATTCTCTCTCTCATCCTCACACCTGCAACTGATTTTCTCTGAAACCCTCATAGCTGTCACTGATTCTTTCTCTCTGCCTCACACCTGTAAATGATTCTCTCTTTCCCTCTCACCTGTAACTGATTCCCTCTCTCCCTCACACCTGTAACTGATTTTCTCTCTCTCCCTCACACCTGTAACTGATTCTGCCTCTCTTCCTCACACCTGCAACTGATTCTGTCTCTCTCTTTCATATCTGTAACTGATTCTCTCTCTCCCTGACACCTAAAACTGATTCTCTCTCTCCCTCACACCTGTAACTGATTATCGCTCTCTACCTCACACCTGTAACTGATTCTCTCTCTACCTCACACCTGCAACATTCTCTCTCTCCCTCACACCTGCAACTGATTCTCTCTCTCTCCCTCACACCTATAACTGATACTCTCTCTCTTGCTCACACCTCTAACTGATTCTCTCTCTCTCCCTCATACCTGCAACTGATTCTCTCTCTCCCTCACACCTGTAACAGATTTTCTCTATCTCCCTCACACCTGCAACATATTCTCTCTCTCCCTCACAACTGTAACATATTCTCTCTCTCCCTCACAACTTTAACTAATTCTCTCTCTCTTCTTCATACCTGTAACTGATTCTGTCTATCTCTCCCTCACACCTTTAACTGATTCAATCTCTCTCCCTCACACCTGTAACTGATTCTGTCTAACTCCCTCACACCTGAAACTGATTCCCTCCCTCACTCACACCTGTATCTGATTTTCTCTCTCTCCCTCACACCTACAACATATTATCTCTCTCCCTCACAACTGTAACAGATTCTCGCTCTCCCTCACACCATAACTGATTCTTTCTCTCTTCCTCATACCTGCAACTGCTTCTCTCTCTCTCTCCCTCACGCCTGTAACTGATTCAATCGCTCTCCCTCACACCTGTAACTGACTCTCTCTCCCTGACACCTGTAACTGATTCTCTCTCTCCCCTCACACCTGTAACTGATTCTCTCTCTCTCCATCACACCTGTAACTGATTCTCTCTCTTCCTCACACCTGTTACTGATTCTCTCCCCGTCACACCTGTAACTGATTCTTTCTCTCTCCCTCACACCTGTAAATGATTATGTCTCTCTCCCTCTCACCTGTAATTGATTCTGTATCTCTTCCTCACACCTGTAACTGATTCTCTCTCTCTCCCTCACACCTGTAACTGTTTCTCTCTCTCCCCCTCACACCTGTTACTGACACTCTCTCTCTTCCTCACACCTGTAACTAATTCTCTCTCTCCCTCATACCCGAAACTGATTCTCTCTCTCTCCGTCACACCTGTAACTGAATCTCTCTCTCTCCCTCTCACCTGTAACTGATCCTCTCTCTCTCCCTCACACCTGTAACTGATTGTCTCTCTCTCCCTCACACCTGTAAATGATTCAGTCTCTCTCTCTCACAGCTGTAACTGATTCTCTCGCTCTCCCTCACACATCAAACTGATTCTCTCTCTCTCCCGCATACCTGTTACTGATTCTCTCTCATTCCCTCACAACTGCAACTGATTCTCTCTCACACCCTCACACCTGTAACTGATTCTCTCGCTCTCCCTTACAACTGTAACTGATTCTCTCTCTCTCCCTCATACCTGTAACAGATTCTCTCTCTCCCTCACACCTGTAACAGGTTCTCTCTCACCCTCACTGATTATCTCTCTCCCCTAACACCTGCAACTGATTTTCTCCATCTCCATCACACCTGTAACTGATTATCTCTCTTTCCCTCACACCTGTAACTGATTCTCTCTCTCTCTCCCTCACATCTGTAAATGATTCTCTCTCTCTCCTTCACACCTTTAACTGATTCTCTCTCTCCCCCTCACAACTGCAACTGATTCTCTCTCTCGCCCTCACACCTGTAACTGATTCTCTCTCTCGCCCTCACACCTGTAACTGATTCTCTCTCTCTCCGTCACACCTGTAACTGATTCTCTCTCTCTCCTTCACACCTGTAACTGACTCTCTCTCTCCACCTCACACCTGCAACTGATTCTCTCTCTCTCCTTCACACCTGCAACTGATTATCTCTCTCTCTCCCTCACACCTGTAACTGATTATCTGTCTCTCCCTCACACCTGTAACTGATTCTCTCTCTCTTGACACCGATAACTGATTCTCTCTCTCCCTCACACCTGTAACAGATTCTCTCTCTCTCCCTCACACCTGTAACTGATTCTCGCTCTCTCCCTCACACCTGTAACTGATTCTCGCTCTCTCCCTCACACCTGTAACTGATTCTCTCTCTCCCCATCACACCTGTTACTGATTTTCTCTATCTCCCTCACACCTGTAAATGATTCTCTCTCTCCCCTCACACCGGCAACTGATTTTGTCTATCTCCATCACATCTGTAACTGATTCTCTCTCTCTCCCTTACATCTGTTACTGTAATTCTCTCTCTCTCGCTCACACCTTTAACTGATTCTCTCTCTCTCCCTCACACCTGTAACTGATTCTCACTCTCTCCCTCACACCTGTAACTGATCTTCTCCCTCTTCCTCTCAGCTCTAACTGATTCCATCTCTCCACCTCATACCTGTAAATGATTCTCTCTCTCTCTCTCTCTCTCTCTCTCTTCCTCACACCTGTAACTGATTCTCTCTCTCTTCCTCACACCTGTAACTGATTCTCGCTCTCTCCCTCACACCTGTAACTGATTCTCTCTCTCCCCATCACACCTGTAACTGATTCTCTATCTCTTCCTCACACCTGTAACTGATTATCTCTCTTTCCCTCACACCTGTAACTGATTCTCTCCCTCCCCTCACACCTGCAACTGACTTTCCCGATCTCCATCACACCTGTAATTGATTCTCTCTCTCACCATCACACCTGTATCTGATTCTCTCTCTCCCCTCACACCTGCAACTGGTTTTCCCTATCTCCATCACACCTGTAACTGATTCTCCCTCTCTCCCTCACACCTGTAACTGATCCTCTCCCTCTTCCTCTCAGCTCTAACTGATTCTATCTCTCCGCCTCATACCTGTAAATGATTCTCTCTCTCTCTCTCTCTTCCTCACACCTGTAACTGATTCTCTCTCTCTTCCTCACACATGTAACTGATTCTCGCTCTCTCCCTCACACCTGTAACTGATTCTCTCTCTCCTCATCACACCTGTAACTGATTCTCTCTCTCTTCCTCACACCTGTAACTGATTATCTCTCTTTCCCTCACACATGTAACTGATTCTCTCTCTCCTCATCACACCTGTAACTGATTCTCTCTCTCTTCCTCACACCTCTAACTGATTATCTCTCTCCCCTAACACCTGCAACTGATTTTCTCGATCACCATCACACCTGCAACTGATTCTCTCTCTCCCCTCATACCTGTAACTGATTCTCTCTCTCCCTCACACCTGTAATTGATTCTCTCTCTCGCCCTCACACATGTAACTGATTCTCTCTCTCCCCCTCACACCTGCAACTGATTCTCTCTCTCTCTCCCTCACACCTGAAACTGATTCTCTGTCTCTCCCTCACACCTGTAACTGATTCTCTCTCTCCCTGACACCTATAACTGATTCTCTCTCTCCCTCATACCTGTAACTGATTCTCTCTCTCACCCTCACACCTGCAACTGATTCTCTCTCTCCCTAACACCTGCAACATTCTCTCTCTCCCTCACACCTGCAACTGATTCTCTCTCTCTCCCTCACAACTGTAACTGATACTCTCTCTTTCCCTCACACCTGTAACTGATTCTCTCTCTCACTATCACACCTGTAACTGCTTCTCTCTCTCTCTTTCACACCTGTAACTGATTCTCTCTCTCCCTCACACCTGCAACATTCTCTCTCTCCCTCACACCTGCAACTGATTCTCTCTCTCTCCCTCACACCTGTAACTGATACTCTCTCTTTCCCTCACACCTGTAACTAATTCTCTCTCTCACCATCACACCTGTAACTGATTCTCTCTCTCCCCTAACACCTGCAACTGATTTTCTCTATCTCCATCACACCTGTAACTGATTCTCTCTCTCTCCCTCACACCTGTTACTGAATCTCTCTCTCTGTTGCTCACACCTTTAACTGATTCTCGCTCTCTCCCTCACACCTGTAACTGATCCTCACTCTCTCTCTCACACCTGTAACTGATCCTCTCCCTCTTCCTCTCAGCTCTAACTGATTCTCTCTCTCCGCCTCATACCTGTAACTGATTCTCTCTGTCGCCCTCACACCTGTAACAGATTCTCGCTCTCTCCATCACACCTGTAACTGATTCTCTCTCTCTTCCTCACACCTGTAAATGATATCTCTCGTTCCCTCACAACTGTAACTGATTCTCTCTCTCTCCCTCACACCTGTAACTGATTCTCTCTCTCTCTCCTTCACACCTGTAACTGGTTCTCTCTCTTTCCGTCACACCTGTAAATGATTCTCTCTCTCGCCCTCACACCTGTAACTGATTCTCTCTCTCTCCCTCACATCTGTAACTGATTCTCTCTCTCTCCTTCACACCTGTAACTGATTCTCTCTCTCCCCCTCACACCTGCAACTGATTCTCTCTCTCTCCTTCACACCTGTAAATGATTCTCTCTCTCGCTCTCACACCTGTAACTGATTCTCTCTCTCTCCATCACACATGTAACTGATTCTCTCTCCTTCACACCTGTAACTGATTCTCTCTCTCGCCCTCACACCTGTAACTGATTCTCTCTCTCTCCCTCACAGCTGTAACTGATTCTCTCTCTCTCCATCACACCTGTAACTGACTCTCTCTCTCCCCCTCACACCTGCAACTGATTCTCTCTCTCTCCTTCACACCTGCAACTAATTCTCTCTCTCTCCCTCACACCTGTAACTGATTCTCTCTCTCTCCCTCTCAGCTGTAACTGATTCTCTCTCTCCGCCTCATACCTGTAAATGATTCTCTCTCTCTTCCTCACACCTGTAACTGATTCTCGCTCTCTCCCCCGCACCTGTAACTGATTTTCACTCTCCCCATCACACCTGTAACTGAGTCTCTCTCTCTTGCTCACACCTGTAACTGATTATCTCTCTTTCCCTCACACCTGTAACTGATTCTCTCTCTCTCCCTCACACCTGTAAATGATTCTCTCTCCCTCTCCATCACACCTGTAACTGATTCTCTCACTCTTTCTCTCACACCTGTAACTGAATCTCTCTCTCTCCCTCACACCTGTAACTGATTCCCTCTCTCTCTCCATCACACCCGTAACTGGTTCTCTCTCTTTCCGTCACACCTGTAACTGATTATCTCTCTTTCCCTCACACCTGTAACTGATTCTCTCTCTCTCCCTCACACCTGTAAATGATTCTCTCTCTCTCTCCGTCACACCTGTAACTGATTCTCTCACTCTTTGTCTCACACCTGCAACTAATTCTCTCTCTCCCCTCACACCTGTAACTGATTTTCTCTATCTCCCTCACACCTGTAACTGATTCTCTCTCTCCCCTCATACCTGTAAGTGATTCTCTCTCTCCGCCACACCTGTAATTGATTCTGTCTCTCACCCTCACACCTGTAACTGATTCTCTCTCTCCCCTCACACCGGCAACTGATTTTCTCTATCTCCATCACATCTGTAACTGATTCTCTCTCTCTCCCTTACATCTGTTACTGAATCTCTCTCTCTCGCTCACACCTTTAACTGATTCTCTCTCTCTCCCTCACACCTGTAACTGATTCTCACTCTCGCCCTCACACCTGTAACTGATCCTCTCCCTCTTCCTCTCAGCTCTAACTGATTCTATCTCTCCACCTCATACATGTAAATGATTCTCTATCTTTTCCTCACACCTGTAGCTGATTATCTCTCTTTCCCTCACACCTGTAACTGATTCTCTCCCTCCCCTCACACCTGCAACTGACTTTCCCGATCTCCATCACACCTGTAACTGATTCTCTCTCTCTCCTTCACACCTGTAACTGATTCTCTCTCTCGCCCTCACACCTGTAATTGATTCTCTCCCTCCCCTCACACCTGTAACTGATTCTCTCTCTCCCCATCACACCTGTAACTGATTCTCTATCTCTTCCTCACACCTGTAACTGATTATCTCTCTTTCCCTCACACCTGTAACTGATTCTCGCTCTCTCCCTCACACCTGTAACTGATTCTCTCTCTCCCCATCACACCTGTAACTGATTCTCTATCTCTTCCTCACACCTGTAACTGATTATCTCTCTTTCCCTCACACCTGTAACTAATTCTCTCCCTCCCCTCACAACTGTAACTGATTCTCTCTCTCTCTGTCACACCTGTAACTGATTCTCTCTCTCTCCTTCACACCTGTAACTGATTCTCTCTCTCACCCTCACACCTGTAACTGATTCTCTCTCTCTCCCTCACAGCTGTAACTGATTCTCTCTCTCTCCTTCACACCTGTAACTGACTCTCTCTCTCCCCCTCACACCTGCAACTGATTCTCTCTCTCTCCTTCACATCTGTAACGGACTCTCTCTCTCCCCCTCACACCTGCAACTGATTCTCTCTCTCGCCCTCACACCTGTAACTGATTCTCTCTCTCTCCCTCTCAGCTCTAACTGATTCTCTCTCTCCGCCTCATACCTGCAAATGATTCTCTCTCTCTCTCTCTTCCTCACACCTGTAACTGATTCTCTCTCTCTTCCTCACACCTGTAACTGATTCTCGCTCTCTCCCTCACACCTGTAACTGATTCTCTCTCTCCCCATCACACCTGTAACTGAATCTCTCTCTCTTGCTCACACCTGTAACTGATTATCTCTCTTTCCCTCACACCTGTAACTGATTCTCTCTCTCTCCCTCACACCTGTAACTGATTCTCTCTCCTTCTCCGTCACACCTGTAACTGATTCTCTCTCTCTTTCTCTCACACCTTTAACTGATTCTCTCTCTCCCTCACACCTGTAACTGATTCTCTCTCTCCCTCACACCTGTAACTGATTCTCTCTCTCCCCTCATACCTGTAAGTGATTCTCTCTCTCCCTCACACCTGCAATTGATTCTCTCTCTCACCCTCAAACCTGTAACTGATTATCTCTCTCCCCTCACACCTGTAACTGATTTTCTCTGTCTCCATCACATCTGTAACTAATTCTCTCTCTCACCCTCACATCTGTTACTGAATCTCTCTCTCTTGCTCACACCTTTAATTGATTCTCTCTCTCTCCCTCACACCTGTAACTGATTCTCCCTCTCTCCCTCACACCTTTAACTGATTCTCTCTCTCTTCCTCTCAGCTCTAACTGATTCTATCTCTCCGCCTCATACCTGTAAATGATACTCTCTCTCTCTCTCTTCCTCACACCTGTAACTGATTCTCTCTCTCTTCCTCACACCTGTAACTGATTCTCGCTCTCTCCCTCACACCTGTAACTGATTCTCTCTCTCTCCCTCACACCTGTAACTGATTCTCTCTCTCTTCCTCACACCTGTAACTGATTATCTCTCTTTCCCTCACACCTGTAACTGATTCTCTCTCGCCTCATCACACCTGTAACTGATTCTCTCTCTCTTCCTCACACCTGTAACGGATTATCTCTCTCCCCTAACACCTGCAACTGATTTTCTCTATCACCATCACACCTGTAACTGATTCTCTCTCTCCCCTCATACCTGTAACTGATTCTCTCTCTCCCTCACACCTGTAATTGATTCTCTCTCTCGCCCTCACACATGTAACTGATTCTCTCTCTCCCCCTCACACCTGCAACTGATTCTCTCTCTCTTCCTCACACCTGTAACTGATTCTCTCTCTCTCCTTCACACCTGTAACTGACTCTCTCTCTCCACCTCACACCTGCAACTGATTCTCTCTCTCTCCCTCACACCTGTAACTGATTTTCTGTCTCTCCCTCACACCTGTAACTGATACTCTCTCTTTCCCTCACACCTGTAACTGATTCTCTCTCTCACCCTCACACCTGTAACTGATTCTCCCTCTCCCTCACACCTGCAACATTCTCTCTCTCCCTCACACCTGCAACTGATTCTCTCTCTCTCCCTCACACCTGTAACTGATACTCTCTCTTTCCCTAACACCTGTAACTGATTCTCTCTCTCACTATCACACCTGTAACTGGTTCTCTCTCTCTCCTTCACACCTGTAACTGACTCTCCCTCTCCACCTCACACCTGCAACTGATTCTCTCTCTCTCCTTCACACCTGCAACTGATTCTCTCTCTCTCTCCCTCACACCTGTAACTGATTCTCTCTCTCCCTGAAACCCATAACTGATTCTCTCTCTCCCTCACACCTGTAACTGATACTCTCTCTTTCCCTCACACCTGTAACTGATTCTCTCTCTCACCATCACACCTGTAACTGATTCTCTCTCTCCCCTCACACCTGCAACTGATTTTCTCTATCTCCATCACACCTGTAACTGATCCTCACTCTCTCCCTCACACCTGTAACTGATCCTCTCCCTCTTCCTCTCAGCTCTAACTGATTCTCTCTCTCCGCCTCATACCTGTAACTGATTCTTTCTCTCGCCCTCACACCTGTAACTGATTCTCGCTCTCTCCATCACACCTGTAACTGATTCTCTCTCTCTTCCTCACACCTGTAAATGATATCTCTCTTTCCCTCACACCTGTAACTGATTCTCTCTCTCTCCCTCACATCTGTAACTGATTCTCTCTCTGTCTCCTTCACACCTGTAACTGGTTCTCTCTCATTCCATCACACCTGTAACTGATTCTCTCTCTCGCCCTCACACCTGTAACTGATTCTCTCTCTCTCCCTCACATCTGTAACTGATTCTCTCTCTCTCCTTCACACCTGTAACTGATTCTCTCTCTCCCCCTCACACCTGCAACTGATTTTCTCTATCACCATCACACCTGTAACTGATTCTCTTTCTCCCCTCATACCTGTAACTGATTCTCTCTCTCCCTCACACCTGTAATTGATTCTCTCTCTCGCCCTCACACCTGTAACTGATTCTTTCTCTCCCCCTCACACCTGCAACTGATTCTCTCTCTCTTCATCACATCTGTAACTGATTATCTATCTCCCCTAACACCTGCAACTGATTTTCTCTATCTCCATCACAGCTGTAACTGATTATCTCTCTTTCCCTCACACCTGTAACTGATTCTCTCTCTCTCCCTCACATCTGCAACTGATTCTCTCTCTCTCCTTCACACCTGTAACTGATTATCTCTCTCCCCCTCACACCTGCAACTGATTCTCTGTCTCGCCCTCACACCTGTAACTGATTCTGTCTCTCGCCCTCACACCTGTAACTGATTCTCTCTCTCTCCGTCACACCTGTAACTGATTCTCTCTCTCTCCTTCACACCTGTAACTGATTCTCTCTCTCGCCCTCACACGTGTAACTGATTCTCTCTCTCTCCCTCCCAGCTGTAACTGCTTCTCTCTCTCTCCTTCACACCTGTAACTGACTCTCTCTCTCCACCTCACACCTGCAACTGATTCTCTCTCTCTCCTTCACACCTGCAACTGATTCTCTCTCTCTCCCTCACACCTGTAACTGATTCTCTCTCTCCCTGACACCTATAACTGATTCTCTGTCTCTCCCTCACACCTGTAACTGATTCACTCTCTCACCCTCACACCTGCAACTGATTCTCTCTCTCCCTCACACCTGCAACATTCTCTCTCTCCCTCACACCTGTAACTGATTCTCTCTCTCTCCCTCACACCTGTAACTGATACTCTCTCTTTCCCTCACACCTGTAACTGATCCTCTCCCTCTTCCTCTCAGCTCTAACTGAATCTATCTCTCCGCCTCATACCTGTAAATGATACTCTCTCTCTCTCTCTTCCTCACACCTGTAACTGATTCTCTCTCTCTTCCTCACACCTGTAACTGATTCTCGCTCTCTCGCTCACACCTGTAACTGATTCTCTCTCTCGCCCTCACACCTGTAACTGATTCTCTCTATCTTCCTCACACCTGTAACTGATTTTCTCTCTTTCCCTCACACCTGTAACTGATTCTCTCTCGCCTCATCACACCTGTAACTGATTCTCTCTCTCTTCCTCACACCTGTAACGGATTATCTCTCTCCCCTAACACCTGCAACTGATTTTCTCTATCACCATCACACCTGTAACTGATTCTCTCTCTCCCCTCATACCTGTAACTGATTCTCTCTCTCCCTCACACCTGTAATTGATTCTCTCTCTCGCCCTCACACATGTAACTGATTCTCTCTCTCCCCCTCACACCTGCAACTGATTCTCTCTCTCTTCCTCACACCTGTAACTGATTCTCTCTCTCTCCTTCACACCTGTAACTGACTCTCTCTCTCCACCTCACACCTACAACTGATTCTCTCTCTCTCCTTCAGACCTGCAACTGATTCTCTCTCTCTCTCCCTCACACCTGTAACTGATTTTCTCTCTCACCCTTACATCTGTAACTGATTCTCCCTCTCACTCACACCTGCAACATTCTCTCTCTCCCTCACACCTGCAACTGATTCTCTCTCTCTCCCTCACACCTGTAACTGATACTCTCTCTTTCCCTAACACCTGTAACTGATTCTCTCTCTTACTATCACACCTGTAACTGGTTCTCTCTCTCTCCTTCACACCTGTAACTGACTCTCCCTCTCCACCTCACACCTGCAACTGATTCTCTCTCTCTCCTTCACACCTGCAACTGATTCTCTCTCTCTCTCCCTCACACCTGTAACTGATTCTCTCTCTCCCTGAAACCCATAACTGATTCTCTCTCTCCCTCACACCTGTAACTGATACTCTCTCTCACCTTCACACCTGTAACTGATTCTCTCTCTCCCTCACACCTGCAACATTCTCTCCCTCCCTCACACCTGCAACTGATTCTCTCTCTATCCCTCACACCTGTAACTGATACTCTCACTTTCCCTCACAACTGTAACTGATTCTCTCTCTCACCTACACACCTGTAACTGATTCTCTCTCTCCCTCACACCTGCAACATTCTCTCTCTCCCTCACACCTGCAACTGATTCTCTGTCTCTCCCTCACACCTGTAACTGATTCTCTCTCTCCCTGAAACCCATAACTGATTCTCTCTCTCCCTCACACCTGTAACTGATTCTCTCTCTCACCTTCACACCTGTAACTGATTCTCTCCCTCCCTCACACCTGCAACATTATCTCTCTCCCTCACACCTGCAACTGATTCTCTCTCTCTCCCTCACACCTGTAACTGATACTCTCACTTTCCCTCACACCTGTAACTGATTCTCTCTCTCACCATCACACCTGTAACTGATTCTCTCTCTCCCCTCACAACTGCAACTGATTTTCTCTATCTCCATCACACCTGTAACTGATTCTCTCTCTCTCCCTCACACCTGTTACTGAATCTCTCCCTCTCTCGCTCACACCTTTAACTGATTCTCGCTCTCTCCCTCACACCTGTAACTGATCCTCACTCTCTCCCTCACACCTGTAACTGATCCTCTCCCTCTTCCTCTCAGCTCTAACTGATTCTCTCTCTCCGCCTCATACCTGTAACTGATTCTCTCTCTCGCCCTCACACCTGTAACTGATTCTCGGTCTCTCCATCACACTTGTAACTGATTCTCTCTCTCTTCCTCACACCTGTAAATGATATCTCTCTTTCCCTCACACCTGTAACTGATTCTCTCTCTCTCCCTCACATCTGTAACTGATTCTCTCTCTCTCTCCTTCACACCTGTAACTGGTTCTCTCTCTTTCCATCACACCTGTAACTGATTCTCTCTCTCGCCCTCACACCTGTAACTGATTCTCTCTCTCTCCCTCACATCTGTAACTGATTCTCTCTCTCTCCTTCACACCTGTAACTGATTCTCTCTCTCCCCCTCACACCTGCAACTGATTTTCTCTATCACCATCACACCTGTAACTGATTCTCTCTCTCCCCTCATACCTGTAACTGATTCTCTCTCTCCCTCACACCTGTAATTGATTCTCTCTCTCGCCCTCACACCTGTAACTGATTCTCTCTCTCCCCCTCACACCTGCAACTGATTCTCTCTCTCTTCCTCACACCTGTAACTGATTATCTCTCTCCCCTAACACCTGCAACTGATTTTCTCTATCTCCATCACAGCTGTAACTGATTATCTCTCTTTCCCTCACACCTGTAACTGATTCTCTCTCTCTCCCTCACATCTGTAACTGATTCTCTCTCTCTCCTTCACACCTGTAACTGATTATCTCTCTCCCCGTCACACCTGCAACTGATTCTCTGTCTCGCCCTCACACCTGTAACTGATTCTGTCTCTCGCCCTCACACCTGTAACTGATTCTCTCTCTCTCCGTCACACCTGTAACTGATTCTCTCTCTGTCCTTCACACCTGTAACTGATTCTCTCTCTCGCCCTCACACCTGTAACTGATTCTCTCTCTCGCCCTCACACTTGTAACTGATTCTCTCTCTCTCCCTCCCAGCTGTAACTGCTTCTCTCTCTCTCCTTCACACCTGTAACTGACTCTCTCTCTCCACCTCACACCTGCAACTGATTCTCTCTCTCTCCTTCACACCTGCAACTGATTTTCTCTCTCTCTCCCTCACACCTGTAACTGATTCTCTGTCTCTCCCTCACACCTGTAACTGATTCTCTCTCTCCCTGACACCTATAACTGATTCTCTGTCTCTCCCTCACACCTGTAACTGATTCTCTCTCTCACCCTCACACCTGTAACTGATTCTCTCTCTCCCTCACACCTGCAACATTCTCTCTCTCCCTCACACCTGTAACTGATTCTCTTTCTCTCCCTCACACCTGTAACTGATTCTCTCTCTCCCTGACACCTATAACTGATTCTCTGTCTCTCCCTCACACCTGTAACTGATTCTCTCTCTCACCATCACACCTGTAACTGATTCTCTCTCTCTCCCTCACACCTGTAACTGATCCTCTCCTTCTTCCTCTCAGCTCTAACTGATTCTATCTCTCCGCCTCATACCTGTAAATGATTCTCTCTCTCTCTCTCTCTCTTCCTCACACCTGTAACTGATTCTCTCTCTCTTCCTCACACCTGTTACTGATTCTCGCTCTCTCCCTCACACCTGTAACTGATTCTCTCACTCCTCATCAAACCTGTAACTGATTCTCTCTCTCTTCCTCACACCTGTAACTGATTCTCTCTCTCCCCTAACACCTGCAACTGATTTTCTCGATCTCTATCACACCTGTAACTGATTCTCTCTCTCCCCTCATACCTGTAACTGATTCTCTCTCTCCCTCACACATGTAATTGATTCTCTCTCTCGCCCTCACACCTGTAACTGATTCTCTCTCTCCCCTAACACCTGCAACTGATTTTCTCTATCTCTATCACACCTGTAACTGATTCACTCTCTCCCCCTCACACCTGCAACTGATTCTCTCTCTCTCCTTCACACCTGTAACTGATTCTCTCTCTCGCCCTCACACCTGTAACTGATTCTCTCTCTCTCCGTCACACTTGTAACTGATTCTCTCTCTCTCCCTCACACCTGTAACTGATTCTCTCTCTCGCCCTCACACCTATAACTGATTCTCTCTCTCTCCTTCACACCTGCAACTGATTCTCTCTCTCTCTCCCTCACACCTGTAACTGATTCTCTGTCTCTCCCTCACACCTGTAACTGATTCTCTCTCTCCCTGACACCTGCAACTGATTCTCTCTCTCCCTGACACCTGCAACTGATTCTCCCTCTCTCTCCTTCACACCTGCAACTGATTCTCTCTCTCTCCCTCACACCTGTAACTGATTCTCTCTCTCCCTCTCAGCTGTAACTGATTCTCTCTCTCCGCCTCATACCTGTAAATGATTCTCTCTCTCTCTCTCTCTTCCTCATACCTGTAACTGATTCTCTCTCTCTTCCTCACACCTGTAACTGATTATCTCTCTTTCCCTCACACCTGTAACTGATTCTCTCTCTCCCCTAACACCTGCAACTGATTTTCTCTATCTCTATCACACCTGTAACTGATTCTCTCTCTCCCCTCATACCTGTAACTGATTCTCTCTCTCCCTCACACATGTAATTGATTCTCTCTCTCGCCCTCACACCTGTAACTGATTCTCTCTCTCTCCCTCATATCTGTAACTGATTCTCTCTCTCTCCTTCACACCTGTAACTGATTCACTCTCTCCCCCTCACACCTGCAACTGATTCTCTCTCTCTCCTCCACACCTGTAACTGATTCTCTCTCTCGCCCTCACACCTGTAACTGATTCTCTCTCTCTCCGTCACACCTGTAACTGATTCTCTCTCTCTCCCTCACACCTGTAACTGATTCTCTCTCTCGCCCTCACACCTATAACTGATTCTCTCTCTCTCCTTCACACCTGCAACTGATTTTCTCTCTCTCTCCCTCACACCTGTAACTGATTCTCTGTCTCTCCCTCACACCTGTAACTGATTCTCTCTCTCCCTGACACCTGTAACTGATTCTCTCTCTCCCTGACACCTGCAACTGATTCTCCCTCTCTCTCCTTCACACCTGCAACTGATTCTCTCTCTCTCCCTCACACCTGTAACTGATTCTCTCTCTCCCTCTCAGCTGTAACTGATTCTCTCTCTCCGCCTCATACCTGTAAATGATTCTCTCTCTCTCTCTCTCTTCCTCATACCTGTAACTGATTCTCTCTCTCTTCCTCACACCTGTAACTGATTATCTCTCTTTCCCTCACACCTGTAACTGATTCTCTCTCTCCCCTAACACCTGCAACTGATTTTCTCTATCTCCATCACACCTGTAACTGATTCTCTCTCTCCCCTCATACCTGTAACTGATTCTCTCTCTCCCTCACACATGTAATTGATTCTCTCTCTCGCCCTCACACCTGTAACTGATTCTCTCTCTCTCCCTCATATCTGTAACTGATTCTCTCTCTCTCCTTCACACCTGTAACTGATTCACTCTCTCCCCCTCACACCTGCAACTGATTCTCTCTCTCTCCCTCATATCTGTAACTGATTCTCTCTCTCTCTCCCTCATATCTGTAACTGATTCTCTCTCTCGCCCTCACACCTATAACTGATTCTCTCTCTCTCCTTCACACCTGCAACTGATTCTCTCTCTCTCTCCCTCACACCTGTAACTGATTCTCTGTCTCTCCCTCACACCTGTAACTGATTCTCTCTCTCCCTCACACCTGTAACAGATTTTCTCTATTTCCCTCACAAATGTAACTGATTCTCTCTCTCTCCCTCACACCTGTTACTGAATCTATCTCTCTCTCTCTCTCCCTCACACCTGTAACTGTTTCTGTCTCTCTCCCTCACACCTGTATCTGATTCTTTCTCTCTCCATCACGCCTAGAACAGGTTCCTTCTCTCCCTCATACCTGCAACATTCTCTCTCTCCCTCACACCTGGAACTGATTCTCTCTCACTCCCTCCCACCATTAACAGGTTCCTTCTCATCCTCACACCTGCAACATTCTCTCTCGCCCTCACACCTGTAACTGATTCTCTCTCACTCCTACCCACCTATAACAGGTTCCTTCTCTCCCTCACATCTGCAACATTTTCTCTCTCCCTCACACTTGTAACTGATTCTCTCTCTCTTCCTCACACCTGTAACTGATTCTCTCTCTCTCCCTCACACCTGTAGCTGATTTTCTCTATCTCCCTCACACATGTAACTGTTTATGTCTTTCTCCCTCACACCTGTAACTGATTCTCTCTCTCTCCATCACGCCAAGAACAGGTTCCTTCTCTCCCTCATACCTGCAACATTCTCTCTCTCCCTCACAACTGGAACTGATTATCTCTCTCTCCCTCACACCTGTTACTGATTCTCTCTCACTCCCTCCCACCTATAAACAATTCTCTCCCTCCCTCACAACTGCAACATTCTCTCTCTCCCTCACACCAGAAACTAATTCTCCCACTCTCGCTCAGACCTGTAACTGATTCTCTCTCTCTCTCACACCTGTAACTGATTCTCTCTCTCTCCCTCACACCTGTAACTGATTCTCTCTCTCTCCCTCACACCTGCAACTGATTCAATCTCTCTCCCTCACACCTGTAACTGACCCTCTCTCCCTCACAGCTGGAACTGATTCTCTCGCTCTCCCTCACACCTGTAACTGATTTGCTCTCTCCCTCACACCTGTAACTGATTCTCTCTCTCACCCTCATACCTGCAACTGATTCTCTCTCTCCCTCACACCTGTTACTGATTCTCTCTCACTCCCTCCCACCTATAACTGATTCTCTCCCTCCCTCACAACTGCAACAGTCTCTCTCTCCCTCACACCTGCAACTGATTTTCTCTATCTCCCTCACAAATGTAACTGATTCTCTCTCTCTCCCTCACACCTGTTACTGAATCTCTCTCTCTCGCTCACACCTGTAACTGATTCTCTCTCACTCTCTCCCACCAATAACAGGTTCCTTCTCATCCTCATACCTGCAACAGTCTCTCTCGCCCTCACACGTGTTACTGATTCTCTCTCACTCCCTCCCACCTATAACAGGTTCCTTCTCTCCCTCACATCTGCAACATTCTCTCTCTCCCTCACACCTGTAACTGATTCTCTCTCTCTTCCTCACACCTGTAACTGATTCTCTCTCCCTCACACCTGTAACTGATTCTCTCTCTCTCCCTCACACCTGTAACTGAATCTCTCTCTCCCCTCACACCTGTAGCTGATTTTCTCTATCTCCCTCACACCTGTAACTGATTCTGTCTCTCTCCCTCACACCTGTAACTGAATCTCTCCCTCTCCCTCACACGTGTAACTGATTCTCTCTCTCTCCCCTCACAACTATAACTGATTCTCTCTCTCTCTCCCTCACACCTGCAACTGATTCTCTCTCTCCCTCACACCTATAACTGATTTTCTCTCACTGCCTCACACCTATAACAGGTTCCTCTCTCCCTCCCACCTGCAACATTATCTTTCTCCCTCACACCTGTAACTGATTCTGTCTATCTCCCTCACACCTGTAACTGATTCTCCCTCTCCCTCACACCTCTCACTGATTCTCTCTCACTCCCTCCCACCTATAACAGATTCTCTCTCTCGCTCATACCTGCAACATTCTCTCTCTCCCTCACACCTGTAACTGATTCTCTCTCTCTCCCTCTCACCTGTAACTGATTCTCTCTCTCCCTCACACCTGTAACTGATTTGCTCTCTTCCTCACACCTGTAACTGATTCTCTGTCTCGCCCTCACAGCTGTAACTGTGAAACAGTTAATTCAGAGACCATGGTCCAGAACTTAAAGAAGGGTAACTTTGATGGTATGAGGCGTGAATTGGCTAGGATAGATTGGCGAATGATACTTAAGTGGTTGACTGTGGATTGGCAATGGCAGACATTTAGAGACCGCATGGATGAACTACAACAATTATGCATCCCTGTGTGGCGTAAAAATAAAAAAGGGAAGGTGGCTCAACCATGGCTATCAAGGGAAATCAGGGATAGTATTAAAGCCAAGGAAGTGGCATACAAATTGGCCAGAAATAGCAGTGAACCCAGGGACTGGGAGAAATTTAGAACTCAGCTGACGAGGACAAAGGGTTTGATTAAGGCAGGGAAAATAGAGTACGAGAGGAAACTTGTAGCGAACATTAAGACGGATTGCAAAGGTTTCCATAGATATGTAAAGAGAAAAAGGTTAGTAAAGACAAACGTAGGTCCCCTGCAGTCAGAATCAGGGGAAGTCATAATGGGGAACAAAGAAATGGCAGACCAATTGAACAAGTACTTTGGTTCGGTATTCACTGAGGAGGACACAAACAACCTTCCGGATATAAAAGGGGTCAGAGGGTTTAGTAAGGAGGAGGAACTGAGGGAAATCCTTATTAGTCGGGAAATTGTGTTGGGGAAATTGATGGGATTGAAGGCCGATAAATCCCCAGGGCCTGATGGACTGCATCCCAGAGTACTTAAGGAGGTGGCCTTGGAAATAGCAGATACATTGACAGTCATTTTCCAACATTCCATTGACTCTGGATCAGTTCCTATCGAGTGGAGGATAGCCAATGTAACCCCACTTTTTAAAAAAGGAGGGAGAGAGAAAACAGGGAATTATAGACCGGTCAGCCTGACATCAGTAGTGGGTAAAATGATGGAATCAATTATTAAGGATGTCATAGCAGCGCATTTGGAAAGAGGTGACATGATAGTCCAAGTCAGCATGGATTTGTGAAAGGGAAATCATGCTTGACATATCTTCTGGAATTTTTTGAGGATGTTTCCAGTAGAGTGGACAAGGGAGAACCAGTTGATGTGGTGTATTTGGACTTTCAGAAGGCTTTCGACAAGGTCCCACACAAGAGATTAATGTGCAAAGTTAAAGCACATGGGATTGGGGGTAGTGTGCTGACATGGATTGAGAACTGGTTGGTAGACAGGAAGCAAAGAGTAGGAGTAAATGGGTACTTTTCAGAATGGCAGGCAGTGACTAGTGGGGTACCGCAAGGTTCTGTGCTGGGGCCCCAGCTGTTTACATTGTACATTAATGATTTAGACGAGGGGATTAAATGTAGTATCTCCAAATTTGCAGATGACACTAAGTTGGGTGGCAGTGTGAGCTGCGAGGAGGATGCTATGAGGCTGCAGAGTGACTTGGATAGGTTAGGTGAGTGGGCAAATGCATGGCAGATGAAGTATAATATGGATAAATGTGAGGTTATCCACTTTGGTGATAAAAACAGAGAGACAGACTATTATCTGAATGGTGACAGATTAGGAAAAGGGAAGGTGCAACGAGACCTGGATGTCATGGTACATCAGTCATTGAAGGTTGGCATGCAGGTACAGCAGACGGTTAAGAAAGCAAATGGCATGTTGGCCTTCATCGCGAGGGGATTTGAGTACAGGGGCAGGGAAGTGTTACTGCAGTTGTACAGAGCCTTGGTGAGGCCACACCTGGAGTATTGTGTACAGTTTTGGTCTCCTAACTTGAGGAAGGATATTCTTGCTATTGAGGGAGTGCAGCGAAGGTTCACCAGACTGATTCCTGGTGTGGCGGGACTGACATATCAAGAAAGACTGGATCAACTGGGCTTGTATTCACTGGAGTTCAGAGGAATGAGAGGGGATCTCATAGAAACGTTTACAATTCTGACGGGTTTAGACAGGTTAGATGCAGGAAGAATGTTGCCAATGTTGGGGAAGTCCAGAACCAGGAGTCACAGTCTAAGGATAAGGGGTAAGCCATTTAGGACTGAGATGAGGAGAAACTTCTTCACCCAGAGAGTGCTGAACCTGTGGAAATCTCTACCACAGAAAGTTGTTGAGGCCAATTCACTAAATATATTCAAAAAGGAGTTAGATGTAGTCCTTACTACTAAGGGGATCATGGGGTATGGTGAGAAAGCAGGAATGGGGTACTGAAGTTGCATGTTCAGCCATGAATTCATTGAATGGTGGTGCAGGCTCGAAGGGCCGAATGGCCTACTCCGGCACTTATTTTCTATGTTTCTATGTTTCGATGTAACTAATTCTCTCTCTCCCTTATAGGCGTAATTGATTCTCTCTCTCTCCCTCACACATGTAACTGATTCTCTCTCTCCCTCACAACTGTAACTGATTCTCTCTCTCTCCCTCACACCTGTAATTGATACTCTCTCTCTTCCTCACACCTGTAACTGATTCTCTCTCTCACCCCCATAGCTGTCACTGATCCTCTCTTTCTCTCCCCATCACACCTGTAACTGTTTCTCTCTCTCTCTCTCACACCTGTAACTGATTCTCTCTCTCCCTCACACCTGTAACTGATTCTCTCTCTCCCTCACACCTGTAACTGATTCTCTCTCTCGCCCTCACACCTATAACTAATTCTCTCTCTCCCCTCACACCTGTAACTGATTTTCTCTATCTCCCTCACACCTGTAACTGATTCTCTCTCTCCCCTCATACCTGTAAGTAATTCTCTCTCTCCCTCACACCTGTAATTGATTCTCTCTCTCACCCTCACACACTAAATATATTCAAAAGGGAGTTAGATGAAGTCCTTACTACTCGGGGGATCAAGGGTTATGGCGAGAAAGCAGGAAGGGGGTACTGAAGTTTCATGTTCAGCCATGAACTCATTGAATGGCGGTGCAGGCTAGAAGGGCTGAATGGCCTGCTCCTGCACCTATTTTCTATGTTTCTATGTTCTATGTTTCTATGTAACTGATTCTCTCTCTCCCCTCACACCTGCAACTGATTTTCTCTGTCCCCATCACATCTGTAACTGATTCTCTCTCTCTCGCTCACACCTTTAACTGATTCTCCCTCTCTCCCTCACACCTGTAACTGATCCTCTCCCTCGTCCTCTCAGCTCTAACTGATTCTCTCTCTCCACCTCATACCTGTAAATGATTCTCTCTCTCTCCCTCGCACCTGTAATTGATTCTCTCTCTCCCCATCACACCTGTAACTGATTCTCTCTCTCTCTTCCTCACACCTGTAACTGATTCTCTCTCTCTCCATCACACCTGTAACTGATTCTCTCTCTCGCCCTCACACCTGTATCTGATTCTCTCTCTCCCCTCACACCTGTAACTGATTCTCTCTCTCTCCCTCACACATGTAACTGATTCTCTCTCTCTCCCTCACACCTGTAACTGATTCTCTCTCTCTCCCTCACACATGTAACTGATTCTCTCTCTCCCCTCACACCTGTAACTGATTCTCTCTCTCTCCCTCACACATGTAACTGATTCTCTCTCTCTCCCTCACACCAGTAACTGATTCTCTCTCTCTCCCTCACACCTGTAACTGATTCTCTTTCTCCCTCACACCTGTAACTGATTCTCTTTCTCCCTCACACCTGTAACTGATTCTCTCTCCCTCACATCTGTAATTGATTCTCTCTCTCCCTCACACCTGTAACTGATTCTCTCTCTCGCCCTCACACCTGTAACTGATTCTCTCTCTCCCATCACACCTGTAACTGATTCTCTCTCTCGCCCTCATAATTGTAAGTGATTCTTTCTCACTGCCCTCACACCTGTAACTGACTCGCTCTCTCCCCTCACACCTGTAACTGATTTTCTTTATCTCGCTCACACCTGTAATTGATTCTCTCTCTCTCCCTCACACCTGTAACTGATTCTCTCTCTCCCTCACACCTGTAACTGATTCTCTCTCTCCCCTCACACCTGTAACTGATTCTCTCTCTCCCCATCACAGCTCTAACTGATTCTCTCTCTCTCCCTCACACCTGTAACTGATTCTCTCTCTCCCTCACACCTGTAACTGATTCTCTCTCTCCCCTCACACCTGTAACTGATTCTCTCTCTCCCCATCACAGCTCTAACTGATTCTCTCTCTCTCCCTCACACCTTTAACTGATTCTCTCTCTCCCTCACACCTGTAACTGATTCTCTCTCTCCCTCACACCTGTAACTGATTCTCTCTCTCCCTCACATCTGTAACTGATTCTCTCTCTCGCCCTCACACCTGTAACTGATTATCTCTCGCCCTCACACCTGTCACTGATTCTCTCTCTCGGCCTCATAATTGTAAGTGATTCTTTCTCACTGCCCTCACACCTGTATCTGATTCTCTCTCTCCCCTCACACCTGTAACTGATTCTCTCTCTCTCCCTCACACATGTAACTGATTCTCTCTCTCTCCCTCACACCTGTAACTGATTCTCTCTCTCTCCCTCACACATGTAACTGATTCTCTCTCTCCCCCTCACACCAGTAACTGATTCTCTCTCTCTCCCTCACACCTGTAACTGATTCTCTCTCTCTCCCTCACACCTGTAACTGATTCTCTCTCCCACCCTCACACCAGTAACTGATTCTCTCTCTCTCTCCCTCACAACTGATTCTCTCTCTCCTTGCAGAACGTTCTCCTCTTCTTTAACCAGCCTGTCCATATGAACAGACAGAGAATTCATTGTTTTATCATCTCGTCTGAAGGATGTTATCGTCGACAGGGCTGCACTCCCTCAGAACTGCGCTGGAATATTAGGCTCGGTTACGTGCTCAGTCTGTGGAGGAAAGCTTGTAGACACACATTTCTGACTGAGAGCCTGAAGTACTACCATCTAAAGCAAACGCCCACACAATGCCGCTCACTTTTATTCCTGCGGCATTTATTTAAATATTAACTGTGGACATCTTATTATAGATAGAGATAGATAGATAGATAGATAGATAGATAGATAGATAGATAGATAGATAGATAGATAGATAGATAGATAGATAGATAGATAGATAGATAGATAGATAGATAGATAGATAGATAGATAGATGGATGGATGGATGGACGGACGGACGGACGGACAGACAGACAGACAGACAGACAGACAGAGTAGGTTGTGCCTATACTCATTGTTCAGAAGAATGAGAGGTGATCTTATCGAAACATATAAGATAATGAGGGGGCTTGCCAAGATGGATGCAAAGAGGATATTTCCACTCATAGGGGAAACTAAAACTAGGTGACTTAGGACTAGAACCTTCACCTTTGTACTTATCGCCCCAAAATGGGCATTATTTCCAGCGTAGGCGTTAAAAAAGGGTTTTCAGATCGCCGGCTTCTCGCCCATTCTCAAAACACCTAGTTTCCATTTTTGAAAATGGGCGGTAGCATTAAAAAAATTTTACCTGCTGCCGTAAAGTGTGGCCGTCCTTAACAACGGCATGGCAACACTCGATTCCCACGATTCAGGAGGTCAAGGGTCATAATGGCATGCGCACAAGAGGAGACAGAGAGAGAGGGAGCTGAGAGACACTGAAAGCGTGTGTGGCTGTGGTGTGTGCTCGGTTGGCTGTTGTGGGAGGAACGACGAAGATTCACCCACAGCAAAAAGCCGATTAAGCTCCAAGAACATAGTTGGCACAGAGTTTTTGTCCAACAAATAAGATATAACATGGAAGGGATGGAAGAGGCCCTGTGCTGGTAGCCAGGAACACTGGTGGCAGAGGGCTCCCAGTGGTCCCGGAGCGCGGCACTGCACCCCAAGGTGACGCACCCCCATTGCCAACCACACACGAGAGCCAGCTCCTTGCGTATGGCTCGGAGCATTTTCCCACCTCGGGACCGTCCTCTCTCGTATCCGTCCAAGCAGCACTTCGGCCGTCGGCCGTCTCAACCCCCCCCCCCCCAATGAAGCATTGCCTGAGGACCTCCTTGTCCAGGTCAGGAGGGGAAGGAGAAGGGGTAGAGGTGGGAGGAGAAGGGAGGTGAAGGGTTGCTTTGTACAGAAATACTGATGATTTCAGACTAATGTTCGGATTAAATGTTTTTTATTTAACAAAACCTTGTAGCACGTTGGCTCAGATAGCTGCACCATTACACACTGGTGATTCCTTAACATCAAAAGATATAATCACACTTAACTTCAATCAACTTAAACTTTAACTGTCACCAAGGTGATGCCCACCATTGATGTATGACCTGCGATCATTGATGAGCTCCTGACGTAAGGCTCTTGCAGCTATCATGCCACCATGGGCCCTTTCATGTGGTCTACATGGGGAGGGGCGCGGGGGCATTGCTTCAGCGTTAGCCTGATTGACTGGGCCGATGTCAGCATCCGCCTCCTCGTCCTCCTCTTCCTCTCTCTGGTGAGGTGGACTGTCAGACTCATCAGGCAATTCTTGTCCCCTCCTGATAGTTAAGTTGAGCAGCATGGAGCACACCACCATGAATTGAGCTACCTGCTCAGGGTGGTATTGGAGCTGGCCTCCTGAGTGATCCAGGCATCTAAAGCGCTGCTTCAGCACTCCCAATGGTTTTCTCCACGATATTGCAAGTTGCTCTGTGGCTCTCGTTGTATCGACTCTCGGCTTGATGTGGGTGTCACACAGGGCGGGGGGCATCAGCCAGGTGGCGAGGCCATATCCTTTGTCACCAAGCACCCAACATTGACCTTGTGGCTCATTGTTAAACAAGTCAGATACAGTGCTCTCACGCAGGATGTGAGCATCATGGATGCTGCCCAGAAATTGAGCATTCACTGCCAGTATAATTTTGCTGGTGGTCGACAACCAGTTGGACATTCAGGGAGTGGAATCCTTGCGGTTCCTGAAAACCTCAGCATCCTGAAAAGGTGCCTGCATCGCAATGTGCGTACAGTCTATTGTTCCCTGCACCTTGGGGCAGTTTTCAATTCTGGAGAATCTTAGAGCACTCTCACTCTGTGCCTCCCTGGTCATAGGGAAGCTGATCAAGTCCCTCCTGCATGCGTACAGGGCTTCAGTGACTTGTCTAATGCAGCAATGTGTGGCATTCTGAGAAAGTCTGCAAATGTCTCCAGCTGTGGCCTGAAAAGAACCCGAGGCGTAGACCATCAGTGCCGTGGTGACTTTGACCTCGACGGACAGTGCAGTACTGAAGGCGCTGGCAGGCTGCAGATCTGCCCTTATCAGCTGGCATACCTCAGTGATAACCTCTGTGTGGAAGCGCAGTCTCCAAAGTCAGGTGGTGTCAGGCAAGTCGAGGTAAGAATGCTTCTCCTTGTACTTGCGGGGGGTACAACATCTGGTCCTCCCTGTTATGTATTTAGCCCTTGGCAACCTGTTTCACACCACCACCAGAGGGCCTACCTGTTGGAGTCCCAAGGGATCCCAGCATCCCTTAGGAGCATGGTATATAAGCAAGCCCTCCCACCTCCACTGCACTCTGGAGTCTAATTAAAGGAGCTAAGGTCACACTTACTCATTGCATACAGTACTCCGTTTCATCCTTTATTATGAGCGTAACAATTGGCGACGAGGTAACGAACAGCCACGCGAACAGCAACGAACTGTTGGTATCCTGGAGAAGTTCTCAAAAGGGGATGATTGGGAGACCTTTGCAGAGAGACTTGACCAATACTTTGTGGCCAACGAGCTGGAAGGGGATGAGAATGCTGCCAAATGAAGGGCGATCCTCCTTATTGTCTGTGGGGCAACAACGTATGGCCTCATGAAGAATCTTCTAGCTCCGGTAAAACCAACAACCAAATCCTATGAAGAATTGTGTACGCTGCTCCGGAAAGCATTTTGATGGCGAGGTATCGGTTCTACAAGTGTCAACAGTCAGAGGGCCAGGAAGTGGCGAGCTACGTCGCCGAACTAAGGCGCCTTGCAGGACATTGCGAATTTGATGGATTCCTTGAACAAATGCTAAGAGACTTTTTTGTGCTTGGCATTATCCATGAGGTTATCCTTCGCAAATTATTGACTGTTGAAACACCGAATCTGAGCAAAGCCATAACGATGGCCCAGGCATTTATGTCCACCAGCGATAACACCAAACAAATTTCAAAGCACAAAGAGGTTTCGGCTAGTACTGTGCACAATGTAACGTCATTTTTGCACAGGAATATACATGGCAGAACATACACACCAGCTGCTGCATGACCTCAGATGACCCAGAGTCCGCCATCAACCGTTAATGCGAGGCAGTTAACACCTTGTTGGCGCTGTGGAGGTGATCATCGGGCCCATCAATGCCGCTTCAAGCACAATGCGTGCAACGGCTGCAGATCAATGGGATACCTCCAGCTAATGTGCAGGCGAGCAGCAAACCCTGCAAACCACCACATTGCAGAGGAAGATCGATCCATGGCGGATCAAACTGAACTAGAGACTCGAACCGAGGAGGCAGTCGTGTACGGGGTACACACCTTCACCACGAAATGTCCACCGATCATGTTAAAAGTTGAACTGAACGGAATTCCAGTATCCATGGAACTGGACACGGGTGCGAGTCAGTCCATAATGAGCAAAAAGGCCTTCGACAGGCTGTGGTGCAACAAGGCCCAAGCTCAGCCCCATTCACACCAAGCTAAGAACATAGACCAAAGAGCTGATCCCAGTAATTGGCAGTGCGGAAGTCAAAGTCTCCTATGATGGAGCAGTACACAAACTCCCGCTGTGGATTGTGCCAGGGGATGGCCCCACACTGTTCGGCAGAAGCTGGCTGGGAAAAATCCACTGGAACTGGGACAACATCTAAGCGCTTTCGTCCGTCGACGACGCCTCATGTACCCAGGTTCTGAGCAGATTTCCATCATTGTTCAAGCCAGGCATTGGAAGTTTCTCGGGAGCGAAAGTGCAGATCCATTTGGTTCCCGGTACACGACCCATCCACCACAAGGCATGGGCGGTACCGTATATGATGCGAGAGAAAGTGGAAATTGAGCTGGACAGGCTGCAGCGAGAAGGCATCATCGCGCTGGTGGAATTCAATAAGTGGGCCAGTCCGATTGTCCCGGGACTCAAAGGTGTTGGCATGGTCAGAATTTGTGGGGACTATAAAGTAACGATTAACCATTTTTCGCTGCAAGACCAGTATCCGCTACCCAAGGCAGATGACTTATTTGCGACCCTGGCTGGAGGAAAGACGTTCACCAAGTTGGACCTGACCTCGGCCTACATGACGCAGGAGCTGGAGGAATCTTCGACAGGCCTCACCTGCATCAACGCACACAAAGGTCTGTTCGTCTATAACAGATGCCCGTTTGGGATTCGTTTGGCTGTGGCAATTTTCCAATGGAACATGGAGAGCCTGCTAAAGTAGGTTCCACGCACCGTGGTTTTCCAGGACGACATACTGGTCACAGGTCGGGACACCATCGAACACTTGAAGAATCTGGAAGAGGTTCTAAGTCGGCTAGATCGTGTGGGACTCAGGTTGAAATGCTCAAAGGGTGTTTTCCTGGCACCAGAGGTCGAGTTCTTACGGAGAAGAATCGCCGCAGACGGCATCAGACCCACCGACGCCAAGACGGAGGCCATCAAGAATGCACCGAGACCACAGAACATGACGGAGCTGCGGTCGTTCCTGGACTCCTCAACTATTTGGGTAATTTCCTACCCGGGTTAAGCACCTTGCTAGAACCCCTACACGTGCTACTGAGCAAGGGAGACGACTGGGTATGGGGGAATTCACAACAGGCTGCCTTTAAGAAAGCCAGAATCTGTTATGTTCAAATAAACTGCTTGTTCTGTATAACCCACGTAAACGACTAGTGCTAGCTTGTGATGCGTCGTCATACGGGGTCGTGTGTGTGTTACAACAGGCTAACAAATTGGGGATTTTGCAACCGGTCGCCTATGCGTCCAGGAGTCTGTCCAAGGCCGAAAGGGTCTACAGCATGATTGAAAAAGAAGCTCTGGTGTGCATTTACGGGGTGAGGAAAATGCACCAGTATTTGTTTGATCTCAAGTTTGAGCTAGAAACTGACCATAAGCCGCTCATATCGCTATTTTCAGAGAGCAAAGGGATTAACACCAATGCCTCTGCCCGCATCCAAAGATGGGCACTCACGCTGTCAGCATACAACTATGTAATCCGCCACAGACCGGGCACAGAGAACTGCGCTGATGCTCTCATTCAGCTATCATTGCCCACTACCGGGGTAGAAATGGCACAGCCTGCAGACTTGCTCATGGTGATGGAGACATTCGAGAACGAAAATTCACCCGTTGTGACTCGCCAGATCAGGACCTGGACCAGCCAGGATCCTTTACTGTCCCTGGTAAAAAAAAACTGTGTGTCCTCCATGAGAGCTGGTCCAGCATCCCAGCAGAGGTGCAGGAAGAGATTAAGCCGTTCCACAGGCGCAAAGACGAAATGTCCTTATAGGTGGGCTGTCTTTTGTGGGGTAATTGCGTGGTCTTGCCCAAGAAAGGCAGAGAAACGTTCATACACAACCTACACAGCACCCACCCAGGCATTGTAACGATGAAAGCCATTGCCAGATCCCAGGTTTGGTGGCCCGGCATCGACTCAGATTTAGAGTCATGGTGCACCAGTGCAACACCTGCTCTCGACTGAGCAATGCACCCAGAGAGGCACCGCTAAGTTTGTGGTCATGGCCCTCCAACCATGGTCGAGGATCCACGTTGACTATGCGGGCCCATTTCTAAGCAAATTGTTCTTGGTTGTTGTGGATGCTTATTCAACATGGATTGAATGTGTCATGTTTGTAACCTTCACATAACTGTAACCTTAATGTACAACACTGTACACTGTATAAACCTGAGAAATGCACACATTGACCACAGGGGGTGAACTTGTGGGAGACACTCCTCACCTAGCCATCCAGGTATATAAAGGGAGGTCCCATGCAGGGTCATCACTTCTTGGTCCTGTGAATAAAGGTTCAGGTCATGGAGTGACCGCGTCTCCAGTATGTGCCTCGAGTTGATTTTCTGTAGTGTGTAAGGACACAATATTTGGCGACGAGAAACGGGAATCAATGACTCAAGAGAATGGTCACCTGTAGCACGGAGGAACTGTACTGCATTGGTGAGGACTGGGACGACTTCATTGAGAGGCTCCAGCAGAGTTTTGTCACGAAGGATTGGCTGGGAGTGGCAGCGGCTGACAAGCAGAGGGCGCATCTACTGACCAGCTGTGGACCTAAGACATTCGCGCTGATGAAAGACCTGCTCGCACTCGAGAAGCCGGTGGACAAGATCTTCGAGGAGCTCAGCAAACTGTATACACATGGCCCGACACCGATTCTATATGCACCAACGTCAAGAAGGGCAGAGCATAGCGGACTTCGTTGCGGACCTTCGGCGCTTGGCCAGCCTCTGTAAGTTCACAGACGCCTGCAGGGGGGAGATGTTACGGGATTTCTTCATTGAGGGCATTGGTCATGCCGGGATTTTTATGAAGTTAATTGAGACCAAGGACTTGACCCTAGAAGTAGCGGCGTTGATGGCTCAAACCTTCATGGCGGGGGAAGAGGAAACTAAGATCATATACGCGCGCAACTCTGCTCCCAACATGACGATGGAGAAGGGAGTTAACATGGTAAACGCGACTCAGAACCCCGCAGGCAGGCAAGGGCAATTCGACACCAACAGGCAGTAACAGACTCTAGGGTGGGTCCTCAACAGAGACAATGGTAGGTTGAACAGACATTTGCACCATCACAAGGGACAATATGTCCCGGGATGGGACCATTGACACCCACAAACAGAGTGCTCAAGAGTAATTAAAGAGACAATCAGAGAGGAATGCCTGGTAACAGTTCTTTTGTTCACAACAATCTCAGCTCATGCTGGAGATGCAGGGGCAAACATGCTGTGAAGACCTGCCAGTTTCAACAATTCATCTGCAGAAATTGTAACTTGAGTGGACATTTAGCCAGGATGTGCAGGAAGCCCGCAGCGAGGCTGGTTTACGAAGTGGATGAACCACAAGAGGGGTCTGCAAGGCAGGGGTATGCCTGGGACACAGCAATGGATGCTGAGGTTCAGCGGGTTCAGGTGGCAAACATCCACAGCTCATACACAAGAACGCCACCTATGATGATGAGAGTACTGTTAAACGGTATCCCGGTACGCATGGAGCTGGACACAGGAGGCAGCCAGTCGCTTATGAGTGTCCAACAATTCGAGAAACTGTGGCCACTCAGAGCAAGCAGACCCAAACTTGAACGCATTGACATGCAATTACGGATGTACACCAAAGAGATCATCCCAGTGCTAGGCAGTGCAATGTTGGTGGTCACACAGAATGGATCTCAGAACCGGCTGCCACTCTGGATTGTCCCGGGAAATGGTCCCGCACTTTTGGGGAGGTGCTGGCTAGCCGAGATGAACTGGAAATGGGGGGATATGCACGCCATTTCATCTGTGGAGCGAAGTTCATGCTCACAGGTCATACAAAAGTTCAAGTCATTATTTCAACCTGGCGTCGGGACTTTCAAAGGCACCAAAGTAAGGATACGCATCACCCCGGACATCACACCAGTGCACCACAAAGCCAAAGCTGTGCCGTATGTGATGTGGGAGAAAATTGAGTGAGTTGGACAGGTTGCTAAGAGAGGGCATAATTTTGCCCGTTGAATTCAGTGACTGGGCAAGCCCCATCGTCCCTGTTCTAAAAACAGATTGCTCGGTCAGGATCTGTGGCGACTATTAGAACATAAGAACATAAGAATTAGGAACAGGAGTAGGCCATCTAGCCCCTCGAGCCTGCTCCGCCATTCAACAAGATCATGGCTTATCTGGTCATGGACTCAGCTCCACTTACCCGCCCGCTCCCCGTAACCCTTAATTCCCTTATTGGTTAAAAATCTAGCTACCTGTGACTTGAATACATTCCATGAGCTAGCCTCAACTGCTTCCTTGGGCAGAGAATTCCACAGGTTCACAACCCTCTGGGAGAAGAAATTCCTTCTCAACTCGGTTTTAAATTGGCTCTCCCGTATTTTGAGGCTGTGCCCCCTAGTTCTAGTCTCCCTAACCAGTGGAAACAACCTCTCTGCCTCTATCTTGTCTATCCCTTTCATTATTTTAAATGTTTCTATAAGATCACCCCTCATCCTTCTGAACTCCAACGAGTAAAGACCCAGTCTACTCAATCTATCATCATAAGGTAACCCCCTCATCTCCGGAATCAGCCTAGTGAATCGTCTCTGTACCCCCTCCAAAGCCAGTATATCCTTCCTTAAGTAAGGTGACCAAAACTGCATGCAGTACTCCAGATGCGGTCTCACCAATACCCTCTACAGTTGCAGCAGGACGTCCTGCTTTTGTACTCCATCCCTCTCGCAATGAAGCTAACATTCCATTCGCCTTCTTGATTACCTGCTGCACCTGCAAACTAACTTTTTGGGATTCATGCACCTCAGCATGTTGTAATTTCTCCCCATTCAAATAATATTCCCTTTTACTGTTTTTTTCCCCCAAGGTGGATGACCTCACACTTTCCGACATTGTATTCCATCTGCCAAACCTTAGCCCATTTGCTTAACCTAGCTAAATCTCTTTGCAGCCTCTCTGTGTCCTCTACACAACCCGCTTTCCCACTAATCTTTGTGTCATTTGCAAATTTTGTTACACTACACTCTGTCCCCTCTTCCAGGTCATCTATGTATATTGTAAACAGTTGTGGTCCCAGCACCGATCCCTGTGGCGCACCACTAACCACCGATTTCCAACCCGAAAAGGACCCATTTATCCCAACTGTTCGCCAGCCAATTCTCTATCCATGCTAATACATTTCCTCTGACTCCGCGAAACTGTATCTTCTGCAGTAACCTTTTGTGTGGCACCTTATCGAAAGCCTTTTGGAAATCTAAATACACCACATCCATCGGTACACCTCTATCCACCATGCTCATTATATCCTCAAAGAATTCCAGTAAATTAGATAAACATGTTTTCCCCTTCATGAATCCATGCTGCATCTGCTTGATTGCACTAGTCCTATCTAGATGTCCCCGCTATTTCTTCCTTAATGATAGTTTCAAGCATTTTCCCCACTACAGATGTTAAACTAACCGGCCCATAGTTACCTGCCTTTTGTCTGCCCCCTTTTTTAAACAGAGGCGTTACATTAGCTGCTTTCCAATCCGCTGGTACCTCCCCAGAGTCCAGAGAATTTTGGTAGATTATAACGAATGCATCTGCTTTAACTTACGCCATCTCTTTTAATACGCTGGTATGCATTTCATCAGGACCAGGGGACTTGTCTACCTTGAGTCCCATTAGCCTGTCCAGCACTACCCCCCTAGTGATAGTGATTGTCTCAAGGTCCTCCCTTCCCACATTCCCGTGACCAGCAATAAGGCCACCATCAACCGAGTATCCCTTCAGGACCAATACCTGCTTCCGAGAGCGGAGGATCTTTTTGCCACGCTGGCAGGCGGCAAGCTGTTCACCAAGTTGGACCTCACTTCAGCCGACATGACCCAGGAACTGGCCGAAGAATCCAAGCTACTGACCACCGTCACCACGCACAAGGGGCTGGTTGTCTACAACAGGTGTCCATTTGGCATTTGTTCAGCAGCCGGTATCTTTCAGAGGAACATGGAAAGCCTGCTCAAATCCATCCCCAGAACAATCGTATTTCAGGACGACATCCTTATCACGGGTCGAGACACCGAGGAACACCTACACAACCTGGAGGAGGTGCTATGCTGACTGGACTGCGACTAAAGAAGTCCAAGTGTGTGTTATTGGCCCCAGAGGTCGAGTTTTCGGGCAGGAGGGTTGCCACAGATGGGATCCGGTCCACCGAATCCAAAACGGAGGCGATCTGTCGTGCGCCCAGGCCCGGCAACACATCAGAGTTGCGTTCATTTCTGGGACTATTGAACTATTTCGGGAACTTTCTGCCGAACCTAAGTACATTGTTGGAGCCGCTACACGTGCTCCTGCGTAAGGGTTGCGATTGGTTTTGGGGGGACTGTCAGGAACGGGCTTTCAATCGGGCGCGGAACTGCTTTGTTCTAATAAGTTATTGACCCTGTACGACCCCTGTAAGAAATTGATTTTGACATGTGATGCATCATCCTATGGGGTTGGGTGCATGTTGCAGCAGAGTAATGATGAGGGCCAACTCCAACCTGTGGCTTATGCCTCCAGGTCGCTCTCCCAAGCAGAAAGCGGGTATGGGATGGTTGAAAAGGAGGCACTCGCATGTGTCTATGGGGTGAAAAAGATGCACCAGTACCTTTTTGGCAAAAGGTTCGAGTTAGAAACGGCCCACAAGCCATTAACACCCCTGTTGTCCGACAGCAAAGCTGTCAATGCCAATGCGTCAGCTCACATACAGCGATGGGCTCTCACGCTGGCTGCATATGACTACACCATACGACACCGACCAGGCACCGAAAATTGCGCTGACGCGCTCAGCAGGCTTCCACTGAGGGGGCAGCGGAGCAAAGCGCAGAGATGGTCATGGCTGTTGATGCCTTTGGCAGCGCAGGCTCCCCCATCACAGCCCACCAGATCAAAATCTGGACAAACAGAGATCCCTTCCTATCTCTGATTAAGAAATTTATCCTGACTGGGGATTGGGCACCCGCACACGGAGCATGCCCTGAAGAGGTCAGACAGTTCCACAGATGGATGGATGAACTCTCCTTCCAAGCCGACTGCCTACTATGGGGCAGCTGGATCATCATGCCCCAAAGGAAGGGAAGCATTCATCAGGGAACTCCACAGCGAGCACCCAGTCATTGTGCTAATGAAGGCCATTGCCCGGTCACATGTATGGTGGCCGGGAATTGATGCAGACCTGGAACACTGTGTTCGCAGGTGCATGATGTGTGCCCAGCTGGGCAATGCCCCCAGGGAGGCCCCACTCAGCCCGTGGCCCTGGCCCACCAAGCCATGGTCACGTATTCACATCGACTACGCGGGCCCGTTCATGGGGAAAATATTCCTCATTGTTGTTGATGCATACTCGAAATGAATCGAGTGCATCATATTGAATTTGTGCACAACATCCACCACAGTGGAGAGTTTGTGTGCGGTCTTTGCGACCCACAGCTTGCCAAACATCCTGGTTAGCGACAATGGCCCGTGTTTCACTAGCTATGAATTCCGGGAGTTCATGTCGGGTAATGGCATCAAACATGTCAGGACAGCGCCGTTCAAGCCGGCTTTCAATGGCCAGGTGGAACGTGCGGTCCAAATCATAAAACAAGGCATGCTCCGGGTTCAAGGACCCTCCCTTCAATACCGTCTATCGCGTCTCCTGCTGGCCTACAGGTCCCGGCCGCACTCGCTCATGGGAGTCCCGCCAGCGGAACTACTCATGAAACGTACACTCAAAACTCGGCTGTCCCTCATTCATCCTGTCTTGTCAGACATTGTTGAGGGCAAGCGCCAGTCCCAAAATGAGTGCCATGACCGTAACTCAAAAGGGAGATGTATAGAAATCGATGACCCTGTATTTGTTCTTAATCACGCTGTGGGGCCCAAGTGGCTCGAGGATACTGTAATTGGTAAAGAGGGGAATAGGGTCATAGTGGTCAGACTTAACACTGGACAGATATGCCGCAAGCATCTGGACCAAGTAAAAAAAAAGGTTCAGCATGGACACTGAGGAACCTGAGGAAGATCATGAGATGCTGCCCACACCACCGCCAGTGAACGAGCAACAAGAACTTTCAGCAGCATGCACAGTCCCTGCGGTCAGCCTGGACAGGCCGGAATCACCACAGGTGACAGAGACGCATTACAAGGCTCAACCACCAGAGCCCCAACTGCGGCGCTCCACGAGAGAGCGTCGACCACCTGAAAGACTCAATCTTTGACCCAAAGACGTTGGGGGGAGGTGATGTCATGTTTGTAACCTCACATAACTGTAACCTTTATGTAACAACACGGTACACTGTATACACTTGAGAAATGCACACCTTGACCACGGGGGGTGAACTTGTGGGAGATACTCTTCACCTGGTCATCCAGGTATATAAAGGGAGGTCCCACGCAGAGTCATCCCTTCTTGATCCTGTGAATAAAGGTACAGGTCACAGAGTGACCTTGTCTGCAGTATGTGCCTCGTGTTGATTTGCTGTGCTGTGTAAGGACACAACAAAATGTGTAATGATGTCTGTAAGCACGTCCACCGCCACCATCGAGAGCCTACGAGCCATGTTTGCCACACACGACCTGCCTGATGTTCTAGTCAGCGACACGTCACATCTGCCCCGTTCAAGCCTGCAGCCAACGGCCAGGCAGAACGGGCAGTTCAAACCATCAAGCAAAGCTTGAAAGGCGTGTCGGGAGGCTCCCTACAGACCCGACTGTCCCGAGTTCTGCTCAGCTACCGCACCAGACCCCACTCGCTCACCGGGGTTCCCCCAGCTGAGCTGCTCATGAAAAGAGCGCTCAAAACAACGCTCTCTCTTGTCCATCATGACCTCCATGATCACGTTGAGGGCAGGCGGCATCAACAAAGCATGTACCATGATCGCGCAAATTTGTCACGCAATATTGAGATCAATGACCCTGTGTTTGTACTCAATTATGGACATGGTCCCAAATGGCTCGCTGGCACGGTCATAGCCAAAGAGGGGAGTAGAGTGTTTCGGGTCAAACTGACCAATGGACTAATGTGCAGAAAGCATTTGGACCAAATCAAATTGCAATTTACTAACAGCTACGAGCAACCCAAAGAGGACACCACCAACTTCGACCCTCTAACGCACACACAAGTGACAACAGACATCACGGTTGACCACGAAGCAGAACTCACCATCCCCAGCAGCCCGGCAAGGCCAGCTGCCCAGTAGCCCAGTGAGGAACCAACCAACTCACCCACACCTGCATTTGTACCGAGACGATCGACAAGGGAACAAAGAGCCGCAGATCATCTCACCCTGTAAATAAGTGTATTATTGACTTTACGAGGGAGTGATGTTATGTATTTAACCCTTGGCAATCTGTACCACACCACCACCAGAGAGCTTACCTGTTGGAGTCCCGAGGGATCTCAGCATCCCTTGGGAGCACAGTATATAAGCAAGTCCCCCCACACTGTACCTGCACTCTGGAGTCTAATTAAAGGAGCTAAGGTCACACTTACTCATTGCATACAGTACTCAGTTTCATCCTTTATTCTGAGCGTAACACTCCTCATCTGTTTGTCACGTCTTACATTGGGCACATAATGCAGTGGAGCATTCCTTCGGCGATGTCGAGTCTGCTGCATGTAATTGGTCACCAAGAGAGGGTGAGAAAGGACAGGCCCCATTGCAGTAGCTCTCTGTTTTCCACCGATTGGTCACAAACAAGAAATGTCCCGACGAAGACACCTCTTCAATTCCAGTCGGTCACAGTATGGTCAAGATGTTTTTACAGATGTTCACATCAACTCCATTGACCTGCAGAGTACATCCGAACTCCGCTGAGGTTGAAGGACAGCGGCCTTTTAAAGGACGCGACATGTGATCTAGAAGATGGCGTCCATAACCCTGTGATTCGTTCCGGTTAGTTCCACTTTTTCTGGGCGTTTTTTTGGGCGAGCGATATTGTGGGCGATATGTACACGAGGTGGTGAAATGGGCGATCTCATGGCCGCTAGTTTCGTTAAATATGTTCTTTATGACAAAAAATATTTGCCGGGCGTTAACATTGAATCTCAGCATTAAATCCGTGCAGAAAGTAACTCTGGGCGATATTATGGGCGTTGAATTCACCCATTCTGCTGATTCTGCTCCAAAAAAGTGGGCGGTAATATATTTTCCCGGCATTAAGCACATTGGGAAAGTAACGCTCAGCGATAAGTTTCCGAAAAATGCCCGTCAGTTTCCACTTTGTGCCAAAATGGACGATATATGGGCGTTATACATCATTTCAGCGGTAAAATGGGCATTAAGTGTGCATTAAGCCTGCAAAAAAAGTGGAGGTTCTAGCCCATAGTCTCAGAACAAGAGACCGCCCATTTAAAACTGAGATGAGGAGGAATTTCTTCTCTAAGAGGGTTGTAAATCTGTGGAATTCTCTGCCACAGAAAGCTGTGGAGGCTGGGCCATTGAATATGATTCAGAAATTCTATCTGTTCGATGAAAATCAGAAAATTGCTGCAATAATGGTAAGAATGAAGCTAGCTTTAGTGTAGAGCATGATTGTCCATTAGAATAAATGCAGAGTATTCATCCCCTGCCCATAGCTAACCCTAACCCCTGCTGTTGCTTTCCTTCATAAGAAAGACATGCTTAGCAACACGTGTGTAAATGTATTGCGAAGCAAAGTATTTATATTGGAAAATATGTTTTCATGCAACTTAACTCAATTTTACATGCAGTGAGACGTAACCACTGTAATTTTCTTGGAGATTTGATACTAACTTCATAGATTAAGGATTCAGCGTATCGTATAACTGCAAAGTGCCATTGGGGCAGTGCGGAAGGAGAGGGTGAAAAATAAATTCAAGAGGGGCAACACAGCGGGTAAGGCTAGACGTGCATTGTTGGTCATCCCTCTCACTGTCAGTAACCCTACAATGTTGATACCCTCCCTCATTCAGTACTCTGTACATCAGCTGTGGCTCAGTGAGTAGCAGTCTCTCCTATTTGTCCGAAGGTTATGGGTTCAAGCCCCAGCTCAAAGACTTGACCACAATCTAGGCTGATGCTCCAGTGCAGTACTGAGGGATATATATTTTTATCTCTCAATCGACATCACTAAAAAACAGATTATCTGGTCATTATCTCATTGCTGTTTGTGAGAGCTTGCTGTGCACAAATTGGCTGCTATATTTCCTACCTTAAAAACAGTGACAAGCTTCAAAAATACTTAATTGGCTGTAAAGCACTTTGGGACATCCTGAGTTCTGTCACTCAGTACCCTCGCCCTCAGTAACCCCTCACTCAGTAAACAAAGAACTTGCATTTCTATAGCACCTTTCACGACCTCAGGATGTCCCAAAGAGCTTCACAGTCAATGAGGTACTTTTAAAGTGTGGTCACTATTGTAAGGTAGGAAACACAGCAGCCATTTGCACACAGCACGCTCCCACAAACCATAATGTGACAATGATCAGATAATCTGTTTTAATAATGTTGATTGAGGGATAAATATTGGCCAGGACACCGGGGAGAACTCCCCTGCTCTTCTTCGAAATAGTGCCATGGGATCTTTTACGTCCACCTGAGAGAGCAGACTCTGTCAGCACCTCTGACAGTGTTGCACTCCCTCAGTACTGCACTGGAGTATCAGTACACTCTTTCACTCTCAGTAACCCCACACTATTGATAACCTTTCTCACCATATCTAGCAGCCCCACCCACCCATCCTTGATAGCTCTCACCTTTGGTAGCTTTACTCGCTGACAGTCGCCCCATTTGCTCTTCCCTATCATTCTTTCCTCCTCTCCTGCAGTCGATGTTTCTTGCTGGACTTTCAGGAGGGAGTAAAGAACATAAGAACATAAGAATTAGGAGCAGGAGTACGCCATTCAACAAGATCATGGCTGATCATCTACCTCAACTCCACCTTCCCGCACTATCCCCATATCCCTAAATCCCTTAGTTCCCAAAAATGTATCGACCTCTGTCCTGAATATACTCAATGACTGAGCATCCACAACTCTCTGGGGTAGAGAACTGTAAAGATTTACAACCCTTTGAGTGATGAAATTTCTCCTCATCTCCATCCTAAACCGCTTTTTCTGAGACTGTGACCCCCGTGTTCTAGATTTCCCCAGCCAGGGAAAACATTTTCTCAGCATTAACCCTGTCAAGCCCCATAAGAATTTTCTATGTTTCAATTAGATCGCCTCTCATTCTGACGAGGGGTCATCGACCCGAAACGTTAACTCTGCTTCCTCTCCACGGATGCAGCATGACCTGCTGAGATTTCCAGCAGTTTCTGTTTTTATTTCTCATTCTTCTAAACTCTAGGGAATATAGGCCTAGTCTCCTCAATCTCTCCTCATTGGGCAATCCCCTTATTTCAGGAACCAGTCGAATTAACCTTTGCTGCACTCCCCTAAGGCAAGTATGTCTTTCCTTAGGTAAGGAGACCAGAACTGTACACAGTACTCCAGGTGTGGTCTCACTAATGCCCTGTATAATTGTAGTAAGATTTCTTTACTCTTATACTCTAATCCCTTTGTAGCAAAAGCTAACATACCATTGGCTTTCCTAATTGCTTGCTATACCTGCATGTTAACTTTCTGTGATTCATATACAAGGACACTCAGGTCACTCTGAGTGCAAACATTTCCCAGGCTCTCGCCATTCAAAAAATATTCTGCTTTTTTGTTTTTCCCACCAAAGTGGATAACTTCACACTTCCCCACATTGTATTCCATTTGCCATGTTCTTGCCCACTCACTCAACCTGTCCATATCTCTCTGCAGCCTCTTTGTGTCCTCCTCACAGCTTACTTTCCCACCTAACTTTGTATCATCAACAAACTTGGATACATTACACTCAGTCCCTTCATCTAAGCCATTAATATAGATTGTAAATAGCTGAGGCCTAAGCACTGATCTCGCTGTTACAAGCTACAAACCTGAAAAAGTCCCGTTTATTCTTACTCTCTGTTTTCTGTCCATTAACCAATCCTAAATCCATGCTAATATAATACCCCCAATGCCATGAGTCCTAATTGTGTGTAATAACCTCATTTGTGGAACCTTATCGAATGTTTTTTGAAAGTCCAAGTACGTTACATCCATTGGTCCTCCCTTATCCATCCTACTAGTTACATAGAAACATAGAAACATAGAAAATAGGTGCAGGAGTAGGCCATTCGGCACTGCGAGCCTGCACCGCCATTCAATGAGTTCATGGCTGAACATGAAACTTCAGTACCCCATTCCTGCTTTCTCACCATACCCCTTGATCCCCCTAGTATTAAGGCTTCATCTAACTCCTTTTTGAATATATTTAGTGAATTGGCCTCAACAACTTTCTGTAGAGAATTCCACAGGTTCACCACTCTCTGGATGAAGAAGTTTCTTCTCATCTCGGTCCTAAATGGCTTACCCCTTATCCTTAGACTGTGACTCCTGGTTCTGGACTTCCCCAACATTGGGAACATTTTCCTGCATCTAACCTGTCTAAACCCATCAGAATTTTAAACGTTTCTATGAGGTCCCCTCTCATCCTTCTGAACTCCAGTGAATACAAGCCCAGTTGATCCAGTCTTTCTTGATAGGTCAGTCCCGCCATCCCGGAAATCAGTCTGGTGAACCTTCGCTGCACTCCCTCAATAGCAAGAATGTCCTTCCTCAAGTTAGGAGACCCAAACTATACACAATACTCCAGGTGTGGCCTCACCAAGGCCCTGTACAACTGTAGCAACACCTCCCTGCCTCTGTACTCAAATCCCCTCGCTATGAAGGCCAACATGCCATTTGCTTTCTTAACCGTCTGCTGTACCTGCATGCCAACCTTCAATGACTGATGTACCATGACACCCAGGTCTCGTTGCACCTCCCCTTTTCCTAATCTGTCACCATTCAGATAATAGTCTGTCTCTCTGTTTTTACCACCAAAGTGGATAACCTCACATTTATCCACATTATACTTCATCTGCCATGCATTTGCCCACTCACGTAACCTATCCAAGGCACTCTGCAGCCTCATAGCATCCTCCTCGCAGCTCACACTGCCACCCAACTTAGTGTCATCCGCAAATTTGGAGATACTACATTTAATCCCCTCATCTAAATCATTAATGTACAGTGTAAACAGCTGGGGCCCCAGCACAGAACCTTGCGGTACCCCACTAGTCACTGCCTGCCATTCTGAAAAGTACCCATTCACTCCTACTCTTTGCTTCCTGTCTGACAACCAGTTCTCAATCCGTGTCAGCACATTACCCCCAATCCCATATGCTTTAACTTTGCACATTAATCTCTTGTGTGGGACCTTGTCGAAAGCCTTCTGAAAGTCCAAATATACCACATCAACTGGTTCTCCCTTGTCCACTCTACTGGAAACATCCTCAAAAAATTCCAGAAGATTTGTCAAGCATGATTTTCCTTTCACAAATCCATGCTGACTTGGACCTATCATGTCACCTCTTTCCAAATGCGCTGCTATGACATCCTTAATAATTGATTCCATCATTTTACCCACTACTGAGGTCAGGCTGACCGGTCTATAATTCCCTGTTTTCTCTCTCCCTCCTTTTTTAAAAAGTGGGGTTACATTGTCTACCCTCCACTAGATAAGAACTGATCCAGAGTCAATGGAATGTTGGAAAATGACTGTCAATGCATCCGCTATTTCCAAGGCCATCTCCTTAAGTACTCTGGGATGCAGTCCATCAGGCCCTGGGGATTTATCAGCCTTCAATCCCATCAATTTCCCCAACACAATTTCCCGACTAATAAGGATTTCCCTCAGTTCCTCCTCCTTACTAGACCCTCCGAACCCTTTTATATCCGGAAGGTTGTTTGTGTCCTCCTTAGTGAAAACCGAACCAAAGTACTTGTCCAATTGGTCTGCCATTTCTTTGTTTCCCGTTATGACTTCCCCTGATTCTGACTGCAGGGGACCTACGTTTGTCTTTATTAATCTTTTTCTCTTTACATATCTATAGAAACTTTTGCAATCCGTCTTGATGTTCCCTGCAAGCTTCTTCTCGTACTCCATTTTCCCTGCCCTAATCAAACCCTTTGTCCTCCTCTGCTGAGTTCTAAATTTCTCCCAGTTCCCAGGTTCGCTGCTATTTCTGGCCAATTTGTATGCCACTTCCTTGGCTTTAATACTATCCCTGATTTCCCTTGATAGCCATGGTTGAGCCACCTTCACTTTTTTATTTTTACGCCAGACAGGAATGTACAATTGTTGTAGTTCATCCATGTGGTCTCTAAATGTCTGCCATTGCCCATCCACAATCAACCCCTTAAGTATCATTCGCCAATCTATCCTAGCCAATTCACGCCTCATACCTTCAAAGTTAGCCTTCTTTAAGTTCTGGACCATGGTCTCTGAATTAACTGTTTCATTCTCCATCCTAATGCAGAATTCCAGCATATTATGGTCACTCTTCCCCAAGGGGCCTCGCACAACGAGATTGCTAATTGATCCTCTCTCATTACACAACACCCAGTCTAAGATGGCCTCCCCCCTCGTTGGTTCCTCGACACATTGGTCTAGAAAACCATCCCTTATGCACTCCAGGAAATCCTCCTCCACCGTATTGCTTCCAGTTTGGTTAGCCCAATCTATGTGCATATTAAAGTCACCCATTATAACTGCTGCACCTTTATTGCATGCACCCCTAATTTCCTGTTTGATGCCCTCCCCAACATCACTACTACTGTTTGGAGGTCTGTACACAACTCCCACTAACGTTTTTTGCCCTTTGGTGTTCTGCAGCTCTATCTATATAGATTCCACATCATCCAAGCTAATGTCCTTCCTAACTATTGCATTAATCTCCTCTTTAACCAGCAATGCTACCCCACCTCCTTTTTCTTTTATTCTATCCTTCCTGAATGTTGAATATCCCTGGATGTTGAGTTCCCAGCCCTGATCATCCTGGAGCCACGTCTCTGTAATCCCAATCACATCATATTTGTTAACATCTATTTGCACAGTTAATTCATCGACCTTATTACGGATACTCCTTGCATTAAGACACAAGCCTTCAGGCTTGTTTTTTTAACACCCTTTGTCCTTTTAGAATGTACAGTGGCCCTTTTTGTTCTTTGCCTTGGGTTTCTCTGCCCTCCACTTTTCCTCATCTCCTTTCTGTCTTTTGCTTTTGTCTCCTTTTTGTTTCCCTCTGTCTCCCTGCATTGGTTCCCATTCCCCTGCCATATTAGTTTAACTCCTCCCCAACAGCACTAGCAAACACTCCCCCTAGGACATTGGTTCCGGTCCTGCCCAGGTGCAGACCGTCCGGTTTGAACTGGTCCCACCTCCCCCACAACCGGTTCCAATGCCCTAGGAATTTGAATCCCTCCCTGCTGCACCACTGCTCAAGCCACGTATTCATCTGCGCTATCCTGCGATTCCTACATACCATCCTGGAGTCTCAGTTGCGGCCGCAGAAACACCTATCTATTCCTCTTACAATCGAATCCCCTATCACTATCGCTCTCCCACTCTTTTTCCTGCCCTCCTGTGCAACAGAGCCAGCCACGGTGCCATGAACTTGGCTGCTGCTGCCCTCCCCTGATGAGTCATCCCCCTCAACAGTACTCAAAGCAGTGTATCTGTTTTGCAGGGGGATGACCACAGGGGACCCCTGCACTCCCTTCCTTGCACTACTCTTCCTGCTGGTCTTCCATTCCCTAGCTGGCTGTGGACCCTTCACCTGCAGTACGACCAACTCGCTACACGTGCTACATCTTCAAAAAACTCTTAACAGATTTGTCAAACACGATTTCACTTTCATGTTTGGTGAGTCGGGAGTTTGGCGAGTCGCGAGTTCGGTGAGTCGGTAGGTCAATGAGTCTGGAGGTCGGTGAGTCGGGAGGTCGGTGAGTCGGGAGTTCGGCGAGTCGCGAGGTCGATGAGTCGGGAGGTCAATGAGTCGGGAGGTCGGTGAGTCGGAAGTTCGGCGAGTCGAGAGGTCGGCGAGTCGAGAGGTCGGTGAGTCGGGAGTTCGGCGAGTAGGGAGGTCAGTGCATCGGGAGGTCGGTGAGTCGGGAGGTCGGTGAGTCGGGAGTTCAGTGAGTCGGGAGGTCGGTGAGTCGGGAGTTCGGCGAGTCGGGAGGTCAGTGAGTCGAGAGGTCGGCGAGTCGGGAGGTCAGTGAGTCGAGAGGTCGGCGAGTCGGGAGGTCGGTGAGTCAGGAGGTCGGTGAGTCGGGAGGTCGGTGAGTCGGGAGGTCGGTGAGTCGAGAGGTCGGTGAGTCGGGAGGTCGGTGAGTCGGGAGGTCGGCGAGTCGAGAGGTCGGTGAGTCAGGAGGTCGGTGAGTCGGGAGGTCGGTGAGTCAGGAGGTCGGTGAGTCGGGAGGTCGGTGAGTCGGGAGGTCGGTGAGTCGGGAGGTCGGCGAGTCGGGAGGTCAGTGCATCGGGAGGTCAGTGAGTCGGGAGGTCAGTGAGTCGAGAGGTCGGCGAGTCGAGAGGTCGGTGAGTCGGGAGTTCGGCGAGTCGGGAGGTCAGTGCATCGGGAGGTCGGTGAGTCGGGAGGCCGGTGAGTCGAGAGGTCGGCGAGTCGGGAGGTCAGTGAGTCGAGAGGTCGGCGAGTCGGGAGGTCAGTGAGTCGGGAGGTCGGTGAGTCGGGAGGTCGGTGAGTCGGGAGGTCGGTGAGTCGAGAGGTCAGCGAGTCTGGAGGTCAGTGAGTCGGGAGGACGGTGAGTCGAGAGGTCGGTGAGTCGAGAAGTCGGCGAGTCGGGAGGTCAGCGAGTCTGGAGGTCAGTGAGTCGGGAGGTCGGTGAGTCGGGAGGTCAGTGAGTCGGGAGGTCAGTGATTCGGGAGGTCAGTGCATCGGGAGGTCGGTGAGTCGGGAGGTCAGTGAGTCGAGAGGTCAGTGAGTCGGGAGGTCAGTGAGTCGGGAGGTCAGTGAGTCGAGAGGTCAGTGAGTCGGGAGGTCGGTGAGTCGGGAGGTCGGTGAGTCGGGAGGTTGGTGAGTCGAGAGGTCGGCGAGTCGGAAGGTCAGCGAGTCGGGAAGTCGGTGAGTCGAGAGGTCAGTGAGTCGAGAGGTCGGTGAGTTGAGAGGTCGGTGAGTCGGGAGGTCAGTGAGTTGAGAGGTCGGTGAGTCAGGAGGTCGGCGAGTCGGGAGGTCAGCGAGTCAGGAGGTCAGTGAGTCGGGAGGTCGGTGAGTCGGGAGTTCGGCGAGTCGGGAGGTCGGCGAGTCGGGAGGTCAGTGAGTCGGGAGGTCAGTGAGTCGGGAGGTCAGTGAGTCGGGAGGTCGGCGAGTCGGGAGGTCAGTGAGTCGGGAGGTCAGCGAGTCAGGAGGTCAGTGAGTCGGGAGGTCGGTGAGTCGGGAGGTCGGTGAGTCGGGAGGTCGGTGAGTCGGGAGGTCAGTGAGTCGGGAGGTCGGTGAGTCGGGAGGTCAGCGAGTCGGAAGGTCGGCGAGTCGGGAGTTCGGTGAGTCGGGAGGTCAGTGAGTCGGGAGGTCGGTGAGTCGGGAGGTCGGTGAGTCGGGAGGTCGGTGAGTCGGGAGGTCGGTGAGTCGGGAGATCGGTGAGTCGGGAGGTCAGTGAGTCGGGAGGTCAGTGAGTCGGGAGGTCGGTGAGTCGGGAGGTCGGTGAGTCGGGAGGTCGGTGAGTCGGGAGGTCGGTGAGTCGGGAGGTCGGTGAGTTGGGAGGTCGGTGAGTCGGGAGGTCGGTGAGTCGGGAGGTCGGTGAGTCGGGAGGTCAGTGAGTCGGGAGGTCAGTGAGTCGGGAGGTCGGTGAGTCGGGAGGTCAGTGAGTCGGGAGGTCAGTGAGTCGGGAGTTCGGCGAGTCGGGAGTTCGGCGAGTCGGGAGGTCAGCGAGTCGGGAGGTCAGCGTGTCGGGAGTTCGGCGAGTCGGGATTTCGGCGAGTCGGGAGGTCGGCGAGTTGGGAGTTCGGCGAGTCGGGAGGTCAGCGAGTCGGGAGGTCGGTGAGTCGGGAGGTCGGTGAGTCGGGAGGTCGGTGAGTCGGGAGTTCGGGAGTTCGGCGAGTCAGGAGGTCGGCGAGTCGGGAGTTCGGCGAATCGGGAGGTCAGCGAGTTGGGAGGTCAGTGAGTCGGGAGGTCGGTGAGTCGGGAGGTCGGTGAGTCGGGAGGTCGGCGAGTCGGGAGTTCGGCGAGTCGGGAGGTCGGTGAGTCAGGAGGTCGGTGAGTCGGGAGGTCGGTGAGTCGGGAGGTCGGTGAGTCGGGAGGTCGGCGAGTCGGGAGGTCAGTGCATCGGGAGGTCAGTGAGTCGGGAGGTCAGTGAGTCGAGAGGTCGGCGAGTCGAGAGGTCGGTGAGTCGGGAGTTCGGCGAGTCGGGAGGTCAGTGCATCGGGAGGTCGGTGAGTCGGGAGGTCGGTGAGTCGAGAGGTCGGCGAGTCGGGAGGTCAGTGAGTCGAGAGGTCGGCGAGTCGGGAGGTCAGTGAGTCGGGAGGTCGGTGAGTCGGGAGGTCGGTGAGTCGGGAGGTCGGTGAGTCGAGAGGTCAGCGAGTCTGGAGGTCAGTGAGTCGGGAGGTCGGTGAGTCGAGAGGTCGGTGAGTCGAGAAGTCGGCGAGTCGGGAGGTCAGCGAGTCTGGAGGTCAGTGAGTCGGGAGGTCGGTGAGTCGGGAGGTCAGTGAGTCGGGAGGTCAGTGATTCGGGAGGTCAGTGCATCGGGAGGTCGGTGAGTCGGGAGGTCAGTGAGTCGAGAGGTCAGTGAGTCGGGAGGTCAGTGAGTCGGGAGGTCAGTGAGTCGAGAGGTCAGTGAGTCGGGAGGTCAGTGAGTCGGGAGGTCGGTGAGTCGGGAGGTTGGTGAGTCGAGAGGTCGGCGAGTCGGAAGGTCAGCGAGTCGGGAAGTCGGTGAGTCGAGAGGTCAGTGAGTCGAGAGGTCGGTGAGTTGAGAGGTCGGTGAGTCGGGAGGTCAGTGAGTTGAGAGGTCGGTGAGTCGGGAGGTCGGCGAGTCGGGAGGTCAGCGAGTCAGGAGGTCAGTGAGTCGGGAGGTCGGTGAGTCGGGAGTTCGGCGAGTCGGGAGGTCGGCGAGTCGGGAGGTCAGTGAGTCGGGAGGTCAGTGAGTCGGGAGGTCAGTGAGTCGGGAGGTCGGCGAGTCGGGAGGTCAGTGAGTCGGGAGGTCAGCGAGTCAGGAGGTCAGTGAGTCGGGAGGTCGGTGAGTCGGGAGGTCGGTGAGTCGGGAGGTCGGGAGGTCGGCGAGTCGGGAGTTCGGTGAGTCGGGAGGTCAGTGAGTCGGGAGGTCGGTGAGTCGGGAGGTCGGCGAGTCGGAAGGTCGGCGAGTCGGGAGATCGGTGAGTCGGGAGGTCAGTGAGTCGGGAGGTCAGTGAGTCGGGAGGTCAGTGAGTCGGGAGGTCAGTGAGTCGGGAGGTCGGTGAGTCGGGAGGTCGGTGAGTCGGGAGGTCGGTGAGTCGGGAGGTCGGTGAGTCGGGAGGTCGGTGAGTCGGGAGGTCGGTGAGTCGGGAGGTCAGTGAGTCGGGAGGTCAGTGAGTCGGGAGGTCAGTGAGTCGGGAGGTCGGTGAGTCGGGAGTTCGGCGCGTCGAGAGGTCGGTGAGTCGGGAGGTCGGGAGTTCGGCGAGTCGGGAGGTCAGCGAGTCGGGAGGTCAGTGAGTCGGGAGGTCAGTGAGTCGGGAGGTCAGTGAGTCGGGAGGTCAGTGAGTCGGGAGGTCGGTGAGTCGGGAGTTCGGCGAGTCGAGAGGTCGGTGAGTCGGGAGGTCGGGAGTTCGGCGAGTCGGGAGGTCGGTGAGTCGGGAGGTCGGTGAGTCGGGAGGTCAGCGAGTCGGGAGGTCAGTGAGTCGGGAGGTCAGTGAGTCGGGAGGTCAGTGAGTCGGGAGGTCAGTGAGTCGGGAGTTCGGCGAGTCGGGAGGTCGGTGAGTCGGGAGGTCAGTGAGTCGGGAGGTCAGTGAGTCGGGAGGTCAGTGAGTCGGGAGGTCAGTGAGTCGGGAGGTCAGTGAGTCGGGAGGTCGGTGCGTCGGGAGTTCGGCGAGTCGAGAGGTCGGTGAGTCGGGAGGTCGGGAGTTCGGCGAGTCGGGAGGTCGGTGAGTCGGGAGGTCGGTGAGTCGGGAGGTCAGCGAGTCGGGAGGTCAGTGAGTCGGGAGGTCAGTGAGTCGGGAGGTCAGTGAGTCGGGAGTTCGGCGAGTCGGGAGGTCAGCGAGTCGGGAGGTCAGTGAGTCGGGAGGTCAGTGAGTCCGGAGGTCGGCGAGTCGAGAGGTCGGTGAGTCGGGAGGTCAGTGAGTCGGGAGGTCAGTGAGTCGGGAGGTCGGTGAGTCGGGAGGTCGGTGAGTCGGGAGGTCGGTGAGTCGGGAGGTCGGTGAGTCGGGAGGTCAGTGAGTCGGGAGGTCAGTGAGTCGGGAGGTCGGTGAGTCGAGAGGTCGGTGAGTCGGGAGGTCGGTGAGTCGGGAGGTCGGCGAGTCGAGAGGTCGGTGAGTCAGGAGGTCGGTGAGTCGGGAGGTCGGTGAGTCAGGAGGTCGGTGAGTCGGGAGGTCGGTGAGTCGGGAGGTCGGTGAGTCGGGAGGTCGGCGAGTCGGGAGGTCAGTGCATCGGGAGGTCAGTGAGTCGGGAGGTCAGTGAGTCGAGAGGTCGGCGAGTCGAGAGGTCGGTGAGTCGGGAGTTCGGCGAGTCGGGAGGTCAGTGCATCGGGAGGTCGGTGAGTCGGGAGGCCGGTGAGTCGAGAGGTCGGCGAGTCGGGAGGTCAGTGAGTCGAGAGGTCGGCGAGTCGGGAGGTCAGTGAGTCGGGAGGTCGGTGAGTCGGGAGGTCGGTGAGTCGGGAGGTCGGTGAGTCGAGAGGTCAGCGAGTCTGGAGGTCAGTGAGTCGGGAGGACGGTGAGTCGAGAGGTCGGTGAGTCGAGAAGTCGGCGAGTCGGGAGGTCAGCGAGTCTGGAGGTCAGTGAGTCGGGAGGTCGGTGAGTCGGGAGGTCAGTGAGTCGGGAGGTCAGTGATTCGGGAGGTCAGTGCATCGGGAGGTCGGTGAGTCGGGAGGTCAGTGAGTCGAGAGGTCAGTGAGTCGGGAGGTCAGTGAGTCGGGAGGTCAGTGAGTCGAGAGGTCAGTGAGTCGGGAGGTCGGTGAGTCGGGAGGTCGGTGAGTCGGGAGGTTGGTGAGTCGAGAGGTCGGCGAGTCGGAAGGTCAGCGAGTCGGGAAGTCGGTGAGTCGAGAGGTCAGTGAGTCGAGAGGTCGGTGAGTTGAGAGGTCGGTGAGTCGGGAGGTCAGTGAGTTGAGAGGTCGGTGAGTCAGGAGGTCGGCGAGTCGGGAGGTCAGCGAGTCAGGAGGTCAGTGAGTCGGGAGGTCGGTGAGTCGGGAGTTCGGCGAGTCGGGAGGTCGGCGAGTCGGGAGGTCAGTGAGTCGGGAGGTCAGTGAGTCGGGAGGTCAGTGAGTCGGGAGGTCGGCGAGTCGGGAGGTCAGTGAGTCGGGAGGTCAGCGAGTCAGGAGGTCAGTGAGTCGGGAGGTCGGTGAGTCGGGAGGTCGGTGAGTCGGGAGGTCGGTGAGTCGGGAGGTCAGTGAGTCGGGAGGTCGGTGAGTCGGGAGGTCAGCGAGTCGGAAGGTCGGCGAGTCGGGAGTTCGGTGAGTCGGGAGGTCAGTGAGTCGGGAGGTCGGTGAGTCGGGAGGTCGGTGAGTCGGGAGGTCGGTGAGTCGGGAGGTCGGTGAGTCGGGAGATCGGTGAGTCGGGAGGTCAGTGAGTCGGGAGGTCAGTGAGTCGGGAGGTCGGTGAGTCGGGAGGTCGGTGAGTCGGGAGGTCGGTGAGTCGGGAGGTCGGTGAGTCGGGAGGTCGGTGAGTTGGGAGGTCGGTGAGTCGGGAGGTCGGTGAGTCGGGAGGTCGGTGAGTCGGGAGGTCAGTGAGTCGGGAGGTCAGTGAGTCGGGAGGTCGGTGAGTCGGGAGGTCAGTGAGTCGGGAGGTCAGTGAGTCGGGAGTTCGGCGAGTCGGGAGTTCGGCGAGTCGGGAGGTCAGCGAGTCGGGAGGTCAGCGTGTCGGGAGTTCGGCGAGTCGGGATTTCGGCGAGTCGGGAGGTCGGCGAGTTGGGAGTTCGGCGAGTCGGGAGGTCAGCGAGTCGGGAGGTCGGTGAGTCGGGAGGTCGGTGAGTCGGGAGGTCGGTGAGTCGGGAGTTCGGGAGTTCGGCGAGTCAGGAGGTCGGCGAGTCGGGAGTTCGGCGAATCGGGAGGTCAGCGAGTTGGGAGGTCAGTGAGTCGGGAGGTCGGTGAGTCGGGAGGTCGGTGAGTCGGGAGGTCGGCGAGTCGGGAGTTCGGCGAGTCGGGAGGTCGGTGAGTCAGGAGGTCGGTGAGTCGGGAGGTCGGTGAGTCGGGAGGTCGGTGAGTCGGGAGGTCGGCGAGTCGGGAGGTCAGTGCATCGGGAGGTCAGTGAGTCGGGAGGTCAGTGAGTCGAGAGGTCGGCGAGTCGAGAGGTCGGTGAGTCGGGAGTTCGGCGAGTCGGGAGGTCAGTGCATCGGGAGGTCGGTGAGTCGGGAGGTCGGTGAGTCGAGAGGTCGGCGAGTCGGGAGGTCAGTGAGTCGAGAGGTCGGCGAGTCGGGAGGTCAGTGAGTCGGGAGGTCGGTGAGTCGGGAGGTCGGTGAGTCGGGAGGTCGGTGAGTCGAGAGGTCAGCGAGTCTGGAGGTCAGTGAGTCGGGAGGTCGGTGAGTCGAGAGGTCGGTGAGTCGAGAAGTCGGCGAGTCGGGAGGTCAGCGAGTCTGGAGGTCAGTGAGTCGGGAGGTCGGTGAGTCGGGAGGTCAGTGAGTCGGGAGGTCAGTGATTCGGGAGGTCAGTGCATCGGGAGGTCGGTGAGTCGGGAGGTCAGTGAGTCGAGAGGTCAGTGAGTCGGGAGGTCAGTGAGTCGGGAGGTCAGTGAGTCGAGAGGTCAGTGAGTCGGGAGGTCAGTGAGTCGGGAGGTCGGTGAGTCGGGAGGTTGGTGAGTCGAGAGGTCGGCGAGTCGGAAGGTCAGCGAGTCGGGAAGTCGGTGAGTCGAGAGGTCAGTGAGTCGAGAGGTCGGTGAGTTGAGAGGTCGGTGAGTCGGGAGGTCAGTGAGTTGAGAGGTCGGTGAGTCGGGAGGTCGGCGAGTCGGGAGGTCAGCGAGTCAGGAGGTCAGTGAGTCGGGAGGTCGGTGAGTCGGGAGTTCGGCGAGTCGGGAGGTCGGCGAGTCGGGAGGTCAGTGAGTCGGGAGGTCAGTGAGTCGGGAGGTCAGTGAGTCGGGAGGTCGGCGAGTCGGGAGGTCAGTGAGTCGGGAGGTCAGCGAGTCAGGAGGTCAGTGAGTCGGGAGGTCGGTGAGTCGGGAGGTCGGTGAGTCGGGAGGTCGGGAGGTCGGCGAGTCGGGAGTTCGGTGAGTCGGGAGGTCAGTGAGTCGGGAGGTCGGTGAGTCGGGAGGTCGGCGAGTCGGAAGGTCGGCGAGTCGGGAGATCGGTGAGTCGGGAGGTCAGTGAGTCGGGAGGTCAGTGAGTCGGGAGGTCAGTGAGTCGGGAGGTCAGTGAGTCGGGAGGTCGGTGAGTCGGGAGGTCGGTGAGTCGGGAGGTCGGTGAGTCGGGAGGTCGGTGAGTCGGGAGGTCGGTGAGTCGGGAGGTCGGTGAGTCGGGAGGTCAGTGAGTCGGGAGGTCAGTGAGTCGGGAGGTCAGTGAGTCGGGAGGTCGGTGAGTCGGGAGTTCGGCGCGTCGAGAGGTCGGTGAGTCGGGAGGTCGGGAGTTCGGCGAGTCGGGAGGTCAGCGAGTCGGGAGGTCAGTGAGTCGGGAGGTCAGTGAGTCGGGAGGTCAGTGAGTCGGGAGGTCAGTGAGTCGGGAGGTCGGTGAGTCGGGAGTTCGGCGAGTCGAGAGGTCGGTGAGTCGGGAGGTCGGGAGTTCGGCGAGTCGGGAGGTCGGTGAGTCGGGAGGTCGGTGAGTCGGGAGGTCAGCGAGTCGGGAGGTCAGTGAGTCGGGAGGTCAGTGAGTCGGGAGGTCAGTGAGTCGGGAGGTCAGTGAGTCGGGAGTTCGGCGAGTCGGGAGGTCGGTGAGTCGGGAGGTCAGTGAGTCGGGAGGTCAGTGAGTCGGGAGGTCAGTGAGTCGGGAGGTCAGTGAGTCGGGAGGTCAGTGAGTCGGGAGGTCGGTGCGTCGGGAGTTCGGCGAGTCGAGAGGTCGGTGAGTCGGGAGGTCGGGAGTTCGGCGAGTCGGGAGGTCGGTGAGTCGGGAGGTCGGTGAGTCGGGAGGTCAGCGAGTCGGGAGGTCAGTGAGTCGGGAGGTCAGTGAGTCGGGAGGTCAGTGAGTCGGGAGTTCGGCGAGTCGGGAGGTCAGCGAGTCGGGAGGTCAGTGAGTCGGGAGGTCAGTGAGTCCGGAGGTCGGCGAGTCGAGAGGTCGGTGAGTCGGGAGGTCAGTGAGTCGGGAGGTCAGTGAGTCGGGAGGTCGGTGAGTCGGGAGGTCGGTGAGTCGGGAGGTCGGTGAGTCGGGAGGTCGGTGAGTCGGGAGGTCAGTGAGTCGGGAGGTCAGTGAGTCGGGAGGTCAGCGAGTCGGGAGTTCGGCGAGTCGGGAGTTCGGCGAGTCGGGAGGTCAGCGAGTCGGGAGGTCAGCGTGTCGGGAGTTCGGCGAGTCGGGATTTCGGCGAGTCGGGAGGTCGGCGAGTTGGGAGTTCGGCGAGTCGGGAGGTCAGCGAGTCGGGAGGTCGGTGAGTCGGGAGGTCGGTGAGTCGGGAGGTCGGTGAGTCGGGAGTTCGGGAGTTCGGCGAGTCGGGAGGTCAGCGAGTTGGGAGGTCAGTGAGTCGGGAGGTCGGTGAGTCGGGAGTTCGGCGAGTCGGGAGGTCAGTGAGTCGGGAGGTCAGTGAGTCGGGAGGTCAGTGAGTCGGGAGTTCGGCGAGTCGGGAGTTCGGCGAGTCAGGAGGTCGGCGAGTCGGGAGTTCGGCGAATCGGGAGGTCAGCGAGTTGGGAGGTCAGTGAGTCGGGAGGTCGGTGAGTCGGGAGGTCGGTGAGTCGGGAGGTCGGCGAGTCGGGAGTTCGGCGAGTCGGGAGGTCGGTGAGTCGGGAGTTCGGCGAGTCGGGAGTTCGGCGAGTCGGGAGGTCGGTTAGTCGGGAGGTCGGTGAGTCGGGAGTTCGGTGAGTCGGGAGTTCGGCGAGTCGAGAGGTCGGTGAGTCGGGAGGTCGGGAGTTCGGCGAGTCGGGAGGTCAGTGAGTCGGGAAGTCAGTGAGTCGGGAGGTCGGCGAGTCGGGAGGTCAGCGAGTCGGGAGGTCAGTGAGTCGGGAGTTCGGCGAGTCGGGAGGTCAGCGAGTCGGGAGGTCAGTGAGTCGAGAGGTCAGTGAGTCCGGAGGTCGGCGAGTCGAGAGGTCGGTGAGTCGGGAGGTCAGTGAGTCGGGAGGTCAGTGAGTCGGGAGGTCGGCGAGTCGGGAGGTCAGCGAGTCGAGAGGTCGGTGAGTCGGGAGGTCAGTGAGTCAGGAGGTCAGTGAGTCGGGAGGTCGGCGAGTCGGGAGGTCAGCGAGTCGGGAGGTCAGTGAGTCGGGAGGTCAGCGAGTCGGGAGTTCGGCGAGTCGGGAGGTCGGTGAGTCGGGAGGTCGGTGAGTCGGGAGGTCGGTGAGTCGGGAGGTCAGTGAGTCGGGAGTTCGGGAGTTCGGCGAGTCCGGAGGTCGGTGAGTCGGGAGGTCGGTGAGTCGGGAGGTCAGCGAGTCGGGAGGTCAGCGAGTCGGGAGTTCGGCGAATCGGGAGTTCGGCGAGTCGGGAGGTCGGCGAGTCGGGAGTTCGGCGAGTCAGGAGGTCAGCGAGTCGGGAGGTCGGTGAGTCGGGAGGTCGGTGAGTCGGGAGGTCGGTGAGTCGGGAGTTCGGGAGTTCGGCGAGTCGGGAGGTCAGTGAGTCGGGAGGTCGGCGAGTCGGGAGGTCGGCGAGTCGGGATGTCAGTGAGTCGGGAGGTCAGTGAGTCGGGAGGTCAGTGAGTCGGGAGTTCGGCGAGTCGGGAGGTCAGCGAGTCGGGAGGTCAGTGAGTCGGGAGGTCAGTGAGTCCGGAGGTCGGCGAGTCGAGAGGTCGGTGAGTCGGGAGGTCAGTGAGTCGGGAGGTCAGCGAGTCGGGAGTTCGGCGAGTCGGGAGGTCGGTGAGTCGGGAGGTCGGTGAGTCGGGAGGTCGGTGAGTCGGGAGGTCAGTGAGTCGGGAGTTCGGGAGTTCGGCGAGTCCGGAGGTCGGTGAGTCGGGAGGTCGGTGAGTCGGGAGGTCAGCGAGTCGGGAGGTCAGCGAGTCGGGAGTTCGGCGAATCGGGAGTTCGGCGAGTCGGGAGGTCGGCGAGTCGGGAGTTCGGCGAGTCAGGAGGTCAGCGAGTCGGGAGGTCGGTGAGTCGGGAGGTCGGTGAGTCGGGAGGTCGGTGAGTCGGGAGTTCGGGAGTTCGGCGAGTCGGGAGGTCAGTGAGTCGGGAGGTCGGCGAGTCGGGAGGTCGGCGAGTCGGGATGTCAGTGAGTCGGGAGGTCAGTGAGTCGGGAGGTCAGTGAGTCGGGAGTTCGGCGAGTCGGGAGGTCAGCGAGTCGGGAGGTCAGTGAGTCGGGAGGTCAGTGAGTCCGGAGGTCGGCGAGTCGAGAGGTCGGTGAGTCGGGAGGTCAGTGAGTCGGGAGGTCGGTGAGTCGGGAGGTCGGTGAGTCGGGAGGTCGGTGAGTCGGGAGGTCGGTGAGTCGGGAGGTCGGTGAGTCGGGAGGTCAGTGAGTCGGGAGGTCAGTGAGTCGGGAGTTCGGCGAGTCGGGTGTTCGGCGAGTCGGGAGGTCAGCGAGTCGGGAGGTCAGCGTGTCGGGAGTTCGGCGAGTCGGGATTTCGGCGAGTCGGGAGGTCGGCGAGTTGGGAGTTCGGCGAGTCGGGAGGTCAGCGAGTCGGGAGGTCGGTGAGTCGGGAGGTCGGTGAGTCGGGAGGTCGGTGAGTCGGGAGTTCGGGAGTTCGGCGAGTCGGGAGGTCAGTGAGTCGGGAGGTCAGTGAGTCGGGAGGTCAGTGAGTCGGGAGTTCGGCGAGTCGGGAGTTCGGCGAGTCAGGAGGTCGGCGAGTCGGGAGTTCGGCGAATCGGGAGGTCAGCGAGTTGGGAGGTCGGTGAGTCGGGAGGTCGGTGAGTCGGGAGGTCGGTGAGTCGGGAGGTCGGCGAGTCGGGAGATCGGCGAGTCGGGAGGTCGGTGAGTCAGGAGGTCGGTGAGTCGGGAGGTCGGTGAGTCGGGAGGTCGGTGAGTCGGGAGGTCGGTGAGTCGGGAGGTCGGTGAGTCGGGAGGTCGGCGAGTCGGGAGGTCAGTGCTTCGGGAGGTCAGTGAGTCGGGAGGTCAGTGAGTCGAGAGATCGGCGAGTCGAGAGGTCGGTGAGTCGGGAGTTCGGCGAGTCGGGAGGTCAGTGCATCGGGAGGTCGGTGAGTCGGGAGGTCGGTGAGTCGAGAGGTCGGCGAGTCGGGAGGTCAGTGAGTCGAGAGGTCGGCGAGTCGGGAGGTCGGTGAGTCGGGAGGTCGGTGAGTCGGGAGGTCGGTGAGTCGGGAGGTCGGTGAGTCGAGAGGTCAGCGAGTCTGGAGGTCAGTGAGTCGGGAGGTCGGTGAGTCGCGAGGTCGGTGAGTCGAGAAGTCGGCGAGTCGGGAGGTCAGCGAGTCTGGAGGTCAGTGAGTCGGGAGGTCGGTGAGTCGGGAGGTCAGTGAGTCGGGAGGTCAGTGATTCGGGAGGTCAGTGCATCGGGAGGTCGGTGAGTCGGGAGGTCAGTGAGTCGAGAGGTCAGTGAGTCGAGAGGTCAGTGAGTCGGGAGGTCGGTGAGTCGGGAGGTCGGTGAGTCGGGAGGTTGGTGAGTCGAGAGGTCGGCGAGTCGGAAGGTCAGCGAGTCGGGAAGTCGGTGAGTCGAGAGGTCAGTGAGTCGAGAGGTCGGTGAGTTGAGAGGTCGGTGAGTCGGGAGGTCAGTGAGTTGAGAGGTCGGTGAGTCGGGAGGTCGGCGAGTCGGGAGGTCAGCGAGTCAGGAGGTCGGCGAGTCGGGAGGTCAGTGAGTCGGGAGGTCAGTGAGTCGGGAGGTCAGTGAGTCGGGAGGTCGGTGAGTCGGGAGTTCGGCGAGTCGGGAGGTCGGCGAGTCGGGAGGTCAGTGAGTCGGGAGGTCAGTGAGTCGGGAGGTCAGTGAGTCGGGAGGTCGGCGAGTCGGGAGGTCAGTGAGTCGGGAGGTCAGCGAGTCAGGAGGTCAGTGAGTCGGGAGGTCGGTGAGTCGGGAGGTCGGTGAGTCGGGAGGTCGGGAGGTCGGCGAGTCGGGAGTTCGGTGAGTCGGGAGGTCAGTGAGTCGGGAGGTCGGTGAGTCGGGAGGTCAGTGAGTCGGGAGGTCAGTGAGTCGGGAGGTCAGTGAGTCGGGAGGTCAGTGAGTCGGGAGGTCAGTGAGTCGGGAGGTCGGTGAGTCGGGAGGTCGGCGAGTCGGAAGGTCGGCGAGTCGGGAGATCGGTGAGTCGGGAGGTCGGTGAGTCGGGAGGTCCGTGAGTCGGGAGGTCAGTGAGTCGGGAGGTCAGTGAGTCGGGAGGTCGGTGAGTCGGGAGGTCGGTGAGTCGGGAGGTCGGTGAGTTGGGAGGTCGGTGAGTCGGGAGGTCGGTGAGTCGGGAGGTCGGTGAGTCGGGAGGTCAGTGAGTCGGGAGGTCAGTGAGTCGGGAGGTCAGTGAGTCGGGAGGTCAGTGAGTCGGGAGGTCGGTGAGTCGGGAGTTCGGCGCGTCGAGAGGTCGGTGAGTCGGGAGGTCGGGAGTTCGGCGAGTCGGGAGGTCAGCGAGTCGGGAGGTCAGTGAGTCGGGAGGTCAGTGAGTCGGGAGGTCAGTGAGTCGGGAGGTCAGTGAGTCGGGAGGTCGGTGAGTCGGGAGTTCGGCGAGTCGAGAGGTCGGTGAGTCGGGAGGTCGGGAGTTCGGCGAGTCGGGAGGTCGGTGAGTCGGGAGGTCGGTGAGTCGGGAGGTCAGCGAGTCGGGAGGTCAGTGAGTCGGGAGGTTAGTGAGTCGGGAGGTCAGTGAGTCGGGAGGTCAGTGAGTCGGGAGTTCGGCGAGTCGGGAGGTCGGTGAGTCGGGAGGTCAGTGAGTCGGGAGGTCAGTGAGTCGGGAGGTCAGTGAGTCGGGAGGTCAGTGAGTCGGGAGGTCAGTGAGTCGGGAGGTCGGTGAGTCGGGAGTTCGGCGAGTCGAGAGGTCGGTGAGTCGGGAGGTCGGGAGTTCGGCGAGTCGGGAGGTCGGTGAGTCGGGAGGTCGGTGAGTCGGGAGGTCAGCGAGTCGGGAGGTCAGTGAGTCGGGAGGTCAGTGAGTCGGGAGGTCAGTGAGTCGGGAGTTCGGCGAGTCGGGAGGTCAGCGAGTCGGGAGGTCAGTGAGTCGGGAGGTCAGTGAGTCCGGAGGTCGGCGAGTCGAGAGGTCGGTGAGTCGGGAGGTCAGTGAGTCGGGAGGTCAGTGAGTCGGGAGGTCGGTGAGTCGGGAGGTCGGTGAGTCGGGAGGTCGGTGAGTCGGGAGGTCGGTGAGTCGGGAGGTCGGTGAGTCGGGAGGTCAGTGAGTCGGGAGGTCAGTGAGTCGGGAGTTCGGCGAGTCGGGAGTTCGGCGAGTCGGGAGGTCAGCGAGTCGGGAGGTCGGCGTGTCGGGAGTTCGGCGAGTCGGGATTTCGGCGAGTCGGGAGGTCGGCGAGTTGGGAGTTCGGCGAGTCGGGAGGTCAGCGAGTCGGGAGTTCGGTGAGTCGGGAGGTCGGTGAGTCGGGAGTTCGGGAGTTCGGCGAGTCGGGAGGTCAGTGAGTCGGGAGGTCAGTGAGTCGGGAGGTCAGTGAGTCGGGAGTTCGGCGAGTCGGGAGTTCGGCGAGTCAGGAGGTCGGCGAGTCGGGAGTTCGGCGAATCGGGAGGTCAGCGAGTTGGGAGGTCAGTGAGTCGGGAGGTCGGTGAGTCGGGAGGTCGGTGAGTCGGGAGGTCGGCGAGTCGGGAGTTCGGCGAGTCGGGAGGTCGGTGAGTCGGGAGTTCGGCGAGTCGGGAGTTCGGCGAGTCGGGAGGTCGGTTAGTCGGGAGGTCGGTGAGTCGGGAGTTCGGTGAGTCGGGAGTTCGGCGAGTCGAGAGGTCGGTGAGTCGGGAGGTCGGGAGTTCGGCGAGTCGGGAGGTCAGTGAGTCGGGAAGTCAGTGAGTCGGGAGGTCGGCGAGTCGGGAGGTCAGCGAGTCGGGAGGTCAGTGAGTCGGGAGTTCGGCGAGTCGGGAGGTCAGCGAGTCGGGAGGTCAGTGAGTCGAGAGGTCAGTGAGTCCGGAGGTCGGCGAGTCGAGAGGTCGGTGAGTCGGGAGGTCAGTGAGTCGGGAGGTCAGTGAGTCGGGAGGTCGGCGAGTCGGGAGGTCAGCGAGTCGAGAGGTCGGTGAGTCGGGAGGTCAGTGAGTCAGGAGGTCAGTGAGTCGGGAGGTCGGCGAGTCGGGAGGTCAGCGAGTCGGGAGGTCAGTGAGTCGGGAGGTCAGCGAGTCGGGAGTTCGGCGAGTCGGGAGGTCGGTGAGTCGGGAGGTCGGTGAGTCGGGAGGTCGGTGAGTCGGGAGGTCAGTGAGTCGGGAGTTCGGGAGTTCGGCGAGTCCGGAGGTCGGTGAGTCGGGAGGTCGGTGAGTCGGGAGGTCAGCGAGTCGGGAGGTCAGCGAGTCGGGAGTTCGGCGAATCGGGAGTTCGGCGAGTCGGGAGGTCGGCGAGTCGGGAGTTCGGCGAGTCAGGAGGTCAGCGAGTCGGGAGGTCGGTGAGTCGGGAGGTCGGTGAGTCGGGAGGTCGGTGAGTCGGGAGTTCGGGAGTTCGGCGAGTCGGGAGGTCAGTGAGTCGGGAGGTCGGCGAGTCGGGAGGTCGGCGAGTCGGGATGTCAGTGAGTCGGGAGGTCAGTGAGTCGGGAGGTCAGTGAGTCGGGAGTTCGGCGAGTCGGGAGTTCGGCGAGTCAGGAGGTCGGCCAGTCGGGAGTTCGGCGAGTCGGGAGGTCAGCGAGATGGGAGGTCAGTGAGTCGGGAGGTCGGTGAGTCGGGAGTTCGGCGAGTCGGGAGTTCGGCGAGTCGGGAGGTCAGTGAGTCGGGAGGTCAGCGAGATGGGAGGTCAGTGAGTCGGGAGGTCGGTGAGTCGGGAGTTCGGCGAGTCGGGAGGTCGGTGAGTTGGGAGGTCAGTGAGTCGGGAGGTCGGTGAGTCGGGAGGTCGGTGAGTCGGGAGTTCGGCGAGTCGGGAGGTCAGTGAGTCGGGAGGTCGGTGAGTCGGGAGTTCGGCGAGTCGGGAGGTCAGTGAGTCGGGAGGTCGGTGAGTCGGGAGTTCGGCGAGTCGGGAGTTCGGCGAGTCGGGAGGTCAGTGAGTCGGGAGGTCAGTGAGTCGGGAGTTCGGCGAGTCGGGAGGTCAGAGAGACGGGAGGTCGGTGAGTCGGGAGGTCGGTGAGTCGGGAGTTCGGCGAGTCGGGAGTTCGGCGAGTCGAGAGGTCGGTGAGTCGGGAGGTCGGGAGTTCGGCGAGTCGGGAGGTCAGTGAGTCGGGAGGTCAGTGAGTCGGGAGGTCGGCGAGTCGGGAGTTCGGCGAGTCGGGAGGTCAGTGAGTCGGGAGGTCAGTGAGTCGGGAGGTCAGTGAGTCGGGAGGTCGGTGAGTCGGGAGTTCGGCGCGTCGAGAGGTCGGTGAGTCGGGAGGTCGGGAGTTCGGCGAGTCGGGAGGTCAGCGAGTCGGGAGGTCAGTGAGTCGGGAGGTCAGTGAGTCGGGAGGTCAGTGAGTCGGGAGGTCGGTGAGTCGGGAGTTCGGCGAGTCGAGAGGTCGGTGAGTCGGGAGGTCGGTGAGTCGGGAGTTCGGCGAGTCGGGAGGTCGGTGAGTCGGGAGGTCGGTGAGTCGGGAGGTCAGCGAGTCGGGAGGTCAGTGAGTCGGGAGGTCAGTGAGTCGGGAGGTCAGTGAGTCGGGAGGTCAGTGAGTCGGGAGTTCGGCGAGTCGGGAGTTCGGCGAGTCAGGAGGTCGGCGAGTCGGGAGTTCGGCGAATCGGGAGGTCAGCGAGTTGGGAGGTCAGTGAGTCGGGAGGTCGGTGAGTCGGGAGGTCGGTGAGTCGGGAGGTCGGCGAGTCGGGAGTTCGGCGAGTCGGGAGGTCGGTGAGTCGGGAGTTCGGCGAGTCGGGAGTTCGGCGAGTCGGGAGGTCGGTTAGTCGGGAGGTCGGTGAGTCGGGAGTTCGGTGAGTCGGGAGTTCGGCGAGTCGAGAGGTCGGTGAGTCGGGAGGTCGGGAGTTCGGCGAGTCGGGAGGTCAGTGAGTCGGGAAGTCAGTGAGTCGGGAGGTCGGCGAGTCGGGAGGTCAGCGAGTCGGGAGGTCAGTGAGTCGGGAGTTCGGCGAGTCGGGAGGTCAGCGAGTCGGGAGGTCAGTGAGTCGAGAGGTCAGTGAGTCCGGAGGTCGGCGAGTCGAGAGGTCGGTGAGTCGGGAGGTCAGTGAGTCGGGAGGTCAGTGAGTCGGGAGGTCGGCGAGTCGGGAGGTCAGCGAGTCGAGAGGTCGGTGAGTCGGGAGGTCAGTGAGTCAGGAGGTCAGTGAGTCGGGAGGTCGGCGAGTCGGGAGGTCAGCGAGTCGGGAGGTCAGTGAGTCGGGAGGTCAGCGAGTCGGGAGTTCGGCGAGTCGGGAGGTCGGTGAGTCGGGAGGTCGGTGAGTCGGGAGGTCGGTGAGTCGGGAGGTCAGTGAGTCGGGAGTTCGGGAGTTCGGCGAGTCCGGAGGTCGGTGAGTCGGGAGGTCGGTGAGTCGGGAGGTCAGCGAGTCGGGAGGTCAGCGAGTCGGGAGTTCGGCGAATCGGGAGTTCGGCGAGTCGGGAGGTCGGCGAGTCGGGAGTTCGGCGAGTCAGGAGGTCAGCGAGTCGGGAGGTCGGTGAGTCGGGAGGTCGGTGAGTCGGGAGGTCGGTGAGTCGGGAGTTCGGGAGTTCGGCGAGTCGGGAGGTCAGTGAGTCGGGAGGTCGGCGAGTCGGGAGGTCGGCGAGTCGGGATGTCAGTGAGTCGGGAGGTCAGTGAGTCGGGAGGTCAGTGAGTCGGGAGTTCGGCGAGTCGGGAGTTCGGCGAGTCAGGAGGTCGGCCAGTCGGGAGTTCGGCGAGTCGGGAGGTCAGCGAGATGGGAGGTCAGTGAGTCGGGAGGTCGGTGAGTCGGGAGTTCGGCGAGTCGGGAGTTCGGCGAGTCGGGAGGTCAGTGAGTCGGGAGGTCAGCGAGATGGGAGGTCAGTGAGTCGGGAGGTCGGTGAGTCGGGAGTTCGGCGAGTCGGGAGGTCGGTGAGTTGGGAGGTCAGTGAGTCGGGAGGTCAGTGAGTCGGGAGGTCAGCGAGTCGGGAGGTCGGTGAGTCGGGAGGTCGGTGAGTCGGGAGGTCGGCGAGTCGGGAGGTCAGTGAGTCGGGAGGTCAGTGAGTCGGGAGGTCGGTGAGTCGGGAGGTCGGTGAGTCGGGAGTTCGGCGAGTCGGGAGGTCAGTGAGTCGGGAGGTCGGCGAGTCGGGAGTTCGGCGAGTCGGGAGTTCGGCGAGTCGGGAGGTCAGCGAGTCGGGAGGTCGGTGAGTCGGGAGGTCGGTGAGTCGGGAGTTCGGCGAGTCGGGAGTTCGGCGAGTCGGGAGGTCAGTGAGTCGGGAGGTCGGTGAGTCGGGAGGTCGGTGAGTCGGGAGTTCGGCGAGTCGGGAGGTCAGTGAGTCGGGAGGTCGGTGAGTCGGGAGTTCGGCGAGTCGGGAGGTCAGTGAGTCGGGAGGTCGGTGAGTCGGGAGTTCGGCGAGTCGGGAGTTCGGCGAGTCGGGAGGTCAGTGAGTCGGGAGGTCAGTGAGTCGGGAGTTCGGCGAGTCGGGAGGTCAGAGAGACGGGAGGTCGGTGAGTCGGGAGGTCGGTGAGTCGGGAGTTCGGCGAGTCGGGAGTTCGGCGAGTCGAGAGGTCGGTGAGTCGGGAGGTCGGGAGTTCGGCGAGTCGGGAGGTCAGTGAGTCGGGAGGTCAGTGAGTCGGGAGGTCGGCGAGTCGGGAGTTCGGCGAGTCGGGAGGTCAGTGAGTCGGGAGGTCAGTGAGTCGGGAGGTCAGTGAGTCGGGAGGTCGGTGAGTCGGGAGTTCGGCGCGTCGAGAGGTCGGTGAGTCGGGAGGTCGGGAGTTCGGCGAGTCGGGAGGTCAGCGAGTCGGGAGGTCAGTGAGTCGGGAGGTCAGTGAGTCGGGAGGTCAGTGAGTCGGGAGGTCGGTGAGTCGGGAGTTCGGCGAGTCGAGAGGTCGGTGAGTCGGGAGGTCGGTGAGTCGGGAGTTCGGCGAGTCGGGAGGTCGGTGAGTCGGGAGGTCGGTGAGTCGGGAGGTCAGCGAGTCGGGAGGTCAGTGAGTCGGGAGGTCAGTGAGTCGGGAGGTCAGTGAGTCGGGAGGTCAGTGAGTCGGGAGTTCGGCGAGTCGGGAGGTCGGTGAGTCGGGAGGTCAGTGAGTCGGGAGGTCAGTGAGTCGGGAGGTCAGTGAGTCGGGAGGTCAGTGAGTCGGGAGGTCAGTGAGTCGGGAGGTCGGTGAGTCGGGAGTTCGGCGAGTCGAGAGGTCGGTGAGTCGGGAGGTCGGGAGTTCGGCGAGTCGGGAGGTCGGTGAGTCGGGAGGTCGGTGAGTCGGGAGGTCAGCGAGTCGGGAGGTCAGTGAGTCGGGAGGTCAGTGAGTCGGGAGGTCAGTGAGTCGGGAGTTCGGCGAGTCGGGAGGTCAGCGAGTCGGGAGGTCAGTGAGTCGGGAGGTCAGTGAGTCCGGAGGTCGGCGAGTCGAGAGGTCGGTGAGTCGGGAGGTCAGTGAGTCGGGAGGTCAGTGAGTCGGGAGGTCGGTGAGTCGGGAGGTCGGTGAGTCGGGAGGTCGGTGAGTCGGGAGGTCGGTGAGTCGGGAGGTCGGTGAGTCGGGAGGTCAGTGAGTCGGGAGGTCAGTGAGTCGGGAGTTCGGCGAGTCGGGAGTTCGGCGAGTCGTGAGGTCAGCGAGTCGGGAGGTCAGCGTGTCGGGAGTTCGGCGAGTCGGGATTTCGGCGAGTCGGGAGGTCGGCGAGTTGGGAGTTCGGCGAGTCGGGAGGTCAGCGAGTCGGGAGGTCGGTGAGTCGGGAGGTCGGTGAGTCGGGAGATCGGTGAGTCGGGAGTTCGGGAGTTCGGCGAGTCGGGAGGTCAGTGAGTCGGGAGGTCAGTGAGTCGGGAGGTCAGTGAGTCAGGAGGTCGGCGAGTCGGGAGTTCGGCGAATCGGGAGGTCAGCGAGTTGGGAGGTCAGTGAGTCGGGAGGTCGGTGAGTCGGGAGGTCGGTGAGTCGGGAGGTCGGCGAGTCGGGAGTTCGGCGAGTCGGGAGGTCGGTGAGTCGGGAGTTCGGCGAGTCGGGAGGTCAGTGAGTCGGGAGGTCAGTGAGTCGGGAGGTCGGTGAGTCGGGAGTTCGGCGAGTCGGGAGGTCAGTGAGTCGGGAGGTCAGTGAGTCGGGAGTTCGGTGAGTCGGGAGTTCGGCGAGTCGGGAGTTCGGCGAGTCGGGAGGTCAGTGAGTCGGGAGGTCGGTTAGTCGGGAGGTCGGTGAGTCGGGAGTTCGGCGAGTCGAGAGGTCGGTGAGTCGGGAGGTCGGGAGTTCGGCGAGTCGGGAGGTCAGTGAGTCGGGAAGTCAGTGAGTCGGGAGGTCGGCGAGTCGGGAGGTCAGCGAGTCGGGAGGTCAGTGAGTCGGGAGTTCGGCGAGTCGGGAGGTCAGCGAGTCGGGAGGTCAGTGAGTCGAGAGGTCAGTGAGTCCGGAGGTCGGCGAGTCGAGAGGTCGGTGAGTCGGGAGGTCAGTGAGTCGGGAGGTCAGTGAGTCGGGAGGTCGGCGAGTCGGGAGGTCAGCGAGTCGAGAGGTCGGTGAGTCGGGAGGTCAGTGAGTCAGGAGGTCAGTGAGTCGGGAGGTCGGCGAGTCGGGAGGTCAGCGAGTCGGGAGGTCAGTGAGTCGGGAGGTCAGCGAGTCGGGAGTTCGGCGAGTCGGGAGGTCGGTGAGTCGGGAGGTCGGTGAGTCGGGAGGTCGGTGAGTCGGGAGGTCAGTGAGTCGGGAGTTCGGGAGTTCGGCGAGTCCGGAGGTCGGTGAGTCGGGAGGTCGGTGAGTCGGGAGGTCAGCGAGTCGGGAGGTCAGCGAGTCGGGAGTTCGGCGAATCGGGAGTTCGGCGAGTCGGGAGGTCGGCGAGTCGGGAGTTCGGCGAGTCAGGAGGTCAGCGAGTCGGGAGGTCGGTGAGTCGGGAGGTCGGTGAGTCGGGAGGTCGGTGAGTCGGGAGTTCGGGAGTTCGGCGAGTCGGGAGGTCAGTGAGTCGGGAGGTCGGCGAGTCGGGAGGTCGGCGAGTCGGGATGTCAGTGAGTCGGGAGGTCAGTGAGTCGGGAGGTCAGTGAGTCGGGAGGTCGGTGAGTCGGGAGGTCGGTGAGTCGGGAGGTCAGTGAGTCGGGAGGTCGGTGAGTCTGGAGGTCGGTGAGTCGGGAGGTCGGTGAGTCGGGAGGTCAGTGAGTCGGGAGGTCAGTGAGTCGGGAGGTCAGTGAGTCGGGAGGTCAGTGAGTCGGGAGGTCAGTGAGTCGGGAGGTCAGTGAGTCGGGAGGTCGGTGAGTCGGGAGGTCGGTGAGTCGGGAGGTCGGTGAGTCGGGAGTTCGGCGAGTCGGGAGTTCGGCGAGTCAGGAGGTCGGCCAGTCGGGAGTTCGGCGAGTCGGGAGGTCAGCGAGATGGGAGGTCAGTGAGTCGGGAGGTCGGTGAGTCGGGAGGTCGGTGAGTCGGGAGGTCGGCGAGTCGGGAGTTCGGCGAGTCGGGAGTTCGGCGAGTCGGGAGTTCGGCGAGTCGGGAGGTCAGCGAGTCGGGAGGTCGGTGAGTCGGGAGGTCGGTGAGTCGGGAGGTCGGTGAGTCGGGAGTTCGGCGAGTCGGGAGTTCGGCGAGTCGGGAGGTCAGTGAGTCGGGAGGTCGGTGAGTCGGGAGGTCGGTGAGTCGGGAGGTCGGTGAGTCGGGAGTTCGGCGAGTCGGGAGGTCAGCGAGTCGGGAGGTCGGTGAGTCGGGAGTTCGGCGAGTCGGGAGGTCAGTGAGTCGGGAGGTCGGTGAGTCGGGAGTTCGGCGAGTCGGGAGTTCGGCGAGTCGGGAGGTCAGTGAGTCGGGAGGTCAGTGAGTCGGGAGTTCGGCGAGTCGGGAGGTCAGCGAGACGGGAGGTCGGTGAGTCGGGAGGTCGGTGAGTCGGGAGTTCGGCGAGTCGGGAGTTCGGCGAGTCGAGAGGTCGGTGAGTCGGGAGGTCGGGAGTTCGGCGAGTCGGGAGGTCAGTGAGTCGGGAGGTCAGTGAGTCGGGAGGTCGGCGAGTCGGGAGTTCGGCGAGTCGGGAGGTCAGCGAGTTGGGAGGTCAGTGAGTCGGGAGGTCGGTGAGTCGGGAGGTCGGCGAGTCGGGAGTTCGGCGAGTCGGGAGTTCGGCGAGTCGGGAGGTCGGTGAGTCGGGAGGTCAGTGAGTCGGGAGGTCAGTGAGTCGGGAGGTCAGCGAGTCGGGAGGTCGGTGAGTCGGGAGGTCGGTGAGTCGGGAGTTCGGCGAGTCGGGAGTTCGGCGAGTCGGGAGGTCAGTGAGTCGGGAGGTCGGTGAGTCGGGAGTTCGGCGAGTCGGGAGCTCGGCGAGTCGGGAGTTCAGTGAGTCGGGAGGTCAGTGAGTCGGGAGTTCGGCGAGTCGGGAGGTCGGTGAGTCGGGAGTTCGGCGAGTCGGGAGTTCGGCGAGTCGGGAGGTCAGTGAGTCGGGAGGTCGCTGAGTCGGGAGGTCGGTGAGTCGGGAGTTCGGCGAGTCGGGAGTTCGGCGAGTCGGGAGGTCAGTGAGTCGGGAGGTCAGTGAGTCGGGAGGTCGGCGAGTCGGGAGTTCGGCGAGTCGGGAGGTCAGTGAGTCGAGAGGTCAGTGAGTCCGGAGGTCGGCGAGTTGGGAGTTCGGCGAGTCGGGAGGTCAGTGAGTCGGGAGGTCGGTTAGTCGGGAGGTCGGTGAGTCGGGAGTTCGGCGAGTCGAGAGGTCGGTGAGTCGGGAGGTCGGGAGTTCGGCGAGTCGGGAGATCAGTGAGTCGGGAGGTCAGTGAGTCGGGAGGTCGGCGAGTCGGGAGTTCGGCGAGTCGGGAGGTCAGCGAGTCGGGAGGTCAGTGAGTCGGGAGTTCGGCGAGTCGGGAGGTCAGCGAGTCGGGAGGTCAGTGAGTCGGGAGGTCAGTGAGTCGGGAGGTCGGTGAGTCGGGAGGTCGGCGAGTCGAGAGGTCGGTGAGTCGGGAGGTCAGTGAGTCGGGAGGTCAGTGAGTCGGGAAGTCAGTGAGTCGGGAGGTCGGCGAGTCGGGAGGTCAGCGAGTCGGGAGGTCAGTGAGTCGGGAGTTCGGCGAGTCGGGAGGTCAGCGAGTCGGGAGGTCAGTGAGTCGAGAGGTCAGTGAGTCCGGAGGTCGGCGAGTCGAGAGGTCGGTGAGTCGGGAGGTCAGTGAGTCGGGAGGTCAGTGAGTCGGGAGGTCGGCGAGTCGGGAGGTCAGCGAGTCGAGAGGTCGGTGAGTCGGGAGGTCAGTGAGTCAGGAGGTCAGTGAGTCGGGAGGTCGGCGAGTCGGGAGGTCAGCGAGTCGGGAGGTCAGTGAGTCGGGAGGTCAGCGAGTCGGGAGTTCGGCGAGTCGGGAGGTCGGTGAGTCGGGAGGTCGGTGAGTCGGGAGGTCGGTGAGTCGGGAGGTCAGTGAGTCGGGAGTTCGGGAGTTCGGCGAGTCCGGAGGTCGGTGAGTCGGGAGGTCGGTGAGTCGGGAGGTCAGCGAGTCGGGAGGTCAGCGAGTCGGGAGTTCGGCGAATCGGGAGTTCGGCGAGTCGGGAGGTCGGCGAGTCGGGAGTTCGGCGAGTCAGGAGGTCAGCGAGTCGGGAGGTCGGTGAGTCGGGAGGTCGGTGAGTCGGGAGGTCGGTGAGTCGGGAGTTCGGGAGTTCGGCGAGTCGGGAGGTCAGTGAGTCGGGAGGTCGGCGAGTCGGGAGGTCGGCGAGTCGGGATGTCAGTGAGTCGGGAGGTCAGTGAGTCGGGAGGTCAGTGAGTCGGGAGGTCGGTGAGTCGGGAGGTCGGTGAGTCGGGAGGTCAGTGAGTCGGGAGGTCGGTGAGTCTGGAGGTCGGTGAGTCGGGAGGTCGGTGAGTCGGGAGGTCAGTGAGTCGGGAGGTCAGTGAGTCGGGAGGTCGGTGAGTCGGGAGGTCGGTGAGTCGGGAGGTCGGTGAGTCGGGAGTTCGGCGAGTCGGGAGTTCGGCGAGTCAGGAGGTCGGCCAGTCGGGAGTTCGGCGAGTCGGGAGGTCAGCGAGATGGGAGGTCAGTGAGTCGGGAGGTCGGTGAGTCGGGAGGTCGGTGAGTCGGGAGGTCGGCGAGTCGGGAGTTCGGCGAGTCGGGAGTTCGGCGAGTCGGGAGTTCGGCGAGTCGGGAGGTCAGCGAGTCGGGAGGTCGGTGAGTCGGGAGGTCGGTGAGTCGGGAGGTCGGCGAGTCGGGAGGTCGGTGAGTCGGGAGGTCGGTGAGTCGGGAGGTCGGCGAGTCGGGAGGTCAGCGAGTCGGGAGGTCAGTGAGTCGGGAGGTCAGTGAGTCGGGAGTTCGGCGAGTCGGGAGGTCAGTGAGTCGGGAGTTCGGTGAGTCGGGAGTTCGGCGAGTCGGGAGTTCGGCGAGTCGGGAGGTCAGTGAGTCGGGAGGTCGGTTAGTCGGGAGGTCGGTGAGTCGGGAGTTCGGCGAGTCGAGAGGTCGGTGAGTCGGGAGGTCGGGAGTTCGGCGAGTCGGGAGGTCAGTGAGTCGGGAAGTCAGTGAGTCGGGAGGTCGGCGAGTCGGGAGGTCAGCGAGTCGGGAGGTCAGTGAGTCGGGAGTTCGGCGAGTCGGGAGGTCAGCGAGTCGGGAGGTCAGTGAGTCGAGAGGTCAGTGAGTCCGGAGGTCGGCGAGTCGAGAGGTCGGTGAGTCGGGAGGTCAGTGAGTCGGGAGGTCAGTGAGTCGGGAGGTCGGCGAGTCGGGAGGTCAGCGAGTCGAGAGGTCGGTGAGTCGGGAGGTCAGTGAGTCAGGAGGTCAGTGAGTCGGGAGGTCGGCGAGTCGGGAGGTCAGCGAGTCGGGAGGTCAGTGAGTCGGGAGGTCAGCGAGTCGGGAGTTCGGCGAGTCGGGAGGTCGGTGAGTCGGGAGGTCGGTGAGTCGGGAGGTCGGTGAGTCGGGAGGTCAGTGAGTCGGGAGTTCGGGAGTTCGGCGAGTCCGGAGGTCGGTGAGTCGGGAGGTCGGTGAGTCGGGAGGTCAGCGAGTCGGGAGGTCAGCGAGTCGGGAGTTCGGCGAATCGGGAGTTCGGCGAGTCGGGAGGTCGGCGAGTCGGGAGTTCGGCGAGTCAGGAGGTCAGCGAGTCGGGAGGTCGGTGAGTCGGGAGGTCGGTGAGTCGGGAGGTCGGTGAGTCGGGAGTTCGGGAGTTCGGCGAGTCGGGAGGTCAGTGAGTCGGGAGGTCGGCGAGTCGGGAGGTCGGCGAGTCGGGATGTCAGTGAGTCGGGAGGTCAGTGAGTCGGGAGGTCAGTGAGTCGGGAGGTCGGTGAGTCGGGAGGTCGGTGAGTCGGGAGGTCAGTGAGTCGGGAGGTCGGTGAGTCTGGAGGTCGGTGAGTCGGGAGGTCGGTGAGTCGGGAGGTCAGTGAGTCGGGAGGTCAGTGAGTCGGGAGGTCGGTGAGTCGGGAGGTCGGTGAGTCGGGAGGTCGGTGAGTCGGGAGTTCGGCGAGTCGGGAGTTCGGCGAGTCAGGAGGTCGGCCAGTCGGGAGTTCGGCGAGTCGGGAGGTCAGCGAGATGGGAGGTCAGTGAGTCGGGAGGTCGGTGAGTCGGGAGGTCGGTGAGTCGGGAGGTCGGCGAGTCGGGAGTTCGGCGAGTCGGGAGTTCGGCGAGTCGGGAGTTCGGCGAGTCGGGAGGTCAGCGAGTCGGGAGGTCGGTGAGTCGGGAGGTCGGTGAGTCGGGAGGTCGGTGAGTCGGGAGTTCGGCGAGTCGGGAGTTCGGCGAGTCGGGAGGTCAGTGAGTCGGGAGGTCGGTGAGTCGGGAGGTCGGTGAGTCGGGAGGTCGGTGAGTCGGGAGTTCGGCGAGTCGGGAGGTCAGCGAGTCGGGAGGTCGGTGAGTCGGGAGTTCGGCGAGTCGGGAGGTCAGTGAGTCGGGAGGTCGGTGAGTCGGGAGTTCGGCGAGTCGGGAGTTCGGCGAGTCGGGAGGTCAGTGAGTCGGGAGGTCAGTGAGTCGGGAGTTCGGCGAGTCGGGAGGTCAGCGAGACGGGAGGTCGGTGAGTCGGGAGGTCGGTGAGTCGGGAGTTCGGCGAGTCGGGAGTTCGGCGAGTCGAGAGGTCGGTGAGTCGGGAGGTCGGGAGTTCGGCGAGTCGGGAGGTCAGTGAGTCGGGAGGTCAGTGAGTCGGGAGGTCGGCGAGTCGGGAGTTCGGCGAGTCGGGAGGTCAGCGAGTTGGGAGGTCAGTGAGTCGGGAGGTCGGTGAGTCGGGAGGTCGGCGAGTCGGGAGTTCGGCGAGTCGGGAGTTCGGCGAGTCGGGAGGTCGGTGAGTCGGGAGGTCAGTGAGTCGGGAGGTCAGTGAGTCGGGAGGTCAGCGAGTCGGGAGGTCGGTGAGTCGGGAGGTCGGTGAGTCGGGAGTTCGGCGAGTCGGGAGTTCGGCGAGTCGGGAGGTCAGTGAGTCGGGAGGTCGGTGAGTCGGGAGTTCGGCGAGTCGGGAGCTCGGCGAGTCGGGAGTTCAGTGAGTCGGGAGGTCAGTGAGTCGGGAGTTCGGCGAGTCGGGAGGTCGGTGAGTCGGGAGTTCGGCGAGTCGGGAGTTCGGCGAGTCGGGAGGTCAGTGAGTCGGGAGGTCGCTGAGTCGGGAGGTCGGTGAGTCGGGAGTTCGGCGAGTCGGGAGTTCGGCGAGTCGGGAGGTCAGTGAGTCGGGAGGTCAGTGAGTCGGGAGGTCGGCGAGTCGGGAGTTCGGCGAGTCGGGAGGTCAGTGAGTCGAGAGGTCAGTGAGTCCGGAGGTCGGCGAGTTGGGAGTTCGGCGAGTCGGGAGGTCAGTGAGTCGGGAGGTCGGTTAGTCGGGAGGTCGGTGAGTCGGGAGTTCGGCGAGTCGAGAGGTCGGTGAGTCGGGAGGTCGGGAGTTCGGCGAGTCGGGAGATCAGTGAGTCGGGAGGTCAGTGAGTCGGGAGGTCGGCGAGTCGGGAGTTCGGCGAGTCGGGAGGTCAGCGAGTCGGGAGGTCAGTGAGTCGGGAGTTCGGCGAGTCGGGAGGTCAGCGAGTCGGGAGGTCAGTGAGTCGGGAGGTCAGTGAGTCGGGAGGTCGGTGAGTCGGGAGGTCGGCGAGTCGAGAGGTCGGTGAGTCGGGAGGTCAGTGAGTCGGGAGGTCAGTGAGTCGGGAGGTCGGCGAGTCGGGAGGTCAGCGAGTCGAGAGGTCGGTGAGTCGGGAGGTCAGTGAGTCGGGAGGTCAGTGAGACGGGAAGTCGGCGAGTCGGGAGGTCAGCGAGTCGGGAGGTCAGTGAGTCGGGAGGTCAGTGAGTCGGGAGTTCGGCGAGTCGGGAGGTCGGTGAGTCGGGAGGTCGGTGAGTCGGGAGGTCAGTGAGTCGGGAGGTCGGTGAGTCGGGAGGTCACTGAGTCGGGAGTTCGGCAGTTCGGCGAGTCCGGAGGTCGGTGAGTCGGGAGGTCGGTGAGTCGGGAGGTCAGCGAGTCGGGAGGTCAGCGAGTCGGGAGTTCGGCGAATCGGGAGTTCGGCGAGTCGGGAGGTCGGCGAGTCGGGAGTTCGGCGAGTCGGGAGGTCAGCGAGTCGGGAGGTCGGTGAGACGGGAGGTCGGCGAGTCGGGAGGTCAGTGAGTCGGGAGGTCAGTGAGTCGGGAGGTCGGCGAATCGGGAGGTCGGCGAGTCGGGAGGTCAGTGAGTCGGGAGGTCAGTGAGTCCAGGAGGTCGGCGAGTCGGGAGGTCGGTGAGTCGGGAGGTCGGTGAGTCGGGAGGTCGGCGAGTCGGGAGGTCAGTGAGTCGGGAGGTCGGGAGGTCGGCGAGTCGGGAGGTCAGTGAGTCGGGAGGTCAGTGAGTCGGGAGGTCGGTGAGTCGGGAGGTCAGTGAGTCGGGAGGTCAGTGAGTCGGGAGGTCGGTGGGTCGGGAGGTCGGTGAGTCGGGAGTTCGGCGAGTCGGGAGGTCAGCGAGTCGGGAGGTCGGCGAGTCGGGAGTTCGGCGAGTCGGGAGTTCGGCGAGTCGGGAGGTCAGTGAGTCGGGAGGTCGGTGAGTCGGGAGGTCGGGAGGTCGGTGAGTCGGGAGGTCGGCGAGTCGGGAGTTCGGCGAGTCGGGAGGTCAGTGAGTCGGGAGGTCAGTGAGTCGGGAGGTCAGCGAGTCGGGAGTTCGGCGAGTCGGGAGGTCGGTGAGTCGGGAGTTCGGCGAGTCGGGAGGTCAGTGAGTCGGGAGGTCAGTGAGTCGGGAGGTCAGTGAGTCGGGAGTTCGGCGAGTCGGGACGTCGGTGAGTCAGGAGGTCGGTGAGTCGGGAGTTCGGCGAGTCGGGAGGTCAGTGAGTCGGGAGGTCGGTGAGTCGGGAGGTCAGTGAGTCGGGAGGTCGGTGAGTCGGGAGTTCGGCGAGTCGAGAGGTCGGTGAGTCGGGAGGTCGGGAGTTCGGCGAGTCGGGAGGTCAGTGAGTCGGGAGGTCGGTGAGTCGGGAGGTCAGTGAGTCGGGAGTTCGGCGAGTCGAGAGGTCGGTGAGTCGGGAGGTCGGGAGTTCGGCGAGTCGGGAGGTCAGTGAGTCGGGAGGTCGGTGAGTCGGGAGGTCGGTGAGTCGGGAGGTCGGGAGTTCGGCGAGTCGGGAGGTCAGTGAGTCGGGAGGTCAGTGAGTCGGGAGGTCGGCGAGTCGGGAGGTCGGCGAGTCGGGAGTTCGGCGAGTCGGGAGTTCGGCGAGTCGGGAGGTCAGTGAGTCGGGAGGTCAGTGAGTCGGGAGGTCGGCGAGTCGGGATTTCGGCGAGTCGGGAGGTCGGCGAGTCGGGAGTTCGGCGAGTCGGGAGTTCGGCGAGTCGGGAGGTCGGTGAGTCGGGAGGTCAGTGAGTCGGGAGGTCGGTGAGTCGGGAGTTCGGCGAGTCGGGAGGTCAGTGAGTCGGGAGGTCGGTGAGTCGGGAGTTCGGCGAGTCGGGAGTTCGGCGAGTCGGGAGTTCAGTGAGTCGGGAGTTCAGTGAGTCGGGAGGTCAGTGAGTCGGGAGTTCGGCGAGTCGGGAGGTCGGTGAGTCGGGAGTTCGGCGAGTCGGGAGTTCGGCGAGTCGGGAGGTCAGTGAGTCGGGAGGTCGCTGAGTCGGGAGGTCGGTGAGTCGGGAGTTCGGCGAGTCGAGAGGTCGGTGAGTCGGGAGGTCGGGAGTTCGGCGAGTCGGGAGGTCAGTGAGTCGGGAGGTCAGTGAGTCGGGAGGTCGGCGAGTCGGGAGTTCGGCGAGTCGGGAGGTCAGTGAGTCGAGAGGTCAGTGAGTCCGGAGGTCGGCGAGTTGGGAGTTCGGCGAGTCGGGAGGTCGGTGAGTCGGGAGTTCGGCGAGTCGAGAGGTCGGTGAGTCGGGAGGTCAGGAGTTCGGCGAGTCGGGAGATCAGTGAGTCGGGAGGTCAGTGAGTCGGGAGGTCAGTGAGTCGGGAGGTCGGTTAGTCGGGAGGTCGGTGAGTCGGGAGTTCGGCGAGTCGAGAGGTCGGTGAGTCGGGAGGTCAGGAGTTCGGCGAGTCGGGAGATCAGTGAGTCGGGAGGTCAGTGAGTCGGGAGGTCGGCGAGTCGGGAGTTCGGCGAGTCGGGAGGTCAGCGAGTCGGGAGGTCAGTGAGTCGGGAGTTCGGCGAGTCGGGAGGTCAGCGAGTCGAGAGGTCGGTGAGTCGGGAGGTCAGTGAGTCGGGAGGTCAGTGAGTCGGGAGGTCAGTGAGTCGGGACGTCGGCGAGTCGGGAGTTCGGCGAGTCGGGAGGTCAGCGAGTCGGGAGGTCAGTGAGTCGGGAGTTCGGCGAGTCGGGAGGTCAGCGAGTCGGGAGGTCAGTGAGTCGGGAGGTCAGTGAGTCGGGAGGTCGGTGAGTCGGGAGGTCGGCGAGTCGAGAGGTCGGTGAGTCGGGAGGTCAGTGAGTCGGGAGGTCAGTGAGTCGGGAGGTCGGCGAGTCGGGAGGTCAGCGAGTCGAGAGGTCGGTGAGTCGGGAGGTCAGTGAGTCGGGAGGTCAGTGAGACGGGAGGTCGGCGAGTCGGGAGGTCAGCGAGTCGGGAGGTCAGTGAGTCGGGAGGTCAGTGAGTCGGGAGTTCGGCGAGTCGGGAGGTCGGTGAGTCGGGAGGTCGGTGAGTCGGGAGGTCGGTGAGTCGGGAGGTCACTGAGTCGGGAGTTTGGCAGTTCGGCGAGTCCGGAGGTCGGTGAGTCGGGAGGTCGGTGAGTCGGGAGGTCAGCGAGTCGGGAGGTCAGCGAGTCGGGAGTTCGGCGAATCGGGAGTTCGGCGAGTCGGGAGGTCGGCGAGTCGGGAGTTCGGCGAGTCGGGAGGTCAGCGAGTCGGGAGGTCGGTGAGTCGGGAGGTCGGCGAGTCGGGAGGTCAGTGAGTCGGGAGGTCAGTGAGTCGGGAGGTCGGCGAGTCGGGAGGTCGGCGAGTCGGGAGGTCAGTGAGTCGGGAGGTCGGGAGGTCGGCGAGTCGGGAGGTCAGTGAGTCGGGAGGTCGGCGAGTCGGGAGGTCGGTGAGTCGGGAGGTCAGTGAGTCGGGAGGTCGGCGAGTCGGGAGGCCGGTGAGTCGGGAGGTCGGTGAGTCGGGAGGTCAGTGAGTCGGGAGGTCGGCGAGTCGGGAGGTCGGTGAGTCGGGAGGTCGGTGAGTCGGGAGGTCGGCGAGTCGGGAGGTCAGTGAGTCGGGAGGTCGGTGAGTCGGGAGGTCAGTGAGTCGGGAGGTCGGGAGGTCGGCGAGTCGGGAGGTCAGTGAGTCGGGAGGTCAGTGAGTCGGGAGGTCGGTGAGTCGGGAGGTCAGTGAGTCGGGAGGTCAGTGAGTCGGGAGGTCGGTGGGTCGGGAGGTCGGTGAGTCGGGAGTTCGGGGAGTCGGGAGTTCGGCGAGTCAGGAGGTCGGCGAGTCGGGAGTTCGGTGAGTCGGGAGGTCAGCGAGTCGGGAGGTCGGTGAGTCGGGAGTTCGGCGAGTCGGGAGGTCGGTGATTCGGGAGGTCAGTGAGTCGGGAGGTCGGCGAGTCGGGAGTTCGGTGAGTCGGGAGTTCGGCGAGTCGGGAGGTCAGTGAGTCGGGAGGTCAGTGAGTCGGGAGGTCAGTGAGTCGGGAGGTCAGCGAGTCGGGAGGTCGGTGAGTCGGGAGGTCGGCGAGTCGGGAGTTCGGCGAGTCGGGAGTTCGGCGAGTCGGGAGGTCAGTGAGTCGGGAGATCAGTGAGTCGGGAGGTCGGCGAGTCGGGAGTTCGGCGAGTCGGGAGTTCGGCGAGTCGGGAGGTCAGTGAGTCGGGAGGTCAGTGAGTCGGGAGTTCGGCGAGTCGGGAGTTCGGTGAGTCGAGAGGTCGGTGAGTCGGGAGGTCAGTGAGTCGGGAGTTCGGTGAGTCGGGACGTCGGTGAGTCGGGAGGTCGGTGAGTCGGGAGTTCGGCGAGTCGGGAGGTCAGTGAGTCGGGAGGTCGGTGAGTCGGGAGGTCGGCGAGTCGAGAGGTCGGTGAGTCGGGAGGTCGGGAGTTCGGCGAGTCGGGAGGTCAGTGAGTCGGGAGGTCAGTGAGTCGGGAGGTCGGCGAGTCGGGAGTTCGGCGAGTCGGGAGGTCGGCGAGTCGAGAGGTCGGTGAGTCGGGAGGTCAGTGAGTCGGGAGGTCAGTGAGTCAGGAGGTCGGCGAGTCGGGAGGTCAGTGAGTCGGGAGGTCGGTGAGTCGGGAGGTCAGTGAGTCGGGAGGTCGGCGAGTCGGGAGGTCAGCGAGTCGGGAGGTCAGTGAGTCGGGAGGTCGGTGAGTCGGGAGGTCAGTGAGTCGGGAGGTCAGTGAGTCGGGAGGTCAGCGAGTCGGGAGGTCGGTGAGTCGGGAGGTCGGCGAGTCGGGAGTTCGGCGAGTCGGGAGTTCGGCGAGTCGGGAGGTCAGTGAGTCGGGAGGTCAGTGAGTCGGGAGGTCGGCGAGTCGGGAGTTCGGCGAGTCGGGAGTTCGGCGAGTCGGGAGGTCAGTGAGTCGGGAGGTCAGTGAGTCGGGAGTTCGGCGAGTCGGGAGTTCGGCGAGTCAGGAGGTCAGTGAGTCAGGAGGTCAGTGAGTCGGGAGGTCGGCGAGTCGGGACGTCGGTGAGTCGGGAGGTCGGTGAGTCGGGAGTTCGGCGAGTCGGGAGTTCGGCGAGTCGAGAGGTCGGTGAGTCGGGAGGTCAGTGAGTCGGGAGGTCGGTGAGTCGGGAGGTCGGCGAGTCGAGAGGTCGGTGAGTCGGGAGGTCGGCGAGTCGAGAGGTCGGTGAGTCGGGAGGTCAGTGAGTCGGGAGGTCAGTGAGTCGGGAGGTCAGTGAGTCGGGAGGTCAGTGAGTCGGGAGGTCAGTGAGTCGGGAGGTCAGTGAGTCGAGAGGTCAGTGAGTCGGGAGGTCAGTGAGTCGGGAGGTCAGTGAGTCGGGAGGTCGGTGAGTCGGGAGGTCGGCGAGTCGAGAGGTCGGTGAGTCGGGAGGTCGGGAGTTCGGCGAGTCGGGAGGTCAGTGAGTCGGGAGGTCAGTGAGTCGGGAGGTCGGCGAGTCGGGAGTTCGGCGAGTCGGGAGGTCAGCGAGTCGGGAGGTCAGTGAGTCGAGAGGTCAGTGAGTCCGGAGGTCGGCGAGTCGAGAGGTCGGTGAGTCGGGAGGTCAGTGAGTCGGGAGGTCAGTGAGTCAGGAGGTCGGCGAGTCGGGAGGTCAGTGAGTCGGGAGGTCGGTGAGTCGGGAGGTCAGTGAGTCGGGAGGTCGGCGAGTCGGGAGGTCAGCGAGTCGGGAGGTCAGTGAGTCGGGAGGTCGGTGAGTCGGGAGGTCAGCGAGTCGGGAGGTCAGTGAGTCGGGAGGTCGGTGAGTCGGGAGGTCGGTGAGTCAGGAGGTCGGTGAGTCGGGAGTTCGGCGAGTCGGGAGGTCGGTGAGTCGGCAGGTCGGTGAGTCGGGAGGTCGGTGAGTCGGGAGGTCAGTGAGTCGGGAGGTCAGTGAGTCGGGAGTTCGGGAGTTCGGCGAGTCGGGAGGTCGGTGAGTCGGGAGGTCGGTGAGTCGGGAGGTCAGTGAGTCGGGAGTTCGGGAGTTCGGCGAGTCCGGAGGTCGGTGAGTCGGGAGGTCGGCGAGTCGGGAGTTCGGCGAGTCGGGAGGTCAGCGAGTCGGGAGGTCGGTGAGTCGGGAGGTCGGTGAGTCGGGAGGTCGGTGAGTCGGGAGTTCGGGAGTTCGGCGAGTCGGGAGGTCAGTGAGTCGGGAGGTCGGCGAGTCGGGAGGTCGGCGAGTCGGGAGGTCGGGAGGTCAGTGAGTCGGGAGGTCAGTGAGTCGGGAGGTCGGTGAGTCGGGAGGTCGGTGAGTCGGGAGGTCGGTGAGTCGGGAGGTCGGTGAGTCGGGAGGTCAGTGAGTCGGGAGGTCGGTGAGTCGGGAGGTCGGTGAGTCGGGAGGTCGGGAGGTCGGCGAGTCGGGAGGTCAGTGAGTCGGGAGGTCAGTGAGTCGGGAGGTCGGTGAGTCGGGAGGTCGGTGAGTCGGGAGGTCGGTGAGTCGGGAGGTCAGTGAGTCGGGAGGTCGGTGAGTCGGGAGGTCGGTGAGTCGGGAGGTCGGTGAGTCGGGAGGTCGGTGAGTCGGGAGGTCGGTGAGTCGGGAGGTCGGTGAGTCGGGAGGTCAGTGAGTCGGGAGGTCGGCGAGTCGGGAGGTCAGTGAGTCGGGAGGTCGGTGAGTCGGGAGGTCGGTGAGTCGGGAGGTCAGTGAGTCGGCAGTTCGGCGAGTCGGGAGGTCAGTGAGTCGGGAGGTCGGTGAGTCGGGAGGTCGGTGAGTCGGGAGGTCGGTGAGTCGGGAGGTCGGTGAGTCGGGAGGTCGGTGAGTCGGGAGGTCGGTGAGTCGGGAGGTCAGTGAGTCGGGAGGTCGGTGAGTCGGGAGTTCAGCGAGTTGGGAGGTCAGCGAGTCGGCAGGTCGGTGAGTCGGGAGGTCAGTGAGTCGGGAGGTCGGTGAGTCGGGAGGTCAGTGAGTCGGGAGGTCGGTGAGTCGGGAGGTCAGTGAGTCGGGAGGTCGGTGAGTCGGGAGGTCAGTGAGTCGGGAGGTCGGTGAGTCGGGAGGTCGGTGAGTCGGGAGGTCGGTGAGTCGGGAGGTCGGTGGGTCGGGAGGTCGGTGAGTCGGGAGGTCGGTGAGTCGGGAGTTCGGCGAGTTGGGAGTTCGGCGAGTCAGGAGGTCGGCGAGTCGGGAGTTCGGCGAGTCGGGAGGTCAGCGAGTCGGGAGGTCGGCGAGTCGGGAGGTCAGCGAGTCGGGAGGTCAGTGAGTCTGGAGGTCAGTGAGTCGAGAGGTCAATGAGTCGGGAGTTTGGCGAGTCGGGAGTTCGGCGAGTCGGGAGGTCAGTGAGTCGGGAGGTCGGTGAGTCGGGAGGTCAGTGAGTCGGGAGGTCGGTGAGTCGGGAGGTCGGTGAGTCGGGAGGTCGGTGAGTCGGGAGGTCGGTGAGTCGGGAGGTCAGTGAGTCGGGAGGTCGGCGAGTCGGGAGGTCAGTGAGTCGGGAGGTCGGTGAGTCGGGAGGTCGGTGAGTCGGGAGGTCAGTGAGTCGGGAGTTCGGCGAGTCGGGAGGTCAGTGAGTCGGGAGGTCGGTGAGTCGGGAGGTCGGTGAGTCGGGAGGTCGGTGAGTCGGGAGGTCGGTGAGTCGGGAGGTCGGTGAGTCGGGAGGTCGGTGAGTCGGGAGGTCAGTGAGTCGGGAGGTCGGTGAGTCGGGAGTTCAGCGAGTTGGGAGGTCAGCGAGTCGGCAGGTCGGTGAGTCGGGAGGTCAGTGAGTCGGGAGGTCGGTGAGTCGGGAGGTCAGTGAGTCGGGAGGTCGGTGAGTCGGGAGGTCAGTGAGTCGGGAGGTCGGTGAGTCGGGAGGTCAGTGAGTCGGGAGGTCGGTGAGTCGGGAGGTCGGTGAGTCGGGAGGTCGGTGAGTCGGGAGGTCGGTGGGTCGGGAGGTCGGTGAGTCGGGAGGTCGGTGAGTCGGGAGTTCGGCGAGTTGGGAGTTCGGCGAGTCAGGAGGTCGGCGAGTCGGGAGTTCGGCGAGTCGGGAGGTCAGCGAGTCGGGAGGTCAGTGAGTCGAGAGGTCAGTGAGTCCGGAGGTCGGCGAGTCGAGAGGTCGGTGAGTCGGGAGGTCAGTGAGTCGGGAGGTCAGTGAGTCAGGAGGTCGGCGAGTCGGGAGGTCAGTGAGTCGGGAGGTCGGTGAGTCGGGAGGTCAGTGAGTCGGGAGGTCGGCGAGTCGGGAGGTCAGCGAGTCGGGAGGTCAGTGAGTCGGGAGGTCGGTGAGTCGGGAGGTCGGCGAGTCGGGAGGTCAGTGAGTCGGGAGGTCGGTGAGTCGGGAGGTCGGTGAGTCAGGAGGTCGGTGAGTCGGGAGTTCGGCGAGTCGGGAGGTCGGTGAGTCGGCAGGTCGGTGAGTCGGGAGGTCGGTGAGTCGGGAGGTCAGTGAGTCGGGAGGTCAGTGAGTCGGGAGTTCGGGAGTTCGGCGAGTCGGGAGGTCGGTGAGTCGGGAGGTCGGTGAGTCGGGAGGTCAGTGAGTCGGGAGTTCGGGAGTTCGGCGAGTCCGGAGGTCGGTGAGTCGGGAGGTCGGCGAGTCGGGAGTTCGGCGAGTCGGGAGGTCAGCGAGTCGGGAGGTCGGTGAGTCGGGAGGTCGGTGAGTCGGGAGGTCGGTGAGTCGGGAGTTCGGGAGTTCGGCGAGTCGGGAGGTCAGTGAGTCGGGAGGTCGGCGAGTCGGGAGGTCGGCGAGTCGGGAGGTCGGGAGGTCAGTGAGTCGGGAGGTCAGTGAGTCGGGAGGTCGGTGAGTCGGGAGGTCGGTGAGTCGGGAGGTCGGTGAGTCGGGAGGTCGGTGAGTCGGGAGGTCAGTGAGTCGGGAGGTCGGTGAGTCGGGAGGTCGGTGAGTCGGGAGGTCGGGAGGTCGGCGAGTCGGGAGGTCAGTGAGTCGGGAGGTCAGTGAGTCGGGAGGTCGGTGAGTCGGGAGGTCGGTGAGTCGGGAGGTCGGTGAGTCGGGAGGTCAGTGAGTCGGGAGGTCGGTGAGTCGGGAGGTCAGTGAGTCGGGAGGTCGGTGAGTCGGGAGGTCGGTGAGTCGGGAGGTCGGTGAGTCGGGAGGTCGGTGAGTCGGGAGGTCAGTGAGTCGGGAGGTCGGCGAGTCGGGAGGTCAGTGAGTCGGGAGGTCGGTGAGTCGGGAGGTCGGTGAGTCGGGAGGTCAGTGAGTCGGGAGTTCGGTGAGTCGGGAGGTCAGTGAGTCGGGAGGTCGGTGAGTCGGGAGGTCAGTGAGTCGGGAGGTCGGTGAGTCGGGAGGTCAGTGAGTCGGGAGGTCGGTGAGTCGGGAGGTCGGTGAGTCGGGAGGTCGGTGAGTCGGGAGGTCGGTGGGTCGGGAGGTCGGTGAGTCGGGAGGTCGGTGAGTCGGGAGTTCGGCGAGTTGGGAGTTCGGCGAGTCAGGAGGTCGGCGAGTCGGGAGTTCGGCGAGTCGGGAGGTCAGCGAGTCGGGAGGTCGGCGAGTCGGGAGGTCAGCGAGTCGGGAGGTCAGTGAGTCTGGAGGTCAGTGAGTCGAGAGGTCAATGAGTCGGGAGTTTGGCGAGTCGGGAGTTCGGCGAGTCGGGAGGTCAGTGAGTCGGAAGTTCAGCAACGCGGGAGTTCAGCGAGTCGGAAGGTCGGTGAGTCAGGGGGTCGGGAGGTCAGTGAGTCAGGGGGTCGGGAGGTCGGTGAGTCAGGAGGTCAGCGAGGAGTTCAGTTCTGGTGAGCAGCTCACAGCCCTCGGCAGGGCAGGTAAGTGATTAGCTGTTTGATTGGTAAGTATCTCTCTTTCTCTATCTCTTTTTCTCTTTTAACCAGATAAGTTTAATTAGAGGGATGACAGGGCAGCTCAGTCCTGTGGAGTGCATGTCCTGCAGCATGTGGGAAGTCCTGAACGCTTCGCACAGCCTGGACAACCATGTGTGCAGGAGGTGTCTCCAACTTCAACTACTCGAGCTCTGCGATTCGGAGCTTGAGCGGCGGCTGAAGTCAATACGGTGCATCTGTGAGGCTGAGAGCTATGTGGATAGCACGTTTCAGGAAGGGGTCACCCCACAGCTTTAAAATGTGCAGGCAGAGGGGAAGTGAGTGACCACCAGACAGATGAAGAACGCTAGGCAGGTTGTGCAGGAGTCCCCCTCTGAATCCATCTCACATTTCAACCGATATTCTCTTTTGAGTAACGGTGAAGGTGATGGTGCCTCTGGGGAGTGCAGCCAGAGCCAATTCCAAGGCTCTACGGGTGGCTCAGCTGCACAGGGGGGAGGGACAAAGAATAAAAGAGCTGTAGTGGTGGGGGATTCACTAGTTAGTGGAACAGGGAGGCCTTTCTGTTGCCGTAGACGTGACTCCGCGATGAAATGGTGCCTCCCTGGTACCAGGGTCAAGGATGTCACAGAGCGGACACAGGACATTCTGAGGGGAGAGAGTAAACAGCTAGAGGTCGTGTTCCATATCGGGACCAATGACATAGGTAGAAAGAGGAATGAGGTCCTGCAGGCAGAATTTAGGGAGCTAGGAGGAAAATTAAGGTGTAGGACCTCAAAGTTAGTAATCTCCGGGTTACTACTGGTGCCACATGCTAATGAGTACAAGAATAGAAGGATAGAGAGGATGAACATGTGGCTGGAGAGTTGGTGCAGGAGGGAGGGCTTTAAATTCCTGAGGCATTGGGACCGCTTCTGGGGGAAATGGGACTTGTACAAAGCAGACGGGTTGCACCTCAACAGCGCCGGGACCAGTATACTCGCGGGGAGTTTTGCTAGTGCTGTTGGGGTGAGTTTAAACTAGCTTGGCAGGGGATGGGAACCTGACAACAAATTCAATAGGGAAGGAAGTAAAGCTGAAATTGGATAACAAGAATGTAGAAAATGAATCTGTAAGACAGCAGAAACAAGACTTAGTAAGTACTAAACAAGGAGGTCTTCCTGTGCTACATGGTATATACTTTAATGCAAGGAGTATAGTGAATACGGCGGATGAGCTGAGAGCACAGGTAGAGACTTGGGAGTATAACATTATAGCCATTCCAGAGACATGGTTGAAAGAGGGGCAGGTTTTGCAGCTCAATATTCCTGGTTATTGGATTTTTAGACAAGACAGAGAGGGGGATAAAAGACTGGGGGTGGGGGGGGGGGGTGTTGCAATATTGATTAAAGAAACTATAACATCGGTGAGGAGGGATGATATGTTACGGAGATCATCAAATGAGGCCATATGGGTGAAACATAAGAAAGGGGTGATCACACTGCTGGGAGTGTATTATAGACCCCCAAACAGTGGGAGGGAGATAGAAGAACAAATATGTAGGCAAATTGCTGTGCAGTCTAAAGACCATAGGGCAGTAATAGTAGGGGTTTTCAACTATCCTAATATTGATTGGGACAAATCTAGTGTGAAGGGTTTAGAGGTTGCAGAATTCTTAAAATACATTCAAGAGAACTTTATTAGTCAGTATGTAACAAGCCCAGCACCAGAGGGGGCAGTCTTGGATTTAGTTTTGTGGAATGAAGCTGGGCAGGTGGAAGGGGTATCAGTGGGAGAGCACTTGGATGCCAGTGACCATAATTCAATCAGATTCAAGTTGGTTATGGATAAGGACAAGGATAGACCAGGAATAAAAGTCCCAAATTGGGGAAAAGCTAACTTTGCTAAGTTGAGAAATGATTTGGTCACCGTGGACTGGAAACAGCTACTTGTGGTTAAATCAGTGTTGAAACAGTGGGAGGCATTCAAGGAGGAGATCCGGAGAGCTCAGGCCAAACATGTGCCCTTCAAGAAAAAGGGTAGGAATAACAATTCTAGAGCCCCCCGGATGTCAAGGGACTTACAGAGGAGGATAAAGAAAAAAAGGGTAGCTTATGTCATATACCGACGGCTAAATACTGCAGAATCTTTGGAGGAATATAGAAAGTTCAAAGATAAAATGAAAAAGATATTAGGGCTGGTAAGAGAGAGCATGAAAAATTCTTAGCAAGTAAAATTAAAGAAAACCCAAAGATGTTCTATAAATATATTAAGAGCAAGAGGATAACTAAAGAAAGGGTAGGGCCTATAGATACCATGTGGGTAATCTATGTGTGGAGGCGGAAGATGTTGGTATGGTTAGAAACATAGAAACATAGAAAATAGGTGCAGGAGTAGGCCATTCTGCCCTTCGACCCTGCACCGACTGCCATTCAATGAGTTCATGGCTGAACATGCAACTTTAGTACCCCATTCCTGCTTTCTCGCCATACACCTTGATCCCCCTAGTAGTAAGGACAACATCTAACTCCTTTTTGAATATATTTAGTGAATTGGCCTCAACAACTTTCTGTGGTAGAGAATTCCACAGGTTCACCACTCTCTGGGTGAAGAAGTTTCTCCTCATCTCGGTCCTAAATGGCTGACCCCTTATCCTTAGACTGTGACCCCTGGTTCTGGACTTCCCCAACATTGGGAACATTCTTCCTGCATCTAATCTGTCTAAACCCGTCAGAATTTTAAACGTTTCTATGAGACCCTCTCTCATTCTTCTGAACTCCAGTGAATACAAGCCCAGTTGATCCAGTCTTTCTTGATATGTCAGTCCCACCATCCCGGGAATCAGTCTGGTGAACCTCAATAGCAAGAATGTCCTTCCTCAAGTTAGGAGACCAAAACTGTACATAATACTCCAGGTGTGACCTCACCAAGGCCCTGTACAACTGTAGTAACACCTCCCTGCCCCTGTCCTCAAATCCCCTTCATGAATAATTTGCGTTTGTTTTCACAAAGGAAATGGGCAATGCAGATACTGCTATCGAGGAGGAGTGTGAAATTCTGGATGAAATAAACATAGTGAGAGAGGAGGTATTAAAGGGTTTAGCAGCTTTGAAAGTGGATAAACCCCCAGGCCCAGATGAAATGTATCCCAGGCTGTTAAGAGAAGAAAAAGAGGAAATAGCAGAGGCTTTGACCATCATTCCAGTCAGCCTAACCTCAGTGCCAGGAAAATTATTGGAAAAAATCCTGAAAGACAGGATAAATCTACATTTAGAAAGGCTAGGATTAATTAGGGACAGTCAGCACGGATTTTTTAAGGGAAGATCATGTTTGACTAACCTGATTTAATTTTTCGAGGAGGTAACCAAGAGGGTCGATGAAGGTAATGGATACGATGTCGTGTATATGAACTTTAACAAAAGCTTTTGAGAAGGTCCCACATGGTAGACTGGTCACGATGGTTAAAGTCCATGGGATCCAGGGCAAAGTGGCAAGTTGCTTCCAAAATTGGCTTAGAGGTAGGAAACAAAGGGTAATGGTTGATGGATGTTTTTGAGACTGGAAGGGTATTTCCAGTGGTGTTCCACAGGGCTCAGTACTGGGTCCCTTGCTTTTTGTGGTATACATCAATGATCTAGATTTGAATATGGGGTGTATGATTAAGAAGTTTGCAGATGACACTAAAATTGGTTGTGTGGTTGATAATGAAGAGGAACATCATGGACTGCAGGATATCAATCTACTGGTTCGGTGGGCATAAATGGCAAATGGAATTTAATTCGGAGAAGTGTGAGGTAATGCATTGGGGAGGGCAAATAAGGAAAGGGTATACACATTAAATGGTAGGCCACTTAGAAGTCTAGATGAACAAAGGGACCGTGGAGTGCTTGTCCACAGATCACTGAAAGCATCAGGCCAGGTGGGTAAAGTGGTTAAGAAGGCATATGGAATACTTGCCTTTATTGGCCGAGGCATAGAATATAAGAGCAGGGAGGTTATGCTTAAATTGTATAGTATTCTGGTTAGACCACAGCTGGAATACTGCGAGCAGTTCTGGTCGCCGTATTATAGGAAGGACGTGATTGCTTTAGAGAGGGGGCAGAGGAGATTTACTAGAATGCTACCTGGAATGGAGAATCTTAGCTATGAGGACAGATTGGATAGGCTGGGTTTGTTCTCATTGGATCAGAGGAGGCTGAGTGGAGACCTCATTGAGGTGTACAAAATTTTGAGGGGCCTGGATATAGTGGATAGCAAGGGCCTATTTCCCTTGGTGGAGGGGTCAATTACGAGGGATCATAGTTTTAAGGTGGTTGGTAGAAGTTTTAGAGAGGATCTGAGGGGGAGGCTTCTTCACGCAGAGAGTTGTGGGGGTCTGGAACTCACTACCTGGAAGGATAGTTGCAGAACCCTCACCTCATTTAAAAGATGATTGGATGGGTACTTGAAGTGCCATAATCTGCAGGGTTACGGACCTAGAGCTGGTAATTGGGATTAGACTGGATAACCTTTCGTTGGCTGGCGCAAATATAATGGTAAGTACTGCAGGGAATCGAATACGGCCAGGGTGATCTCCTGGACTAGTTTCGATCGCCTGGATGGGTCGGAGAGGAATTTTCCCAGATTTTTTTCCCTAATTGGCCTGGGTTTTTATCTGTTTTTTTGCCTCTCCCAGGAGATCGCATGGCTCCGGTTGGGGTGGAGTGTAGAATGTTTCAGTGTAAGGGGTGTCGCAGTTGTGTGGGGCGGACTGGTTGGGCAGGGTGCTCTTTACCTTTCCGCCATTGTTCATTGTTCATAGGTTTATATGTAACCTTCAGGGCTGCTGACCGAGGGCCATGCGGCTATTTGTCGGCCGGCGCGGACACGATGGGCTGAAATGGCCTCCTTCTGCGCTGTAAGTTTCTATGTTTCTATGTTTCTATCTTGACTCTGCCTAATTATATTACGATTTTCGAAGTGCCCTGTTACCACGTAACTAATTATAGATTGTAACATTTTCCCTGCTACTGAGGTCCGGCTAACTGGCCTATAGCTCCCCATTTATTCTCTTCCTCCTTTCTTAAATAGCGGGGTTACGTTTGCTACCTTCCAATCCTTGGGGACTGTTCTAGAATCTAGGGAATTCTAGAAGATTGATATCAGTGCATACACTATTTCTGCAGCTATTGCTTTTAAAACCCGAGAATGCAGGTCGTTAGGTCTAGGGGATTTGTTGCCACTTAGTCCCATTAATGTCTCCAGTACTATGGGTGCAATTTTCCCAGGTCATTTGTACCGTTTTTCTGGCGGAAGTATTTAATTCAAAGTTTCCCCCGGGATCTGCGCCCTGTTACTGCTTTAGTTACGATTTTTCTAGGTTAGGATTTTTTGACGTCATAGTTCCCTCATATCTGCACTAGTTTTCTGCATTTTTTGCAGTTTGCCTAAATAATTTTTAATCCGAGGTTAAAGTATCTGGTCGCTCCGAAAAAACCTTCTACTGAGTTATCAGAAAGCAGCGCACATTGAAAAATCGCGCTGAAAGCCGTCATTGTTTTTCATCGAAGATTTGGAGGGAGTCAAGAACACTTGAAATATCCGTAATGAAGTTCAACTTTTTTTACCTTTCAACGGAGTACATGGACGTTTCTTGGATTTCTGAAGTTTTCTTTTTTTTTCCACTCACGCCACCAACGAACGTCTTCAAGCAGGGCTGGAGGTCACAGCATCGGCCATCAGAATCGGCCCCACGCCCAGACACAGGGGCTCAGCTGGAAAACAAGCCCGAGGGTGGGGAAGGGAGGTGGCGGTCAGAAGGATGCTGCATTAGGCACAAGATTGCAATGAGGTGGGGGAGTGGGGGGAGAAAGGGAGAAGTCACAAGACTGCAATGAGTTGGGGTCAGGGGGGGGAGGGAGGAGAAGTCACAAGACCTGGGTGTGGTCCATCCATACAGACCTTGGGGATAGAGAACAAAGAACCTGTCCTGCATCCCTTCTTGACATTTTGAGTTTCTTGCAAAGATAAAATTTTACTGTGGGGGCTATTATGTATGAATAAAGAGTCTGACTAGATGCTGTGAGCTCAAAGAAAAGTGTGACCCTAGTCTTTTATTGCAGGTCTCCAGAGTGCCTCAAATTGCCTGAAAGGCCTCCTTAAGTACATGTACTCCCAAGGGATTGTGGGATCCCTTGGGACGCCAGGGGATGAGCCCTCTGGTGGCTACACAAGGTATTTACAGGTTTACATATATAACAACACTTCCCCCCCCAAAGTCAATAGTGTAACTATTTACAAGGCCTTTCTTTCCCTGGTTGATTGTCTCGTTGCAAATGCTGGCTTTGGTGAATTGTTTGTTAGGCCCTCACTGGGCTGCAGTGCAGCTGGCCTTGCTGGGCTGCCTGGTGTGGTGAGTCCTGCTGGGCTGCTGCGGGTGATGGGTTCTGCTTCGTGGTCAACCGCGGTGCCGGTTGCCACTGGTGTGTATCTTGGGGGGGTCAAAGAAGGTAGGGTCCAAAGTGGGTTGCTCAGGATAGGTCATGAATCTGAGTTTGATTTGGTCCAAGTGTTCCCGATGGATGAGTCCATTTGAAAGTTTGACCCGAAATGCCCTACTCCCCTCTTTGGCCACAACAGTGCCGGGAAGCCACTTGGAATCTTGTCCATAGTTTAACACAAATACAGGATCATTGATGTCAGTTTCGCGTGACACATTTGCGCTATCATGATATGTACTTTGTTGAAGCCGCCTGCTCTCTACCTGTTCATGTAGATCAGGGTGGATTAACGAGAGCCTTGTCTTAAGTGCCCTTTTCATGAGCAGTTCAGCGGGCGGGATCCCAGTGAACGAGTGGGGTCTCGTGCGGTAGCTAAGCAGGACTCGGGATAGGTGAGTCTGCAGTGAGCCTTCAGTTACCCTCTTCAAGCTCTGCTTGATAGTTTGCACTGCTCTCTCTGCCTGACCATTGGATGCTGGTTTGAACAGGGCAGATGTAACATGTTTGATCCCGTTACGGGTCATGAACTCTTTGAACTCGGCACTGGTGAAACGTGGCCCATTGTCTCTCACAAGGAGGCAGGCCGTGCATGGCAAACATGGCCTGCAGGCTTTCGTGGTGGCAACGGACGTGCTTGCTGACATTATCTCATATTCAGTCCATTTGGAGTACGCATCTACAACCACTAGGAACACTTTACCCAAAAACGGGCCTGCATAGTCGACATGGACCCTGGACCACAGTTTGGAGGGCCAAGACCATAAACTTAATGACGCCTCCCTGGGTGCATTGCTTAACTGCGAGCATGTGTTACATTTGTGCACGCAGGACTCTAAGTCCGCATCGATACCGGGCCACTACATGTGGGATCTGGCTATCGCTTTCATCATTACAATGCCTGGGTGAGTACTGTGGAGATCACTGATGAAGGTGTCCCTGCCCTTCTTGGGGATCACTACCCGATTACCCCACAGAAGGCAGTCTGTCTGTATAGACATTTCATCTTTGCGCCGCTGGAACGGCTTTATCTCTTCCTGCATTTCCACTGGGACACTGGACCAGCTCCCGTGAAGCACACAATTTTTTACTAGGGACAGTAAGGGGTCCTGGTTCATCCAGGTTCTAATCTGTCGGGCTGTGACAGGTGATTGCTCACTCTCGAATGCTTCCATTACCATGACTAAATCTGCGGGCTGTGCCATTTCCAACCCCGTGGTGGGCAATGGCAGCCTACTGAGAGCATCGGCACAGTTTTCTGTGCCTGGCCTGTGGCGGATGGCCTAGTTGTATGCAGACAACGTGAGCGCCCATCTCTGGATGCTGGCCGATGCATTCGTATTTATCCGCTTACTTTCGGAAAAAAAGAGCTAGCAGTGGCTTATGGTCAGTTTCCAATTCAAATTTGACCCCAAACAGATATTGATGCATTTTCTTTACCACATAAACATACGCTAATGCTTCTTTTTCAATCATGCAGTAGGCTCTCTCAGCCTTAGACAGACTTCTGGATGCATAAGCAACGGGTTGCAATTTCCCAGATTCATTAGCTTGTTGCAATACACACCTGACCCCGTACGACGACGCATCACATGCTAGTACCAAACGCTTACATGGATCATACAGCACAAGCACATGAGCAATTTGTTTGAGCATAACAATTTTCTAGCTTTTACAAAGGCATTTTCTTGGTTTTTACCCCATACCCATTCATCTCCTTTACACAGTAAGGCGTGCAGTGGTTTTAACAGTGTGCTGAGACTCGGTAAAAAGTTACCAAATAGTTCATGGGTCCTAGAACGACCGCAGTTCTATCACGTTCTGTGGCCTCAGTGCGTTCTCGATTACCTCCATCTTCGAATCGGCGGGCCTGATGCCATACGCCGCAATTCTTCTCTCCAAAAACTCCACTTCAGGCACCAGGAAAATGCACTTCGAGCGTTTTAACCTGAGCCCCATGCGGTTGAGTCGACTAAGAACCTCCTCCATGTTCTGCAGATGCTCGACTGTGTCCCAATCTGTAACCAAGATATTGTCCTGGAAGACCACAGAGCGCGGGACCAACTTCAGTAAGCTTTCCATTTTCTCTGGGATATCGCCGCAGCTGATCGAATCACAAACGGGCATCTGTTGTAAATGAAGAGACCTTTGTGCGTGTTGATGCAGGTGAGGCCCTTCGATGATTCCTCCAGTTCCTGCATCATGTAGGCTGAGGTCAAGTCCAGCTATGTGAAAGTCTTTCCTCCCGCCAGCGTTGCAAAAAGGTCGTCTACCTTTGGTAGTGGGTATTGATCCTGCAGGGAGAAACGATTGATAGAAACATAGAAACATAGAAAATAGGTGCAGGAGTAGGCCATTCGGCCCTTCTAGCCTGCACCACCATTCAATGAGTTCATGGCTGAACATGCAACTTCAGTACCCCATTCCTGCTTTCTCACCATACCCCTTGATCCCCTTAGTAGTAAGAACTACATCTAACTCTTTTTTGAATATATTTAGTGAATTGGCCTCATCAACTTTCTGTGGTAGAGAATTCCACAGGTTCACCACTCTCTGGGTGAAGAAGTTCCTCCTCATCTCGGTCCTAAATGGCTTACCCCTTATCCTTAGACTGTGACCCCTGGTTCTGGACTTCCCCAACATTGGGAACATTCTTCCTGCATCTAACCTGTCTAAACCCATCAGAATTTTAAATGTTTCTATGAGGTCCCCTCTCATTCTTCTGAACTCCAGTGAATACAAGCCCAGTTGATCCAGTCTTTCTTGATAGGTCAGTCCCACCATCCCGGGAATCAGTCTGGTGAACCTTCGCTGTACTCCCTCAATAGCAAGAATGTCCTTCCTCAGGTTAGGAGACCAAAACTGTACACAATACTCCAGGTGTGGCCTCACCAATGCCCTGTACAACTGTAGCAACACCTCCCTGCCCCTGTGCTCAAATCCCCTCGCTATGAAGGCCAACATGCCATGTGCTTTCTTAACCGCCTGCTGTACCTGCATGCCAACCTTCAATGATTGATGTACCATGACACCCAGGTCTCGTTGCACCTCCCCTTTTCCTAATCTGTCACCATTCAGATAATAGTCTGTCTCTCTGTTTTTACCACCAAAGTGGATAACCTCACATTTATCCACATTATACTTCATCTGCCATGCATTTTCCCACTCACCTAACCTATCCAAGTCGCTCTGCAGCCTCATAGCATCCTCCTCGCAGCTCACACTGCCATCCAACTTAGTGTCATCCGCAAATTTGGAGATACTACATTTAATCCCCTCGTCTAAATCATTAATGTACAGTGTAAACAGCTGGGGCCCCAGCACAGAACCTTGCGGTACCCCACTAGTCACTGCCTGCCATTCTGAAAAGTACCCATTTACTCCTACTCTTTGCTTCCTGTCTGACAACTACTTCTCAATCCATGTTAGAACACTACCCCAATCCCATGTGCTTTAACTTTGCACATTAATCTTTTGTGTGGGACCTTGTCGAAAGCCTTCTGAGAGTCCAAATATACCACATCAACTTGTTCTCCCATGTCCACTCTACTGGAAACATCCTCAAAAAATTCTAGAAGGTTTGTCAAGCATGATTTCCCTTTCACAAATCCATGTTGACTTGGACCTATCATGTCACCTCTTTCCAAATGCGCGGCTATGACATCCTTAATAATTGATTCCATCATCTTACCCACTACCGATGTCAGGCTTACCGGTCTATAATTCCCTGTTTTCTCTCTCCCTCCTTTTTTAAAAAGTGGGGTTACATTGGCTACCCTCCACTCGATAGGAACTGATCCAGATTCAATGGAATGTTGGAAAATGACTGTCACTGCATCCACTATTTCCAAGGCCACATTGATAGTTATTTTGTAATCACCACAGATTCTGACGGTGCCATCTCCCTTGAGGACTGGAACAATCGGACTGGCCCATTCATTGAATTTGATCGGCGAAATGATGCCCTCTCGTTGCAGTTCGATCTCCACCCTCTCTCTCATCATGTCCGGTACTGCTCTCGCCTTGTGATGGATGGGTCATGCCCCCGGAATTAAGTGGATCTGCACTTTTGCTCCTTGGAACTTCCCGATGCCTAATTCAAACAGCGAGGGGAACTTGCTTAAGACCTGGGCACATGAAGTGTCGTCAACGGACGAGAGCGCTCGGATGTCTTCCCAGTGCCAGCGTATTTTTCCCAGCCAGCTCCTGCCGAGCAGCATGGGACAATCGCCCGGGACTACCCAGAGTGGTAGCTTGTGCACCGCTCCATCGTAGGAGACCTTTACAGTAGCACTGCCGATCATGGGATTCAGTTCCTTTATATAAGTTCTCAGTTTAGTACAAATGGGAGTCAGGACTGGCCATAAGGCCTTGCTGCACCACAATTTATCGAAAGTCTTTTTGCTCATAATGGGCTGGCTCGCGCCTGTGTCCAGCTCCATTGACAACCTTCAGCATTATCGGGGAACACTTTGTGGTAAATGTGTGCACCCCATATACCTCTGCCTCCTCAGTCTGAGGCTCTGGTTCGTCGTGATCCACCGTGAATCCGCCACATGGTGGTTTTCAGGATTAGCAGGGTTTGCAGCTCGCTTGCACATACGTTGGAGGTGTCTCATTGTTCCACAGCCCTTGCAAACGTACCCTTTGAAGTGGCATGAATGGAAACGATGATCACCCCCGCAGCACCAACAAGGTGTTAATGGCCTTGCATTCATCGATCTTGATGGTGGACTCTGAGACATCTGCGGACATGCAGCTGCAGGCATGTGGGGCCTGCCCTGTACGTTGCAACTGGAAAACAACATCACTTTGTTCACATTACTTGTAGCAGCACTCGTGTGCTGAGAGATTTGCTTAGTATTGTCACTGGTGGCAATGAACGCCTGGGCTATCGCTTTGGCTTTACTCAAGGTTGTGGTCTCTACAGTCAAAAGTTTGCAAAGTATCACTTCATGGCCGATGCCAAGTACGAAGAAGTCCCTGAGCATGTGTTCCAAATGTCCTTCAAATTTGCAATGTCCTGCAAGGCGTCTCAGCTCGGCGACATAGCTCGCTACTTCCTGGCCTTCAGACCTTTTGTAGGTGTAGAACCGGTACCTCGCCATCAGAACACTTTCCTTCGGATTCAGATGCTCCCGAACCAGTGTGCACAAATCATCGTATGATTTCTCTGTGGGTTTCGCTGGAGCAAGCAGATTTTTCATGAGGCAATACGTCGGTGCCCCGCAGACGGTGAGGAGAATCACCCTTCGTTTCTCCTTCCAGCTCGTTGGCCACGAAGTATTGGTCGAGTCGCTCCATGAAGGTTTCCCAATCATCTTCCTTCAAAAATTTCTCCAGGATGCCCATTGTTCTCTGCATCGTTGGTTTCGTCATCTGTATCTCGTCGCCAGTTATTATGTATGAATAAAAAGTCTGACTAGATGCTGTGAGCTCCAAGTAAAGTATGACCTTATGACCTTAGTCTTTTATTGCAGGTTTTCAGAGTACCTCTCCAGCCTGTGAGGCCTCCTTAAGTACAGGTGCTCCCAAGGGATTGTGGGATCCCTTGGAACTCCGGGGGATGAGCCCTCTGGTGGCTACACAAGGTATTTACAGGTTTACATATATAACAGGGGCAATACTGACAGTGCCATATCTTGTGCGAGCCTTCATAGTGCTACATAGGAGACAATTGATTCAACATCACATGAGGAACCTCAGAGCATATAATGTGCTGGGCAGGAGGCCTTACCCACCTCAGATATATCGAGACAGGCATTCGTACCTCCACTCGAGTGATGCAGACTGTGTCAAAAGGCTGCGTTTCTTCAAAGAAGTTGTAAGTGAGATATGTGAGTTGGTGAAAGCAGATCTGCAACCTAGAAGCACCACGAGGACTGCTTTGTCAGTTGAAGTGAAGGTTACAGCTGCACTTTCATTCTTTATGCCTCCAGATCAATTCAAGCTACAACTGGGGATTTGTGCACCATTTCTCAACATGCAACACATGTCTGCATTCGGCAGGTGACTGCTGCACTATATGCCCAGAGGAATGACTACATAAAGTTTCCCATGACTGCCCAGGCAATGCGTGACAGGGCTGTGGGCTTCTCCAGGATTTCTGGCTTCCAAAAGGTACAGGGCTGCATTGATTGTACCCACATCGCCTTGCGGGCACCTTTGGAGGATTCCGAGATGTATAGGAACAGAAAAGGCTTCTACTCCATTAATGTGCAGCTCGTGTGTAACGACATGCATCGCATCATGTCAGTCGATGCAAGAGACCCTGGAGCACCCATGATGCTTTCATCCTGCGCGAGAGCATTATGTCTGCCATGTTTCAGCAGCAGCCAGAAGGGCAGGGCTGGCTGCTGGGAGACAAAGGATATGGCCTCGCCACCTGGCTCATGATGCCCCGACGCGTAACCTGGACGGAAGCTGACCGTGAATACAACATGTCGCACATTGTGACGTGCAGCATCATAGAGAGGACCATTGGGATCTTGAACAGGGTTTCCAATGCCAGCACCTTTCCGGAGGCTACTTGCTGTACCCCCCTGAGATTGTCGGTCAGTTCACTGTTGTGTGTTGCATGCCCTAGCCATCATGAGGCAGCAGCAGCTGGTAGGAGAAGACCCTCCTGCGGTGAGAGTGGCTGATGATAATGATGAGGAAGATGCAGATGACGAGCAGGAGGACAAGGACGAGGAAGCCATGCAAGTACCTGAACCCGGAGCACGACGGCAGAGGAAGGCGGGCCATCGTGCCCCTTTAACGATTGCTCGAGCCTTGCGCCAGCAGCTCATCGGGGAATGCTTTGCTGCCTGAAGGCTCAGCGACAACTATTCCACATGGACCCTGTTTACTATTTGGACCTGTTCTATAATGTTGTGTTGTGTTAATAGAACAAATAATGTAAATTATTCTTGTTTACTTCAAAAGTTGTGTTAATAATGGAACAAATAATGGAAATGATTTAGTTTTAATGTAAAATAGATTTTATTAAAAAGTTTAACAAACAGTTCTTTGTACTTAACTTAAATTTAATAAAATTATTCTTGTATCAAACTTTAAAGTTTTCAGTTACGATCACTTACAAACTTTAAGATCATTTACAAACGCTAAGATCACTTAAAAACTTTAAGATCACTTACTAACTTTTAAACTTGTAAGTTTACATAACTTATAAAAATCTTTTAATTTTAGAACAACAATTACAACAGCAACAATAATAACAGCAACAACAACAACAGCAGCAAAGAAAGGCTGCACCCATCTCTCCTCCCCCTTATTCTAAGATTGCCCGCTGTCCCTCCCACAGTCGGTGGCACAGTGTTTTTGGTGTTGGTACCAAGCTTATTCTTTGTAAGATCTCAGGTGGTACACACCTGTTGAGGGGGGGGCGGGAGGTGGGGGGTGGGGGGGATGCCAGGCGACAATGCGGAGGGCCCGGCTTTGGGCTATTCAGAGGCTGGTGTGGGGATTGGAGTGGGAGTGGCAGTTGATTCTGTCAATGGGCGCGGGGTCTGGGCGTGTTCCCTTATTGCAGCAGCTAACTCCAACATGCCGTCCCTCATATGCCCGGACAGTGTCTCAACTACCTGTGACATTCCCTCCTTCATGTTCAGTGATAGTGTTTGCACCATCTCTGACATTCCCTCCCTGATGTTCACTGTCAGCGCATCTGCTACCTGTAACATTCCCTCCCTCATGTTCACTGTCAGCGCATCAGCTACCTGTGACATTCCCTCCCTCATGGTTACTGACACGGTTTCAGCTGACTAAGATACTCATGGTCCCGGACATCGTTCCCATTTCTCATGAGATTGCTGTTACTTCTCCCGACAGTCCCACTACCTCATCACGCACCCCACTGATGGTGTCCAGGAGTGACCGCATAAGTCAATGCTCTCCCCACTCATTGCCATCATCTGAACCACATCTGTTAGATCCTGCACCTCAGGAGAGCGCTGTCAAGCTCTCCTTCCCCTCCTCCCCACGGGTGTGGCTCACACCCCACCACTGGAACCCGCAGCCTCGGACGGTGGGGCCCTGGGTGTGCCTCACTGCACCACACTGGAATTTCCAGCCTCGAACGGTGGGGCCCTGGGTGTGCCTTGCTGCATCGCACTGGAACCCGCAGCCTCGGAAGGTGGGGCCCTGGGTGTGCCTTGCTGCATCGCACTGGAACCCGCAGCCTCGGACGGTGGGGCCCTGGGTGTGCCTTGCTGCATCGCACTGGAACCCGCAGCCTCGGACGGTGGAGCCCTGGGTGTGCCTTGCTGCATCGCACTGGAACCCGCAGCCTCGGACGGTGGGGCCCTGGGTGTGCCTTGCTGCATCGCACTGGAACCCGCAGCCTCGGACGGTGGGGCCCTGGGTGTGCCTTGCTGCATCGCACTGGAACCCGCAGCCTCGGACGGTGGGGCCCTGGATGTGCCTTGCTGCATCGCACTGGAACCCGCAGCCTCGGACGGTGGAGCCCTGGGTGTGCCTTGCTGCATCACACCACTGGAACCCGCAGCCTCAGAAGGTGAGGACCTGGGTGTGCCTCGCTGCACCACACTGGAATTCCCAGCCTCGAACGGTGGGAAACCATGGAATGTCCCACTAATACTCAAACCACTAGTCAGGGAAGGGGCTAGCAACTCAATGGGAACACCTGCACCTCCTCCAAAGTGAGTACGAGAGATGGAACTTCATCCATCCCCTCCACCTCCCCCTCCCTCACCCCCATGCTCTTGGTCTGGAAGGTGGGATTGGAAGGTGTTCTCCTTTTCAGGCTCATCCTCGTGTGAATGTTCTTCTGCATCGTCAGAGTTGACCTCAAGTTCTGCAAAATATAACAGAACAGACAAATGGTTAGCAGCAGAGGAGGGGGCAGGGTGGGAGGCATGAGTAGGCTCACACAGCGTAGGCAGCAGGCTGATTTGAAGGACCACAATGAATGATAGCACATTGCATCAACCGAAGCGTAGCTGATGGAGACATCCCCAGGAACCGAAGCCTGGCTAGTCCGCGCAGTACTTAACATTTAGCAAAGCCGGACTGTGGAATTTGCAGGACTTACCATCTCCCTCGAGTGTGGGCCCAGCTTGTGCAGTGGCGGTTGCTTTTCTCCAGGCAGGACCCATCAAAGCAGCGACCCTCTCTTCCAAGGATGTTAGTGGGTGCAGATTTGCCGGGACTCCTCCTGTTCGAGTTCTTTCCCTTTTGTCGTGTGCCACCTTCCTCTGCAAAGATGAAAATATAACTTTTTAGCGAGGATGTCTTTCTGCTGGGTGGGACATATACAGCTGGTCACATTTATAATTGGATATTCCATTGAATAAATGAAAATATTACTTACACTAATTACTTGACCAAGGTCCTGCCACTTCTTTTTACACTGGCCTCCAGATCTCGTGGTGGTCACCATTGCACAGTAATCTTCTGCAACTTGATTCCTGCGTTTCTTCATTTCTTTGGGTGGAACTTTTATGTGACCTCTGCTGGTGTCTAGCTCCTGCCATCTGGTCTCAGTCACAGTAACTAGTGTCTCCACTTCTTCCAGTAAGAAATTCTTTGTCCTTGCACCGCGTTGCATCTTGTATTGCTGCAGCTGCGATTTTTCCAATGCTCTCACACAGCACTCGACGTTCTCACACACACAACTGGCTCTTTAAAAATGGGTGATTGCCAAATCGGAGCTGTACTGAGTATGCGCGTCTATTGAAATAACATCAAAAATGTCACTTTTTTTCCACACATGCGCAGAAGTTGCGACATCGTTTTCTCGGCGCAGACAGCAGGCTCCACCCCCCTGAGGCGACTGGACACGCTGCGCGCCATCAAATTCGAATTACACATCGGGGAAACTTTGGCAAAATATTACTGCCGCAGTTCTGGGCTAGAAAAACAGGCGTAACTCTGGCAATACGCCAGAAAATGGGCTTGGGTAAAATTAAGCCCTATGTCTTTACTTATACTGATTTCTCTAGACCCTTGGTTCACCATTATTTCCAGAATGTTTTTAGTGTCTTGCACCGTGAAGACAGATCCAAAGCATTTGATTCATGTCTCTGCCATTTCCATTTAAAAAATACAGCAGCTGATAATATGCTGTCCGTACTCATACAGGCATCACCGAGCAGTTAATTGCCAGGAAAACAGCAGAAGGGGTTTTGAGTACTGCCTGCATCTCCACAGGCCCCAGTCATCCTCACATCTCACCCAAGTGACCATTCTTCCAATACTGCTTCAGAACGCGGCCTGGACTGGGGTTTAGACCGAAAACCTTCTGCTGGGATATGGATCCATTGGTGATAGACTCCAGTACCTCATCCAATCGTTTTCATTCCAGGTGTCAGTGTTGGCTCAGTGGGTAGCACTCTCGCCTCTAAGTCAGAAGCCCCACTCCGGAGACTTGAGCACCATATCACTGACACTCCAGGGCAGTGCTGCAATGTCGCAGGTGCCGTCTTTCTGATAAGACATTAAACTGAGGCCCCGTCTCAGGTGAACATAAAAGATCCCAAGGCACTATTTCGAATAATATTGTGAAATGTTGTTTTATCACACTCCTGCGAAACACCTTGGGACATTTTACTCTGTTAAAGGTGCTATATAAATGCAAACAGATTCCTATTTGTTCTATAATTTAGCTCCACTCCAGCGGGGAGCTTGTTACAGGTGAGGTGAAGCATTGCAGCAAGGAAGATCGAAAAGAGCATTGGTGTGATGACACAGCCTTGCTTGACTCCAGTCCGGACGTGGATTGAGTCTGTGATGGATCCATTGGTCAGGATCATGGCTTGTATGTCATTGTGGAGCAGACAGAGGATGGCAACAAACTTTTGAGGGCAACCGAAATGGAGGAGGACGCTCCAAAATCTCTCACAGTTGACAGTGTCAAAGGCCTTTGTGAGGTCAAAGAAGGCCATGTACAAAGGTTGGTGCTGTTCCCTGCACTTCTCTTGTAGTTGTTGCGCGGTGAAGATCAAGTCCATTGTACCTCTTAGTGGGCGGAATCTGCATTGTGATTCTGGGAGGAGCTCTTCAGCCACAGGGAGAAGGTGGTTGAGGAAGATTCTGCAAATCCATTGGCAGGATAGATGCACCAACATCAGTGTTCTCGCTCAGGCCAACATCCCCAGCATCGAAGCACTGACCACACTTGACCAGCTCCGTTGGGCGGGCCACATCGTCCGCATACCCGACACGAGACTCCCAAAGCAAGCGTTCTACTCGGAGCTTTGACACGGCAAGCGAGCCCCAGGTGGGCAGAGAAAACACCTCAAGGGTACCCTCAAAGCCTCCTTGATAAAGTGCTACATCCCCACCGACACCTAGGAATTTCTAGTCCATGACCGCCCGAAATGGAGGAAGAGTATCCGGGAGGGCGTTGAGCACCTCGGGTCCCATCACCGAGAGCATGCAGAAAGCAAGCGCAGACAGCGGAAGGAGCATGTGGCAAACCAGGCTCCCCACCCACCCTTTCCTTCAATCACTGTCTGCCCCACCTGTGACAGAGACTGTAGGTCCCGCATTGGACTGTTCAGTCACCTGAGAACTCACTTTTAGAGTGGAAGCAAGTCTTTTTCGACTCCGAGGGCCTGCCTATGATGATGATAAACTCAAGTTGTTGTTGTTGAAGAGCAGCTGAGTTCTCCCCGATCAATATTTATCGCTCAACCAACATCAATAAAAACAGATTATCTGGTCATTTATCACATTGCTGTTTGTGGGAGCTTGCTGTGTGCAAATTTGCTGCCACATTTCGTACATTACAACAGTGTAATTACAGCACTTCAAAAGTACTTAATTGGCTGTAAACTGCTTTGGGACATCCTGAGGTTGTGAAAGGTGCTTTTTAAATGCAAATTCTTTCTTCATGTCAGAATCTGGACAGTGAGTGTTGACACGTCATTCAACTGTGGACCATCTCACTCTTGAGTTGTCTACTGTATATGGTGCACATTTCTGAGCCATACAGGAGGACTGCCTATGGTAATGATGATCTCACTCTTGAGCCCAATCTTGTCCTTTCCTATAACATTTTGGGATATAGTATTGGAGTAATTTGAATCATAAGCGCAGCAGGCTCGGGAGGAACAGGTAACTTTGGACCCAAAGCTCTCCCACCACTGGGGGTTTTCCTCACCTCAAGTCTGGGTCTGTTGTAGATTCATTGATAAAGATTGATCACTGTGATTGGTCAACAACTCCATTATCATTGGATCATGTGACGACCAGGATGGTAGAAGGCGCACTAGATGCATTTTGTTCTTTTCTGTCACTACCAATGTTCCCATGTTCCACTTTCTTGCAGATAGTGATCGGGAGCTGGATTTCTCTCCCATTTTCAACTTCAAGGACACGGAGACCCATTGTATGAGCCCTACTGCTACCTGGCTTGTATAAACTAACTCAGTATACACCTGGCATCAAACCCGGGACCCTCCGAGCCTGTACGACTCCATAACACAATCGTCATTCGACATGTGAACCATATTGACCTAGGGAACGATTCTGGGGTGTCGCTGAACAGTTGTTTGCCCTTTATGTTTGCTGTCAGTCACAAGGTAACTTCGGTAACCGATAAACCACACTCCCTCCCAGCTGATAGGCTCCAAATCCCAATATTCAACTGAGAAAAAAAAGAGGGATCCAAACTGAAATAAACATAGTAAATGCTAGGAACATTCAGCGGGTCAGGCAGCATCTGTGGAGCGAGGAACCGAGTTAACGTTTCAGGTCAGTGGCCTTTTGTCAGAACTGGAAAATGTTAAGAGATGAACAGCTTTTAAGCAAGTACAGCGCTAGGAGAAAGAGATTGGGAACAAAAGGGAAGATGTGAGATAGGGAAGCAGGCAGGAGTGATTTAATGACAAAAGGGATGATATTGCAGCTAAACTAAAATAATTATATTTACATTCAGAAAAATCAACCTTGAAATTTGGAAATAATTCTGATGGGCTACACACCCGAGCCATCACAACCTTCGCCCTTTGTCCTTACAGATTGTGACTGACCTGCTATATATTCCAATTATTTCCTGTTTTCCTCTAGACTTGACCATTCCAACACATGCCCAGCTTCCACACTCCATAAACTAGAGGTGATCCAAAACTCTATTGCCCGTGTCCTAACTCGCACCAAGTCCCACTCACCCATCACCAACTATGCTGACCTACATTGGCTCCCAGTTAAGCAATGCCTCAGCTTTAAAATTCTCATCCTTGTTTTCCCATCCCTCCAAGTCCTCGCTCCTCCCTATCTCTGTAATCTCCTCCAGCCCTACAACCAAAGCTCCCTTTTAAAAAAAAATTGGGTGCATGGCCACTTTAAGGGGTTGCGCGGCCCATTTAAAATACCACGCATGATCAATTTTTTCCATTTAAAAGCCGGTGAGCCAGCTGCATGGGACCTCCAGAGCACAGCTTAAAGGGAACATTGACTACAATGCTCTGAGATATCTGCGCTCCTCCCATTGTGGCCTCTTGAGCATCCCCGATTTTAATCACTCCACCCTTAGCCTTCAGCTGCCAAGGCCCTAAGCTCTGGAATTCCCTCTCTAAACCTCCCTGCCTCTCCACCTCTCTTTCATCCTTTAAGACTTTCTTTAGGGGACCGGGCAGCAAAGTGGAGTTAAGGTCGAAGATCAGCCATAATCTTATTGAATGGCGGAGCAGGCTCAGGGGGCCGAATGGCCTACTCCTGCTCCGAATTGTTAGGTTCTTAAAAAAATCTTTGACCAAGCTTTTGGTCATCTGCCCTAATATCTTCTTGTGTGGCTGGGTGTCATCTTTTTGTTTGGTAACGCTCCTGTGAAAGTGCCTTGGGACGTTTTACTACATTATAGGTGCTATATAATACATTGTTGTTGTTGTTGTCGGCCTGCTGCATATTCTAAACAGCTTCTGCTTTTATTTCAGATTTCCAACATTTGCAGCTTCACTCCTTTTTTAATGTTAATCTTGAACTTTGCCTGGGAAATTACTGTGTAAACTTTTAAACCGCTTTGTATAAAGCTCCCTTTGCTTGCTGTTTTAAAGGTCGTGCTAACCAGTGTAAAATCAGCGAGTCAACACAGCGGCAGTGGTGAGTCAATTAAAATAGCTGACCAGAGAATGTCAGGATAAAAAGTGAAGTATCCGTGCACTGATATCCCACGTGGCCATTTCAATGGTACTAGTTATTTAAAAAAAATAAGAAATCAATTGAGAATATCCAAAAATAAGAAATGGTCTCATGATTAAAGGATAAAAGTTATAAGAGATAACAATTTGGGGGCGATGGTAATAGAAGTTTTGTTACAATATTGCGTTGTGTCTGTGTTAAATATATTTGTATCTGTTTATTTATCTGTGTCGGTGTTTGGTAACTGTTTAGTCTGGATTGTATCAGTTTATGTGCGTGTTGTATCGACCTCTGTGTGTTTCGCGTCTCTATATGTATTTATGCTGGGGTTACATCTATAAGTTCGTGTGTTGCATATGTTTGTGTGTGTGTGACATCTCTCCCTGGATTACAAATGTGTGTTAGATATGTGTGTATGTGTATGTGTATGTGTGCGTCCCTGCTATATGTATAGCGCCTCTGTGTGCATGTTTATTTATATAACGAGGGTACATTCTCGGATTTCGTTCGGAGCAGACCCCAAAGGAATTGTCCCCTTCCACTCTTACCCAAATCGCCGACTACACCGATATAATCGATTCGAACTCGCCGTCAGATTCGACTCAAAACACGTCCTTCGTGCTCTGGGTCTGGGAGCGACAGAGAGAAAATACTTTCTCTCGACCCTCTCCCAGTCCCTTTTAAAATATATTTTTTTCTCTACCTCACGAGATTTAATTTAGTGTCCTGTCTTATTTCTGAAAACACGGCGCTGTATCAGACTCTGTGAGTCCTGGTGAAGGAGTCTCTCTCACTCTCTCTCTGGCCGGTTGCTGGGTGAGCTGTGAACTCTTGAGAGCCCCAAACTCCACATCACTGTCTACAGCTGCTTAGGTGAGTACAACATCCAACATATTTTATTTCGCTTTCTCTTGCTTTTATTTAATTCTGCCTGTGATGCGTGTGTGTTTTCTTTGTTTTTAAATGCATCTGCATTTTCACATGTTTCTCCCCTCTTAATACCCGATGTGAAAGCTGTATTGATTGCTTTATAAAGCAATTATTCCCCCAAAAATAATTGTTTCCAAAAATGGTTACGTTTATGTCTAATTGGAAGCGAATAAATAAACGAGTCTGACTTCCGTGTATTTGTCATAGAATCCAAGTATAAAAATATTTCGGTACAAGCAATTCAATTGAACAGCGGTTCAACATATTCCTAGTCTATTGTAACTAGTTGGTTTCTGGCTGCGGGACTTTCTTTCGCTGAGCATGGAACGGGAGAGCGGCATTCTGTACGGAAAGTTTCTTTGCAAACTATGATTCTCTCTCTCTCTGCCTCCGTCCAAGCCCTCGGTGTCAGTCTCACCTCTCTCACCTCTACTTCCTCCGCTGGGGGTGTATAATCCCCTAAAAATTAGCCAGTTTAATATAATCAACGCTGTTTAAAAACATTCTCCATTTCAATCCCGCGCATTGACTGGAACCTGCGCTATTTACTCAGACACACTGACAGGATCACGCGGCGTGTATATTGTGTTTATAAACAATAAATAACAATGTAGCAGCCCAGAAACCTTACACATTTCGATGAAGATATATTCTATCTCTTTCCATTGTTCCTTCTAAAACTAAGATCCAATTTAGCGGAGATTTGGAATCTTTGCATTTAGATTGCCGGGACAATGGGGCTTTCATTTGCTAAGCCTCTCAGAGACCCGAAACCTACAAAATTATACATTAAAACCCACGAATTAACAGATTATGTTAAAGTGCAACACACAATCGAGGTTTAAAAGAGGATTTCCCCCAGTACACACTGAAGGTGGTGCTTCAAGCAATTCCATCGCCGCTCTCGAGATCTCGCTGCCTGTGTCACTTTTAACTACTTATTGATTCGCGATCTCACTCAGAACACAAACTAGTCAGTGTCTAATTTGGGGAGATGTGTTGCCGCCTTTTATAAAACTCATCTACACCCGGCCCGCGGGTCCTTTCAAACCCAGGGTTGTGTGCAGGCTGCAAAACGCGAATAATTCTGAGCTCCGAGGTCCGAGCGGACAGAGAGAGTTAGTGTGACTGTGGGAAAGAGAATCTCCTCAAACACACTCACAGATTCACATTCATACACACTCGCATACAAATACACACACAGTTTCACACTCATATACACTCGCACACACACATACACACACAGATCCACACTCATATACACTCGTACACATACATACACACTCACACGCATACACACTCGCATACAAATACACACACAGTTTCACACTCATATACACACACATATACTCACACAGAGATTCGCACTCATATACACTCGCACACATATAGATACACATAGAGATTCACGCCCATACACACATACAAATACACACACAGTTTCACACTCATATGCATACACATATACTCACACACAGATTCACACGCACTCGCATACAGATTCACACTCACACACAGGTTCACACTCATACACACTCGCACACATATAGTCACACAGTTTTACACTCACTCGCACACATCGTCACACACAGATTCACACTCACTTGCACACATAGTCATACAGTTTCACACTCACTCGCACACAGATTCGCACTCATACACACCCGCACATACATAGTCACACACAGATTCACACTCACTCGCACATACATAGTCACACACAGTTTCACACTCGCACACAGATTCGCACTCATACACACTCGCACACACATATAGCCACACACAAATTCGCACTCACTCGCACACACACATATAGATTCACACTCACACACCCACTCTCACACAAGCACATACACGCACACACACATATACACATTCAGATTCACACACATATACAAACATACACTATCTCGCACACATACATGTACACACAGACTCACACACAAACACACACACTCTCTTGTTCACACACACCTACATCTGGGCCTGTCACATTGCACGTTGTGTTTCTGCTGGCCCGCGATGTGTGTTTATAATGTATAACAACTGACCCATCTTCGCAATTTAACCAGGGGGTTGGGATCGGAGTCCCGGCGATAATCTGCCCTTACCCTGGCCTCTCAGTGTAACTGTGACATGCGTGAAAGTTTCAAATCTTCTCTGACGCCGTGTTGCATTACTTTATTTTTATGAATCATAGAAGAATCATAGAAGTTTACAACACGGAAGGAGGCAATTTCGGCCCATCGTCTCCGTGCCGGCCGACAAGAGGCTATCCAGCCTTATCCCACTTTCCAATAGAGTTTAATATTAACATATATAATACATCTCCCTCAATTTCCCCCAAAATGTAGATGCTGTCTGGAGACATACATAGTCTCCGCTGTGTCTAGACAGAGAGCGACACGGATTCTCAGCTCCAATTCCTCACAAACCAGTGTAGCTCCATACAGTGCCTGCGATCGCGAGCTGCCGTTTATTGACACTCATTCGACACACCAGTGTCAATAAACACAGAATGTTAAGATATGGAGAGGGACAGAGGGAAGCACTGTATACACGAGGGCCCCGAGTATAGATAGACACACTCACACGCCGCGTACATTGTGCAAAGGTATAGATAGGGATACACACAGTTTGGTATACGCAAGTGCACATTGAAACACAAACAGGTACACACAAACGACGACCCTTCATCGTCGCTGGGTCAGAATCCTGGAACTCCCTCCCTAACAGTACTGTGGGAGTACCATCACCACACGGACTGCAGCGGTTCAAGAAGGCGGCTCACCACCACCTTCTCAAGGGGCAGTTAAGGATGGGCAATAAATGCCGGCCTTGCCAGCGACACCCACATCACAGGAACGACTAAAAAAATGTATAGATAGGCAAACACACAGGAAAACACACACACACGGATTGATAAAAATACATTTAAGTGTACATTTTTCAAATGGGTCGTTAAACTGAGGCATGTTTACCCTCTCAGGTTGACGTAAAATATCCGTGGCACTGTTTTGAAGAGCAGCGGAGTGATCGCTATGTCCTGCGACCAATATTTATCCTTCAACAACATCACTAAAAACAGATGATCTGGTCACTATCACATTGCTGTTTGTGGGATCTTGCTGTGCGCAAATTGGTTTTGCCGCCTTTCCCACATTACAACAGTGACTACACTTCAAAAAAAAGTACTTCATTTTGGGTGTAAAGCGCTTTGGGACGACCTGAGAAGGCGCTATATAAATGCAAGTCGTTCTTCCTTTTATTTATGCATATGAACAGATACACGTATATGGACTCAAGGAAGGTGCACATGGAGCCGTGTACTGGCCCCCAAAACCCGTGTACAATGGCAAAAGCAGGTTCGCCTTTGGATCCCAGATCCCAGCTCTCCTCCCATACAACATCCCCAGTCTCCATCCATCCATCCATCCACTGTGGTTAGAGTAGCCTGGAGGGCAAGAGGGAGGGTGGGGGGGGGGGGGGGGGTGTATGTACTGGCTTTTAGTAATCCTGCAAGAACCTGGAGTGCGGGAGATTGATTCGGGTACAGTGTCACACACTAAATTAAACTAAAATGAATGGTCACAACTCTGGGCATCAGCGGCGCCGTGTTCACTGCTCACTCCAGTACAGAGCTTCAACCTGCGGCATATTCGTGCTTCAAATGTGATTCTTTTGGTCGGGCGAATGGAGATACTGTATACAGTGCGTGTGTATGTGTGTAAACGGATATACAGCATGTGTAGATGAGTGTGAATGTAACACAGTGTGTGATGGTGAGTGATTTGCACGAGTATGTTATAGTGTACAGTACATAGATGTTTGAGTGATCGGATATATATGTGTGTGTGTATGTGTGAGCGTGTGTAGACGACTATGTGTGTAGTATGAGTGTGTATTTCGCTGTTTTTACATTGTTTAGGGCGGCTATCGGCGGGGTTACACGGTTACATCCGACTCTTTTACTGTGGGAGCGTTAACAGTAGGAGTTCTCTCCCCGTAACTCTATAATTGGGGTAATAGGACAAGGAAGCCGCAATTTACAGTGGGAGAGGTTGGTCTCTCAGATCCTGAATTAAACCAACAGCAGTATAAAAACAGATTAGTAAACCTGTGTGTGCTACAGGAGTGTATCTCAAAATGTATATGTCAGTGTGTGTATATCATTTGTAAGTGAATGTTGTGCATGGGTCAGTGCGAATATATTGTGTGAGATGTGTTTGAGTGTGTATCACAGTGTATATATATATATATATACCAGTGTGTATATATATGAGTGTGTGTTGGTGTCGGTAAATATATGAGTGCGGGTTAGTGTCGGTGAGTATATGTGTGTTTTCCTGCAGGTCAATGAAAAAAGAACTTGCATTTATATAGTAGCTTTCACGACCCCAAGAGGTCCCAAAGCACTTTACAGCCAATGAAGAACTTTTGGAGTGCAGTCACTGTTGTAATGTAGGAAATGCAGCAGCCAATTTGCGCACAGCAAGCTCCCACAAACGGCAATGTGATAATGACCAGATCATCTGTTTTTGTTATGCTGGTTGAGGGATAAATAGTGACCATCCACCTGAGAGCAGACGCCTCGGTTTAACGTCTCATCCAAAAGAGGGCACCTCCAACAGTGCAGCACTCCCTCAGCACTGCCCTGGAGTGTCAACCTGGATTTTGCGCTCAAGTCACTGGAGTGGGACTTGAACCCACAAACTTCTGACTCAGAGGAGAGTGTGCTACCCACCGAGCCATAGCTGACATTTAATGGTGTGATAGTGTATGTGATTATGTGAATGTATATATATATATTTGTATTTAGTACAAGTATGTTAGTGTGTAAGTGTATGGTAGAATATGTAGGTATGTATTAATGACAGTGAATATGAGTATGTATTATTGTATATGTATGTGTCAGAGTATATGAGTGTGTTATTGTATATGCTTTAAAGTATGTGTGTGAGTTTAGTATACAAATGTTAGTGTGGGTTAGTATATGTGTTAAAATAAGTGTGGGTTTAGTATACACGTGTCAGTGTTTGAGAGTGTGTGTTAGTGTATGTGTTTATGTTTGTGGGTTTAGTATACCTGTGTCAGTGTTTGAGAATGTGTGTTGGTGTATGTGTTTATGTGTGTGGGTTTAGTATACATGTGTCAGTGTTTGAGAATGTGTGTTGGTGTATGTGTGTGGGTTTAGTATACATGTGTCAGTGTGAGTGTGTGTTAGTGTATGTGTTTATGTGTGTGGGTTTAGTATACATGTGTCAATATTTGCAAGTGTGTGTTGGTGTATGTTATTATGTGTGTGGGTTTAGTATACATGTGTCAGTGTTTGAGTGTGTGTTGGTGTATGTGTTTATGTGTGTGGGTTTAGTATGCATGTGTCAGTGTGAGTGTGTGTTAGTGTATGTGTTTATGTGTGTGGGTTTAGTATACATGTGTCAGTGCTTGAGAATGTGTGTTGGTGTATGTGTGTATGTGTGTGGGTTTAGTATACATGTGTTAGCGTGAGTGTGTGTTAGTGTAGGTGTTTATGTGTGTGGGTTTAGTATACATGTGTCAGTGTGAGTGTGTATTAGTGTATGTGTTTATGTGTGTGGGTTTAGTATACATGTGTCAATATTTGCGAGTGTGTGTTGGTATATGTGTTTATGTGTGGGTTTAGTATACATGTGTCAGTGTTTGAGAGTGCATGTTGGTGTGTGTATTTATGTGTGTGGGTTTAGTATACATGTGTCAGTGTGAGTGTGTGTTAGTGTATGTGTTTATGTGTGTGGGTTTAGTATACATGTGTCAATATTTGCAAGTGTGTGTTGGTGTATATTATTATTTGTGTGGGTTTAGTATACATGTGTCAGTGTTTGAGTGTGTGTTGGTGTATGTGTTTATGTGTGTGGGTTTAGTATACATGTGTCAGTGTTTGAGTGTGTGTTGGTGTATGTGTTTATGTGTGTGGGTTTAGTATGCATGTGTCAGTGTGAGTGTGTGTTAGTGTATGTGTTTATGTGTGTGGGTTTAGTATACATGTGTCAGTGCTTGAGAATGTGTGTTGGTGTATGTGTGTATGTGTGTGGGTTTAGTATACATGTGTTAGCGTGAGTGTGTGTTAGTGTAGGTGTTTATGTGTGTGGGTTTAGTATACATGTGTCAGTGTGAGTGTGTATTAGTGTATGTGTTTATGTGTGTGGGTTTAGTATACATGTGTCAATATTTGCGAGTGTGTGTTGGTATATGTGTTTATGTGTGGGTTTAGTATACATGTGTCAGTGTTTGAGAGTGCATGTTGGTGTGTGTATTTATGTGTGTGGGTTTAGTATACATGTGTCAGTGTGAGTGTGTGTTAGTGTATGTGTTTATGTGTGTGGGTTTAGTATACATGTGTCAATATTTGCAAGTGTGTGTTGGTGTATATTATTATTTGTGTGGGTTTAGTATACATGTGTCAGTGTTTGAGTGTGTGTTGGTGTATGTGTTTATGTGTGTGGGTTTAGTATACATGTGTCAGTGTGAGTCTGTGTTAGTGTATGTGTTTATGTGTGTGGGTTTAGTATACATGTGTCAGTGTGAGTGTGTGTTGGTGTATGTGTTTATGTGTGTGGGTTTAGTATACATGTGTCAGTGTGAGTGTGTGTTAGTGTATGTGTTTATGTGTGTGGGTTTAGTATACATGTGTCAATGTGAGTGTGTGTTGGTGTATGTGTTTATGTGTGTGGGTTTAGTATACATGTGTCAGTGTTTGAGAGTATGTGTTAGTGTATGTGTTTATGTGTTAGTGTATGTGTTTATGTGTGTGGGTTTAGTATACATGTGTCAGTGTGAGTGTGCGTTAGTTTATGTGTTTGTGTGTGGGTTTAGTATAAATGTGTCAGGGTGAGTGTGCATTAGTGTATGTATTTATGTGTGTGGGTTTAGTATACATGTGTTAGTGTTAGTGTGTGTTAGTCTATGTGTTTATATGTGTGGGTTTAGTATACATGTGTCAGTGTGTGTTAGTGTATGTGTTTATGTGTGTGGGTTTAGTATACACGTGTTAGTGTTAGTGCGTGATAGTGTGTGGTTTTTTTTGGTGCGAGTGTTAATTTTTAGGAATATCAGCATTTTCCCGTCTTTTCTCTCGACCTACAAAGCATAGGCTATGGTTTAGGACTTACTGAGAGCTACTTGTAGTAGGTTTTAAAACAATCCGACAACCTCCAACCGCCCCCCCGCCCCCAATAAAGCAAGAATTGCAGTCATTTGAGCTGAAACAGAGAGTCCGCACACACGGCAGGCCGCCGCCAGCGCTCTCCTCACAGGTGACAAATGTCCAACATTTTCTCATCCATGTCCACAGCCGGAGCCGCTCAACCGGGCGCTGCAACTCGGAAAGTTTAAAGGGACATTTGTTGGAAGGGGTTTATTTTTAAAAGGACAGTAACAGAGCGGGGGAAATAATGGGAGTAATTCTACAGCTACTAGAACCCAAACCTTGATTTAAAATTACAACAAGGGTTTGGTGATTTAAAAGGGGGTTACGCCGGATTAAATATACCATTTCAATTGCAACTTTTTAAATTGCATTTCTCAGTGCTTTATTTGGAAAGGAGTGATTTGTTTGTTAATAGGTTCGTTGTTTGCACAGTTAGCGCGGGTCCCTGTCAATGACTCAAAACCCAGTCCCTGGGATTTCCTCAGAGCTGGATTAGAGCTGGTCTGAACATTATCACCTCCGGCCCGGTTCTCCTCCTCTCGCTTTCTCCCGCTCTCTCCCCCGTCACAACCAAAACTGCCCCGAACTCGGCAAAACTTCGGACAGTCCCGTCGCTTGTCTCCAACCGCAATCAAAATATCAAATCAAACGCCCCCTTATCTCGCTCTCTATTTATTTGCTATAGAGTTTTATAACTGACTTAATTTACTTTTAATATTTATTTAGCTTGGTTGCAGAGCTCACAGTGTGGTTTGGAAATTACGTTTTCTCCCCAAGAGAGAAATATATTTTAAATCGGATGAAACACTTTCTAAACCCAACTTTAAATATTATTTCATGGAGACAGGGTGACATCAACAGCACAGGTACTCGGCCTTTCCCCGCAGTTGGACATCCCAGAATAAATATACATCCGACTGATGCCCAGGACCCCGACATAAAAACAGTAGCTCGGGAGAGATAGCGAGAGAGAGAGAGACAGAGAGAGATAGAGAGAGATAAAGAGATAGAGACAGAGACAGAGACAGATAAAGACAGAGCGAGATAGAGACAGATAGAGACATAGAGAGAGCGAGCGAGCGAGACAGAGACACAGAGATAGATAGAGACAAATAGACAGAGATAGAGACAGATAGAGAGTCAGAGAGATAGAGACAGATAGAGAGATAAAGACAGAGAGTGAGAGATAGAGAGTTAGAGAGATACAGACAGAGAGAGAGAGAGATAGAGAGAGAGATAGAGCCAGATAGAGATAGAGGCAGATAGAGATAGCGAGAGAGATATAGAGATAATGACAGATAGAGAAATAGCTAGAGACAGACAGATAGATAGAGAGATATAGAAAGACAGAGATAGATAGATAGATAGATAGATATAAGTAGATAGTTAAATATATATTTGTTGTAGATATATAGACACATATATGTTTATTATATAGTTAAGCAAATAATTAAAGATAGATAGCACTATTCCGAGATAGTTATTTTATCGGGAGATAGATAAATAGACAGAGAACGATAGCTAGAGATAATTACATGAATAGATACATAGTTAAGGAGATACACACAGAGAGATGGATAGAGAGGAAAGTAGAAGAGATTGAGTTTTTATACAGGCAAGTATAAAAGTTTTCTAGCTGAATTCCGAGCAGAGCTGTCCTTGTAGGAGTCGGGACGGATAGGATCATTAGACAGCAATTGTGTGTCTGAGCTACAATAGGAACAAGACACAAGTTCTGACGGAGACGGGGTGCTTGTGATTTCGCTATACGACTTCTTACACGCTGACCCGCCCGCACAAAAATTGTGCAAAGTCTGGCAGTTAAAGTGTTGGTTAAAGCCTTTCTTTGGGTTGTACCGGGGGGCGGGAGGGGATGGCGATTACCACGGCAAGTGACACTGTGCGATAGTAACCGCGGGGGGTTGCAGAAATAGACCCGCATTTAAACATGGACATCCGCGCTAATGGTTCATCCACCAGGGCTGGGGAGGGTCTGCCAATCGACCCTTGCCACAATCCCACTAATCGGATTAGTCGGTACAATTAGCTGCTGCTGGGAGGAGGAGGGGGGGATCGATTTAAAATCAGATTACAAAGTCTTAAAGCTAATGGCGGGGGGGTGGAGGGAAAGATTAGATTTCATTTCTTTAATCCACAGTGCAGAGATTGCAGACTGGGTCTCCTTTGTGTGTGTGTGTGTGATAGAGGGGAGGGGAGGGGGGGCTATAGAAAAAAAAAGTCTTGTTTTCCCTTCCCAATTACATAAGCAAAGAGTTGGGGGGGAAAAAGCCTGAATGACGTGGGCTGTGTATATAACTGCTGTGATAGGCCTGGTGTGCTGAACTGAGCTGGGGATCGTGGAGAGAGAGGTGTAAGGATTCGAGCTCCTTGTCGCTTGCCTTCCAAACTACAGTTAACTTTCTGCTGCCGAGTCTGTGCCAATTTATCTCTGTGCAATTCTGTTTTTATTTTGGGGGCAAAGTCGGTTTAACTTTTTTTTTGTTTGTTTATTTTCAATTGAAATATATTCCTTTCCTCGCAGCCTTGCAGCTGATGTTGGTAATGCCGGCTGGGATGTTCAGCATCGACAGTATTTTATCGGGAGGCAGGTCTCGCTGCAAGGATTCGGCGTCCCTTCACAGCGCCCCGCTGCCAACCTACCCTGGCATCGCCGGCGGCGACTCGCTGTGTGCCAGCGCAGACTACCTGGGGCTGTACTCTCCGGCGCCTCCGCCTCCGCCGCCGCCTCCTCCTCCACCACCGCAACACCCCAACCTGTCAGTCGGCGGCTCGCGGATGGGTTACAATTATTACTACGTGCCCGGTTCGCCCAGGGCATCTTGCTGCGGCGCCGTGCCCACCTGCCAACCACTGGCCACCCAGCACTGCTCCTGCATCCCTCCAGGTAACTGCGTCTTGATAAAATGTACCCTCGACATGTGGCTAAAGTGTCGAGACAAGACAAGGGCGCTGGCGCCGTTTAAATGGCATTATTTGTAAATGTGTTTTGATTGTTTGGGGAAAGTTTAAAAAACAAATATGTCTAAATAGAATGGTTTGCGGGTGAGCTTTCCTGTCTCAGTTGTAAATTGCCAGGATATTGCAGCGTTGGATTTAACACTCGGGAGTAGCTTTAACCCACAGCCCGGTATTCCCACCCTTTATATTCAATCTCCGTCAGTTCTTGGCGGAACAGTCTCCATGGGCTGAATGGCCTGCTCCTGTTCCTATGTCCCGACTCTTTCACTCGAGGTAAACGATAAGAACCCAAGAATTAGGAGCAGCAGTAGGCCATTTGGCCCCTCGAGCCTGCTCCACCATCCAATGAGATCATGGCTGATCTTCTGCCTCAACTCCTCTCCCCGCACTCTTCCCATATCCCCAGAGTCCAAAAATCTTAACGATCTCTGTCGTGAATATACTCAACAACTGAGCCTCCACAACTCTCTGGGGGCAGAGAATTCCATAGATTCACAACATTCTGAGTGAAGAAATTTCTCCTCATCTCAGTCCGAAATGGCCAACCTCGAATCATAGAAATTTACTGCACGGAAGGAGGCCATTTCGGCCCATCGAGTCCGCGCCGGCCGACTAAGAGCTACCCAGTCCAATCTCACTTTCCAGCTCTTGGTCCATAGCCCTGTAGGTTACGGCACTTCAAGTGCACATCCAAGTACTTTTTAAATGTAGTGAGGGTTTCTGCCTCTACCACCCTTTCAGGCAGTGAGTTCCAGACCCCCATCACCCTCTGGGTGAAGAAATTTCCCCTCAAATTCCCTCTATAACTTCCCCCAATTATTTTAAACCTGGTTGTTGACCCCTCTGAAACTGTGACCCCTGGTTCTAGACTTCCCAGCCTGGGGAAACATCCTCCCTGCATCTCCCCTGTCAAGCCCTGTAAGAACGTTATGTTTCAATGAGATGGGAGCTGATCAACTGGGAGAGACTGGGATGGGAAATTATTTGGGGGATGGAGGAAGTGGAGAGATGCCCCCTCCAGGGTGGGGAGCTAGAGTATAGAGTATATTGTTTCTGAAACAATAATTATTTTAGAACTGACAAGGCAACAAGCAATATTAGATTTAATAATGAGGAAGAAGCCGGGATTAGTTAATAATCTGACAGCAAGGGAGCAACTGGCGGACAGTGAACATAACACGATAGAGTTTGACATTAAGTTCGAGAAGGAGAATGATCTCGCACAAGCCGAGGTAAGGCTGATTTGCAGACATAAACAGATCAGGTTAAACTGGGCTGATCCGTCAACACGTAAACCTATAGAAAAACACAGTGGGAGGTATTCAAATAAGTACTTTTGTTAAAGTCACTCCATTATTTAAGGAGGGTCGGAGAGAGAAATCAGGTCTGTCAAACTAGCGTCAGTTGTGGGGAAACGGCTGGAATCTGTCATTAGGGACAGAGTGACTGAGCACTCGAATAAATATGAGCTGATCAGCAAGAAACATAGAAACATAGAAATTTACAGCTATCTCCGGCCCATTGTGTTCGTGCCGGCCGACAAAGAGCCCTCAGTCAGCAGCCCTAAAGGTTACATATAAACCTATGAACAATGACGGAAAGGGAAAGAGCACCCAGCCCAACCAGTCCACCTCACAACTGTGACACCCCTTATACTGAAACATTCTACACTCCACCCCAACCGGAGCCATGTGATCTACTGGGAGAGGCAAAAACCAGATAAAAACCCAGGCCAATTTAGGGAGAAAGAATCTGGGAAAATTCCTCTCCAACCCATGCAGTCGATCGACACTAGTCCAGGAGATCACCCTGGCCGTGTTCTATTCCCTGCAGTACTTACATTATATCTGCACCGTCCAACAAAAGGTCATCCAGTCTAATCCCAATTACCAGCTCTAGGTCCGTAACCTTGCAGGTTACTGCACTTCAAGTACCCATCCAACCATCTCTTAAAAGTGTTGCGGGTTTCTGCATCCACCACTCTTCCAGGCAGCGAGTTCCAGATCCCCACAACCCTCTGCGTAAAGAAGCCCCCCCTCAAATCCCCTCTAAACCTTCCACCAACCACCTTAAAACTATGGCCGCTCGTATAGACCCTTTCACCAATGGAAATAGACCCTTACTATCCACTTTTTCTAGGCCCCTCAATATTTTGTACACCTCGATGAGGTCTTCTCTCAACCTCCTCTGTTCCAATGAGAACAAACTCAGCCGATCCAATCTGTCCTCATAACTAAGATTCTCCATTCCAGGCAGTATCCGAGTAAATCTCCTCTGCACCCTCTCTAGTGCAATCATGTCCTTCCTATAATACAGCCACCAGCACGGCTTTGCTAAGGATGACTAATCTAGTACAATATAAGACCAATACGTATTCCATAAGAGCAAAAGTTCCACTTGTACAGTCAAGCAACCATGGTCAACATATGAGGCAAGACCGAATATAAAACTAAAGGTAGTGGCCTACGCAAATGCCAAGGAAAGTGGTAATCCAGATTAACATAGAAAGCAACAGAGGGACACAAAGCAAATATTACAAGTTGTAAAAAGGGAAATAAAAAAGACTTGGATGTAATATAAAGGCTAAGAGTGAAAGCTTTTATGAATATATTAAGAGAAAGACAATGGCCGTGGGAGAGGTGGGCCCATTAACGACAGACACAGGTGACACTGTATTTGGCAATAAGGTAATGGTAGATTTATTAAATGAGCACTTTGTATCTGTTTTCACAATAGAGGAAGAGGATAAAATACCAGAAATAGAAGGAAAAATAAAAAATAAATGAATGGGCGGAATTTATTGGATTCAATATAAATAACAAAATAGCAATGGAGAAAATACTGGGACTTTAATCTCCAGAATGTGATAGTTTCCACACCAGGGTATTAAAACAAGTAGATGAGGGCATTGCAGAAGCATTAGTCATAATCGTTCAAAGCTCTCTTGATTTGGGAATTGTGCTGTTAGATTAGAACTTTGTTAAAGTCACTCCATTAGTTAAGGAGGGTCGCTGAGAGAAATCAGATCTGTCAGTCTAATGTCAGTTTTGGGGAAGTGACTGGAATCTGTCATTAGGGACAGAGTGACTGAGCATTTGAATAAATATGAGCTGGTCAGTAAAAGTCAGCATGGCTTTCCAAAAGGTGACTAATGTAGTTGACATTTTTGAGGAGGACACTAATAAGGTTGATATGGATGTTGTCTATATGGACTTTGAGAAGGTTCCACACAAATGATTGGCAAGGGTATTTGTTTGGGAGACTGTGGTGAGAGCTAATCCCCAGGAGAATCTAGAATCATAGAAAGTTAAGACACAGAATGAGGCCCATCGTGTCCATGCCGGCCGGAAAAGAGCTATCCAGCCTAATCACACTTTCCAGCTCTTGGTCCGTAGCCCTGTAGGTTACGGCACTTTAAGTGCACATCCAAGTACTTTTTAAATGCGATGAGGGTTCCTGCCTCTGCCATGCTTTCAGGCAGTGAGTTCCAGACCCCCACCATCCTCTGGGTGAATAAAGTTTTCCTCCACTCCCCTCTAATCCTCCTACCAATACGATAAATCTATGCCCCCTGGTTATTAACCTCTCTGCTAAGGAAAATAGGTCCTTCCTAGCCATGCTATCTAGGTCCCTCATAATTGTATCCACCTCAATTCAATCTCCCCTCAGCCTCCTCTGTTCCAAAAAAAACACCCCCAGCCTATCCAATCTTTCCTCAGAGCTAAAATTCTCCAGTCCAGGCAACATCCTCGTAAATCTCCTCTGTACCCTCCCCAGTACAATCAGAACTTCTATATGGAGCCCCTCCAGTCTGAAGAGGGCATGGCCGTTCTGTGTCACACCGTTCCGAGAGAGTGGGGGAAAAAAACATAACCCAGCGACATTCACATTCAGAAAAGCACTGAAAGTACTTAGTGACAGTAAAGCTGTGCTGACTCTCGGACTGCCTGCAGGAACAGGGAATGTCTGTCCTGTGGCCAGGCAACTTTTAATAGTTCTCAGCTCATACACTGTGAGGTTAATGTTACAATAACAGTGCTAAGCAGAGGGTAGAATCAGCATTAGTGCAGCAGTAACCCCGGAGTATCACAGTGCTGTTAACTTGCCATTCTGGGAACACGAACACCACCATAATTTATTACCATTAACCTGGCAATTTACAGCAATAATCCCACATTACAAATCATACCACACTCTAGTACAATGCAATAAGCTTCACAGAATCGCAGAATCATAGAACTTTACAGCACGGAAGGAGGCCATTTCAGCCCATCGTGTCCACGCCGGCTGACCAAGAACTATCCAGCCTAATCCCACTTTCCAGGTCTAGGTCCGTAGCCCTGCAGCTTACGGCACTTCAATTACTTTTTAAATGCGATGTGGGTCTCCACCACCCTTTCAAGCAGTGAGTTCCAGACCCCCACCATCCTCTGGGTGAAATTTTTTTTCCTCAACTCCCCTCTAATCCTTCTACCAATTATTTTAAATCTATGCCCCCTGGTTATTGACCCCTCTTCTAAGGGAATAGGTGCAACCTATCCACTCTATTTAGACCCCTCATAATTTTATACACCTCAATTAAGTCACCCCTCAGCCTCCTCTGTTCCAAAGAAAATAACCCCAGCCTATCCAATCATTCCTCATAGCCTAATACGGTTAAACACAGGAAGGTACACGGCCTCAGTTTGCAGTTCTGAGTGTCTATACTTACCCCACTTAACTCTGAACATGTGCCGGGTCCTGACTCCGAGCTGGCACTACCGGTTTGTGCTGGTGTAAGGCACAAACCCCTCCATACCATACAGTTGCAGAGTAAATGCACAGGGAGGAGATGGGGCGAGTTCCTGTAATGCATCGATGGGATATATTTGCCGCTCGGCTCTTGGCATTGTGGATCAGCCGCCCATTATAGAAACATCCTAACTTGTCATTTCCCTGGACTGCAAATCGGGCAGTGACCCCCCCAATGAATGATCTAGCTGCCTCGCCACTTTCACACCCAGGCAATACAATGAAACTCAACCCAGCTCTTACCTCACCTCCACCTCTCTCCACCCTTCCACTGTCCCTGATTTGTCACGCTGCTTGTCCGACATCCAGTTCTGGATGAGCAGAAATTTCCTCGATTTAATGATTTTAGGACCGAGATGAGGAGAAACTTTTTTACCCAGAGAATTGTGAACCTGTGGAATTCTCTACCACAGAAAGTTGTTGAGTCCATTTCGTTGGATATATTGAAAAGGGAGTTAGATATGGCCCGTACAGCTAAAGGGATCAGGAGGTATGGAGAGAAGGCAGGAATGGTGTACTGAAGTTGCATGACCAGCCATGATCATATTGAATGGTGGTGCAGGCTCGAAGGGCCGAATGGCCTACTCCTGCAACTATTTTCTATGTTCCTATGAAAGACTGAAGCCATTGTCTTTGGCCCCCGCCTCAAACTCCGTTCCCTAGCTACCGATGCTATCCCTCTCCCTGGTCACCTGAGCTGAGCTTCCGACCCCATATCCCCCTCCATCACCAAGAACACCTACTTCCAGCTGTGTAACATCAACCCACCTCCGCCCCTGCCTCAGCCCGTCTGCTACTGAAACTCTCATCCATGTTTTCATTACCTCTAGACTGGACTATTCTAATGCTCTCCTGGTCGGCCTCCCACCTTGCACCCTCTGTAAACTTGAGCTCATCCAAAACTCTGCTGCCCATGTCCTAACTTGCCCCAAGACCCATATTCACCCATCACTCCTGTAGAGAGGATATTTCCGCTCACAGGGGAAACTAAAACTAGGGGACATTGTCTTAGAATAAGGGGCCGGCCAGTTAAAACTGTGATGAGGAGGAATTTCTTCCCCCAAAGCGTAGTAAATCTGTGGAATTCTCTGCCTCAGAGAGTTGTGGAGGCTGGGTCATTGAATATATTTAAGGCGGAGATAGACAGATATTTGAGTGTAAAGGGGGTAAAAGGTTATGGGGAGCAGGCAGGGAAGTGGAGCTGAGTCCGTGATCAGATCAGCCATGATCTTATTGAATGGTGGAACAAGCTCGAGGGGCCGAATGGCCTACTTCTACTCCTATTTCTTATGTTCTTCACGCCGCGATTTCATAATGTTCAGCTTTGTTGTTTATCGGCTAGATGTAAGATGAGCAGAAGCTGATAGTTTTTTTCTTTTTACTGTTTTGAAAGGGTTGGAAGGGGCCACGTCAGCCTACCTGTCCCCGGTTGCTCCCCAGGTGCTGCCCTATGTGAGTCTGGGAGCTCTGTCCCGCACCGAGCTCCAGCTGCTGAACCAGCTCCACTGCCGAAGGAAGAGACGCCACAGGACCATCTTCACAGACGAGCAGCTGGAAGCTTTGGAGAGCCTCTTTCAGGAAACCAAGTATCCAGACGTGGGCACCAGGGAACAGCTGGCCCGGAGAGTCCATCTCCGAGAGGAGAAAGTGGAGGTAAAAGAAAAATACTTGCGTTTATATAGCGCCCAACACCTGACCCCGAGCTGGGGCTTCCGACCCCACAGCCACTAAAGATCACCTACTTCCAGCTCCATAACTCTGACTGTCTGCGCCCCTACCTCAGCTCGTCTGCTGCTGAAACTCTCATCTATGCCTTCGGCTATGTATGCAATCAAGGTTCAAACTGAGTACTGTTTAAATAAGCAAGGTACAGCCTTGCTTCTGCTTTATTTGGGCCCAAAGTGCCTGACTCCAAAATGGCTGGCCTTTTATACTGGAGCATTACCCTGTGTGTGTTGCTCAGTGGCCTCCAACAATGACACCATCTGGTGGCTAAACAGCATGTACACACATGACACCTTCATTCCCTCAAAACGCCCCAAAGCGCTTTATAGCTAATTTTGAAGTGTAGTCACTGTTGTAATGTCGGAAACGCGGCAGCCAATTTCGCACACAGCCATCTCCCACAAACAGCAATGTGACAATGACCAGATAATCTGGGTTTTTTTTAGTGATGTTGGTTGAGAGATAAATATTGGCCAGGGCACTGGTGTGAACTCCCCCGCTCTTCTTCGAGATTGAGCCACAGGATTGTGTACATCCACCTGGGAGGGCAGATGGGGTCTCAGTTTAACATGCTATCTGAAATATGATACCTCCAACAGTGCAGCGCTCCCTCAGTACTGCACTGGGAGCGTCAACCTGGATTATGTGTACGAAAGGATATACTTGCTTTGGAGGCAGTTCAGAGAAGGTTCACTAGCTTGATTCCGGAGATGAGAGGGTAGACTTATGAGGAAAGGTTGAGTAGGTTGGGCCTCTACTCATTGGAATTCAGAAGAATGAGAGGTAATCTTATCGAAACGTATAAGATTATGAGGGGGCTTGACAAAGTGGATGCAGAGAGGATGTTTCTACCGATGGGGGAGACTAGAACTAAGGGGCATGATCTTAGAATAAGGGGCCGCCGATTTAAAACTGAGATGAGGAGAAATTTCTTCTCTCGGAGGGTTGTAAATCTGTGGAATTCGCTGCCTCAGAGAGCTGTGGAAGCTGGGACATTGAATAAATTTAAGACAGAGATAGACAGCTTCTTAAACGATAAAGGATTAAGGGGTTATGGGGAGGGGCAGGGAAGTGGACCTGAGTCCATGATCGGATCAGCCATGATCGTATTAAATGGTGGAACAGGCTCGAGAGGCCGTATGGCCTAATCGTGTTCCTATTTCTTATGTTCTTACGTTCTTATGTACAAGTCTCTGGAGTGGGACAGTGAAGCCACAGTCCTCCGACTCAGAGGCAAGAGAGATACCTATTGAGTCACTAAAGTAATAGTTACCCGTTTAAATTAATCAGAAGACTGGAGAGTTGTAACATGTGATCACCTAAAACTGTAATCAAGACCGTTGGTCGACTAGGTTCTAAAGGTATCAATAGAAATAAGGTGCTGAGGTGGGTAAATGGAGTTGACGTATAGATCAGCCAATTAAATGGTGGAGCAGGCTCGAGGGGCTGAATGACCTGCTCCTGTTCCTGTGTTCATTTGAGTAAAAGAGAGATTTTTTTTCCCAATTCGTAGCTGGAGCATAGATCCTGACAGATGACAGACAAATTCCTCTTCATATAGAGAATAGTCAATGTAGAACAGACTTCCAGATAGAGTAATGGAGAGAAAAAGCTTGCAATTATGTGAAAAGTGGGGTTGAGGTAGAAGATCAGCCATGATCTTATTAAATGGCGGAGCAGGCTCGAGGGGCCGAATGACCTACTCCTGCTCCTAATTCTTATGTTCTGATGTTCTTCTGAGAATTGTTTGGCTGGTGATGCAGTGTTCTAGATTCCCCCACCGGGGGAAATCATTTCTCCGTATCTACCCTGTCAAATTCTTTTAACATTATCAATATCTCGATCAGATCACCCCTCAATCTTCTAAACTCAACGCAAGTTTATGCAACCAGTCCTCATAATTTAACCCTCTAAGCCCCAGTGTCAATCTATAGGGAAGCAGGATTGTTTAAATCCACTATTCCAGCCCCATCGAATAAACCTGGTGTGTGGGGAAAGAGCTAGGCCATCGGGAGCTAGCAACAACACAGGCTATCATTTCTATCATTCCATAAGGTACATTTTATCAATGTGCGATCCCACTATGGAGCCTTGTTAACCCAGAGCTCATGTTGGGATATCATGGGGACATGCCCAGGAATTTTCTACGCTCCCGACATGTGCTCTCTGTTGTGAGCATGTATTTGTAAAATGCACCCCTGCATGCTATGCTGAATTGGTGATATTTTTCGCAATCTCGCCATGTGTCTGCTAAATGTCTTTCAAAGTGCAGTCGGAACATTTGTGGGAAAGTTTCAATAACCAAAGTTTTCTTATTAGTAATCTCCGTGTCAGGACAAATAAAGACTAGCTGCCCATCCAGTGTTGATGTGGTGTTATATACAGCTCTGATTTTGTACTTTATCCAGTCAGTGATGGAATGGGAGGCCCTACAACCTGATGTACCTGGACTTCCAAAAGATATTTAACAATGTTCCCACATGATCATCTATTGGTTGATGCTGTGGGTAAATGCTGGGAATGGATATGAGATTGGCTGCAGGGTAGAAAACAAGTTGTGTTCATTAGAGTTATGTTAGGGGGCAAGTATTGTGGATGCCTCAGAGCATCATACAGAGACTATAATGTATGCATCCGTGCGTATGCTCACAAGTTTGAAGAGCTGTTGCGTCTATAGTTTCTGCGGTCTAGAGGAATCCATGTTCCGCGTCTATGTTGAGTGTGTGAGGTTGCAGCCCCTCTTCCATTATTTGAAGGGGCTGCTCCTCAAATTCTGGTTGCACTTCAGTCCCACGCTCCTGATTTTTGGGAACCCTATGCGAGGAGAGCAGGCAAGTCAGAAGGCCTCCTCGTAGGACTGCTCCTGGGCATGGCCAAGGTGGCCATCAGTTGGTCCAGGCAGCGGGCGGTCGAGGGGGTCATTCAGCCCGACTGCCTGCCTCTCCTCCGCGGTTCCATCCGAGCCAGGGTGTCCCTGGAGATGGACCATGCGGTGTCTACCGGTACGCTCGCTGCCTTCCGTGAGAGGTGGGCACCGGAGGGACTGGAGTGCATCATCACCCCCGGCAACCAAATTTTAATTTGATCCATTAACGTCCAAAGTTTAATTGGTTTATTTTGTCGATTTTAGTGCCCCTCCTTTAATCAGAGGGCACTTAGTTTATTGTTCAACTTTAAAAATAGTTGTAGAGCTGTTGCATTGTGAGTGGCTTAGCCAGTCACGTGATGTTCACAAGACTCAATAAAACCCCAGTCAGTTGGGTCTACGTCATCCATGATGAGCTATGCAGTTGTGAGCCTAGTGGATGAACTGGTAATGTGTAGTGTGATTGTTAAACCTTTGTTAATAAACTAACTAATTCTTAATAGCAATGTGTTGCTATGAATTCATAAGCAAAAAAACCATGAAGCAAATACATTACAGGGACCATGACTATTTCTACGTTACATAAACAACCTGGACTTAGAAAGTAAATGCAAAATGATCAGATTCACTAATGATGCCAGACTGGGAGGGACAATGGAATTGGAGAAAGTAGAGTGAGTCAGACAAAATATATTTGTGGGAAGATCAACGGATGATGAGATTGAATGCAGATGAGTGTAAAGTACTGCACGTAGGAAGGGATGAATGGTTGATGCATGGACCTTGGGAGCAGTGCCAAAATAGCTAAGGAGGAAGTTGAAAGAGATCAACCAAGTACACAGGAAGTTGAGTTTCTGAGCCAAAACATGAGGAGGTTGTGATCAAACTCTACAGTGCTCATCTTGTGCACTGTGTCCCATTCTGGTCTCTGAGACGCCAAGGGGGACATTCAGGCACCGGGGCAATGCAGAGAAGAGCCATGAAACCGATCCCTCGCATTCAAGGTTTGAGTTTTGAGGAAAGACTTGAGAATGTTGCACTCTTCAACCCCGGATGGAGGGATCCGAGAGGTGATCTTGTAGCGATGTGGGTTTGGAAAAGGCAACTGATGTAAATTGCCAGAATTAGGACAAGGAGACACGGATTCAAGCGAGCAAAAGATAAATTCAGGACTGCTATCAGGATTTTCTTCCTTCATACAAAGAGCTACCAACACACGGAACTGACTCCTGGATAGAGTGGTGGAGATGAAAACCCCGGAATCATTAAGTGACAAATGGATTCTGAAATGAAGGGGCTTTGGAGTGCTTCTGAATGGTTGAATTAAGATGAACCAAATGGTCTCCATAATCCATTGTCTTATCATATACTGGTCTGTTTATATATATTACCCGACCAATGAGGAGACAGTAGATTCATTATATATAGATCTGGTTATATACTTTACCCAATCAGTACTCGGACTAGGGGTGTGCTGTTTACTGGTGAGGTTACAAACCTTATCCAGATATTAACAGAGCAGCAGTTCTGTTCTATACAGATCTGGTGTTGTACCTTATGTAGCGGGTGGGACAGGTCTGTTGTATACAGGTTTGGTTACGCACCATTCCCAGTGAGTGCTGGGACAGTGGGTCTATTGTATAGAGTTCTGATTATGTACCTAATCCAGCGATTGAACTGTAGATCTGTTATATACAGGTCTGGTTATGTTTCTTACCCAGTGTGTGATGGGATAGTTATATACAGGACTGGTTAAGTAAGATTTATGTTACAGTTACAGTCAGTAAAGTTTTTGTCAATCTTCACTGATAAAATCCTGGATTTTAAAGCTGTTCACAATTAGTTTATTGTTAACCCACAAATTCCCACTCCCTGATTACCAATCTGGTACGTGTGCCTATATCCTAAGTGCTCCCACTACTATCATCATCATCATAGGCAGTCCCTCGAACGAGGATGACGTGCCTCACCAAAAGGGATGAGTTCACAGATGTTTCAATGGAGGACGCGATGTTCCAGTCCTGAACTCCAGGGGTGGAAGATGCCTGTGCGGGATTTTTTTAATGCGTGGTTGCACACCAGCCACCACACAGGCTTGACAGAGCTAGGTCTTGGTCCAGTGGCAAGGATTAATCAGAATGACTGGAGACCAGCTCTGCTGCATGGACACAGTACGCACACATATCGCAGTGTGGGCTGGTCCGTGCTGCCCCTGGGCCCTCGTCTCTTCTGGGTCCACTACACACAGCGACCAAATCAGCTCCCCCCCGATGATGGTTTGCGTGAGTCTCCTGAGATTGGTTCTGTGCTTTATTTTTAATTGTACATAGAAATGGCATCAAGTGCAATCCCGGGAGTGTTCCCTTGTCTCCTGTCCATCGCACCACACAATCAATATTCAAATACTGCTTCTGCACAAACCAGAATTTAAAAATAAAGCAAAAAAAAAAACTTGCAATTGACTGTGTCTGTCACATCTTCAGGATGTCCCAATGCACTTCTTCGCCTTTGAAATGTTGTTCTGTCGGCAAATTTGGCTGGACAGTTTGTGCACAGCCAGATCCTGCCAAAATCAAGTCTGATAACTGGCCAGGAAACCTGTTCTGGGAGTGTTGCATGAGAGACAAATGTTGGCTGGGCCACCGAGAGAACTCACAAAAGTTCTTCGAAAAAAAATGCCATGCCGCGAGACTTTTACATCTATCCGAACAGGCTGATCTGAAAGACGGCACCTCTGACAGTGCAGCACTCCTGCAATACTCCACTGAAGTGCCGGCCTAGATTATGCGCTCAAATCCTGCAGTGCAGCTTGAATCACACAATGTTTTGACTCAGTGGCGAGATTGTTCCCAGCGGGACAACTCAGAGATCTGCAGCCGCCATGTTAGCTTACATCATTCTAAATGAGGGGGTGTAGCTTTAAGGTGTTTGGTGGAAGGTTCAGAGGGGATTTGACGGGGGGTGCTTCTTCACGCAGAAGGTTGTAGGGGTCTGAAACTCACTGCCCTGGAAGGGTGGTGGATGCAGAAACCCTCACCACATTTAAAAGGTGCCTGGATGGGCACTTGAAGTGCCGTAACCTGCAGGGTTACGGACCTAGAGCTGGTAATTGGGATTAGACTGGATAACCTCTTGCTGGCTGGTGCAGATACGATGGTAAGTACTTCAGGGAATAGAATACAGCCAGGGTGATCGCCTCGACTAGTGTCGATCGCCTGGATGGGTCGGAGAGGAATTTTCCCACATTCTTTCCCCAATTGGCCTGGGTTTTCATCTGGTTTTTGCCTCTCCCAGGAGATCACTTGGCTCCGGTTGGGGTGGAGTGTAGAATGTTTCAGTGTAAGGGGTGTCGCAGTTGTGTGGGGCAGACTGGTTGGGCTGGGTGCTCTTTACCTTTCCTTCATTGTTCATAGGTTTATATGTAATCTTTAGGGCTATTGACCAAGGGCCGTGCGGCTCTTTGTCGGCCGGCGCGGACACGATGGGCTGAAATGGCCTCCTTCTGCGATTTAAATTTCTATGTTTCTATGAGCTAAAGCAATGATTGAATATTTGCCCAGCGGGATACTTTTCTCTCTATTTTTGGATCTCTTTTCTCACTCTAGTACTCTCCTCCTTCTCTCTAGAAAATGTTAACTTCTTGCCTTCTCCTTACATAGAATTAACAGCACAGAAACAGGCCATTCAGCCCAACTTGTCCGTGTCGGTGTTTATGCTCCACATAAGCCTTTTCCCACCCTACTTCATGTAACCCCATCAGCAAATCCTGCTATTCCTTTCTCCCTCATGTACTTATTTAGCTTCACCTTAAATGCATCTGTTATTCGCCTCAACCATTCCCTGTGGCAGCGAGTTCCACATTCTCACCACTCTCTGGGTAAAGAAGTTGCTCCTGAATTCCCTATTGGATTTATTAGTGACTATCATATATTTATGGCCCCTAGTTCTGGTCTCCATCTTCTCTATGCCTACCCTATCAAAACCTTTCAGAATCTTAACACCTCTATTCGGGCACCCTTCAGCCTTCTTCTCTATCGAGAAAAGGGCCCCAGCCTGTTCAGTCGTTCCTGATCCTTTCTTTCTGAAGTCTTGGTGGAATATAAATCAGGGCACTAGAGCTGGTTGGAGTGGTCAACAATCAGTCACGCTTGTAGTCACACAGATTCTTATTTGTGATTTTTCCCAGTGCAGTCTCACTGTTGTGGGTGGGGCAGAAGCCAAATTGGAAAGTCTTGAACAAGGAGCGGAGGAAGATGGTTTCAAGGGAATGAGGCGTCCCAAGATTCCATCATGCAAGAGAAGGCAAGGAGACAGGGTGTCATTGTAGCTCAGTGGGTAGTGCTCCCTAACTCGGAGTCAGAAGGTTGTGGGTTCAAGTCCCACTCTCAGATACTTGAGCACCTAAATCTAGGCTGACACTCCAGTGCAGTACCCAGGGAGTGCTGCACTGTCGGAGTGTGCCGTCTGTCGGATGAGATGTAAAACTGAGGCCCCTCAGGTGAATGTAAAATATCCCCTGGAAGTATTTAGAAGAAATAGAAGGAGTTCTCGTGGCCAATTTTTGCCCCTCAGATGAACTGGTTATTACCTCAGTGCTGTTTGTGGGAGCAGGCTGTGCTCAAATTGGCTGTCGCATTTCCTACATTACAACAGTGACCATACTTCAAAAGTGAGGGAATTTTAATAGAGGTTTCTTTCAAAATCTCCCAGAGAGAAGAGGGAGTAAACCTATGTCAAGAAAACAAATCAAACACAGAGCCAGGAGTAGTATCCTGGTCGAACAATTATTCAGAGCAAGAATGATACGGGTTGGGGCTCAGTTTGAATGTTGGATTTCTCAGCCGATTGTGGGTTGTGTTGAGATTGGGTGAGGGTCAAACGGTTTTCCCATGTGGGAGGAAGTGATTCACTTGCACAGTTCATTTAAAGAACAATAACCTTATTTTTCATAAACACATCAAGCAAAACCCAGACAATTCCCAGACTTTAGGAACCCTTAGGGGTGTTAAAGTGGGAAGATTTCAAATAAAGTCAATTCCAAAGTCAGATTCTTATCTCAGTAATCAAATTCCAAAATAACACTGGGATTTTCATCCACACAGCACTTTAGAATGAGAAAATTATAACAGGACTGAGTGTCCCAGCACTACGTGTGTAACAACAACTTATATTTATATAGCATCTTTCGTGTAGTAAAACGTTCCCAGGCGCTTCACAGGAGTATTATAAGACAAAAAAATTTGAGACCGAGCCACATAACGAGAAATTAGGGCAGGTGACCAGAAGCTTGGTCAAACAGGTAGGTTTTAGGGAGCATCTTAAAAGAGGAGAGAGAGGTAGAGAGGCGGAGAGGTTTAGGCAGGGAGTTCCAGAGCTTGGGGCCCAGGCAACCGAAGGCACGGCCGCCAATGGTTCAGTGATTATAATCAGGTATGCTCAAGAGGGCAGAATTAGAGGAGCGCAGACAACTCGTAGGGGTTGTGGGGCTGGAGGAGATTACAGAGACAGGGAGGGGCGAGGCCATGGAGGGATTTTGAAAATAAGTATGAGGATTGGAAATCGTGGCGTTGCTCAACCGGAAGCCAATGTAGGTCAGTGAGCACAGGGTTGAGTGAGTGAGCGGAACTTGGTGCGAGTTACGACATGGGCAGCCGAGTTTTGGATGACCTCAAATTTACGTAGAGAAAATGTGGGAGGCCAGCCAGGAGTGCGTTGGAATAGTCAAGTCTAAAGATAACAAAGACAAGGATGAGGGTTTTAGGAGCAGAAGAGCTGAGGCACATGCAGAGATGGGCGATGTAACAGAGGTGGAAATAGGCGGTCTTAGTTATGCCGCGGATATGTGGTTGGAAGCTCAGCTCAGGGTCAAATATGACACCAAGATAGCGAACAGTCTGGTTCAGCCTCAGACAGATGTTGGGGAGAGGGATGGAGTCAGTGGCCAGGGAACGGAGTTTGTGGCGGGGATCAAAAATAATGACTTCGGTCTTCCCAATATTTAAGTGGAGAACATTTCTGCTCATCCAGAACTGGATGTCGGACAAGTAGTCTGACAATTTAGAGACCGTGGAGAGGTCGAGAGAAGTGGTGGTGAGGTAGAGCTGGGTGCCATCAGTGTACATGTGGAAACTGATGCTGTGATTTCGGATGATGTCGCCAAGGGGCAACATGTAGATGAGAAATAGGAGGGGGCCAAAGATAGATTCTTGGGGGACACCAGACTTAATGGTGCGGGAAAGGACTGAGTGCCCCAACACTGACTGTGTGTAACAGGATCATAGAATCATAGAAATTTACAGCAGAAGAAGACCATTTCAGCTCATCGTGTTTGTGCCGGCCGACAAAGAGCTATCCAGCCTAATCCCACTTTCCATCTCTCAGTCCGTAGCCTTCTAGGTTACGACACTTCAAGTGCACATCCAAGTACTTTTTAAATGTAGTGAGGGTTTCTACCTCTACCACCCTTTCAGGCAGTGAGTTCCAGACCCCCACCATCATCTGGGAGAAGAAATTTCCCCTTAAATCCCCTCTAAACCTCCTACCAATTACTTAAATTCTATGACTCCTCTGCTAAGGGAAATAGGTCCTTCCTATCCTAAGCCCCTCATAATTTTATACACCTCATAAGAACATAAGAAATAGGAACAGGAGTAGGCCATATGGCCCCTCGAGCCTGCTCCGCCATTCAATAAGATCATGGCTGATCTGATCATGGACTCAGCTCCACTTCCCCGCCCGCTCCCCATAACCCCCTATCCCCTTATCGTTTAAGAAACTGTCTATTTCTGTCTTAAATTTATTCAATGTCCCAGCTTCCACAGTTCTCTGAAGCAGCGAATTCCACAGATTTACAACCCTCTGAGAGAAGAAATTTCTCCTCATCTCTGTTTTAAATGGGCGGACCCTTATTCGAAGATCATGCCCTCTAGTTCTAGTCTCCTCCATCAGTGGAAACATCCTCTCTGCATCCACCTTGTCAAGCCCTCTCATAATCTTATACGTTTTGATAAAATCACCTCTCATTCTTCTGAATTCCAATGAGTAGAGGCCCAACCTACTCAACCTTTCCTCATAAATCAACCCCCTCATCTCCAGAATCAACCTAGTGAATCTTCTCTGAACTGCCTCCAAAGCAAGTATATCCTTTCGTAAATATGGAAATCAAAACTGCTCGTAGTATTCCAGGTGTGGCCTCACCAATATTTTATATAGCTGTAGCAAGACTTCCCTGCTTTTATACTCCATCCCCTTTGCAATAAAGGCCAAGATACCAAGATACCTGATCACTTATTGTACCTGCATACTATCCTTTTGTGTTTCATGCACAAGTACCCCAGGTCCTGCTGTACTGCAGCACTTCGCAATCTTTCTCCATTTAAATAATAACTTGCTCTTTGATTTTTTTCTGCCAAATTGCATGACCTCACACTTTCTGATGTCTGCCAAATTTTTGAGCACTCACTTAGCCTGTCTATGTCCTTTTGCAGAATTTTTGTGTCCTCCTCACACATTGCTTTTCCTCCCATCTTTGTATCATCAGGAAACTTGGCTACGTTACACTCTGTCCCTTCTTCCAAGTCGTTAATATAGATTGTAAATAGTCTCTGCGGCACCCCACTAGTTACTGGTTGCCAACCAGAATGAACCATTTATCCCAACTCTTTGTTCTCTGTTAGTTAGCCAGTCCTCTATCCATACTAATATAATAACCCCAACCCTGTGAACTTTTATCTTGTGCAGTAACCTTTTATGTGGCACCTTGTCAAATGCCTTCTGGAAGTCCAAATACACCACATCCACTGGCTCCCCTTTATCCACCCTGTTCGTTACATCCTCAAAGAATTCCAGCAAATTTGTCAAACATGACTTCCCCTTCATAAATCCATGCTGACTCTGCCTGACTAAATTTTGCTTTTCCAAATGTCCTGCTACTGCTTCTTTAATAATGGAGTCCAACATTTTCCAAACCACAGATGTTAGGCTAACTGGTCTATAGTTTCCTGCTTTTTGTTTGCCTCCTTTTTTAAATAGGGGACCTCAATAAGGTCTCCCCTCAGCCTCCTCTGTTCCATAGAAAACAACCCCAGCCTATCCAATCTTTTCTCATCGCTAAAATTCTCCAGTCCTGGCAACAGCCTCGTAAATTTCCTCTGTACCCTCTCTGGTGCAATCACATCCTTCCTGAAATGTTGTGACCAGAACTGTGCACCTTACTCCAGCTGTGGCCTAACTAGTCTTTTATACAGTTCAAGCATAACCTCCCTGCTCTTGTATTCTATGCCTCGGCTAATAAAGGCAAGTATTCCTTCTTAACCACCTTATCTACTTGTCCTGCTACCTTCAGGGATCGGTGGACATGCACTCCAAGATCTCTTTGTTCCTCTGCACTTCTCAGTGTCCTACCATTTAATGTGTATTCCCTTGCCTTGTTAACCCTCCCCAAATGCATTACCTCACATTTCTCTGGATCGAATTCCATTTGCCACTGTTCATGTTCAGTTCATTGATATCTTCCTGCAGTTTACAGCTTTCTTCTTCATTATCAGCCACACAGCCAATTTTTGTCTCAGCTGCAAACTTTTGATCATATCCCCTACATTGAAGTCTGAATCATTGATATACCCCACAAAAAGCAAGGGACCTAGTACTGAGCCCTGCGGAACCCCACTGGATACAGCCTTCCAGTCACAAAAACACCCATCAAACATTACCCTTTGCTTCCTGCCTCTGTGCCAATTTTGGATCCAACTTGCCACTTTGCCCTGGATCCCATGGGCTTTTACTTTCATGACTAGTCTGCCATGTGGGACCTTATCAAAAGCTTTTCTAAAATCAATATACACTACATCATACGCACTGCCCTCATCGGCCCTCCTGGTTACCTCAACAAATTCAATCAAGTTAGTCAGACATGACCTTCCCTTAACAAATCCGTGCTAACTGTCCTTGATTAATTCATGTCTTTCTAAATTAAGATTTATCCTGATCCTCAGGATTTTTCCCAAGAATTTTCCCACACCGAGGTTAGTTGGAATGGCCTATAATCACTCGGTCTATCCCTTTCTCCCTTTTTAAACAAAGGTACCACGTTAGCAGTCCTCCAGTCCTCCGGCACCACACGTGTAGCCAGAGAGGATTGGAAAATGATGATCAGAGCCTCTGTTATTTCCTCTCTTGCTTCCCTTAACAGCCTGGGATACATTCAATTTGGGCCTGGGGATTTAATCCCTTTCAAAGATGCTAAACTCCTTAATACTTCCTCTCTAACTATATTTATTTCATCTAATATTTCACACTCCTCCTCCCTCATTGCAATGTCTGCATTGTCCCTCTCTTTTGTGAAAACAGACGCAAAATATTCATTAAGGACCATACCCACGTCTTCCACCTCCACACACAGATTACCTTTATGGTCTCTAATTTTTCTCTAGTTATCCTCTTGCTCTTAATGTATTTATTACAAATTGTGTGTACATCTGAGTGACCCAGCACTGACTATGTGTGTAACAGAACTAATTGTACCATCATCATCATAGGCAATCCCTCGGAATCGAGGAAGACTTGCTTCCACTCCTAAAGTGAGTCCTTTGTTGGCTGAACAGTCCAATGCGAGAGCCACAGACCCTGTCACAGATCCTGACAGACATTCGTCGGGGGAAGTGGGGGTAGGGGGCGGTGGCTGGTGGGACTGATTTGCCGCACGCTCCTTCCGCTGCCTGCGCCTGACCTCTTCACGCTCGCGGCATTGAGATTCGAAAAGCTCAACGCCCTCCCAGATGCACTTTCTCCACCTAGGGCGGTCTCGGCCAGGGTCTCCCAGGTGTCAGTGGTGATGTTGCACTTTACCAGAGAGGCTTTGAGGGTGTCCTTGTGATGTTTCCACTGCCCACCTTTGGCTCGTTTGCCGTGAAGAAGCACCGCATAGAGCAATTGCTTAGGGAGCCTCGTGTCTGGCTTGCGAATTTTGTGGCCTGCTAGCGAAGCTGATGGAGTGTGGTCAGTGCTTTAATGCTGGGGATGTTAGCCTGGGCGAGGACACTGATGTTGGTGCACCTGTCCTCCCAGGGGATTTGCAAGATCTTGCGGAGACATTGTTGGTGATATATCTCCAGTGACTTGAGGTGTCTTCTGTATATTGTCCATTCCTCTGATTCTTACAGGAGGGCGGGTATTACTATAGCCCTGTAGACCATGAGCTGATTGTATCATTATTCAGGTGCAAAATTGTAATCCGGATAAATTTCCTTACCCGGATATTTGATTTCAGTGATGTTGCCTGCTCTGTGTATGAATCCGGTTATGTTAATTCTGTGGTGAAGGCTTTGATTATCGGGGACACAAGTTAAAATCTGGGTTTAAGAGCGAAATCAGAAGGAATTGGAATGGTAATAATGTTGTGGAGTTAGTTACCAGGGACAGTAAAGTGGACAATGTAACTGGGGTCATAGGAGAGATTCCGGGATAGTGTGAGAAGGTGGATGAGTGGGTCTGCTCTCTTATTTGTGGATATCGGGCAATTTTCTAGTCCAAAAATTCTTATTTAGCGAAACATAATGGGGCTTCCCCTAGTGGCTCAGTGAATTTGCCCAGTGAGTAGAGAGACCAGGAGGTCCCGGGTTCAGTGCACGGACCGTGTTGAGTTAACTGATCTCACTGCTGTCCTTTTTTTAAAAATTCATTCATCGATGTCGGCTTTGCTGGCAAGCCCAGCATTTATTGCCCATCCCTAATTGCCCCTTGAGAAGGTGTTGGTGAGCCACCTTCTTGAACCGCTGCAGTCCGTGTGGTGAAGGTGCTCCCACAGTGCTGTTAGGGAGGGAGTTGCAGGATTTTATCCCAGTGACGATGAAGGAATGACGATATATTTCCAAGTCAGGATGGTGTGTAACTTGGAAGAGAACTATACCATTGGAAAAGCCCAGCTGGTGCCTTAGGCTTAGATCATCTCACTTGTTGAAACTTCGAGACAAAGTTCAGAACGTTCCACCCAAATGACAACATGCTTTAAATCTCCTTTTGCAGTAGATTTCATCTGCTCCGGTCGCTAAATTCTCTTTCATGTATGATGGATAAATCATAGAATAAGAATCATATAGTACAGAAAGAGGCCATTCGTGCCTGTGCAGACTCTTTGTAAGAGCGATCCAGTTAGTCCCACTTGCCTGCTTTCTCCTTTTCAAGTATTTATCCAATTCCCTTGAACTCTTGAATCTGCTCCCACCGCCCTTTCAGGCAGCACGTTCCAGATCACAATAACTCGCTGCTTTAAAAAATTCCTCATCGCCCCCGTGGTTCTTTTGCCAATCACCTTAAATCTGTGTCCTCTGGTTACCCACCCATCGGCCACTGGAAACAGTTTCTCCCGATCTACTCCATCAAAACTCTTCATCATTTTGAACACTTCTATTAAATCTCCTCTCAACCTTCTCTGCTCTAAGGAGAACAACCCCAGCTTCTCCAGTTTATCCACGTAACTGAAGTCCATCATCCCTGGTACCATTCCAGTAAATCTCCTCTGCACCATCTCCAAGGCCTTGAAGAAAAGAAAGACTTGCATTTCTATAGCACCTTTCACAACCTCCGGACGTCCCAAAGCGCTTCACAGCCAATGAAGTACTTTTTGAAGTGTAGTCACTGTCGTAACGTAGGAAACAGGGCAGCCAATTTGTGCACAGCAAACTCCAATGTGGCCTCCTTCTGCGCAGTAAATTTCTATGTTTCTATGTAATGACCAGATAATCTGTTTTACTGATGTTGTTTGAGGGATAAATATTGGCATGGGGAACTCCCTGCTCTTCTTCAAAATAGTGGCTGTGGAATCTTTTGCCTGCATCTGAGAGAGAAGACGGGGCCTCGATTTAACGTCTCATTCGAAAGACGGCACCCCCGACAGTGCAGCACTCCCTCAGTACTGGGACTGGTGGGTGTCAGCCTGGATTGTGCGTGCACAAGTCCCTTGAAATCCTTTGCTAAAGTGTGGTGCCCAGAAATGATCTTTCGCTCTCTCTCTCTAATTTTTTTTGCCTGCCCAGGTCTGGTTCAAAAACCGCCGCGCCAAATGGAGGAGGCAGAAGAGATCGTCGTCAGAGGAGTCGGACTCCCAGAAGTGGAACAAAACTTCGAAAAGCACCCCGACGATAAAGCCTTCCGGAGATGCGATAGCGGCAACCCAGGAAAGTGAGCTGGACTCTGACAGCTGATAACCGGGGCTGACTGCAAGAAGCGTTCAATCCACACCTCAGCTCACGCTGCGGCTGGAATCTTGCACATTGTCCATCTCGTGGATATTGGGGATGTTGTAAATACTGTATATATACATATTATATATATGTGCGTGTGCGTATGTGTGCCTGTCTTTTTTCTAAATGAATAAAAAAAACGTATTTGAGATGGTTACTCAGGTGTGACACAGTGTTGCTTTGTTAACATAAGAACATAAGAAATAGAAGCAGGAGTAGGCCATACGGCCCCTCGAGCCTGCTCCGCCATTTAATAAGATCATGGCTGATCTGATCATGGACTCAGCTCCACTTCCCTGCCCGCTCCCCATAACCCCCTATTCCCTTATCAGTTCAAAAACTGTCTACCTCTGTCTTAAATTTATTCAATGACCCAGCTTCCACAGCTCTCTGAGGCAGCGAATTCCACAGATTTACAATCCTCCGAGAGAAGAAATTTCTCCTCATATCAGTTTTAAATGGGCGGCCCCTTATTCTAAGATTATGTCCCCTAGTTCTAGTCTCCCCCAGCAGTGGAAACATCCTCTCTGCATCCACCTTGTCAAGCCCCCTCATAATCTTATACATTTCGATAAGATCAGCTCTCAATCTTCTGAATTCCAATGAGTAGAGACCCAATCTCCTCAACCTTTCTTCATAAGTCAACCCCCTCATCTCCGGAACTAACTTCATACTACGCAGAGTCGGACAAACAAGCCAGATGCTAATTTAACGCAGGTAGGCCGATCTCATAAACTTACAGCGCAGAAGGAGGCCATTCGGCCCGTCGAGCCTGAGCTGGCTCTGTGAAAGAGCACGCGTGCTTAGTCCTATCTGCCACCCCCCATCGCCCCCCACTTATTGCCCCTAGCCCGGTAAGTTCCTCAGCCTCGAGCACCCATCCAACTCCCTCTTAAAATGAATTATGGGATCAGCTTTCACCACCTTTACAGGTGGAGCGTTCCAGATCCCAGGGCATTGCTCATGGTGAGCGCGTGGCTGTTTGGTTTGAAGTGGTACTGTTGTGCTGTGGTGATGTTACTGGACGAGTAATCCCCAGGCCTGGACTAATGATCCAGCTCGAACGCGAGTTCAAATCCCACCGCCGGCAGTTTGTGAATTTGGATTTATTTTCTAAAAACCTGGACTCGCTGACAGTGGCCTTGAATCTGCCGAATTGTTGTTAGAAACCCAACTGGTTCACTAATGTCCTTCAGGGAAGGAAACTTGCCGTCCTTACCCGGTCTGGTCCTGGGCCTATATGTGACTCCAGTCCCATCCTGTGGAGCCAGGAGGTGCAAGAGTTTTTATTTTATTATTCATTTGTGGGATGTGGGGCTTTGCTGGCAAGGCCAGCATTTATTGCCCGCCCCTAATTGCCCATGAGGAGGTGGTGGTGAGCTGCCATCTTACACCGTAGAGGGCAGTTAAGAGTCAACCACATTGCTGTGGATCTGGAGTCACATATAGGCCAGACCGGTTAAGGGCAGTAGATTTCCTTCCCGAAAGGGCATTAGTGAACCAGATGGGTTTTTTTCCCGACAATCCAATAGTATTATTGATACTAGATTTTTAGTCCAGATTTATTTCATTAACTGCATTTTAAATTCCCCAGCTGCCCTGGTGGGATTTGAACTCGTGTCTCCAGATCATTACTCCAGGCCGCTGGGTTACAAGTCCAGTGATAGAGCCATCATCATCATAGGCGGTCCCTCAAATGAGGATTTCTTGCTTCCACGAGTTCAAAGGTTTCAATGAAGGACCCGATGTTCCAGTCCTGAACTCCAATTGAAGGGTGAAAGATGCCTGTGTGTGGGTTTTTTTAACGTGTGGTGACCGTGGTACACCAGCCACCACACGGGCTCGACAGAGCTAGGTCTTGGTCCAGTGGCAAGGGTTAACCAGGACGACTGGGGACCTGCTTTGCTGCAGGCACCTAGTACACACTGTACCAATATGCCACCGTACTTCAGGATCTCCAGGAGTGGCGATCACCCCATCCCCCGCACTAATCACCCGCTCCCAGGACTTACCTGAGCCATCGATCGCTGCGTTCGGGGCGAGCTGCACAGGTGGAGGGTCGATCAACAGCCGACTAGTTGGCCCCGAAGCTGCTGCTGGGCCTGAGGCACAATTACCGTTGATTTTCTGGCCTCGCAGTTCAGGAGCGCATGTAGGCCAGGCCCAGGCCCGAAAACAGGCCTGGCTAGATTAATTTCTAGCCCCATCTGTCGACCTCACCTCCAGACCTCTTTCACAATACATTCAAAAATATATTGTCTCTGTATATAATTGAGACATGCACAAAATAAACTTTCAGGCCGGGATTCTCTGCTGCAGTTTTCTTGTAGAACATCAGAAAAAATAATGTACCCAACACCACCCCCCCTCGCCCCATCACCAAACCGCAAACCCCCTCCTCCCAGTTCCCCCGGGCCCCAACTGTTAAAATCAATATCATAGTCTGGGGAAGCGGGGAGGTGCAATTCTCTGATACCCACTCCTGGGGGGGTGGGGGGAATGAATGCCCTGATACCCACACCGGGGAAGGAGGAATGCCCTGATACCCACTCCTGGGGGGGTGGGGGTAATGAATGCCCTGATACCCACTCCGGGGAGTGAGGAATGCCCTGATACCCACTCCTGGGGGGGTGGGGGGAATGAATGCCCTGATACCCACTCCGGGGAGTGAGGAATGCCCTGATACCCACTCTGGGAGGGTGGGGGGGGAGGGGTAGGGGGCAGGGAATGCGCGGATACCCACTCTAGGGATGGGGGGAGAGGTGTACCAGGAGTGCTGAGGCAGAAAATCCAAGCTATGATATAAACTACTGTCCAAACAGAGAGTTACAGACACATCCTGCCTTATTTACATCCTTTCACCTATAAGCTGCAGTTTTATGTAAAGTATATTTTGTATTTATATATATATACATGTATGTAGATTAAAGAAAGAAAGGAAGAAGTTGCATTTATATAGCGCCTTTAACAATCTCAGAATGTCCCAAAGAACTGTACAGTCAATGAAGCACTTTTTGACGCGTAGTCGCTGTTGTAATGTAGGGCTACCACCAGCGATGTCTCCGCAAGATCCTGCAAATCTCCTGGGAGGACAGACGCACCAACATTAGCGTCCTCGACCAGGCCAGCATCGAAGCACTGACCACACTTGATCAGCTCCGCTGGGCAGGCCACATAGTCCACATGCCAGACATGAGACTCCCAAAGCAAGCGCTCTACTCGGAACTCGTCCACGGCAAACGAGCCAAAGGCGGGCAGAGGAAACGTTTCAAGGACACCCTCAAAGCCTCCCTGATAAAGTGCGACATCCCCACTGACACCTGGAAGACCCTGGCCATAGACCGACCTAAGTGGAGGAAGTGCATTCGGGAGGGCGCTGAGCTCCTCGAGTATCGTCGCCGAGAGCATGCAGAAATCAAGCGCAGACAGCGGAAGGAGCGTGCGGCAAACCAGGCTCCCTGCCCACCCTTTCCCTCAACCACTGTCTGTCCCACCTGTGACAGAGACTGTGGTTCTTGTATTGGACTGTACAGCCACCTAAGAACTCATGTTAAGAGTGGAAGCAAGTCTTCCTCGATTCCGAGGGACTGCCTATGATGATGATGATGATGATGATGTAGGAATATTAGGAATCTGATAACAGTGTTTACAATTAGCGGAAGATTTGACAAAGTAAATTGGGAAACAATGTTTCTACACGGGGCAAATACACACACTTTATATAGAGTAAGAAATGGTTTATATGTGGGACACACAGAGAGTTAGAGATTATAAATGATAGTAGGGAAATGGCAGACATGTTGAATAATTACTTAGCGTCAGTATTTACAGTGGAGGACAAGGAAGCATGCTCGACATTCCAGGGAAACTAATATTGAATCAGGAATGGGGACTCAACAAAAGGAACGTAAGCAAATGAAGAAAATAATGGCACTGGACAAGTCCCCAGGGCTAGATGGTTTCCATGCCAGAGGTTTAAAGGAAGTAGGTGAGAATATTACAGATGCCCTAACTATAATCTTCCAAAGTTCTCTCGATTCAGGAACCGTTTCTTTAGATTGGAAAATTGCACATGTCACTTTGCTATTTAAGGAAAGTGAGGGAAACCAGGGAATTATAGACCGGTTAGCCTAATATCTGTTTTCGGAAATTGCTGGAGTCTATAATTAAGGATAGAGTTATTGAACACCTCGAAAATTTTCAGCTGATCAGAGAATTTTTTGAAGCGGTGACTAAAGTAGTGGACAGGGGAATGTCTAAGGATGTTATTTTTAAGGACTTCCAGAAACATAGAAACATAGAAAATAGGTGCAGGAGTAGGCCATTCGGCCCTTCGAGCCTGCACCGCCATTCAATGAGTTCATGGCTGAACATTCAACTTCAGTACCCCATTCCTGCTTTCTCGCCATACCCCTTGATCCCCCTAGTAGTAAGGACCTTATCTAACTCCTTTTTGAATATATTTAGTGAATTGGCCTCAACAACTTTCTGTGGTAGAGAATTCCACAGGTTCACCACTCTCTGGGTGAAGAAGTTCCTCCGCATCTCGGTCCTATTCAAAAAGGAGATAGATGTAGTCCTTACTACTAGGGGGATCAAGGGGTATGGCGAGAAAGCAGGAATGGGGTACTGAAATTGCATGTTCAGCCATGAACTCATTGAATGGCGGTGCAGGCTCGAAGGGCCAAATGGCCTACTCCAGCACCTATTTTCCATGTTTCTATGTTTTCCCAAGGGGCCTCGCACAACAAGATTGCTAATTAGTCCCTTCTCATTACACATCACCCAGTCTAGGATGGCCAGCCCTCTAGTTGGTTCCTCGACATATTGGTCTAGAAAACCATCCCTAATACACTCCAGGAAATCCTCCTCCACCACATTGCTACCAGTATGGTTAACCCAATCTATATGTAAATTAAAGTCGCCCATGATAACTGTTGTACCATTATTGCACGCATCCCTAATTTCTTGTTTGATGCTGTCCCCAACCTCACTACTACTGTTTGGTGGTCTGTACACAACTCCCACTAGCGTTTTCTGCCCTTTGGTAGGGCTGTGGCAGCAGTGTTCCTGACTATCGCATCCAGGGATTCCGCCATGCGTGGAATGTACTCGGTCATGGTGGCCAGATGTCAGGATATGCCCCTCAAAGCTTCGATGAGCTGGTCACCAATGTCTACAGTCCTCATGGACAACTGTACCATGTCTCCGCTGACCTGCCGCATCCACTAAACCTCCTCGGGGTCTGCGCCGTCCTGGGGACAAATGAGGTGCCCTGTGGAGAGGTGCTTGGAGCCAGCACCTCCAGAGTGGAGGCGGGAATGACCAGACGACCAATAGAAGGCCTTAGGGTGGAATGGGTTCTGAGCGTGGTGTTGTGGAAAAATATTTCCGAGACTGTACAATATATAAAGAAAGGTTTATTATATCGGAGACAAAGCTTTGGGAGAAGTGTTAGAGACCCCTGTCTCTGAACCACTTCTCAATTTGGTATCTCCAGTGAGGTTCTTTTATCTTACAAATTACGTCACTTTACATCACATGCTTTAGCACTTGTCTTTAAGTCTAATCATTGCATTACAAGGTTTACAAAGCTTTTCATCCAAGGCTGAACTTTTGATATAAACCAGCCTGCATTGTGACAGAGCATTATAAACAAGTGCAGGCTTTCTGGCACCGGTATAGACAAACATCCCACTTAATTATCTCTCCAGTCGTTCATTATCTCACTTTCCTATCTCCATAACTCAAGGCCAGTATACCTTGAAGTCTAACTGTGTTTTTTTTATATCAGTATTGTCCCTTACAAAATTCATTAAAGGGGAAAATAAAAACAAATGTTTGGTCCCGTATACTAGTCAAGTATATGTCCAAAAATCCGCTCCAACAATATTCCCCCTTTTGGTCCTGGAGGATATTCACGAAATCCAGATGACCACAATGATAGTAGCATGATGTCATATATTCGTCCTTTGGGGTATGTTACTTCCCTGATGTTCCGTATGTCCACCTTGCCTGTAGCTCTAAGCTACCCTTCAAAGATAGTGGTCGGTGTCATTATCGTCTGTTTCTTTATCCTTGGTATCTTCAGGTATTTCCATCAGGTGTGCTTCTTTTTCTTCGGCGATTACACTGGCTACTGGCACCAGTCGAGCCATCATAACTTTACAGCAGATATTAAAACATCCGATAATCAGACAGCAAGTAATTATTATTACAACCAGAATAATTACTCCGTGCATAAGATAGAACCCCCGAGGATCCCCCTAACAGCCAGTCAAACCAGTCAGGTCCTCCTAGAAACATAGAAACATAGAAACATAGAAAATAGGTGCAGGAGTAGGCCATTCAGCCCTTCTAGCCTGCATCGCCATTCAATGAGTTCATGGCTGAACATGCAACTTCAGTACCCCATTCCTGCTTTCTCACCATACCCCTTGATTCCCCTAGTAGTAAGGACTTCATCTAACTCCTTTTTGGATATATTTAGTGAATTGGCCTCAACAACTTTCTGTGGTAGAGAATTCCACAGGTTCACCACTCTCTGGGTGAAGAAATTCCTCCTCATCTCGGTCCTAAATGGCTTCCCCCTTATCCTTAGACTGTGTCCCCTGGTTCTGGACTTCCCCAACATTGGGAACATTCTTCCTGCTTCTAACCTGTCTAACCCCGTCAGAATTTTAAACGTTTCTATGAGGTCCCCTCTCATTCTTCTGAACTCCAGTGAATACAAGCCCAGTTGATCCAGTCTTTCTTGATAGGTCAGTCCCGCCATCCCGGGAATCAGTCTGGTGAACCTTCGCTGCACTCCCTCAATAGCAAGAATGTCCTTCCTCATGTTAGGAGACCAAAACTGTACACAATACTCCAGGTGTGGCCTCACCAAGGCCCTGTACAATTGTAGCAACACCTCCCTGCCCCTGTACTCAAATCCCCTCGCTATGAAGGCCAACATGCCATTTGCTTTCTTAACCGCCTGCTGTACCTGCATGCCAACCTTCAATGACTGATGTACCATGACACCCAGGTCTCGCTGCACCTCCCCTTTTCCTAATCTGTCACCATTCAGATAATAGTCTGTCTCTCTGTTTTTACCACCAAAGTGGATAACCTCACATTTATCCACATTATACTTCATCTGCCATGCATTTGCCCACTCACCTAACCTATCCAAGTCGCTCTGCAGCCTCATAGCATCCTCCTCGCAGCTCACACTGCCACCCAACTTAGTGTCATCCGCAAATTTGGAGATACTACATTTAATCCCCTCGTCGAAATCATTAATGTACAGTGTAAACAGCTGGGGCCCCAGCACAGAACCTTGCGGTACCCCACTAGTCACTGCCTGCCATTCTGAAAAGTCCCCATTTACTCCTACTCTTTGCTTCCTGTCTGACAACCAGTTCTCAATCCATGTCAGCACACTACCCCCAATCCCATGTGCTTTAACTTTGCACATTAATCTCTTGTGTGGGACCTTGTCGAAAGCCTTCTGAAAGTCCAAATATACCACATCAACTGGTTCTCCCTTGTCCACTCTACTGGAAACATCCTCAAAAAATTCCAGAAGATTTGTCAAGCATGATTCACAAATCCATGCTGACTTGGACCTATCATATTACCTCTTTCCAAATGCACTGCTATGACATCCTTAATAATTGATTCCATCATTTTACCCACTACCGATGTCAGGCTGACCGGTCTATAATTCCCTGTTTTCTCTCTCCCTCCTTTTTTAAAAAGTGGGGTTACATTGGCTACCCTCCACTCCATAGGAACTGATCCAGAGTCAATGGAATGTTGGAAAATGACTGTCAATGCATCCACTATTTCCAAGGCCACCTCCTTAAGTACTCTGGGATGCAGTCCATCAGGTCCTGGGGATTTATCGGCCTTCAATCCCATCAATTTCCCCAACACAATTTCCCGACTAATAAGGATTTCCCTCAGTTCCTCCTCCTTACTAGACCCTCCGAACCCTTTTATATCCGGAAGGTTGTTTGTGTCCTCCTCAGTGAATACCGAACCAAAGTACTTGTTCAATTGGTCCGCCATTTCTTTGTTCCCCGTTATGACTTCCCCTGATTCTGACTGCAGGGGACCTACGTTTGTCTTTACTAACCTTTTTCTCTTTACATATCTATAGAAACTTTTGCAATCCTTCTTAATGTTCCCTGCAAGCTTCTTCTCGTACTCCATTTACCCTGCCCTAATCAAACCCTTTGTCCTCCTCTGCTGAGTTCTAAATTTCTCCCAGTCCCCGGGTTCGCTGCTATTTCTGGCCAATTTGTATGCCACTTCCTTGGCTTTAATGCTATCCCTGATTTCGCTTGATAGCCACGGTTGAGCCACCTTCCCTTTTTTATTTTTATGCCAGACAGGAATGTACAATTGTTGTAGTTCATTCATGCGGTCTCTAAATGTTTGCCATTTCCCATCCACAGTCAACCCCTTTAGTATCATTCGCCAATCTATCCTAGCCAATTCACTCCTCATACCTTCAAAGTTAGCCTTCTTTAAGTTCTGGACCATGGTCTCTGAATTAACTGTTTCATTCTCCATCCTAATGCAGAATTCCACCATATTATGGTCACTCTTCCCCAAGGGGCCTCGCATAACGAGATTGCTAATTAATCCTCTCTCATTACACAACACCCAGTCTAAGATGGCCTCCCCCCTAGTTGGTTCCTCGACATATTGGACTAAAAAACCATCCCTTATGCACTCCAGGAAATCCTCCTCCACCGTATTGCTTCCAGTTTGGTTAACCCAATCTATGTGCATATTAAAGTCACCCATTATAACTGCTGCACCTTTATTGCACGCACCCCTAATTTCATGTTTGATGCCCTCCCCAACATCACTACTACTGTTTGGAGGTCTGTACACAACTCCCACTAACGTTTTTTGCCCTTTGGTATTCTGCAGCTCTACCCAGATAGATTCCACATCATCCAAGCTAATGTTCTTCCGAACTATTGCCTTAATTTGCTCCTTAACCAGCAATGCTACCCCACCTCCTTTTCCTTTTATTCTATCTTTCCTGAATGTTGAATACCCCTGGATGTTGAGTTGCCAGCCCTGGTCATCCTGGAGCCACGTCTCCGTAATCCCAATCACATCATATTTGTTTACATCTATTTGCACAGTTAATTCATCCACCTTATTGCGGATACTCCTTGCATTAAGACACAAAGCCTTCAGGCTTGTTTTTTTAACACCCTTTGTCCTTTTAGAATTTTGCTGTACAGTGGCCCTTTTTGTTCTTTGCCTTGGGTTTCTCTGCCCTCCACTTTTCCTCATCTCCTTTCTGTCTTTTGCTTTTGCCTCCTTTTTGTTTCCCTCTGTCTCCCTGCATTGGTTCCCATCCCCCTGCCATATTAGTTTAAATCCTCCCCAACAGCACTAGCAAACACTCCCCCTAGTGTTGTTGATAACTTCTTTACCTCCCTTCTTATGTGATCAGCAAGGTTGGTTATGTTTTCTGAATTATCGGGAATGTAAATGCAACATTCAGCTCCAATTAAGGCATATGTGCCCCCACTTTGTGCTAGTATCTAATCTAGGGCCATTCGGTTCTGGAGTACCATTGTGCGTATGGCTACCATTTCAGCCATTATGCCCTTCATTGCTTCAGCAGTGTCGTTAACTATCTGTTCCAGTACCCTCTCTAGGTTACGTAATTCATCCATGGTGCGTCCTATCCCGAATGGGAGCATCATGACCCCAAATAGCCTCCCTACCGGGGTAAGATCTCGTCTTAGTCGACCTACTGTCTGTACTTCTGCTAAAGTACGTACCCGTCTGACAAAAGGGACCACATATCCCAAATAACAGGACCCCCTCCAGTTCTGAGGCAACCAGGGGTAGGCCTTATGCCCGCACACAAAATAAGTGCCATTGTATGCTGTTAGATTCGATCCCAATCTCTCTCTCAGCCCCCGTTGCCACCTAATAAACATAAGACATGTACAAAAAGGTATTCACATGTAACTCTCGTTTCGGTCTAGCTAGCAGGCCGGACCTAACACGAACTATGATAATCGCACCGATCGCAATATATAGTTTCATCTTATTACTCTATAATTAACAAATAGTCAAAGGTAAAATGGCCGTATGGCTTGCTTGAAGAATCTCTCGCTGTCAATCAGTAAATAGACAAACAACAACAACTAATACGTGTGCTAAACGGCTGGTTCAAAAACCTTAAGCTGGGTCTGATGCTTCCATTGTCCGTTCCCTTTAACATCGATACAGGCACAAGTGTCCCTGCTGATTATAACCTCATAGGGTCCTATCCATTTTTGGGGAAAACCCCGGTTTTCCCGGGAGGACTCTTACCATAACGCGACTTCCCGCCAACGGGACTTCCGGGAGCTTTGTAAGCTCTGCTTCCGCGTCTCTTTCTTCCTGATTGTCCCTAACTAATTTACGTATCCCTTTTAATTGAGTACTTAGTTCCGAAACATACCGTTTTATTTTGTCTTTTAATGGGCCTACATCGGCCCCCCCCTGTTATGATGTTCTCTGGTAATTGCATCGCCCTTCCTGTCATTAGTTCATAAGGGGTTAATCCGGTTGTCCGGTTTGTCGTGGCTCTTAACTTCATCAATATAATGGGTAATACTTCTGTCCACGTTTTTCCTGACGTTTTCATGGCCTTTGCCAGGGCGTTCATGCGCTCTACCATTCCAGAACTCTGCGGGTGGTAGGGGATGTGGAATTTTTGTTTTATGCCCATCAGCTGGCATATTGTTTTTACAATTTTTTCCGGTGAAGTGGGTGCCTTGGTCAGAATATCCTTGCCACTGTTGAGGCACTCCCCATCGGGGAATCACCGGCTCGGTCAATATCCTTGCCACTGTTGAGGCACTCCCCGTCGGGGAATCATCTGCTCGGTCAATATCCTTGCCACTGTTGAGGCACTCCCCATCGGGGAATCACCTGCTCGGTCAATATCCTTGCCACTGTGGAGGCACTCCCCATCGGGGAATCACCTGCTCGGTCAATATCCTTGCCACTGTGGAGGCACTCCCCATCGGGGAATCACCTGCTCGGTCAATATCCTTGCCACTGTTGAGGCACTCCCCATCGGGGAATCACCTGCTCGGTCAATATCCTTGCCACTGTTGAGGCAGTGCAATCAGGTGTGGGGAAAGCTTCCACCCACCGGGTAAATTGATCTATAATCACTCGGCAATATCTTTTTCCATGGGATGGGGGCAAAGGACCTGTGAAATCAATTTGTACGTGTTCCCATGGCCCCCGTGGACGGGGCTGGTGTCCCATTTTAATTTTAATGGGCCTGCCTGGATTATATTGTGCGCACGTAACGCATCGATGGCAATATTTGGCGATATCTCTCCCCATCCCTTTCCACCACCAATCTCTTCCAAGACTCCCGGTCGTGGCCTCTCGTCCTGAATGAGACAGGCCATGATGCAACTCCAATAAGGTATTCTGTAAGCATTCAGGCACCATTACCTTGTCGTTTCGTCTCCAAACGTTATCCTTCCCTTGCGTTGCGCCCTGCTTTGTCCACATACCTATTTCCTCCTCAGAAGTGTCCTGGTGTAGTTTCCCAATACTTATCTGTTGGTCTCGGGCCCCAGCGGCACTGACTGAGGCTTCCTCACACTCTTCCTGTTCTAATGCCTTCTGTACAGCTACGTCTGCAGCTTGATTCCCTGGTGACTCAGCCAATCTGGACTGGTTCGGTCCGGCTCCCTCCTGTGGGCTTTAATTTTAATAACCGCTACCTGTTGTGGTTTATTACTGGCTGCTAAAAGAGCTTCTATTCTCAGCTGATGCTTTATGGGATGTCCGCTAGTTGTGATAAAACCCCTTCTCCCCCATGCTGTCATATAATCGTGTCCTACCGCGAATGCATATCTACTGTCCGTATAGATATTAACAATCATATTTTCCGATAACTCCAGTGCCCGGTTGAGGGCTACCAGTTCTGCCACTTGAGCTGATGACCCCCCATTAATTCGCCCTGATTCAACTGTCTCTAGATCCTGGTTAACTACGGCCCATCCGGTACAAGGTAGTCCCTCTACGTATTTTCGTGAGCCGTCCACAAACAAGGTTTGTTCTGCGGTTTTGAAGGGGGGCGTCTTTTATTCTATCCTCTTCCATATCCTCACATACCTCTTCGCAAAAGTGGGGTTCCCCTTCACCCATCATACCTTCTGCGGGGTTGTTTCCTGCATCCCTAATTATGGTTACCGCTTTGTTGGGTGTTAAGAGGACTGCTTCCCACTTTGCCCGTCTCATATTAGATACGGTTCTCATTTTCCTGTGTTTAACATTTCTACCAATGTGTGTTTAGTGTGGAGAATGATGTTTCCAGTTGTCACCACAGGCTCGCTTAATTTTTACCGCCCAAGCTGCGCAATCTAGCGCGGCTATACATCTGGATAACCCAGTCACCACCGGGCTTTCGGTGGTAGAGTAATAGGCTATAGGTCTCCTTTTATCCCCATGATCTTGGGTGACCACGGCCATATAGAACCCACCTTCATTGTTACAGTGGATGTGGAAATCCTTACCCATGTCAGGCAGTCCCAATCCAGGTGCGGAGACTAGTTCTGACTTGAGTTTACTGTACGCCTGTTCTTGTTCAGGGCCCCACTCTATGAGGTCTAGGGCCGGTTTCCCCCCTTTCATTAATCTTTGTATTGTCTCAGCAATTTTTGCAAAATCAGGGATAAAGTTCCGGCTGTAATTAAAGAGGCCCAGTACCTTCCTCACCCCCCTTACCGTTACTGGTCTAGGCATGTCCTTGACAACCTGTTTCCTATCCGAGGGCATTTCTTTCAGCCCCTTTGAGAGGCAGTACCCTAGGTACAGGACCTGGGATTTCCCTACCGGCCATGTTGGGGAGTTAGTGGTGCTAACTGTTTCTTTTAAGATACCCTTTTCCACTAGCCCTTTTACTATTTCTACAACCGCTGTTCTAGCTTCAGGTCTTATAGGGTATTGTCGGTGTGGTTTAGGAGGTGGTCCAGGGACTTTAATAGGATCCATCTTCACCTTTCCAGTATCCAATTTTGTCTGTGCCCAGACCCCGGGCACAGAGGCACATATGCCTCCATACCCTCCAGTCCCGATAAGCCAGTCAGTTTTTGTGGCTGTAGCTACACCTATACTTTCGACATGGTGGGCTATCTGTCCTAAATCTCCCTTACTGCCATCCGCCTTTGGCCATGTCAGTTTCCCCTTGCCGCAATCAATCAGGGCCTTAAATTCCCTCATTACATCATTCCCCAATATTGTTCCCTCATGATTCTTGCGTACGTAAAATCTCATGGGTATATATAAGTTATCAATTTCCACCAATTGGGTGGTGCTCAGGTAGGCCAGTGCGGGCCGTCCATCTATTCTGTTTATCAGAGCCTTCTTGTCGGTGACAGGCAGGGGCATATTGGTAATGGATATTGAGGCTCCCGTGTCCACTAGCATCTCACACTGTCGGCCCCCTACTAGTGCAGACACATATATCCTTCCCTCCTTTTTACTTTGTACAGGGGCCGCCGAACATCACTGGGTGGCTTTGTATGCCTGCCACTTCTGGTATTCCTGTTCTGACAGGGTCCTTGCCTTATTAGGATAGCCATTTTTACCATAGCATGTCGCTTCCAGGTGCCCTTTCTTACCACAATATGTACATTGCTTTACACTGCCTTTCCCTTTGCATTCCCTGGCAAAATGGCCCGGTTTTCCACAATTATGGCAAGTCCCCCTTTTCTGCCCTCCTCCTGTTCCCGTGGCAGAGATATTTTCCTGCTTTATCTTTTTTATTTTCTAAACTGCTAAAGTTTACTGTTTTAGCCTTATTCAAAAGTCCTTTTTACACCTTCACAGATAGCTCACCACTCGCCCAGGAGTTGACCTGATCCCTGAAGGTATTTCTAAATTTAAAACTCTTTTTTTTTTACTGAGCTAGAAGCTTTCGTGTCAAGGTTTTACACAAAGGAAAATGGGAGCGTTTTAAAAGGCATTCTTTATCTCATTCCTAGACTAAATTTATGTCTTTCAACCCAATTGCATGTTTTCTTTCGCAAATAAATTCTTTTTTTTACTACCGGAACCATGTATTTTTTTAATCTTTTACTCAACAAACCTATCCTTTGTGCATTTCCTAGCTCCATAACTTATCATCTGAATATATCCACACCTTCGTTTCTAACTTAAAATGTAATACCATAAGGTTCACAGTTTCTTAAACTTCCCACATACAGGACAATACTACGAAGGGTTAAAAAAAAATTCACTCTGGTGGAGCTAAAACAGGCAGGCAACTCCACACCTTCCCAAGTAGGCTTTCATTCATTCCACAGTCAAAATCACTCGAGTACTCTCTTCATTCAAAATAGACACTCACAAAAGTCTCTCTTCATTCAACAAAGCTTATGTCTGGATCCATATGTCACTTAAGATAGTCACTATCAGCTTTTTTATGGCATTACGTAATTACGCAAGTTACAATTAATGATAGGAATTAATTAATGACCTGGGCAGCCCGCGTTTTACATTCCCTTCCTTACCTTCCATGTTCGCCAGTCTCTGACGTTTCCCTTTGTTTCTGTAATACTCACGGCCACGACTACTCTGTGGAGACCCTTTGTCTTCGCAACACCACCGGAGTTTTCGGCTCTAGGTTGGAGTGATCAGTTCCCTTCCGTACCGACCTTATTTACTAAAGGGACAACTCAAATTGGTTAGTCAACCTCTTCCCGCTATCTACTTACGCGTATCTTATACACTATCCCGACGTGCCCGTACACCTCACTTTTCAGTCTCTAACACCAGATTCCAGATACTGTCTTAAGTATCTGATCGGACAGTATCCTGTTCGTGATGCCATTTTGTTGTGGTAAAATATTTCCGAGACTGTATAATATATAAAGAGAGGTTTATTATATCGGAGACAAAGCTTTGGGAGAAGTGTTAGAGACCCCTGTCTCTGAACCACTTCTCAATTTGGTATCTCCAGTGAGGTTCTTTTATCTTACAAATTACGTCACTTTACATCACATGCTTTAGCACTTTTCTTTAAGTCTAATCATCGCATTACAAGGTTTACAAAGCTTTTCATCCAAGGCTGAACTTTTGATATAAACCAGCCTGCATTGTGACAGAGCATTATAAACAAGTACAGGCTTTCTGGCACCGGTATAGACAAACATCCCACTTAATTATCTCTCCAGTTGTTCATTATCTCACTTTCCTATCTCCATAACTCAAGGCCAGCATACCTTGAAGTCAAACTGTGTTTTTTTTATATCAGTATTGTCCCTTACAAAATTCATTAAAGGGGAAAATAAAAACAAATGTTTGGTCCCGTATACTAGTCAAGTATATGTCCAAAAATCCACTACAACGTGGCGATGCAGGATCTTCGAAGTCCGCGCTCTCATCCGTCGAGAACAGACCCAACAGATTGACGGACAACAATCAGAGCTCCTCAACACCAGATGTAATAGGATCATCCACCGACTCCTGCCCCGTGCCCCCACCTTCTGGCCTCTGTGGCCTTGCCTGGGGCCGCGCTGCTGGTTGAGCTGCAAGACACAAATGAGGTTATTAGAGGAGAAGGGGGTGCTAGGGTGACAAGGTGAGTCCAGCGCTACACACAGCATATGCACAACCAAAGCACCACCGCTCTCAAAATCATCACAGACATCACATTTCATGACCATCAACACATTGTGCATTGCAATGATTTTCATTAGGCCAGCATTATTTCTATGACACTTTTATAAATCATCTATCATATGTGATTGGTCGGATATGAGTCGGTGTGGCATCTATTGACCTTACATCACGCAATAGTGTAAGCTTTATACACGTGGTATCACTTCAGGGTCTGCAGATGCGCCCGTGGCTCTCCGTGGGTGCTTCCCCACGAGTGTGAGCACTCGCTCCTCCATCTCTGTGATGTCGCCGGGGACTGGTGGCACCCCACCCGTTCACCTCTGCACGGACCTCATCGTCGATAGCTTCTTCTGTAAAAGGTGACAGGACGACATGACATGAGATCATTGCTTGATATTATTGTTAGGTACTGATATAACACATAACTGACAGATGTAATCATGATTATTATGATTATTATTATTCTTTACCTAAAGACGTACACCGTGACCGCAGGCTTTGAGTAAAACATTCCCGGTAAAAGTGCAAGATGTCACATCTGCTGATAGTCATTCATGATTGTTACAAATCAAATTATATAAATACATAAGTACATGTAAATCTCAATGTAATACTTACTCTTGCGGATCCCACAAGGTCGTTCCATCGTTTGCAGCATTGGTTGCCCTCACGCACCTCGTTGGTTGCTGATGAGACCAACTCTGCTATCTCGGTCCATATCCTCTGGTAGGCCTTTGGGGTGGGCTTCCCACGCCCTCTCTGTGTCAAATCACCCCAGCGCAACTCGACCTCCTGCAGGAGAGAGGCATTTGCCTCGTCTGAGAATCTCCTGGCTCTTTTGCGGCCTCCAATGTGCTCCTCTCCCACCTCACTGCTCTCTCCAGGGTCAGTCTCCACAGCATGCTGTGATGCCTCCTCCTCTCCCTCCATTATAGGGCAAATTTGGTCAAATATTTGGCTGGTAAAAGCTACTTTTTGTTGCCTACTTGCTGTGAAGCTCTAAAGTCTCCCTCCTTCCTCCCAAAGCAGCCACACCACACCCAGCCACGCCTTCAGTCCCTCTGAGCTCCCTCTCTCTCTGTCTCCTCTTCTGCGCATGTCATGGTGACCCTTGAATCATGGGAATCGAGCATTGCCATGCCGTTGCTAAGGACGGCCACACTTTACGGCAGAAGGTCAAAAAAATTTAATGCTACCGCCCATGTGATATCTTTTATGTATGCAATAACTGTTAAACTGAGTACTGTTTAACTCCAAGAGGTATGACCTTGGCTCTGCTTTATTAAGGCCCAAAGTGACTCATATACAAAATGGCTGGCTTTTTATACTTAGGCTGCACACACGTGCGTGCAACCCAATGGCCTCCAACAGTGCATTCTAGTGGCTAGTGATCCCAAAAGTACATACATGACAATACCCCCTTCTGAGATATTAAAATAGTCTTTTACAAATTGAGATGGTCCAGTGTTTTATGCTCCCAGGTTGACCGTCTCAGTTCAATTCCAGCCTTGGGTGAGTGTTCAAAGTCTGTTGTGACTGGTGGCTGGGTGGCTGACCTGGTGGGAGTGGCAATGGCCATGTCAGGGCTTGAAAGTCCATTTTCATTGAACATGTCAGTGATTGAAAGTCCTGATTCACTGATGATCACTGAGTCCTCTGATGACTGGGAGTAGGTTGGTTGGTCGTCGATTGTCTCTTCCTCCGACTGTTCCGGTTCATCTGTGTGCCACAGCTTTGTCTGATCCATATGTTTCCTGCATGTTTGCCCATTTTTGAGCTTGACAATAAATACTCTGTTGCCCTCCTTGGCCATGACAGCATCAGCGATCCACTTGGGACCCTGACCATAATTCAGAACATATACAGGATCATTTACAGAAATATCGCGTGACACAGCTGCGTGATCGTGATACCCTTGCTGACTTTGTCTTCTATATTCAACATGATTATTCGAGTCAGGGTGCACAAGAGATAGCTTGATCTTAAGACCTCACTTCATCATTAGTTAAGCAGGCGAGACCCCGGTAAGCGTGTGTGGTCTTGTCCTGTAACTAAGCAGTATGCATGACAGGCGGGTCTTGTAAAAGTCGAAGTTTTCTCAAAATTCAAAGATTCCCCCTCTGTGTGAAGAAACCCTAAGGAAGGATCATTTTTTTGGACTCGTTTAAAATGAACTTTGGGATTTTTGAAAGATGCGTGGGTCTGCAAGAGAAAAAGAGCTGCAAATCAGGGGACCATTAACGTCTAAAAAGCCAGTTTTTGGGCATTGCAGCTGTCATAGAAACGTAGAAAATAGGTGCAGGAGTAGGCCATTCGGCCCTTCTAGCCTGCACCACCATTCAATGAGTTCATGGCTGAACATGCAACTTCAGTACCCCATTCCTGCTCTCTCACCATACCCCTTGATCCCCCGAATAGTAAGGACTTCATCTAGCTCCTTTTTGAATATATTTAGTGAATTGGCCTCAACAACTTTCTGTGGTAGGGAATTCCACAGGTTCACCACTCTCTGGGTGAAGAAGTTTCTCCTCATCTCAGTCCTAAATGGCTTCCCCCTTATCCTTAGACTGTGACGCCTGGTTCTGGACTTCCCCAACATTGGGAACATTCTTCCTGCATCTAACCTGTCTAAACCCGTCAGAATTTTAAACGTTTCTATGAGGTCCCCTCTCATTCTTCTGAACTCCAGTGAATACAAGCCCAGTTGATCCAGTCTTTCTTGATAGGTCAGTCTCGCCATCCCGGGAATCAGTCTGGTGAACCTTCGCTGCACTCCCTCAATAGCAAGAATGTCCTTCCTCAGGTTAGGAGACCAAAACTGTCCACAATACTCCAGGTGTGGCCTCACCAAGGCCCTGTACAACTGTAGTAACACCTCCCTGCCCCTGTACTCAAATCCCCTTGCTATGAAGGCCAACATGCCATTTTCTTTCTTAACCGCCTGCTGTACCTGCATGCCAACCTTCAATGACTGATGTACCATGACACCCAGGTCTCGTTGCACCTCCCCTTTTCCTAATCTGTCACCATTCAGATAATAGTCTGTCTCTCTGTTTTTACCACCAAAGTGGATAACCTCACATTTATCCACATTATACTTCATCTGCCATGCATTTGCCCACTCACCTAACCTATCCAAGTCGCTCTGCAGCCTCATAGCATCCTCCTCGCAGCTCACACTGCCACCAAACTTAGTGTCATCCGCAAATTTGGAGATACTACATTTAATCCCCTCGTCTAAATCATTAATGTACAATGTAAACAGCTGGGGCCCCAGCACAGAACCTTGCGGTACCCCACTAGTCACTGCCTGCCATTCTGAAAAGTCCCCATTTACTCCTTCTCTTTGCTTCTGTCTGGGATATTGGAGCTGAACAAATTGTCTGGTGAATTGTGTAAGCTCCAAAACTCTGCTCCCTAGGAGACATTAACATAGCAACAATTGACCCAGAGACAGCCAGCCATAGCTCTAAGCATGAAACCCATCCAGCACATGCATAATGTTAATCACCTATCCAGCCTGCATGGAAAACCCAGGCCGAGGCAGACAACGGAAACACCAAAAATAATTTTTACAATCGTACCTCGAATTCAACAGATCAACACATCCTAAACAGGTTACCGTTAACGAGCCCGCCAAAATTCAACAAAGAATTACCAAGCCCGCCAAAACTAAGACAAGGTTTAATTTGGTGCGCAGATTAGAAAGGCTCTCAAAGTATAATTGAGACCCTGTTTTATAGCCAAGAGACACCTTTGCTTCTACACCAGCTTCGTATGCTTCAGACTTGGCAGACTTTAAGATCAGCACACCAGCTTTCGTTAACCTGGTTCTTCAAAACATCAACCAAGGCAACATCGCAAATGACCAGGATACCAAGCACGCCGCGGCAACAAGAGGCTCAGGAAACAACCACCAAGATATTATCAGCAACCAAATTGGTAATATTGAGCCACCGCGATTAACGATTTCCAAACTGAAGTCAACTCGACGAAAATCCGAAGATTCGCAAGCTGGTTCCACTCTACAAGCTATCCCTGAGCTACTAACGGGTAAAACATTACCTAAAAGAACTTTAAAACCTACTGCTGAAGGAAGAAAGTGGGTACTCACCCCATAAATCCAATACACCCTACCGCATCAGTGGACACCACCCAACTGAAGACTATGCAGTAAGAAGTCTTCCACAACGTTTAGGGTACAGCAAGCAGAACCTAGAGTCCAGCGAACCCCGAAATCAGGAACCACCGCTAATTGTCAATAAAAGGATTGGTGAGCATTATCCCTGTTGCCCTAGAGTTTAACCTAGTCAGATTTAGGTATTGGGAGGTGGGAGGTGTATTATCTTCTGTAACCCCTTTTGTATGTGTAATAAAATGTTCCTTCTTCTAGAGATTGTAAGTTTTGACACTGTACTTTCTTTCCTGAATAAAATCAAAGTTTCTTGCACCAAAACCAGTTGTCCGCTGCACTTTGTCACATCCCCAAATAAATCCAAAGTCTAGAACCCAGGGAGTGGGAGCGATTCGAACCGCTCAGAAGGTCAGAAGTAAACCTGACACCCACATCACCCGCTACAGTCTGCAGTAACCCTTGGGTTACTCGCTTCATACTTTGCTTTATGATTTGGACAGCACATTGGATGCAGGTTTGAACAGTGCTGATCTTACATGTTTGATACCATTGTGTTTCATGAACTCTAAAACTCCTGACTGGTGAAGCACGATCTGTTGTCGCTAACAACGATGTCAGGCAGACCATGTGTCGCAAACATGACTCTGAGATTCTCAATGGTGGCTGTGGATGTGCTGGATGACATGATTATACACTCTATCCACTTCGAATATGCATCCACAACTAAAAACATCTTCCCCAGGAAGGGATCTGCAAAGTCTATGTGAATCCTGGACCATGGTTTAGACGGCCACGACCACAGAGTCAGCAGCGATTCCGCTGGTGCTTTGCTGAGCTGCATCCAAGTGTTGCACTGAAGCACACATGATTCCAGCTCAGATTCAATTCCCGGCCACCATACATGAGACCTGGCGATGGCTTTCATCATTTTCAATGTCGGGATGTGTGCTATGTAGCTCAGGTACAAATTTCTCTCTCCCTTTCTTGGGCATAACAACATGATTGAATAGACAGTTCGTCTTTGCGAAGAATATAAGGTTTGGTCTCCTCGCACATTTGCTTGGGTATGGCAGACCAATCACCTTTGAGGATGCAACTCTTCATCCCCGATAAAATTGGGTCCTGGCTGGTCCACGTCTTAACTTGTTGAGCCGTGACAGGGGTTCCTTCACTCTCAAAAGCATCCATAACTAACAATAGGTCCGTCGGTTGTGGCGTTTCCACCTCCGGTGTGAGCAACAACAGACGGCTCAAAGCATCGGCACAATTCACGGTGCCAGGTCTATGGCGATTGACATAATTATAATCAGATAATGTCAGCGCCCATCTCTTGATTGGGATTGATACCTTTGTTTTCAGAGAACAGTGAAATGAGCAGCTTGTGATCTGTCTCCAGTTCAAACCGAAGACTGAACAGGTACTGATGCATCTTTTTAACCCCATACATACAGGCTAGTGCTTCTTTCTCTACCATGCTGTAGGCTCTTTCCGCTTTAGATAAACTTTTTGAAGCATACGCGACAGGTTGAAGTTTACCCGACTCATTAGCTTAATAGAGTACGCAACCAATTCCATATGACGAAGCATCACAGGCCAATACTAAACATTTACATGGGTCATAATGTACCAGCATGTTTGTTGTTAGAGCAAAGCAGATTAGTGGCTTTCTCAAAATCTCTGTCTTCAGACGCACCCACACCCAGTTATTGCCTTTTCTTAGCCGCATGTGCAGTGGTTCTAATAAGGTGCTCAATTTAGGTAGGAAGTTACCGAAGTAGTTGAGTAGACCCAGGAACGAACACAGCTCCGTTACATTCTGCAGCTTGGGTGCATTCTTGATGGCCTTGGTTTTTGCGTCCGTGGGCCTGATGCCGTCAGCAGCAATTTTCCTCCCCAGGAATTCGACCTCTGGTGCCATGAAGATGCACTTTGAGCGTTTCAGTCTGAGTCCCACTTTGTCCAGACAATGTAGAACCTCTTCCAGGTTGTTCAGATGTTCCTCGGAGTCACGACCTGTGATCAGGATGTCATCTTGGAACATGACGGTTCTGGAAATGGACTTCAGTAGACTCTCGATGTTCCTCTGAAATATTGCTCCAGCCGAGCGAATTCCAAAAGGGCACCTGTGGTAAATAAACAGTCCTTTGTGCATGTTAATGCACGTAAGTCTCTTCGACGTCTCGACCAACTCCTGCATCATATAAGCCGACGTCAAGTCCAGTTTTGTGAACGACTTCCTCCCGGCTAGCGTTGCAAACAAGCCATCAGCCTTCTTTAACAGGTACTGATCCTGGTTCGAAACCCTGTTGATTGTCACTTTTCAGCACAGGAACAATGGGGCTGTCCCATTCATTAAATTCAACCGGTGATATGATCCCTTCACGCTGGAGTCTGTCCAATTCGATTTTGACCTTCTCCCTCATCATGTGCGGGACTGCCCGAGCTTTATGATGGACGGGTCTTGCATCTGAGTCCACGTGGATCTGCACCTTGGCTCCCGTGAAGTTACCGATGCCTGGTTCAAACAGCGAGGGGAACTTGCTCAGTACTTGGGCACATGTGTGTTCCTCCGATGGCAACACCTTGATGTCATTCCAGTCGCATCTGATTTTTTCAAGCCAGTTCCTCCTGAACAGGGTTGGACCATTGCCTGGGACAATACATAGCGGTAACTCCTGAACCGCACCGTCATAGGACACTTTTATTATGGCACTGCCAATCACCATTATGAGTTCTTTGGTGTACGTGCGCAACTTGGCATTGACTGGACTCTGCCTGAGCCTCACATCCTGAGTATCCCACAGCTCGTTGAATGCCCTCTGGCTCATTATCGATTGACTCGCCCCCGTAATCAGTTCCATCGATACCGGTACCCTATTAAATTTCACGTTGATCATTATCGGTTTGCTCTTAGTTAGGAACGAGTATAGTTCATACACTTCCTCCTCTGATATCTCGGATTGCGTATCTGGATTTGCGCTAGCCTGACCATCATCCTCCACGTAGTGTGTTGCAGCACGCTTACTCATCTGCGGACACTTGCGCTGGAGGTAGAAACACAGAAACAGAGAAAATAGATGCAGGAGTGGGCCATTCGGCCCTTCGAGGCTGCACCACCATTCAATATGATCATGGCTGATCATGCAACTTCAGTGCTCCATTCTTGATTTCTCTCCATACCCCTTGATACCTTTAGCCATAAGGACCACATCTAACTCCCTCTTGAATATATCTAATGAACTGGCCTCAACAACTTTCTGTGGTAGAGAATTCCACAGGTTCACAATTCTCTGAGTGAAGAAGTTTCTCCTCATCTCGGTCCTAAATGGTTTACCCCTTATCCTTAGACTGTGACCCCTGGTTCTGGACTTCCCCAACATCGGGAACATTCTTCCTGCATCTAACCCGTCCAATCCCGTCAGAATTTTATATGTTTCTATGAGATCCCTCTCATTCTTCTAAATTCCAGTGAATATAAGCCTAGTCGATCCAATCTTTCTTCATATGTCAGACCTGCCATCCCAGGAATCAGTCTGGTGAACCTTCGCTGCACACCCTCAAGAGCAAGAACGTCCTTCCTCAGATTAGGAGACCAAATCTATACACAATATTCAAGGTGTGGCTTCACCAAGGCCCTGTACAACTGCAGTAAGACCTCCCTGCTCCTATACTCAAATCTTCTCGCTATGAAGGCCAACATGCCATTTGCCTTCTTCGCCGCTTGCTGTACCTGCATGCCAACTTTCAATGACTGATGTACCATGACACCCAGGTCTCGTTGTACCTCCCCTTTTCCTAATCTGTCACCATTCAGATAATAGTCTGTCTCTCTGTTTTTACCACCAAAGTGGATAACCTCACATTTATCTACATTATACTGCACCTGCCATGCATTTGCCCGCTCACCTAACCTGTCCAAGTCACCCTGCAGCCTCTTAGCATCCGCCTCACAGCTCATACTGCTATTCAGCTTCGAGTCATCTGCAAACTTGGAGATATTACATTCCTTTGTCAAAATCATTAATGTATATTGTAAATAGCTGGGGTCCCAGCACTGACCCCTGCGGTACCCCACTAGTCACTGCCTGCCATTCTTAAAAGGACCCGTTTATTCCTACTCTTTGCTTTCTGTCTGCCAACCGGTTCTCGATCCACATCAATACATTACCCCCAATACCATGTGCTTTAATTTTTCACAATAATCTTTTGTGTGGGACCTTGTCAAAAGTCTTTTGAAAGTCCAAATACACCACATCCACTGGTTCTCCCTTGTCCACTCTACTAGTTACATCCTCAAAAAATTCTAGAAGATTTGTCAAGCATGATTTCCCTTTCATAAATCCATGCTGACTTGGACCGATCCTGCCACTGCTTTCCAAATGCGCGCTATTACATCTTTAATAATTGATTCCATCATCATCATCATCATAGACAGTCCCTCGGAATCGAGGAAGACTTGCTTCCACTCTTAGCATGAGTTCTTGGGTGGCTATACAGTCCAATACGAGAGCCACAGTCTCTGTCACAGGTGGGACAGATAGTCATTGAGGGAAAGGGTGGGCAGGGAGCCTGGTTTGTCGCACGCTCCTTCCACTGCCTGCCCTTGATTTGTGCATGCAGACCAATTTTTCCCCACTACTGATGTCAGGCTAACCGGTCTACAATTCCCTGTTTTCTCCCTCCCTCCTTTTTTAAAAAGTGGGGTAGCATTAGCTACCCTCCAATCCATAGGAACTAATCCACAGTCGAAAGAAAGTTGGAAAATGACCACCAATGCATCTAGTATTTCTAGGGCCACTTCCTTAAGTACTCTGGGATGCAGACTATCAGGCCCTGGGGATTTATCGGCCTTCAATCTCATCAATTTCCCTAACAGAATTTCCTGACTAATAAGGCTTTCCTTCAGTTCCTCCTTCTCCTGGACCCTCGGTCCCTTACTATTTCCGGAAGGTTATTTGTGTCTTCCTTAGTGAAGACAGAACCAAAGTATTTGTTAAATTGGTTTGCCATTTCTTTGTTCCCCATTACGAATTCACCTGATTCTGACTGCAAGGGACCTACATTTGTCTTACTAATCTTTTTCTCTTCACATATCTATAGAAGCTTTTATGGTCAGTTTTTATGTTCCTGGCAAGCTTCCTCTCATACTCTATTTTCCCCCTCCTGATTAAACCTTTGTCCTCCTCTGCTGAATTCTAAATTTCTCCCAGTCCTGAGGTTTGCTACTTTTTCTGGCCAATTTATATGCCTCTTCCTTGGATTTAACACTATGCCTAATTTCCTTTGTTTGCCACGGTTGAGCCACCTTCCCCGTTTTATTTTTATCCCAGACAGGGATGTACAATTGTTTGAAGTTCATCCATGTGATCTTTAAATGTCTGCCATTGTCTATCCACCGTCAACCCTTTAGAAACATAGAAACATAGAAAATAGGTGCAGGAGTAGGCCATTCGGCCCTTCGAGCCTGCACCGCCATTCAATGAGTTCATGGCTGAACATGCAACTTCAGTACCCCATTCCTGCTTTCTCACCATACCCCTTGATCCCCCGAGTAATAAGGACTACATCCAACTCCTTTTTGAATATATTTAGTGAATTGGCCTCAACAACTTTCTGTGGTAGAGAATTCCACAGGTTCAGCACTCTCTGGGTGAAGAAGTTTCTCCTCATCTCAGTCCTAAATGGCTTACTCCTTATCCTTAGACTGTGACCCCTGGTTCTGGACTTCCCCAACATTGGGAACATTCTTCCTGCATCTAACCTGTCTAAACCCGTCAGAATTTTAAACGTTTCTATGAGATCCCCTCTCATTCTTCGGAACTCCTGTGATACAAGCCCAGTTGATCCAGTCTTTCTTGATATGTCAGTCCCGCCATCCCGGGAATCAGTCTGGTGAACCTTCGCTGCACTCCCTCAATAACAAGAATGTCCTTCCTCAAGTTAGGAGACCAAAACTGTACACAATACTCCAGGTGTGGCCTCACCAAGGCCCTGTACAACTGTAGTAACACCTCCCTGCTCCCTGTACTCAAATCCCCTTGCTATGAAGGCCAACATGCCATTTGCTTTCTTAATCGCCTGCTGTACCTGCATGCCAACCTTCAATGACTGATGTACCATGACACCCAGGTCTCGTTGCACCTCCCCTTTTCCTAATCTGTCACCATTCAGATAATAGTCTGTCTCTCTGTTTTTACCACCAAAGTGGATAACCTCACATTTATCCACATTATACTTCATCTGCCATGCATTTGCCCACTCACCTAACCTATCCAAGTCACTCTGCAGCCTCATAGCATCCTCCTCGCAGCTCACACTGTCACCCAACTTAGTGTCATCCGCAAACTTGGAGATACTACATTTAATCCCCACGTCTAAATCATTAATGTACAGAGTAAACAGCTGGGGCCCCAGCACAGTACCTTGCGGTACCCTACTAGTCACTGCCTGCCATTCTGAAAAGTACCCATTTACTCCTATTCTTTGCTTCCTGTCTGCCAACCAGTTCTCAATCCACGTCAGCACACTACCCCCAATCCCATGTGCTTTAACTTTGCACATTAGTCTCTTGTGTGGGACCTTGTCGAAAGCCTTCTGAAAGTCCAAATACACCACATCAACTGGTTCTCCCTTGTCCACTCTACTGGAAACTTCCTCAAAAAATTCCAGAAGATTTGTCAAGCATGATTTCCCTTTCACAAATCCATGCTGACTTGGACCTATCATGTCACCTCTTTCCAAATGCACTGCTATGACATCCTTAATAATTGATTCCATCATTTTACCCACTACCGATGTCAGGCTGACCGGTCTATAATTCCCTGTTTTCTCTCTCCCTCCTTTTTTAAAAAGTGGGGTTACATTGGCAACCCTCCACTTCATAGGAACTGATCCAGAGTCTATGGAATGTTGGAAAATGACTGTCAATGCATCCGCTATTTCCAAGGCCACCTCCTTAAGTACTCTGGTATGCAGTCCATCAGGCTCTGGGGATTTATCGGCCTTCAATCCCATCAACTTCCCCAACACAATTTCCCGACTAATAAGGATTTCCCTCAGTTCCTTCTTCTTACTAGACCCTCTGACCCCTTTTATATCTGGAAGTTTGTTTGTGTCCTCCTTAGTGAATACCGAACCAAAGTACTTGTTCAATTGGTTTGCCATTTCTTTGTTCTCAGTTATGACTTCCCCTGATTCTGACTGCAGGGGACCTACGTTTGTCTTTACTAACCTTTTTTTTTACATATATATAGAAGCTTTTGCAGTCCGTCTTAATGTTCCCTGCAAGCTTCCTCTCGTACTCTATTTTCACTGCCCTAATCGAACCCTTTGTTCTCCTCTGCTGAGTTCTAAATTTCTCCCAGTCCCCGGGTTCGCTGCTATTTCTGGCCAATTTGTATGCCACTTCCTTGGCTTTAATACTATCCCTGATTTCCCTCGATAGCCACGGTTGAGCAACCTTCCTTTTTTATTTTTACGCCAGGCAGGGATGCATAATTGTTGTAGTTCATCCATGCGGTCTCTAAATGTCTACCATTGCCCATCCACTGTCAACCCCTTAAGTATCATTCGCCAATCTATCTTAGCCAATTCACGCCTCATACCTTCAAAGTTGCCCTTCTTTAAGTTCTGAAACATGGTCTCTGAATTAACTGTTTCATTCTCCATCCTAATGTAGAATTCCACCATATTATGGTCAATCTTCCCTAAGGGGCCTCGCACAACGAGATTGCTAATTAATCCTGTCTCATTACACAACACCCAGTCTAAGATGGCCTCCCCCCTAGTTGGATCCTCGACATATTGATCTAGAAAACTATCCCTTATGCACTCCAGGAAATCCTCCTCCACCGTATTGCTTCCAGTTGGGTTAACCCAATCTATATGCATATTAAAGTCACCCATGATAACTGCTGTACCTTTCTTGCATGCATCCCTAATTTCCTGTTTGATGCCCTCCCCAACATCACTACTACTGTTTGGAGGTCTGTACACAACTCCCACTAACTTTAAGTATCATTCGCCAGTCTATCGTAACCAATACAAGTCTCATACCATCAAAGTTACCTTTCTTTAAGTTCAGGACCCTAGTCTCTGAATTAACTGTTTCACTCTCCACCTTAAGGAAGAATTCTACCATATTATGGTCACTCTTCCCCAAGGGTCCTCGCACAACAAGATTCCTAATTAATCCTCTCTTATTACTCAACACCCAGTCTAGGATGGCTAGCTCTCTAGTTGGTTCCTCAACATATTGGTCTAAAAAACCATCCCTTATACATTCCAAGAAATCCTCCTCCACCGTAATGCTACCAGTTTGGTTAGCCCAAACTACATGTAGATTAAAGTCACCCATGATAACTGCTGTACCTTTATTGTACACATCCCTAATTTCCTGTTTGATGCCATCCCAACCTCACTACTGCTGTTTGGTGGTCTGTACACAACTCCCAATAGCGTTTTCTGCCCTCTGGTGTTCCGCAGCTCCACCCGTACAGATTCCATATCATCCAAGCTAATGTCCTTCCTTACTATAGCGTTAATCTCCTCTTTAACCAGCAACGTTGCCCACCTCCTTTTCCTTTCTTTCTATCCTTCCTGAATATTGAACAGCCCTGGATGTTGAGTTCCCAGCCTTGGTCACCCTGGAGCCATGTCTCTGTAATCCCAATTACATCATATCCATTAACAGCTATCTGCGCAGTTAATTCAGCCACCTTATTACAAATACTCCTCGCATTGCGGCTCAGAGCCTTCAGGCTTGTTTTTTTAACACTCTATGTCCTTTTAGAATGATGTTGTAATGTGGCCCTTTTTGATTTTTGCCTTTGATTTCCACTTTTCCTTATCTCCTTTCTACCTTTTGCTTCTGCCCCCATTTTACTTCCCTCTATCTCCCTGCCGAGTGTCCCTTCCCCCTGACATATTAGTTTAAACCCTCCCCAGCAGCACTAGCAAACACTCCCCCTAGGACATCGGTTCTGGTCCTGCCCAGGTGCAGACCATCCGGTTTGTACTGGTCCCATCTATCCCAGAACTGGTTCCAATGTCCCAGGAATTTGAATCCTTCCCTCTTACACCATTCCTCAAGCCACATATTCATCTGAGCTATCCTGCTATTTCTACTTTGACTTGCATGCGGCACTGGTAGCAATCCTGAGATTACTACCTTTGAGGTCCTACTTTTTAATTTAACTCAAGCTCCTTAAATTCAGCTTGGAGGACCTCATCCCATTTTTCTACCTATATCGTTAGTACCTGTATGCACCACAACTCTCCCCCTCCAGAATGCCCTGCAGCCGCTCTGGGACATCCTTGACACTTGCACCAGGGATACCCCACTCTTAGACAGCCTTTGCAACTATATTGCTTCAATCGGCACCGTTTCTTGCCGGTGATTTCCCCCACAATGCCAACACGGAAAAATTGGATTCATTCCCGCTGGCGGACTTTGGGCAGCCACAAGTTTCACGTACGTAGTCAGGTAGGCCCTGCCATGTGCCACCCTGCCGACCGCTGAATTGATCACAGTTACAGTACTTGCCATGTTTTGATTTTTCACTGATATCTGCTTTAGACTTCTATCATCGTCATGCATGACTGAGCGATCGTGATGGCCCTGTTCAAGTCCAACGTCTCCACCACCAGTAGGTTACACAGGATCACCTCGTGGTTGATGCCTATTACAAAGAAGTCTCACAGCATATCTGTCAACACAGCCCCGAAATTACACGGTCCCGCTAGACGTCTCAGGTCGGCAACGAATTCCGCCGTATTCTGGCCCTCTGAGCGAACATGCGTGTAAAATCTGTATCTCGAGATGATGATGCCTTTGTCTGGCTTAAAGTGGTCCTGTACCAGTGTACACAATTCTTCATACGTCTTCTCTGTTGGACTCACAGGCAGGAGTAATTCTTTATCAGACCATAAATTTTTGGACGGCAAACCGTGAGGAACACCGCCCGGTGCCGATCTGCGTCGCCGACCTCCTCCATTTTGTTGGCCACGAAGAACTGGCTCAAACTGCCCAATCTTCTCCTTCCACAAATCACTCCAACAATCCAATTGTGCTCATTTTTGCAAGCAAAGGTTCTTGTTGCCTCGTCACCAAATATTGTGTATGTAATAACCGTTAGACTGAGTGCTGTTTAACTCCAAGAGATATGACCTTGGCTCTGCTTTATTAAGGCCCAAAGTGACTAATATACAAAATGGCTGGCCTTTCTTACTTGGGCTGCACACCTGTGCATGCAGCCCAATGGCCTCCAACAGTGACACCATCTAGCGGGTCAACACGATCAATGGCCACTGCTCCTACAACAGGACGCCTCCTATAATGATGAGGGTCCTACTCAACGGGATATCTGTCGACATGGAGCTGGATACGGGAGCGAGTCAATCTCTCATGGGCGCTCAACAATTTGAACAACTGTGGCCGCATAAAAGAGACAGACCAAAACTCACAAGGATCGACACCACACTAAGGACCTATACCAAAGAAATCGTACCAGTCCTCGGCAGCGCCATGCTCTCTGTCACACGCAAAGGGACAGTGAACCGACTTGTCATTAGAGGAACGGACCTCCTGCTCAACAGTTATAAAGCGATTTGAACATCTCTTTCAGCTTGGTGTGTGCACTTTCAAAGGGGCCAAAGTCAAAATCTACATCACACAGGATGCTAGACCGGTCCATCACAAGGCCAGAGCTGTACCCTATATGATGAGGGAAAAGATTGAACACGAACTAGACAGGCTTCTGCGGGAAGGCATTATATCACCTGTGGAATTTAGTGACTGGGCAAGTCCCATCGTCGCAGTCATGAAGCCTGATGGATCCGCACGAATCTGTGGGGACTACAAATCTACCATAAACAGAGTCTCCCTACAGGACCAGTACCCGCTGCCCAGAGTGGAGGACTTATTTGCCACATTGGCTGGAGGTAAACTTTTCTCAAAATTAGACCTCACATCTGCGTATATGACACAAGAATTGACCAAGGAATCCAAGCTACTCACCACCATCAACACACATCGAGGCCTTTTCATGTACAATCGATGCCCATTCGGCATCAGGTCGGCAGTTGCCATATTCCAGCGCAACATGGAGAGTCTGCTCAAGTCCATCCCGGGGACGGTTGTATTTCAAGACGACATACTTATCACGGGAAGGGACACCGACTCCCATCTCCGTAATTTGGAGGAAGTACTAAAGTGGTTGGATCGGGTAGGCCTACGAGTCAAGAAATCCAAGTGCCTGTTTCTCGCACCCGAGGTTGAATTTTTGGGCAGAAGGATTGCCGCTGATGGAATCCGCCCAACAGAGTCCAAAACAGAAGCAGATTTACCAACAACACTGCGGAACCAGAGGCAGAATACAATGTGGAACTCGCACCACACCTGGTGGACAGACAGAGGGAACAACCTGAGGAAAGGGCAATCCCAACAGACAGCCCAGGCGAGTCAACAACAATCACACCAATCGAAACAGACAGCCCAGGCGTGATACCAGCAACCACACCCAAAGAAAAACAGACACTAAGGCAAACAACTGAACCACAACTCAGAACCTCCAAGCGAAAGCGTAGACCACCTGAGAGACTGAACCTATAAAGAAAATAAGACCTTGGGTGAGGGTGATGTCATGTACCTTACATTATTATATATAACTGTATCCTAACATGCTGTACATGACTGTAATAAGATATGACCTGTAACCACCAGCATACCTTACCACCAGGGGTGCACTTGCAAGAGACAGGTATATAAGGACAGGTCTCAGACAAGTGCAGCATTCCAGAGCTGTGAAATAAAGGTGCAGGTCCAGAGTGACCTTGACTTCACTACATGCCTCGTGTGAATCTGTACTGAGGGGACAGGACTTTACAGAAAGCATTGTCTCACTGTCAAATGTAAGCCCAGAGAGATTCAGAAATCTTACAAGGGCTACAGATGAAGAGCTGGAAAGTGGGATTAGGCTGGATAGCTTTTTGTCGGCCGGCGTGGACACATTGGGTTGAAATGGTCTCCTTCTGTGCTGTAAATTTCTACTTTCTCAATGGTGAAAAGCTAGAAACAGTGGAGGTCCAAAGAGACTTGTGGGTCCAGGTACATAGATGATTAAAATGTCATGGACAGGAACAGAAAATAATCAAAGAGGCTAATGGAATGCTGGCCTTTATATCTAGAGGACTAGAATACAAGAAGTTATGCTGCAGCAGTACAAAGCCCTGGTTAGACCACGTCTGGAGCACTGTGAGCAGTTCTGGGCCCCACACCTGAGGGAGGATATATTGGCCTTCGAGAGAGTGCAGCGTAGGTTTACCAGAATGATTCCTGGAGGAGAGATTACACAAACTAGTGTTGTATTTGTTGAATTTAGAAGTTTAAGGATTGATTTGATCGAAGTTTTCAGGATATTAAGGGGAATGGATAGGGTAGATAGAGAGAAACTATTTCTGCTCGTTGGGGAGTCTAGGACTAGGGGGCATAGTCTAAATATTAGAGTCAGAGCTTTCAGGAGTGAAATTAGGAAACATTTCTACACACACAGGGTGGTAGAAATTTGGAATTACCTTCTGCAAATGGCAATTGATGCTGGGTCAAATGTTAATTTTAAATCCAAGATTGTTACATTTCGGTTAACCAATGGTATTAAAGGATATGGGCCAAAGGCGGGTATATGGAGTTAGGTCGCAGATCAGCCATGGTCTCATTGAATGACAGAACAGGCTCGAGGAGCTAAATTGCCTATTCCTGTTCCTATGTTCCTAGATGGTTTATATGTGTTGCACATGGAAAGTAAGAGATGTTTTATATATGGGACACAGAGAGAGCCAGAGATGGGTTTTTTAAGGGACACAGAGAGAGTCAGAGATATTTTATATATGGGACACAGAGAGAGTCAGAGATGGTTTATATATGGGACACAGAGAGAGTCAGAGATGGTTTATATAAGGGACACAGAGAGAGTCAGAGATGGTTTATATATGGGACACAGAGAGAGTCAGAGATGGTTTATATATTGGACACAGAGAGAGTCAGAGATGGTTTATATATGGGACACAGAGAGAGTCAGAGATGGTTTATATATGGGACACAGAGAGAGTCAGAGATGGTTTATATAAGGGACACAGAGAGAGTCAGAGATGGTTTATAAAAGGGACACAGAGAGAGTCAGAGATGGTTTATATAAGGGACACAGAGAGAGTCAGAGATGGTTTATATATGGGACACAGAGAGAGTCAGAGATGTTTTATATATGGGACACAGAGAGAGTCAGGGATGGTTTATATATGGGACACAGAGAGAGTCAGAGATGTTTTATATATGGGACACAGAGAGAGTCAGAGATGGTTTATATATGGGACACAGAGAGAGTCAGAGATGGTTTATATATGGGACACAGAGAGAGTCAGAGATGGTTTATATATGGGACACAGAGAGAGTCAGAGATGGTTTATATATGGCAGTCTGTGTGGCCCCACCCTGCGAGCACCATCGGAGCAGGCCGGGGAGTGGAAGGAGCAGTGTGGTGGCGTACCACTCCGGGGAGCAGCAGGTACTGGAGCAGGAGAGCGACGGCAGTGAAGAGTGACGTCACCAAGATCCAGGTCGCTGATTGGAGCGTGGGCAGGTACATCAGGAGCGACGAGGTCAGGGCGAAGCAGCTGCGAGAGATTGTAGAGGGATGTGATCAGGGCCCAGGAGAGACGAGGGCCCAGGGGCAGCGCAGTCCAGCCCACACTGTGCGATATGTGTCCGTGCAGCAGAGCTGGTCTCCAGTCGTCTTGGTTAATCCTTGCCACTGGACCAAGACCTAGCTCTGTCAAGCCCGTGTGGTGGCTGGTGTGCAACGGCCACCACACGTTAAAAAAATCCACGCACAGGCATCTTCCACCCTTCAGGATGTAGTTCGGGACCTGGAATATTAGGTCCTTCATTGAAACACCTGTGAACTTTTTGACGTGGAAGCAAGTCATCCTCGGTTCGAGGGACTGCGTATGATGATGATGATGATATATGGGACACAGAGTCAGAGATGGTTTATATATGGGACACAGAGAGTGTCACCCTTGCCAGGGTACTGGCCATATTTACTTTCCACGCTGGATGGTATTTTAGCTCCACTCTCACTCCTTCAGGGCTTGCATTTACTTACTGATACTAAGCTCCATTTTAGACCCTTTGGGAGGCAGTGAGTTCCTTGGAAGTCATTAAAGCTGTGGATTTATTTGGCACGGGCCCGAGCAAATAACGGTTCAAAAAAAATACATAACCAAAAGTCTAAACATTAGTGGAAGATTTTGTGAAATGCAGTACACCCGAGAGACCCGTGCAATTTTTCCGCACAACATTCGCTAAATACTTCACTGATTACAGAATATTACTGGTTCACTGCAACATGTCTGAAAATATATTTTCTAACAAAAACAACTGCATTTGAAAAATTAAGCACTGATCAAAGACTTTAGCAAGAAGACGGCATGATCCGTGTAACAACGGAGCGTAAGGGCAGAGGAGGGTAGCCACGGCTGGAGAGCGGGTCTCAGATTCTGTCCCACGCTCCTTGTCTCCATTCCTCAAAGTTATTCCCAGCTCAGGGCCCCGTGAGGAAGCCGGGCTATCACCTGAGAGGTGGTCAGTCTGCTCCTGCCCCACACCTCACCGTAGACAGCTCGTAGGAGAAGGACCCACGCGTTCAACAGTATATGGATATGAAGAATCTTTTTCTGGGATCCTTTGCCCTCAAAGCACCCGTCCAAATTGGATGGTGTCAGGGGAACCTGGCTGGTCCTTTTATGGATAAAGCTGGCTAGTGAATGTCAGCCGACTCTTCAACCGTGGAAGGTATCACACCTGAGCCCAACTCTAACCTCACCTAACACACATACACACATGCACACCGTTAAACACATGAACATATACACACATAAACACACTGTTACACTCGTATAGATACACGCACACCAATGTATCATCATCATAGGCAGTCCCTCATATCGAGGATGACTTGCTTCCACGCCAAAAAGGGATGAGTTCACAGGTGGTTCAATGAAGGACCTGACATTCCAGATCCCGAACTACATCTTGAAGGGTGGAAGCTGCCAGTACGTGGATTTTTTAATGTGCGTTGGCCATTGCACACCAGCCACCACACGGGCTTGACAGAGCTAGGTCTTGGTCCAGTGGCGAGGGTGACTGGAGACCAGCTCTGCTGCACGGACCCAGTGCGCACACATATCGCAGTGTGGGCTGGCCCGTGCTGCCCCTGGGCCCTCGCCTCTTCTGGGCTCCGTAACTCACGCCTCTCCTGGGCGCTAATCACGTCGCTCTGCAATCTGGATTGGACGTCACCATAACCCAGGTGGCTGATTGGAGAGTGAGCAGTTTCAGCAGGAGCGGTGAGGTTGGGGCGGCAGAGCGGCCAGAGATTGCAGAGCGACCAATACACTCGCACAAACAAACACACGCCACCGATATGCACGTACACATATACACAAACACACACAAGCACTTACCTGTGCATTCTTGGGATGTGGGCGTCGCTGGCCAGGCCAGCATTTATTGTCCATCCCTACTTACCGTTCTTGAAGCGCTGCAGTCCCTGTGGTGAAGGTACTCCCACAGTGCTGTTGGGGAGGGAGTTCCAGGATTTTGACCCAGCGACGATCGTGCCAAGGTGAGGTGAGGCAGGGAAGGTTAGGAGTAGCGAGTAATCCCTGCCTATCATCACATGACCACTGGGGGGGAGTGAAAGGGGTGGCAAGGCATCTGCTCAGCAGCACCATTCCTCAACTGGGGGGGGGGGCAGTCACTCAACTTACATGACATTTGGTTCTCCTTGTCACCGTCTTGTAATGAGCCCAGAGTTAGTGCATGGTTATCATTTTGGGGACATTACATGAGAATAGGTGAGGGGAGGGCACCACCTTCTGACCAAAATTACTGCCCTCTTCTTCAGATAGACAACCAACTATATGTGTGCGCACGTGTGTGGAAGTGGGTGTGTATATGTGTACTGAATTTCTTCACCAGCCCCTCTGAAACCCGTGACCTCTACCACCTAGAAGGACAAGGGCAGCAGGCGCATGGGAACACCACCACCTCCATATTCCCCTCCAAGTTACACACCATCCTGACTTGGAAGTACATCACCATTCCTTCATCGTCGCTGGGTCAATATCCTGGAACTCCCTCCCTAACAGCACTATGGGAGCACCTCCACCACACGGACTGCAGTGGTTCAAGAAGGTGGTTCACCACCACCTTCTCAAGGGGCAATTAGGGATGGGCAATAAATGCCGGCCTTGCCCACATCCCATGAATGAATTTTTTTTTAAGTGTGTGTGGAAGTATGTGTATGTAGAAGTATGTGTGTGTGTGTATGTGTGTGTAGAAGTGTGTGTGTGTGTGTGTTGTGTATGTGTGTGTATGTGTGTGTAGAAGTGTGTGTGTGTGTGTTGTGTATGTGTGTGTAGAAGTGTGTGTGTGTGTGTGTGTATGTGTGTGTGTATGTGTGTGTGTATGTGTGTGTAGAAGTGTGTGTGTGTGTGTATGTGTGTGTGTGTGTGTATATGTGTGTTGTGTATGTGTGTGTAGAAGTGTGTGTGTGTGTGTGTGTGCGTGCGTATGTGTGTGTAGAAGTGTGTGTGTGCGACAGGCTTCAAATCTTGTGCACATGCGTGTGTGTGTGTGCGTACATGTATGTACATGGGACTGTGCATGTACACATTTTCTGAACAGGGCCAGCCTGCTTTGGGTTAAGTGTTGATGTAATATTTGACAATCAGACTCGGCTCTATGAACGGAAACCACTGCATGTTTCTGTAGCCTTGACAGTCTTGTTTAGTCGAGGAATCAGCCAAACCCGTCCAGGAGTTCAGTACAGAACTGCACTGTCAGGAGATTTCAGTGGCACACGGCTCCTGCAGTGGAGGCAGCTGGTCGGGAACCTGGAATGCTGCACAGACTTCCCGCTAGAAGGTAACAGGTATTTAAATTTATCCGCCGCACAATCTCATACACTATTACATGGACTGTTACAGGAAAGAAAGACTTACATTTATATAGCGCCTTTCACGACCACCGGTGTCCCAAAGTGCTTCGCAGCCAATGAAGTACTTTTTTGAAGTGCAGTCGCTGTTGTAATGTAGGAAACCCAGCAGCCAATTTGTGCACATCAAGCTCCCACAAACAGCAATGTGATAATGACCAGATCATCTGTTTTCAGTTATGTTAGTTGAGGGATACATATTGCATTATTACATGAGTTATTACATGCATTATTACATGCATAATTACATACACTATTACTTGCATTATTCAGCATCATCATAGGCAGTCCCTCGGAATCGAGGAAGACTTGCTTCCACTCCCAAAGTGAGTTCTTTGATGACTGAACAGTCCGATACGAGAACCACGGACCCTGTTACAGGTGGGACAGACAGTCGTCGAGGGAAGGGGTGGGTGGGGCTGGTTTGCCGCGCGCTCCTTCCGCTGCCTGCGCTTGGCCTCTTCATGCTCTTTGCGTTGAGACTCGAAGAGCTCGACGCCCCCCTGGATGTACTTTCTCCATCTCGGGCGGTCTGCGGCCAGGGTCTCCCAGGTGTCAGTGGTGATGTCGCACTTTATCCGGGAGGCTTTGAGGGTGTCCTTATAATGTTTCCGCTGTCCTCCTTTGGCTCGTTTACCATGAAGAAGCTCCGCATAAAGCATTTGCTTAGGGAGTCTCGTATCTGGCATGCGAACTATGTGGCCTGCCCAGCGAAGCTGATCGAGTGTGGTCACTGCTTCGATACTGGGGATGTTAGCCTGGTCGAGGACACTGATGTCAGTGCGCCTGACATCCCGGGGGATTTGCAGGATCTTGCGGAGACATCGTTGGTGATATTTCTCCAGCGACTTGAGGTGCCTTCTATACATCGTCCATATCTCAGATCCATACAGGAGGGCGGGTATTACTACAGCCCTGTAGACCATCAAGACTCTGCCTTTGACTCGACTCCATCCCGCAGCACGCGACCCGCCACCAACTCAGTGAAACTCCAACGTTGCACGAGGTAGGCAAAGCCATAAAACAGCTCAAGAATAACAAGGCTACGGGTGCGGATGGAATCCCTGCTGAGGCGTTAAAGTATGGCGGAGAGGCGCTGTTGGCGCGAATACATGACCTCATCTCTCTCATCTGGAGGGAGGAGAGCATGCTGGGAGATCTGAGAGATGCAGTGATTGTGACCATTGCATTATTACATGCATTGTTACATGCACCATTACATACACTATTACTTGCATTATTACATGTACCATTACATGCCCAATGCTTCTTCTTCTCTTCTTCTTATTCAGTCCCTCGGAGTCGAGGATGACTTGCTTCCACATTAAAATGAGTTCTAAGCTGACTGATGAGACTAATGCGGGATCTGCAGTCTCAGGTGGGGCAGATGGTTGTTGGCGAGATGGGTGGGTGAGGTGGTTGATTTGTCATACGCTCCTTCCGCTGTCTGTACTTGGCTTCCGCTTGCTCCCGGCGAAGAAACTCGAGATGTTCGCCATCGTTTCTTCTCCATTTTGAGCGGCCGGAGATTCCCAAAAGTCAGTGGAGGTATTACATTTTTTCAAGGAGGCTTTGAAGGTGTCCTTGAATCAAAGAGCAAATTATTATTTAAATGGAGAAAGATTGCAAAGTGCTGCAGTACAGCGGGACCTGGGGGTCCTGGTGCATGAAACACAAAAGGTTAGTACGCAGATACAGCAAGTGATCAGGAAGGCCAATGGTATCTTGGCCTTTATTGCAAAGGGGATGGAGTATAAAAGCAGGGAAGTCTTGCTACAGCTGCATAAGATATTGGTGAGGCCACACCTGGAATACTGCGTGCAGTTTTGGTTTCCATATTTACGCAAGGATATACTTGCTTTGGAGGCAGTTCAGAGAAGGTTCACTTGGTTGATTCCGGGGATGAGGGGGTTAACTTATGAGGAAAGGTTGAGTAGGTTGGGCCGCTACTCATTGGAATTCAGAAGAATGCGAGGTGATCTTATCGAAATGTTTAAGATTATGAGGGGGCTTGACAAGGTGGATGCAGAGAGGATGTTTCCACTGATGGGGGAGACTAGAACTGGAGGGCATAATCTTAGAATAAGGGGCCGCCCATTCAAAACAGAGATGAGGAGAAATTTATTTTCTGAGGGCTGTAAATCAGTGGAATTCACTGCCTCAGAGAGCTGTGGAAGCTGGGACATTGAATACATTTAAGATAGAAATCGACGGTTTCTTAACCGATAAGGGAATAAGGGATTATGGGGAGCGGGCAGGGAAGTGGAGCTGAGTCCATGATCAGATCAGCCATGATCGTATTAAATGGCGGAGCAGGCCCGAGGGACCGTGTGGCCTACTCCTGCTAATATTTCTTATGCTCTTATTTTCCCAGACATAGCTCGTTGTAGAGCGCTTGTTTCGAGACTCTAGTTTCGGGCATGCACACAATGTGGCCCGCCCATCAAATTTGATCGAGTGTGGTCAGTGCTTCGATGCTGGGGATGCTGGCTTGAGAGAGAACACTGATGTTGGTGCGTCTGTCCTGAAAATTAATTTGCAGGATTTTGCGGAGGCAGCATTGGTGGTACTTCTCCAGTGCTTTGAAGTGCCTACTGTATATAGTCCATGTCTCTGAAACATATAGGAGGGTGGGTATCACTACTGCTCTGTAGATCATAAGATTGGTGCCGGGTTTGAGATCCTGGTCTCCGAACACACGTTTCCTCAGGCTGCACTGGCACACTGAAGGTGGACTTCGTCATCGATGTTTGCCCTTGCTGATCGATCGTGGGCTCCCAAGGTATGGGAAGTGGTCTCATCGTGGATTTTGATAATCGGGGAGCAATACTGTGTGGCGGGGGCAGGTTGGTAGAGCACCTTTGTCTTACCGATGGTTAATATGAGGCCCAGACTCTCCAACGCTTCACTGAAGGCGCCATCTGCATACTGTAATTCAGTGACAGAGGTTGAAACAACCTTGGATCCAGACTGGAGATGTCGGAGGTTGAACAATTTTCTGCTTGTCCTGTAGATTAACCCTACCCCAGCGGGGAGCTTGTTAAAGGTGAGATGAAGCATTGCAGCGAGGAAGATTGAGAGGAGCGTTGGTGGGATGACACAGCCCTGCTTGACCCCGGTCTGCACTTGTATTGCGTCTATGGTGGATCCATTGGTAATAAACATGACTTGCATGTCATGGTAAAGCAGGCGGAGGATGGTGACAAATTTTTGAGGACAACCGACTTTGAGAAGGACACTCCATAATTCCTCACATGCATTATTACATGCACTATTAAAAACATTATTACATGCATTATTACATGCATTGTTACATGCATTATTACATGCATTGTTACATACATTATTACATACATTATTACATACACTATTACAAGCATTGTTACATACATTGTTACGTATATTGTTACATACATTATTACATACATTATTACATGCACTATTGCATGCATTATTACATGCATTATTACATGCACTATTATATGCACTATTACATGCATTATTACATGCATTATTACATACATTATTACATGCATTATTACTTACATTATTACACAAGCACAATAAACATTTTTATCACAGAGATATCTTCACTGCTTTCCTTCCTCAGCTTCTGCACTGAGCGACTTCTCATCTCGGTGATTTAAACCTCCATCTCAATTCATGATGCCAGTTCATTGGGTATATTCGAGAGGGAGTTGGATATGCCTCTTACGCGAAAGGGATCAAGGGGTATGGAGAGAAAGCAAATAAGGGGTACTGAGGTGAATGATCAGCCATAATCTTATTGAATGGTGGTGCAGGCTCGAAGGACCGAATGGCCTACTCCTGCACCTATTTTCTATGTTTCTATGTTTCTATGTTTCATCATGCTCTCTCTCCCGAGTTCACTACCCTCTGGTCCTCCCTTAATCTCTCCCTCCATGTGACTCCCCAACCCATATTCGCGGCCATTGCCTTGACCTTCCAATCTCTCGTGGCCTCACTATTCCCACCGTGTCAATTGCAGATAGGGCCATCTCTGACCATTTCCTCGTATCGCTCTCCACCCACATCCTCCACTCAACCCTACTTCCTTCTGTGTCCGCCCCTGGAAAAAACTCTCTCCCGGCTCTCTTACAACTACACTTCTCAACTCTAAACTGTCCAGCCTTTGGCCCTCCATTCACCCCGACATTTCCCCAGCCACCGATCTGCTCAACCACACCCTCACCACCACCTGTGATGCACCAGTCCCTATTAAAACCATTACTCTCTCTCACCTGGCTGTTACCCCTGGTACAGCCCTCATCTTCACTCCCTCAAGACCAAGGGACGTGCAGTTAACATAGAAACATAGAAAATAGGTGCAGGAGTAGGCCATTCGGCCCTTCGAGCCTGCACCGCCATTCAATAAGATCATGGCTGATCATTCACCTCAGTACCCCATTCCTGCTTTCTCTCCATACCCCTTGATCCCTTTAGCCGTAAGGGCCACATCTAACTCCCTTTTGAATATATCTAACGAACTGGCCTCAACAACTTTCTGTGGTACAGAATTCCACAGGTTAACAACTCTCTGAGTGAAGAAGTTTCTTCTCATCTCAGTCCTAAATGGCTTTCCCCTTATCCTTAGACTATGTCCCCTGGTTCTGGACTTCCCCAACATCGGGAACATTCTTCCTGCATCTAACCTGTCCAGTCCCATCAGAATTTTATATGTTTCTATGAGATCCCTCTCAATTTTCTAAATTCCAGTGAATATAAGCCTAGTCGATCCAGTCTTTCTTCATATGTCAGTCCTGCTATCCCGGGAATCAGTCTGGTGAACCTTCGCTGCACTACCTCAATAGCAAGAATGTCCTTCCTCAGATTAGGAGACCAAAACTAACACAATATTCCAGGTGTGGTCTCACCAAGGCCCTGTACAACTGTAATAAGACCTCCCTGCTCCTATACTCAAATCCCCTCACTATGAAGGCCAACATGCCATTTTCTTTCTTTACCGCCTGCTGTACCTGCATGCCAACCTTCAATGACTGATGTACCATGACACCTCCCCTTTTCCTAATCTGTTACCATTCAGTTGAACAGATAAGGCAGACAACTGGCTTAGTGACTCATCGCCAGATCTGGCTGTACCACATAAAGCATCATCGGGTCCTAGAATCATAGAAAAATTCCGACACAGAAGGAGGCCATTCGGCCCATTGTTCCGTGCCAGTCAAAAATGAGTTACCCAGCCTATTCCCACCTTACAGCTCTTGGTCCATAGCCCTGCAGGTTACGGCTCTTTAAGTGCACAGCCAAGTATTTTTTAAATGCGGCGAGGGTTTCTGCTTCTACCACCCTATCAGGCAGTGAGTTCCAGACCCCCACCACCCTCTGGGTATCCTCATCTCCCCTCCAATCCTTCTACCAATTGCTTTAAATTTATACCCCCTGATCGTTGACCACTCTGATAAGGGAAATAGTTCCATCCTATCCACTCTATTTAGGCCCCTCATAATTTTATACACCTCAATTCAATCTCCCCTCAACCTCCTCTGTTCCAAGGAAAATAGCACCAGCCTATCCAATCTTTCCTCATAGCTAAAGTTTTCCAGTCCTGGCAACATCCTCGTAAATCTCCTCTGTACCCTCTCAAGTGCAATCACATCCTTCCTGTAATGCGGTTGATGATGATGGTGTAATGCGATGACCAGAACTGCACGTAGTACTCTAGGCCTAACCAGTGTTGTTTACAGTTCTAGCATGAATTCCCTGCTCTTGTATTCTATGCCTGAGATAATAAAGGAAAGCATTCCATACGACTTTTTAACTACCTTATCGACCTGTCCTGCTACCTTCAAGAATCTGTGGACATATAATCCAAGGTCCCTCTGTTCCTCCACACCTCTCAGTATCCTCCCATTTATTGTGTATTCCCTTGCCTTGTTACCCCTCCCCAAATGCATTAGAAACACAGAAACATAGAAAATAGGTACAGGAGTAGGCCATTCGGCCCTTCGAGCCTGCACCACTATTCAATATGATCATAGCTGATCATGCAACTTCAGTACCCCATTCCTGCTTCCTCTCCATACCCCTTGATCCCTTTAGCTGTCAGGGCCACATCTAACTTCCTTTTGAATATAGCTAGCAAACTGGCTTCAACAACTTTCTGTGGTCGAGAATTCCACAGGTTCACAATTCTCTGAGTGAAGAAGTTTCTCCTCATCTCGGTCCTAAATGGCCTACCCCTTATCCTTCGACTGTTTCCCCTGGTCTGGACTTCCCCAACATCGGGAACATTCTTCTTGCATCTAACCTGTCCAATCCCTGGTGCTAGTGCTGTTGGGGAGGGTTTAAACTAATATGGCAGGGGGGTGGGAATCTACGCAGGGAGACAGAGAGAAGTAAAATGGGGGCACAAGCAAAAGGTAGGAAGGAGAAAAACAAGAGTGGAGGGCAGAGAAATCAAGGGCAAAAATCAAAAAGGGCCACATTACAACATAATTCTAAAAGGAAAAAGAGTGTTAAAAAAACAAGCCTGAAGACTCTTTGTCTCAATGCGAGGAGTATTCGTAATAAGGTGGATGAATTAACTATGCAGATAGCTGTTAACGGATATGATGTAATTGGGATTATGGATACATGGCTCCAAGGCTGGGAACTCAACATCCAAGGGCATTCAATATTCAGGAAGGATAGACAGGAAGGAAAAGCAGGTGGGGTGGCGTTACTGGTTAAAGAGGATATTAACACAATAGTAAGGAAGGACATTAGCTTGGATGATGTGGAATCTATATGGGTAGAGCTGTGAAACACCAAAGGGCAGAAAATGTTAGTGGGGGTTGTGTACAGACCTCCAAACAGTAGTAGGGAGGTTTGGGACAGCATCAAACAGGAAATTAGGGCCGCATGTAATAAGGGTACAGCAGTTATCATGGGTGACTTTAATCTACATATAGATTGGGCTAACCAAACTGGTAGCAGTACTGTGGAGGAGGATTTCCTGGAGTGTATAAGGGATGGTTTTCCAGACCAATATGTTGAGGAACCAACTAGAGAGCTGGCCATCCTAGACTGGGTCTTGTGTAGTGAGAGAGGATTAATTAGCAATCTGGTCATGCTAGGCCCCTTGGGGAAGAGTGACCATAACATGGCAGTATTCTTTATTAAGATGGAGAGTGACACAGGGTCCTGAAATTAAGAATAGGTAACTTCGATGGTATGAGACGTGAATTGGCTAGGATAGACTGGCGAATGATACTTAAAGGGCTGACATTGGATAGGCAATGGCAGACATTTAAAGATCACATGGATGAACTACAACAATTGCACATCCCTGTCTGGTGTAAAAATAAAAAGGGGAAGGTGGTTCAACCGTGGCTAACAAGGGAAATTAAGGATAGTGTTAAATCCAAGGAAGAGGCATATAAATTGCACAGAAAACACAGCAAAGCTGAGGACTGGGAGAAATTTAGAATCCAGCAGAGGAGGACTAAGGGTTTAATTAAGAGGGGGAAAATAGAATATGAGAGAAAGCTTGCAGAGAATATAAAAACTGACTGCAAAAGCTTCTATAGATATGTGAAGAGAAAAAGATTAGTGAAGACTAATATACGTCCCTTGCAGTCAGAATCAGGTGAATTAATAATGGGGAACAAGGAAATGGCAGACCAATTGAACAAATACTTTGGTTCTGTCTTCATTAAGGAAGACACGACTAACATCCCAAAAATACTAAGGGACCGAAGGTCTCGCAAGAAGGAGAACATACGAAAAATGACTGACAGGTAAAGATCAGGTCCATTGAGCCTGTCCCACATAATTGCGATACCTTGTGTATCACAACATATATTAGTCAGGAAATTGTGATAGGGAAAATGGTGGGATTGAAGGCCGATAATTCACTAGGGCCTGATAGGCTGCATCACAGAGTACTTAAGGAAGTGGCCCTAGAATTAGTGGATGCATTGGTGGTCATTTTCCAACATTCTATGGACTTTGGATCAGTTCCTATGGATTGGAGGGTAGCTAATATAACCCCACTTTTAAAAAAAGGAGGGAGAGAGAAAACAGGGAATTATAGACCAGTTAGCCTGATATCGGTAGTGGGAAAATGTTGGAATCAATTATTAAAGATGTAATAGCAGCGCATTTGGAAAGCAGTGACACGATCGGTCCAAGTCAGCATGGATTTATGAAAGGGAAATCATGCTTGACAAATCTTCTAGAATTTTTTGAGGATGTAACTAGTAGAATGGACAAGGGAGAACCAGTGGATGTGGTGTATTTGGACTTTCAAAAGGCTTTTGACAAGGTCCCACACAAGAGATTAGTGTGAAAAATTAAAGCACATGGTATTGGGGGTATTGCATTGACGTGGATAGAGAACCGGTTGGCAGACAGGAAGCAAAGAGTGGGAATAAACGGGTCCTTTTCAGAATGGCAGGCAGTGACTAGTGGGATACCGCAAGGTTCAGTGCTGGGACCCCAGCTATTTACAATATACATTAATGATTTAGACAAAGGAATTGAATGTAATATCTCCAAGTTTGCAGATGACTCTACGCTGGGTGGTAGTGTGAGCTGTGACGAGGATGCTAAGAGGTTGCAGGGTGACTTGGACAGGTTAGGTGAGTGGGCAAATGCATGGCAGGTGCAGTATAATGAGGATAAATGTGAGGTTATCCACTTTGGTAGCAAAATCAGGAAGGCAGAATATTATCTGAATGGTGACAGATTAGGAAAAGGGGAGGTGCAATGAGACCTGACTGTCATGGTACATCAGTCATTGAAAGTTGGCATGCAGGTACAGCAGGCGGTGAAGAACGTAAATGGCATGTTGGCCTTCATACCGAGAGGATTTGAGTATAGGAGCAGGGAGGTCTTACTGCAGTTGTACAGGGCCTTGGTGAGGCCACACCTTGAATATTGTGTACAATTTTGGTCTCCTAATCTAAGGAAGGACATTTTTGCTATTGAGGGATCGCAGCGAAGGTTCACCAGACTGATTCCCGGGATGGCAGGACTGACATATGAAGAAAGACTGGATCAACTAGGCTTATATTCACTGGAATTTAGAAGAATGAGAGGGGATCTCTTAGAAACATATAAAATTCTGATGGGATTGGACAGGTTAGATGCAAATAGAATGTTCTCAATGTTGGGGAAGTCCAGAGCCAGGGGTCACAGTCTAAGGATAAGGGGTAAGCCATTTAGGACCGAGATGAGGAGAAACTTCTTCACTCAAAGAATTGTGAACCTGTGCAATTCTCTACCACAGAAAGTTGTTGAGGCCAGTTCATTAGATATATTCAAAAGGGAGTTAGATGTGACCCTTACAGCTAAAGGGATCAAGGGGTATGGAGAGAAAGCAGGAATGGGGTACTGAAGTTGCATGATCAGCCATGATCATATTGAATGGTGGTGCAGGCTCGAAGGGCCGAATGGCCTACTCCGGCACCTATTTTCTCTGTTTCTATGTTTCTATCCCATCAGAATTTTATATGTTTCTATGAGATCCCCTCTCATTCTTCTAAATTCCAGTGAATATAAGCCTAGTCGATCCAGTCTTTCTTCAAATGTCAGTCCTGCCATCCCAAGAATCAGTCTAGCTCATACTTTACCGGATTGAATTCCATTTGCCACTTGTCTGCCCAACTGACCAGTTGATCGATATTTTCCTGCAGTCTGGAGCTTTCTCCTCACTGTCAACCACACGGCCAATTTTTGTATCATCTGTAAATGTCTTTATTTTTCCCCCTACATTTAAGTCTAAATCATTTGATATATATTACAAAAAGTAAGGGACTAAGTACTGAGTCCTGCAGAATCCCACTGGAAACAACCTTCCAGTCACAAAAACTCCCCTCAACCATTACCCTTTGCTTCCTGCCACTGAGCCAATTTTGGATCCAATTTGCCGCTCTCCCTTGGATCCCATGGGCTTTTACTTTTTTGATCAGCCTGCCATGTGGGACCTTGTCAAAAGCCTCGCTAAAATCCATATAAACTACATCAAACACCCATCAACCCTCCTTGTTACCTCCTCAAAGAACTCAATCAAGTTAGTTAGACACGACCTTTCCTCAACAAATCTTTGATTAATCTGTGTCTTTCTAAATGAAGGTTTATCCTGCCCCTCAGAATTGATTCCAGTAACTTGCCCACCACTGAGGTTAAACTAACTGACCTGTAATTGCTCGGTTTATCCCTTCCTCTCTTTTTAAACAATGGTACAGCATTAGCAGTTCTCCAATCCTCTGGCACCACTCCTGTAGCCAGGGAGGATTGAAAAATGATGGTCAGAGCCTCTGCAATTTCATCCCTTGCTTCCTTTAATAGCTTCGATATATTGAATCTGATCCTGGCGATTAAGCTACTTTCAAGGATGCTAAACCCTTTAATACTTCCTCTCTTACTATGTTTATCTCATCCAATATTTCACTACCTTCCTCCTGAACTTCAACATTGTATTGTCCTTGTCTTGTCGCCAAAACAGCTCACTATTCCAGGATCATTATGGAATGCAAAGATAACCCCCAGCTAGTATCCTCTACTGCTAACCATCTCCTTAAACCCCTCTCCCCTGTCTCCACCACACTCACCTCTAAGTGCGAGGAGCTCATGGACTTCTTTGTCTCGAAGAATGAGACCATCGGTCAGCTGCCTCTGCCACTTCACTTCCTTCCCCTAGCCCACCGGGCCAAACTTACTCTGAGGTTCTCCCCTGCCTGAATCCTCTCCAGTTTCTCTCTGGTCTCCCTTCTTGATCTCTCTATGCTCATCCTGTCCATGAGACCCACTTCCCGCTCCCTTGACCCTATTCCCACTAAACTGCTGACCACCCAACTTTCTTTTCTGGCTCCCATGTTAGCCGACATTGTTAACGGTTCTCTCTCCTCAGGTCCTGTCCCCCCCTCCCTCAAATCTGCCATCATCACCACTCTCCTCAAATAAACAACCCTTGACCCCACTGTGCTTGCTAGCTGCTGCCCCATCTCCAACCTTCCTTTCCTCTCCAAAGTCCTTGAACATGTTGTTGCCTCCCAAATCCGTGACCACCTTTCCCGTAACTCCATGTTTGAATCCCTTCAATCCGGTTTTCGCCCTTGCCACAGTACCGAAATAGCTCTCATCAAAGTCACAAGTGACATCCTTTGTGACTGTGACAAAGGTAAACTATCCCTCCTCATCCTTCTCAACCTGTCTGCAGCCTTTGACATGGTTGACCACTCCATCCTCCTCCAACGCCTCTCCACCATCGTCCAGCTGGGTGGGACTGCACTCGCCTGGTTCCATTCTTATCCATCTCATCGTAGCCAGGGAACCACCTGCAATGGCTTCTCTTCCCACCCCGGCATTGTTACCTCTGGTGTCCCCCAAGGATCTGTCCTTAGCCCCCTCCTATTTCTCATCTATCTGCTGCCCCTTGGCGATATCATCCGAAAATACGGAGTCAGTTTCCACCTGTACGCAGACGATAAGCAGCTTTACCTCTCCACCATTTCCCCCGACCCCTCCATGGTCTCTAGATTGTCAGACTGCTTGCCCGACATCCAGTACTGGATGAACAGAAATTTTCTCTAATTAAATATTAGGAAGACTGAAGCCATTGTCTTTGGTCCCCACCGCAAACTGTATTCCCTAACCACTGACTCCATCCCTCTCCCCAGCTTCTGTCTGAGACTGAACCTAGGTACGCAACCTTGGTGTCATATTTGACCCTGAAATGAGCTTCCGACCACATATCCGCGACATAACTAAAAACGCCTATTTCCACCTCTGTAACATCGCCCGTCTCTACCCCGCCTTAGTTCATCCACTGCTGAGACGCTCAAGCATGCCTTTGTTACCTCTAGACTAGAATCCTCCAACGCACTCCTTGCTGGCCTCCTACATGCTACCCTACGTAAATTAGTGGTAATCCAAAACTCGGCTGCCCCGTGTCCTAACTCGCACCAAGTCCCACTCACCCATCACCCCTGTGCTCGCTGACCTACATTGGCTTCCGGTTAAGCAACGCTTCGATTTCAAAATTCTAATCCTGGTTTACAAATCCCTCCATGGCCTCACCCCTTCCTATCTCTGTAATCTCCTCCAGCCCCACAAACCCCGAGATAACTGCGCTCCTCTAATTCTTCCCTCTTGAGCATACCTGATTATAATCGCTCAACCACTGGCGGCCGTGCCTTCAGCTGCCTGGGCCCTAATCTCTGGAACCCCCTACCTAAACCTCTCTACCTCTCTTTCCTCCTTTAAGACACTCTTCAAAACCTACCTCTTAACAAGTTTTTGATCATCTGCCGTAATTTCTTCTTATGTGGCTCAGTGTCAAATTTTTTATCTTATAACGCTCCTATGAAGCGCCTTGGGACATTTTACTACATTAAAGGTGCTATATAAATACAATTTGGTATTGTTGCACACTATTACATTCACTGTTTCCTTTTGTGGGTGTGAGTCTTGGAGTTTTGAAAAGAGCAAAACCACAATTATTATAAAGAATCAACAGGCCCTGAAATAGGTCTCAGAAGGTGCACATAATCGAGGGGCGAAGTAACCTCCAAAGGCCAAGGGCCTGGGTACCAGCGATCGCAAATTCACCGTGAAATAATAAAGTGCATCCCACATAAAACAATCGTAACGTTTTATCCAGGAAAGAATCTGAACCACAGAACACACAGCTGAAAGAGAGAAGAGAAAGGGGAGAGGGATGGCGGTGGGGGTGTTCATGCTGCTCAGTTATTTGGATGTTGGACGCTTCCCAAAGACTGCTGGCTGAATTATCTTTGGACCCTCTCAGTGTTTATCCAAGTGGTAAGAGGTATGTTAAACAGGTCAGTGAAGTAACGCTCATTATTAGATGAATAGTAGTAATGTAGCAGGTTATCAGCAAACATGCTTTCCCGCTTCCCTCGTCTCTGCTTTCGCCCAGGCCTTTGATGCCGAGGTGATTGATGAGGTGGTTTGGCACCAGATCAGCCTCGCACAGATTTACAGTTCGAAATACTTTAAGAGGTGAAAGGAGAGTGAAATGGGACCTGCTCGGATTTAGGGCGTTTGCTCCTCGTAAACTTTAATGCGGTTTCCAGCGCCGAGGGAAAACATTAAAAATAAACTGTTTTCAACTCCCAACAGCGGGCTCTTTAAGAAAAAGTTGGGCCAGAGTGCACTGTGGTCACAAGATGGCCCAGGCCAGTGGTCAGTGGATGGTCCAGGGTCAGTGGATGGTCCAGAGCCAATGGTCAGTGGATGGTCCAGGGCCAATGGTCAGTGGATGGTCCAGGGCCAATGGTCAGTGGATGATCCAGGGTCGGTGGATGGTCCAGAGCAGTGGTCAGTGGATGGTCCAGTGGTCAGTGGATGGTGCAGGTTCAGTGGATGGTCCAGGGCCAGTGGTCAGTGGATGGTCCAGGCCCAGTGGTCAGTGGATGGTCCAGTGGTCAGTGGATGGTCCAGGGCCAGTGGATGGTCCAGGCCCAGTGGTCAGTGGATGGTCCAGTGGTCAGTCCAGTGGCCAGTGGATGGTCCAGGGCCAGTGGTCAATGGATGGTCCAGGGTCAGTGGATAGTCCAGGGCCAGTGGTCAATGGATGGTCCAGGGTCAGTGGATAGTCCAGGGACAGTGGTCAGTGGATGGTCCAGGGCCAGTGGATGGTCCAGTGGTCAGTGGATGGTCACATTATGTGGTGTAATGGCTCAGACCCAGCAGACTGGCCAGCCAGTGTATTGGTAAACATAGAAACATAGAAAATAGGTGCAGGAGTAGACCATTCGGTCCTTCTAGCCTTCACTGCCATTCAATGAGTTCATGGCTGAACATGCAACTTCAGTACCCCCTTCCTGCTTTCTCACCATACCCCCTGATCCCCCGAGTAGTAAGGTCTAAGTCCAGTGGGAGCATTGGTGAGAAGCAGGGGCCCAACCCAAGACAGATGCAGGTTGGGGAATAGTCACAGACCAGCGAAGATGCCAGTCAGTATCAACGGACTAGGTTCAGCACAATGCTGCTTCTGCATTGAGTTTGAACCCATTTTAACAGCCAGTTGTTGTGGTGCATATAGGTACCAATGATATAGGTAAAAAGTGGGATGAGGTCCTACAAACTGAATTTAGGGAGATAGGAGTTAAATTAAAAGGTAGGACCTCAAAGTTAGTAACTCAGGATTGTTACCAGTGCCACATGCTAATCAGAGTAGCAATAGCAGGATAGTTACGATGAATACGTGGCTTGAGGAATGGTGCAAGAGGGAGGAATTCAAATTACTGGGACATTGGAACCGGTTCTGGGGGACGGTCTGCACCTGGGCAGGACCGGAACCGATGTCCTAGGGGGAGTGTTTACTAGTGCTGTTGGGGAGGGTTTAAACTAATATGGCAGGGGTATGGGAATCTATGCAGGGAGCAAGAGGGAAGTAAAATGGGGGCAGAAGCAAAAGGTAGAAAAGGAAATAAGGAAAGGTGGAGGGCAGAGAAATCAAAGGCAAAAATCAAAAAGGGCCACATTAAAACATAATTCTAAAAGGGCAAAGTGTGTTAAAAAGACAAGCCTGAAGGCTCTGTGCCTCAATGCGAGGAGCATTCGTAATAAGGTGGATGAATTAACTGCGCAGATAGCTGTTAACGGACATGATGTAATTGGGATTACAGAGACACGGCTCCAGGGTAACCAAGGCTGGGAACTCAACATCTAAGGGTATTCGATATTCAGGAAGGATAGACAGAAAGGAAAAGGAGGTGGGGTAGCGTTGCTGGTTAAAGATGAGATAAACGCTATAGTAAGGAAGGCCATTAGCTTGGATGATGTGGAATCTGTATGGGTAGAGCTGCGGAACACAAAAGGGCAGAAAACGCTAGTGGGAGTTGTGTACAGACCACCAAACAGTAGTAGTGAGGTCGGGGATGATATCAAACAGGAAATTAGGGATGCGTGCAATAAAGGTACAGCAGTTATCATGGGTGACTTTAATCTACATATAGATTGGGCTAACCAAACTGGTAGCAATACAATGGAGGAGGATTTCCTGGAGTGTATAAGGGATAGTTATAGAGACCAATATGTCAAGGAACCAACTGGAGAGTTGGCCATCCTAGACTGGGTGTTGTCTAATGAGAGAGGATTAATTAGCAATCTTGTTGTGCGAAGCCCCTTGGTGAAGAGTGACCATAATATGGTAGAATTCTTCATTAAGATGGAGAGTGACACAGTTAATTCAGAGGCTAGTGTCCTGAACATAAAGAAAGGTAACTTCGATGGCATGAGATGTGAATTGGCTAGGATAGACTGGCGAATGATACTTAAAGGGTTGACAGTGGATAGGCAATGGCAGACATTTAAAGATCATAGGGATGAACTTCAACAATTGTACATCCCTTTCTGGCATAAAAATAAAATGGGGAAGGTGGCTCAACCGTGGCTAACAAGGGAAATTAGGGATAGTGTTAATTGGCCAGAAAAAGCAGAAAACTTGAGGACTGGGAGAAATTTAGAATTCAGCAGAGGAGGACAAAGGGTTTAATTAGGAGGGGGAAAATAGAGTATGAGAGTAAGCTTGCAGAGAATATAAAAACTGACTGCAAAAGCTTCTACAGATATGTGAAGAGAAAAAGGTTAGTAAAAACAAATGTAGGTACCTTGCAGTCAGAATCAGGTGAATTTATAATGGGGAACAAAGAAATGGCAGACCAATTGAACAAATACTTTTGTTCTGTCTTCACTAAGGAAGATGCAAATAACCTTCCGGAAATACTAGGGGACCGAGGGTCTAGCGAGAAGGAGGAACTGAAGGAAATCCTTATTAGTCAGGAAATAGTGTTAGGGATATTGATGGGATTGAAGGCCGATAAATCCCCAGGGTCTGATAGTCTGCATCCCAGAGTACTTAAGGAAGCGGCCCTAGAAATAGTGGATGCAGTGGTGGTCATTTTCCAACATTCTATAGACTCTGGATTAGTTCCTATGGATTGGAGGGTAGCTAATGTAACCCCACCTTTTAAATAGGAGGGAGAGAGAAAACAGGGAATTATAGATGGGTTAGCCTGACATCGGTAGTGGGGAAAATGTTGGAATCAATTATTAAAGATGCAATAGTAGCGCATTTGGAAAGCAGTGACAGGATCAGTCCAAGTCAGCATGGATTTATGAAAGAAAAATCATGCTTGACAAATCTTTTTGAATTTTTTGAGGATGTAACTAGCAGAGTGGACAAGGGAGAACCAGTGGATGTGGTGTATTTGGACTTTCAAAAGGCTTTTGACAAGGTCCCACACAAGAGATTAGTTTGCAAAATTAAAGCACATGGTTTTGGGGGTAATGTATTGATGTGGATAGAGAACTGTTTGGCAGACAGGAAGCAAAGAGTAGGAATAAACGGGTCCTTTTCGGAATGGCAGGCAGTGACTAGTAGGGTACCGCAAGGTTCAGTATACATTAATGATTTGGACGAAGGAATTGAATGTAATATCTCCAAGTTTACAGATGACACGAAGCTGGGTGGCAGTGTGAGCTGTGAGGAGGATTCTAAGAGGCTGCCGGGTGACTTGGACAGGTTGGCTGAGTGGACAAATGCATGGCAGATGCAGTATAATGTAGATAAATGTGAGGTTATCCACTTTGGGGGCAAAAACAGGAAGGCAGAATATTATCTGAATGGTGACAAATTAGGAAAGGGGGAGGTGCAGCGAGACCTGGGTGTCATGGTACATCAATCATGGAAAGTTGACATGCAGGTACAGCAGGCGGTGAAGAAGTCAAATGGCATGTTGGCCTTCCTAGCGAGAGGATTTGAATAAAGGAGCAGGGAGGTCTGACTGCAGTTGTACGGGGCCTTGGTGAGGCCACACCTGGAATATTGTGTACAATTTTGGTCTCCTAATCTGAGGAAGGACATTCTTGCTATTGAGGGAGTGCAGCGAAGGTTCACCAGACTGATTTTTGGGATGGCAGAACCGATATATGAAGAAAGATTGGATCGACTAGGCTTATATTCACTGGAATTTAGAAGAATGAGAGGGGACCTCATAGAAACATATAACATTCTGATGGGATTGGACAGGTTAGATGCAGGAAGAATGTTCCCGCTGTTGGGGAAGTCTAGAGCCAGGGGTCACAGTCTAAGGATAAGGGGTAAGCCATTTAGGACCGAAATGAGGAGAAACATCTTCACTCAGAGAATTGTGAACCTGTGGAATTCTCTACCACAGAAAGTTGTTGAGGCCAGTTCGTTAGATATATTCAAAAGGGAATTAGGTGTGGCCCTTATGGCTAAAGGGATCAAGGGGTATGGGGAGAAAGCAGGAATGAGGTACTGAAGTTGCATGATCAGCCATGATCATATGGAATGGTGGTGCAGGCTCGAAGGGCCGAATGGCCTACTCCTGCATCTATTTTCTATGTTTCTATGTTTCTATGTTAACGTGGTGTGTTTTACTGGCATAATTACTCTCCTGTAGATGTTACGATGCATTACAACCATGTTAGGCAATGTAATCCCTGCTCTTTTCATCAATCGGTTACGGTTGCATACTGGTTATATCACCGGACGCGTAATCCAGAGACCTGGACTAATGATCTAGAGACATGAGTTCAAATCCCACCACAGCAGCTGGGGAATTCAAATTAAATAAATCTGGAATAAAAAGCTAGTATCAATAAACTAGCAGATTGTCATAATGCCCTTTAGAGAAGGAAAGCTGCCATCCTCACCCGGGTCTGGCCTATGTGTGACTCCAGAACCATGGCAATGTGGTTGACTCTTAACTGCCCTCTGAAATATCCTAGCAAGCAGTTATATACCTCCTAGGGGCAATTAGGGATGGGCAATAAATGCTAACCTCGGTGGGTGGGTGGGAGACATTGTGGGGATGATTGGGACATAAACTGCTAGCTTGTTTCACCAATTAATGAACTCTTGTCATTCACTGTGGGTAGAATTAAAATGGATGATTATGGTCCACTTTCCATTCCACACAAACCTTCCCATGGGAAGGCAGCAGGATAAATAGGCTCTGGCATCCATGGACGGCCCAGTGATGATGAAGGTATGTCCAAGTTAGGGTGGAGGGTAACTTGGAGATGTTCCCTCAACATTGTCTTTGTGAGCAGTGGAAGCCTCAGAGGGGAGAGTGTTGCTATCCAGGTTGCTGCAGTGTATCCTAGAAGTCACAGCACTGGTACATTATGGTGGAGGGAGTGGATATTGAGTCCGAGGGCTGATCGAGCAACCTGTTGTGTTCTGGATGGTGTTGTGCTTATTTAGAGCTGTTGCGCCTGCACCCAGCCTAGTAATGTTCAAGAGAAGAGCCAGGCCTCACCTCTATGGCTTCTCCTGTACCGTGGCTTAGTGGGCAGCACTCGCACCTCTGAGTCAGAAGGTTGTGGGTTCATAGGCCCACTCCAGAGACTTGAGCCCAAAATCCAGACTGGCACTCGCAGTGCCAATGCACTGTCGGAGGCGCTGTCTTTCAGATGAGACGTAAAACCGAGGTGCCGTCTGCCCTCCCAGGTGGACGGAAAAGATCCCATGGTGCTATTCTGTGGGAGAGCCGGGGAGTTCTCCCCGGTACCCTGGGGCCAATATTTATCCCTCAACCTCACATCACTAAAACCAACAGATTATCCGGTCATTACCTCATCGCTGTCTGTGGGAGCTTGCTGTGTGCAAATTGGCTCCCTCCATTACAACAGTGACTACACTTCAAAAAGTACTTCATTGGGTGTAAAGCATTTTGGGACACCTTGAGGTCGCGAAAGGTGCTATAGAAATGCAGGTTTGTTCGTTAACTCTTGCTCTTGCAGTTGTGCTGTTGGTATGGTTGGTCCAGTCCAGCTTCTGGATGGCAGTAACCCTCCCAAGATGTTGATGGTGGGTTGGGGGGGGGGAGGGGGTTCTGGCTGAGGGTTGGTGTCACTGAGGGTCAGGAGGAGATGAAGGTCATTAATCTGGCGCTTGCATGGTGTGAGGGTTTCTTGCCTCTTGTCAACCCGAGTCTGTCTATTTTCCAAGTCCTGTTCTGGGGGGGGGGGGGTAGGGGTGGAAGGAGGAGAAGGGGTGGGGAAGGGGGAGAGGGTGGGGAAGGGGGAGAGGGGAGGGTCGAATGGCCAGCCTCATTATCGGAGGGGTGGTGAAGTTTAGCTTCAGAATCGGCAACAAACAGCCCAACTCCTGACCTTACGGTGGAGGGGAATTAGTTTTGCGGCAATTTCAACCCAGCTCCTTTCCTTCTTCACTAAACACATTCAACACACCAAAGGAATGAGGAGAATGTCCCCTTTGTACCATAAGAGTGGATTGAATGAGGATTTGTTTATTCATTATTTACATAATTTATTCAGCTATGGGAACGAGGGCTACATTTCCTGACTATTCCCGGAGCTCCCGAGAGCAGAACCCACCTGACTCCTCTCACTCGTCGCAGACATGCGAAATCATAGATTACAAGTCATTTACAAGCCTGAATTTAAAATAAAAGCAAATTTAGGATTTGAAATAAGCCAGGGAATTATTTTTTCTGGATTTCTCCTCATGAACTGAGCCAGTAAATCATACCTTTGAGAGGCGAGGTACATAAAGGGGGAGAGGGCAATTCGGGGAACTGACGGGGTCGGGAGCAATAGCTGGTTGTGCTATTTACAATCTATATTAACGACTTGGAGAAAGGGACTGAGTGTAACGTAGCCAAGTTTGCTAACGATACAAAGGTGGGAGGAAAAGCAATGTGTGAGAAGGATACAAAAAATCTGCAAAAGGACATAGACAGGCTAAGTGAGCGGGCAAAAATTTGGCAGATGGAGTATAATGTTGGAAAGTGTGAGGTCATACACTTTAGCAGAAAAAAAATCAAAGAGCAATTTATTATTTAAATGGAGAAAGATTGCGAAGTGCTGCAGTACAGCGGGACCTGGGGGTACTTGTGCATGAAACACAAAAGGATGGTATGCAGGGATAGCAAGTGATCAGGAAGGCCAATGGTATCTTGGTCTTTATTGCAAAGGGGATGGAGTATAAAAGCAGGGAAGTCTTGCTACAGCGACACAGGGTATTGGTGAGGCCACACCTGGAATACTGCGTGCAGTTTTGGTTTCCATATTTACGAAAGGATATACTTGCTTTGGAGGCAGTTCAGAGAAGGTTCACAAGGTTGATTCCGGAGATGAGGGGGTTGATTTATGAGGAAAGGTTGAGTAGGTTGGGCCTCTACTCATTGGAATTCAGAAGAATGAGAGGTGATCTTATGGAAACGTATAAGATTATGAGGGGGTTTGACAAGGTAGATGCAGAGAGGATGTTTCCACTGATGGGGAGACTAGAACTAGAGGGCACGATCTTAGAATAAGGGGCCGCCCATTTAAAACTGAGATGAGAAGAAATTTCTTCTCTCAGAGGGTTGTAAATCTATGGAATTCGCTGCCTCAGAGAGCTGTGGAAACTGGGACATTGAATAAATTTAAGACAGAAATAGACAGTTTCTTAAACGATAAGGGAATAAGGGGTTACGGGGAGCGGACGGGGAAGTGGAGCTGAGTCCATGATCGGATCAGCCATGATCTTATTAAATGGTGGAGCAGGCTCGAGGGGCCGTATGGCCTACTCCTGCTCCTATTTCTTATGTTCTTATGTTACTCTCCAGTAACGTCCCACCCATCCCGTGGGATTCCCGCCTGGTTAAGTCAGTTAAAATTGACCCCCTAAAGTTCCAGGATCACAGAGATGGCTTCCCCAAGCGAAGCTTCCTGCTGGGTTTCACCCAATGAGGTTCTCCTCTCTGGAAAAGGCTGAAGGTTTGACAATGGAGGTCGATAAAATTATGAAAGGGTTTGACAGAGTGGATACAGAGAGAGAGAATGTTTCCATTTGTGGGGAAGAGCAACACTTGAGGCCATCGATATGATAGTCACCGAGAAATCCAATCGGGAATTCAGGAGAAACTTCTTTGCCCAAAGCGTAGTGAGATTGTGGAACTCGCTACCACAGGGAGTGGTTGAAACTAATAGTATAGATACATTTCAGCGGAGGCTAGACAAGCATATGAGGGGGAAGGGAATAGAGGGTTATGCTGATAGATTTAGATGAGGAAAGACGGAAAAAGGATCGAGTGGAGCATAAACGGCGACATGGACTGGTTGGGCCAAATGGCCTGTTTCTGTGCCGTATATCCGATGTAATCCTATATAATTCTATGTAATGTGGAGTGTTTTGGGATGCGTCAATGGAGATGAAAATGAGGAGAGTTGTATACCAGGCAGCAAATCCGCTATCTCCCAGTTTATACTGTCGTCATCAGTTAAACTGACCCCCTTCAGATCGACTGCTCACCTCCCTTATCTGGTTCATTCGGGATGCAGTGAAAGTGCAAAAGTAGACTATTCAAGTTAGAGGGACTCCTGTGGCAAGATTCGGCATGGTCCAACCTGCGCTCAACTCCCGCCAAAGGCCGTATACAGCATGACGCCCACTTTGGGCATTTTGGGATAGAGGGTCAGCTTGGCTCAGAAAGTTGCACGTTCAAGACAGAGACCAGGATTTGGGCACAAGACTAAAGGAGCGTTGATGGCGGAGCTCGATCTGCCCTGGGAGTGTTTGATGGGACAGTGTAGAGGGAGCTTTACTGTGTACCTAACCCGTGCTGTACCTGCCCTGGGAGTGTTTGATGGGACAGTGTAGAGGGAGCTTTACTTTGTATCTAACCCGTGCTGTACCTGCCCTGGGAGTGTTTGATGGGACAGTATAGAGGGAGCTTTACTCTGTATCTAACCCGTGCTGTACCTGCCCTGAGAGTGTTTGATGGGACAGTGTAGAGGGAGCTTTACTCTGTATCTAACCCGTGCTGTACCTGCCCTGGGAGTGTTTGATGGGACAGTATAGAGGGAGCTTTACTCTGTATCTAACCCGTGCTGTACCTGCCCTGGGAGTGTTTGATGGGACAGTGTAGAGGGAGCTTTACTTTGTATCTAACCCTGTGCTGTACCTGCCCTGGGAGTGTTTGATGGGACAGTGTAGAGGGAGCTTTACTCTGTATCTAACCCTTTGCTGTACCTGCCCTAGGAGTGTTTGATGGGACAGTGTAGAGGGAGCTTTACTTTGTATCTAACCCTGTGCTGTACCTGCCCTGGGAGTGTTTGATGGGACAGTGTAGAGGGAGCTTTACTCTGTATCTAACCCTTTGCTGTACCTGCCCTAGGAGTGTTTGATGGGACAGTGTAGAGGGAGCTTTACTCTGTATCTAACCCGTGCTGTACCTGCCCTGGGAGTGTTTGATGGGACAGTGTAGAGGGAGCTTTACTCTGTATCTAACCCCCTGTACCTGCCCTGGGAGTGTTTGATGGGACAGTGTAGAGGGAGCTTTACTCTGTATCTAACCCCGTGCTGTACCTGCCCTGGGAGAGTTTGATGGGATAGTGTAGAGGGAGCTTTACTCTGTATCTCACCCCGTGCTGTACCTGCCCTGGGAGTGTTTGATGGGACAGTGTAGAGGGAGCTTTACTCTGTATCTAACCCTGTGCTGTACCTGCCCTGGGAGTGTTTGATGGGACAGTGTAGAGGGAGCTTTACTCTGTATCTAACCTGTGCTGTACCTGCCCTGGGAGTGTTTGATGGGACAGTGTAGAGGGAGCTTTACTCTGTATCTAACCCGTGCTGTACCTGCCCTGGGAGAGTTTGATGGGACAGTGTAGAGGGAGCTTTACTTTGTATCTAACCCGTGCTGTACCTGCCCTGGGAGTGTTTGATGGGACAGTGTAGAGGGAGCTTTACTTTGTATCTAACCCGTGCGGTACCTGCCCTGGGAGTGTTTGATGGGACAGTGTAGAGGGAGCTTTACTCTGTATCTAAGCCATGCTGTACCTGCCCTGGGAGTGTTTGATGGGACAGTGTAGAGGGAGCTTTACTCTGTATCTAACCCGTGCTGTACCTGCCATGGGAGTGTTTGATGGGACAGTGTAGAGGGAGCTTTACTCTGTATCTAATCCTTTGCTGTACCTGCCCTGGGAGTGTTTGATGGGACAGTGTAGAGGGAGCTTTACTCTGTATCTAATCCTTTGCTGTACCTGCCCTGGGAGTGTTTGATGGGACAGTGTAGAGGGAGCTTTACTCTGTATCTAACCCGTGCTGTAGCTGCCCTGGAAGTGAAAAATTAAAGATTAAAAAAAAAAGTTTATTCCAAGGAAAACTTTGCGTGCTGGTTATTGTTAGATTTTACCCGATATTTTGTCGGGTGAGAGGTGGAAAGGGGGACAGCCACGCTCTGTACATCCAAGGTCCTTATTAAACTGCTAAGTGCCTGCTCATTGGCATTGACTGCTCGCTGGATGCTGACACTTGGACTGACCACTGGAAACCTGAGCTCTGCATTTTCCACAGCGTGTAAATCTGTAAAATAAATACACTGCGGTGCAGAATCTGTAAAAGTCTCGGCCAAAGCAAATCTGGCGGCGAGAAATTTGCTGAGACCAGGCCCTGGGGGCGGAGTGGGAGGGGTGGAGGTGGGATGAGGGGGAAAGAAGCTCATCGCCGAGGCCTGTGTCCCGACTGTAATTATTTCAACGTGAGAGTTGCTGACGTCGCAACAAGTCGGAGCAGAACAGGCGGGTCGAGTTGGCGCGGGGACCAGCTTGGCGAGGCGAGGGGGAGAGGGTTCGGGGGAAGCGCGGGAGATGGAGAAGCTCAAGACTGTTAATCTGTGCCCCCTTTATGCTGCCCCTTCCTTTGCCGCACTGTGGGTCAGCAGCGAATTGGCCGCGCGTGGCACAGATTTGCTGACTGCAGCCGACTCTGGCTGGCGCGCTCCCTCCGTTTCACGTGCAGCCACATGTCGGCCAGCTGCTTATGTAAGCTCAATCTGCCACTGCCAGGCGAGTAATTGGAAGCGAGCTTTTATATATTTGTACAGCGCACTGACAGAATATTTCCACGCACCGCACCGAGGGCTGACCTAATCAACCCCATCGTGCTGTTTCTTTCAGCCTGACAAGTTTACAAGTCGCGGGGATGATGAAAACCTGAAGTCTTGTCACACTTCCAGATAAGTCTGAAGTGAGAAGATTGGGCAGGAAATGGGCAGGGAATCAACGTCAAGCCAACGCAGACCCACGCACTGTCAGGCTGCAGGTTTTAATTTGTTATGAAGGCTGGGCAGTTAAGACATTGCAACTTACAAGACTGTCAGTGGGAGAGATCTATGCAAAACAAACACTGTAATCACCTTCACCCTGTAAAATTGAAGACGTAATTTTTTTCTTTTTTGCAAACTGCTGAATGGGATTTGTGGACTAGTCACAGTAATAGGCTCACACACCCTGGCGCACTACGGCTCAATAGGAACAGGAGTGGGCCATTCAGCCCCTCAAGCCTGTTCCACTGTTCAACTAGATCATAGAGTGTACAGCACAGCAACAGGCCATTCAGCCCAACTTGTCCGTGCCGGTGTTTATGCTCCACACAAGCCTCCTCCCACCCTACTTCATTTAACCCCATCAGCATATCCTTCTATTCCTTTCTCCCTCGCGTGTTCATCTCACTTCCCCTTAAATGCATCTATGCTGTTCGCTTCAACTATTCCCTGTGGCAGCGAGTTCCACAATCTCACCACTCACTGGGTGAAGAAGTTTCTCCCGAATCCCCGATTGGATTCATTAGTGACTGTCTTGTATTGGTGGTCCCCTAGTTCTGGCCGCCCACAAGTCGAAACATCTTCAGGGCTGATCTGTATCTTAACTCCATTTATCATATCACTTGCTACGCTCTCCTAATAAACATCTATTGTGTGATCTAATCGAGGTGTTTAAGATGATTAATGTATTTGATAGGGTAGATATCTCTGGTGGGTGGAACTCCAGGACATAGTCGACGTATTTACTGAGGCGTACAAAAGCATGGGCCTTACGCTAAACATACGTAAGACAAAGGTCCTCCATCAGCCTGCCCTCGCCGCACAGCACTGCCCCCTGGTCATCAAGATCCACAGCACAGCCCTGGACACCGTGGCATCCGAGAGGGCGCTGAGCACCTCGAGTTTCATCGCCGAGAGCATGCAGAAATCAAGCGCAGGCAGCGGAAAGAGCGTGCGGCAAACCAGGCCCACCCTCCCCTTCCCTCAACCACTGTCTGTCCCACCCGTGACAGAGTCTGTGGCTCTCGTATTGGACTGTTCAGCCACCAAAGAACTCACTTCAGGAGTGGAAGCAAGTCTTCCTCGATTCCGAGGGACTGCCTATGATGATGATGGAATCTGGAACGAGGGGGCACAATCTTAACATTAGAGCCAGGCCATTTAGGAGTGAAATCGGGTAGCACTTTTTCGCTCAAAGCTTAGTAAAAATTTGGAATTCTCTCTCCTCCAAAAGGCTATGGATGCGGGGGGTCAATTGAAATTTTCAAGACTGAGATCGATTAAGATTTTTATTCGGTATTGAGGGATTATGGAGCAAAGCATTGTCCAGATTGGCCAAGACCTATTTGAATGATGGCACAGGCTCAAGGAAATGAATGACCTCCTCCTGTTCCTAACGTTGCTCACATTGCCTGGTGTGCAGATTATGAGCTGTGAAGCAGAACCCGGGTTTTGTTCAGCTTTACTCCAAATCCGCGCTGAAAAAGATATGGTGTAATACCTCATCTAGCCACAGGGTGCCAGTAGATCTCTTTGATTCCTGTTTCGCTCCCCATCCCAACTTGTACAGAAAGACCATTCCAGGTCAGAAAGATCCAAAAAATAAGTACAGATAAGGGAGGCCATTCTGCCCATCTAGTTTCTCATTCCATAGACACTACTGATACCTCCATCCCAGCAGCTTAAACTTCCACTTTCTGTGGCTGCATAAGAATATAACATAAAAAAATAGGAGCAGTAGGCCACTCAGCCCCTCGAGCCTGCTCTGCCATTCAATAAGATCACGGCTGATCTTCTAACTCAACTCCACCTTCTCGCACTATCCCCATATCCCTTGATTCCCTGAATGTCCAAAAATCTATCGATCTCAGTCTCGAATACATTCAACAACTGAGCCTCCACAGCCCTTTGGGGGTAGAGAATTCCAAAGATATTGCGGCGTGTACCATCTACAAGATGCACTGCAGCAACTCGCCAAGGCTTCTTCGACAGCGCCTCCCAAACCCGCGACCTCCACCACCTGGAAGAATTTCTAAGCGCCTTTCATGACCTCGGGCCATCCCAAAGTGTTTTACTGCCAATGAAGTATTTTTGAAGTTTATGCAAACACGGTCGCCTCCTGTTGTTGTAGATAAGTGGCATGAAAAAGTGAATTGAATCAACATCAATCCCATTTATTGGCTTTAGATATTTTACCTCCTCACCAGGCACAATTCCCTAGCCAAATCATGGTCGCCTCCCAACACCTTCCTAAAGTGTCAGCTGTGGCTCAGTGGGTAGCACACGTGCCTCGGAGTCAGAAGGTCGTGGGTTCAAATCCCACTCCAGAGACTTAAGCACAAAAATCAAGGCTGACACTCCACTGCAGTGCTGAGGGAGTGCTGCACTGTCGGAGGTGCCGTCTTTCAGATGGGACGTGAGACCGAGGCCGCGTCTGCTCTCTCAGGTTGGCGTAAAAGATCCCATGGCACTATTTCGAAGAAGAGCAGAGGAGTTATCCCTGCTGTCCTGACCAATATTAATCATCATTAAAAAAAGACGACTATCTAGTCATTATCACAGTGCTGTTTGTGGGAGCTTGCTGTGCGCAAATTGGCTGCCACGTTTCTTACATTACAACAGTAGCTGCACTTCAAAAATACTTAATTGGCTGTAAAGTGCTTTAGGTCGCCCGGAGGTTGTGAAAGGAGTTATATAAATGCAAGTCTGTCTTTCTTTTTGTCAAGCATATATTCGATTATTTGATTCATCCTTCTAGTTTACCTCCACTCCGAAAGGCCGGGTTACAGTTCCTTGGGCTCCCCCAAGTCCCCCTGCATAAGTCCAATGAGTGTGATTTTCAAATCCCTCCATGGCCTCACCCCTCCCTCGGTCTGTAATCTCCTCCAGCCCCATAACCGCCCCCCCCGCCCGCGATGGCTATGCTCCTCACATTCTGCCCTCTAGAGCATCCCGGATTATAATCGCTCAACCATTGGTGGCCGTGCCTTCTGTTGCCTGGGCCCTAAGCTCTGGAACTCCCTGACTAAACCTCTCCGCCTCTCTCCATCTCTTTCCTCCTTCAAGACGCTCCTTAAAACCTACCTCTTTGACCAAGCTTTTGCTCACCTGCACTAATTTCTACTTATGCGGCTTGGTGTCAAATTTTTATCTCATAATACGTCCGTGAAGCGCCTTGAGACGTTTCACTACGTTAAAGGCGCTATATAAATACAAGTTGCTGTTGTTGGCCAGTTCATTTGAATCAGGAGGGGGCAGGGAACATTAAAGACTTGCATTTATATATTGAGTGGCTTAGCCAGTCACGTGATGTTCACAAGACTCAATAACACCCCACTCAGTTGGGTCTGGGTCACCCACGATGAGATATGCAGTTGTGAGCCAAGTGGATGAACTGGTGGTGTGTAGTGTGATTGTTAAACCTTTGTTAATAAACCAACTAGTTCTTAATAGCATTGAAGCAAATACATTACAGTGACCAAAAGTTTAGGTCAAAGAGTAAGATTTTAAGGAGCATCTTAGAGGAGAGGGAGGGAATTCCAGAACTTGGGGCCAGGCAGCTGAAGGCACGGGCCCCAGTGGTAGAGCGATGGATGTGGGGACTGCGTAAGAGGCCAGAATCGGAGGAGCCCAGAGTTCCCGGAGGGCTATAGGAGGTTGCACAGATTGGGAGGGGCAAGGCCACGGAGGGATTTGAACACAATTCAGAACGAATTCAGAGAGGAATAAGGGTGGAGCTGGGTGATGACGTGGAGGTAGAAATAGGCAATCTTAGTGATGGAAAGTAGTTTTAAGCTGCGTGTCAAACAAAACATAATTTAATGTCTAAGCTTCTCTGCCCAGTGCCGTGTTTACAACCTTTCTCCTAATCAGTTCTGATTTTGGTAAGTGTATAGGGTCTTAAGCTTCTTACTCTAATTATATAGGGCCCTAGTGAGACCACACCTGGAGTATTGTGTACTGTTTTGGTCTCCTTACCTCAGGAAGGATGTACTTACCTTAGAGGGAGTGCAACAAAGGTTCACCAGACTGATTCCTGGGATTGTCCTATGAGGAGAGATCGAGTAGACCATGCCTATATTCCCTGGAGTTTAGAAGAATGAGAGGTGATCTCACTGAAACATACACAATCCTCAGAGCTCAACAGGGTAGATGCAGGGAGGATGTTTCCCCCGGGCTGGGGGAGTCTAGAACCAGGGGTCACAGTCTCAGAATAAGGGGTCGGCCATTTAGGACTGAGATGAGGAGAAATTTCTTCACTCAGAGGGTGATGAATCTTTGGAATTCTCTGCCCCAGAGGGCTGTGAAGGCTCAGTCGTTGAGTGTATTCAAGACAGAGATCGATAGATTTTTGGATATTAAGGGAATCGAGGGATTATGGGGATAATGCGGGAAGGTGGAGTTGAGGTAGAAAATCAGCCATGATCTTGTTGAATTGTGGAGCAGGCTCGAGAGGTCGAATGGCCGACTCCTGCTCCAATGTCTTGTGTGTGCACGCATTATCTCTGGGGCACAGAGTACCTCATCAGTCCCACATTTCATTTCATTTACAGTTCGTTGCCGCACGCATCGATTCCAGCAACGGATCATCAAGAGGCCCCGATAGATAAACTGGGAGCAATGATCCTGTCACACATCAAATAATGCCTTTTATTTCATCAAAGTGTTACTGAACCGTATCACAAAAATATTAGGCAAAACACAGCCTTTAAATCACACCCTTTGAATATACACTTTATCTACAGATAGTGCTTCCAAACTGTTCCATGCTCTTTTCACACACTAACAGTTTAAGAAAAGAATAACTATGGGCGCAAGTTCATAAATCCCACAATTCCGGCTGACTGAAGAATCTAGTTCTTTAGCCAGTGGATCTGGGTTTCACAACCCGTCCCCAACTAATCGCGAGGGACCCCTAAACGTGGAGCTGAGTCACGCCACCATTTACAAAAACAATCGCAAACAATCGGCAACCATCTTTGCTTTGGTAACAATCTTCTGTACGTCTGAGGGTTCCCGTGTTTAAATTAGTGTTACTAACGTTCGTTTAAAAAAAATAAATCTAAGGCCACAACCACAGCTTCCTCAGAGACACACTCTTAGAAATGCTGCAACGCGCCGTGCTGTCGATTCTCGAGACTGGCTCCCTGCCCATTGCCCCGCACACGGTGATTTCAGCTGCGCTATGGACCCAGTTGCATTCACTGGTGTGGTGCAGTGCAGTTTCTGTTGCTCGAACAATGCCCTCGGTCAGAAGACAGGCCTTGAATGGAGGTCCAGCTATGACGGGCCTTGAATGGCCAGCAGCAGTTCAAAGGTCTTCCGTGGGCCGGCTGGGGAGGGCGAGTGTGGTCACAGGCGAGTGGGAGGTGGGAATCGAGAGGGTCCCGATCGGAGTTACAAATCACACTGGCTTAAACAGCAAGTGCTGATGGAAGCATAGTTCCTGAAACAGTGTGCCAGGGACCTAAATATCGACACGCGAGAAACCTTAGGTGACCGACGTTAATTGCACTTCCGCAGCAAGCGATGACCTGATCTCGCTGTCAGAGGAGACGCACAAGGCCTGAAAACTGGGATAAAGAAGAAAAAACACACACACACAATCCCCAATGTAGCTATAAGGACAGCTTCCTTTTATTCTCTCACGCGCCCCTCCCCCCCCCAAACGCCTGGGACATAGGCACCGACTATCCACCAGCAACTTACCCAAGTCGTCGTTCTTTGAGTGCGCCTAAACAGCGAGTGTCAGTGGGCTACTCAACACGGCGGCTGAGCCCAATCCTGTGTTCACCCAACATCCACACCCATTCCAGCAGCGGGAACTCTGGCCGATGCTTACCCCCGCCTCTACCGCACAGGATGACCGTGGCCGATTGCAGTGTCCTCATCCACTGTCCTAGTTGTGAACCATTTGGTTGGCCAGAATCCCCCCCCACACACCCCCGCCCCCTCCCCCCCACCACCCCCCTCCCCCCCCTTCCTGCACTGGGTTACAAAAACACTGTCACACTTTTAAGTGCAGTTAAAGAGTTTGACAACGCCCTTCCCGATGGCTCGGCTGCTTAAGGCAGAAAAGAGCCGAGGCCACACGGAGCAGGAAAGTCACAGGTTCAATCCCCGCGTTGGCTTCATTAGCCGACCACAGCCAAAGAGGAGGGGGGAAACAAAAAAAAAACACAATCTGCCCAGGGCTCCCACTGCTGATGACCATCCCAGTGTTCCCTTGCTCGAACAGACTCGTGCTCTTGGATATCAGGCAAGGACAGAATTGGGCTCTGCTGTGATGCCCTCCATGGTTAAATAGCCGGCCTAACTAAAGAATGACAACTTTGGCACAGATCCGGAGCACAGCTAGCATCCGTGCATCAATATTTCTGCTACAGTTAATAGCTTCAAGGGAAGGTGGAGGGAAGGGAAAGGAAGGGAAGAGAAGGGGAAGATGGAGGAAATGGCCATAAAAACATATCATGTTCCATTGGAAAACTATCACCACATCTAATGTGTTTCACAAGGGGCTCTATGGGACCCCCCTTACCTGGAACACAATTACAAACGAGTCACACTTTGGAAGCTCCAGACGCAATGTCATTAACCGACTTGCCCCTGACCCCGCCGATATTCCTTTGGCATTGCCGTTATCTTAAAGCAGCGCACTCGAAATTCCAGTCCATTTAAAAAAAAAAGAAACATGGATTAAAATAGTCTAATTCAGACGGTAAAATGGAGATTGCGTGGGAGCGTCGCTCTGCCCGCCGGGCGGTGTCTGTCCATGAAGCTTCGCGAGGGCTTGCCCGCCCGCCAGGCGCGAGTCTCGCTGCTTTCTCTCTTTCTCTCTTTTAAAACAAACCAAAAAAAAAAAAATCAACCGCGGGGTTTCAACCCGAACTTGGCGAGCAGCGAGAGGTGGTCGGACGAGCAGATGCCATTGGGCAGCCCGTTGGCCAGCCAGATGTCGTGCTCCGACAGCAGGGAGAGTCGGCCCAGCAGCTTGAGGGCTCCGTCCTTGTACCGCCTGCGCCCTACCAGGAAGGAAACAGAGAGAGGAGGATGTCACAGAGCATTCGCATTCATAATCTCGGAGGCAGGCTGAATAGCTATAAACAACTGGTCTGATGCCGTCACCTGCAGGGACAACACAACAGTACAACAGCCATGTCAAACATAGATTTTAGATAATGTGCATGGATAACGCTCACCGGATAGGTTCAGACGAACGAAAGACTTGTATTTATATAGCGCCTTTCACGATCTCAAAACGTCCCTTCACAACAGAGAGACAGACTACCATCTGAATGGTGAGAGATTAGGAAAAGGGGAGGTGCAACGAGACCTGGGTGTCAGGGTACATCAGTCATTGAAGGTTGGCATGCAGGTACAGCAGGCGGTTAAGAAAGCAAATGGCATGTTGGCCTTCATAGCGAGGGGATTTGAGTACAGGGGCAGGGAGGTGTTACTACAGTTGTACAGGGCCTTGGTGAGGCCACACCTGGAGTATTGTGTACAGTTTTGGTCTCCTAACTTGAGGAAGGACATTCTTGCTATTGAGGGAGTGCAGCGAAGGTTCACCAGACTGATTCCCGGTATGGCGGGACTGACATATCAAGAAAGACTGGATCAACTGGGCTTGTATTCACTGGAGTTCAGAAGAATAAGAGATCTCATAGAAACGTTTAAAATTCTGACGGGTTTAGACAGGATGGATCCAGGAAGAATGTTCCCAATGTTGGGGAAGTCCAGAACCAGGGGTCACAGTCTAAGGATAAGGGGTAAGCCATTTAGGACCGAGATGAGGAGAAACTTCTTCACCCAGAGAGTGGTGAACCTGTGGAATTCTCTACCACAGAAAGTTGTTGAGGCCAATTCACTAAATATATTCAAAAATGAGTTAGATGTAGTCCTTACTACTAGGGGGATCAAGGGGTAAGGCAAGAAAGCAGGAATGGGGTACTGAAGTTGCATGTTCAGCCATGAACTCATTGAATGGTGGTGCAGGCTCGAAGGGCCGAATGGCCTACTCCTGCACCTATTTTCTATGACACACCTAACGGAGTCGGGTGCCAGCACTGCTTTTAGCGACTCGATGGTATTGGCCGCGTGCCGGACGTCGGCCAAGGATAGGCGCCGTGCCAGCTCGTCTGGCGCCATCCGGCCCACTACTCCACCATCCAGCATGTCCCTGACCCTGGTCACTTTGCCAGACACAGCCCTCTTGTCCGCCTGCCACCTAAAACCGCGGTCGTGGAGGTACGGATTTCTGAGCAGCGGTCATGAAGGACAGCCGCCACCCCAGACGGGGGAGAGCTGCGCTTGGTGATAACTCTGTTCCAGACTCTGATGAGTTCCTGATAAAAGACAGGCAGCCCCCAGGGCCTGATAGTCTGCATCCCAGAGTACTTAAGGAAGTGGCCCTAGAAATAGTGGATGCATTGGTGATCATTTTCCAACAGTCTTATCGACTCTGGATCAGTTCCTATGAACTGGAGGGTAGCTAATGTAATACCACTTTTTAAAAAAGGAGGGAGAGAGAAAACGGGTAATTATAGACCAGTTAGCATGACATCAGTAGTGGGGAAAATGTTGGAATCAATTATTAAGGATTAAATAGTAGCGCATTTGGAAAACAGTGACAGGATCGGTCCAAGTCAGCATGGATTTATGAAGGGAAAATCATGCTTTTACAAATTTTCTGGAATTTTTTGAGGATGTAACTAGTAGAGTGGACAAGGGAGAACCAGTGGATGTGGTGTATTTGGACTTTCAAAAGGCTTTTCACAAGGTCCCACACAAGAGATTAGTTTGCAAAATCAAAGCACATGGTATTGGGGGTAATATACTGATGTGGACAGAGAACTGGTTGGCAGACAGGAAGCAGAGAGTCGGGATAAACGGGTCCTTTTCAGAATGGCAAGCAGTAACTAGTGGTGTGCCGCAGGGCTCAGTGCTGGGACCCCAGCTCCTTACAATGTATATTATTGATTTAGATGAAGGAATTGAGTGTAATATCTCCAAGTTTGCAGATGACACTAAACTGGGTGGTGGTGTGAGCTGTGAGGATGCTAAAAGGCTGCAGGGTGACTTGGACAGGTTAGGTGAGTGGGCAAATGCATGGCAGATGCAGTATAATGTGGATAAATGTGAGGTTTTCCACTTTGGGGGCAAAAACACAAAGGCAGAAAGAATATTATCTGAATGGCGGCAGATTGGGAAAAGGGGAGGTGCAACGAGACCTGGGTGTCATGGTTCATCAGTCATTAAAAATTGGCATACAGGTACAGCGGGCAGTGAAGAAGGCAAATGATATGTTGGCCTTCATAGCTAGGGGATTTGAGTATAGGAGCAGGGAGGTCTTACTGCAGTTGTACAGGGCCTTGGTGAGGCCTCACCTGGAATATTGTGTTCAGTTTTGGTCTCCTAATCTGAGGCAGGACGTTCTTGCTTTGAGGGAGTGCAGCGAAGGTTCACCAGACTGATTCCCGGGATGGCAGGACTGACATATGAGGAGAGTCTGGATCAACTGGGCCTTTATATATTGGAGTTTAGAAGGATGAGAGGGGATCTCATAGAAACATATAAGATTCTGACGGGACGGGACGGGACAGGTTAGATGCGGGTGGAATGTTTCCGATGTTAGGGAAGTCCAGAACCAGGGGACACAGTCTTAGGATAAGGGGCAGGCCATTTAGGACTGAGATGAGGAGAAACTTCTTCACTCAGAGAGTTGTTAACCTGTGGAATTCCCTGCCGCAGAGAGTTGTTGAGGCCAGTTCATTGGATATATTCAAGAGGGAGTTAGATACGGCCCTTATGGCTAAGGGTATCAAGGGGTATGGAGAGAAAGCAGGAAAGGGGTACTGAGGTGAATGATCAGCCATGATCTTATTGAATGATGGTGCAGGCTAGAAGGGCCGAATGGCGTACTCCTGCACCTATTTTTTGTTTCTATGTGATCCGGACATCTCCCAGGTTTCAACAGCTCTCCAACTCTTTTAGTTAACCTGTGAGCATACTCACAGGTGCATACATTATACCTGTTTTTATTTCAAATTGCCAGAGTTTGTGTTGCTCCTTTTTTTAAACCTCCGTTATATCTATTATCGTGTAATAAATACTCGGATGTGGAGGAGCACAGACACATAGAGGAGATGTGCCTGGGCACGTGCAGGATCCTTCTCCACTTTGATTCGATGTGCCTGCCCATCACCGGTTCCACCCAGTGACAGGCAACAGCGCAAGAATCCTCTGCAGCTTCTGAGGCCCGGACTGCTTTGTGGGCAGCCGATAGGAAAGGCGAGGCACAGCCCGTCAAGTTATCACCCCCCCACACACCCCTCACTTGCTGAAACAGGATACTTACAAGGAGCTCCGTCTCACACAGAGCAGCGAGAGCAGCATCCTCAATTTAAAGCGTCAGATACAAAGCAGCACTCCCGCCCACACCCTCCCTCTAGCACTGACCTTTTCCACTCTTGTCTGTGAACGGCTGTGCCGAGTAGAAGATGTAATCCACAGTGAGGCCGAAGCCAGACGAACAGGTTGTGACCTCAGGCCGCCCGGACTCGGGCAGATAATGGCTGTAGACCGAGGTCAGGTTGAGGTTGTGCCGGAGTGTAGTTGGGGACCTGAGTGGAAGTGAAACAGACCGAGAATGGTTTGTGAAGAGCCTCATTTCTGTCACAATGTTTGTTTAGGATGCACAAGTGTAGTTGCTACGGTAGTGGACGAGAATCCCAGTTGGGGATTGCGAGTTCAAATCCCACCATGACAGGTTGTGAAGGACATTCGTGAATCACTTGTGTTTTTACAACAATCTGGCAGCTTTAATTAATATTTATTCTGTTGCCAAGCCACAAATTACCCGAGTTATTGAATTTGTTTCAACAACTTGCTGGGTGGGACTGAATCACAACCTGGGGATTGATAGCCCAGTACCATAAACACTACAGCATCATTCTCTTACCCACCGTTGGCACAGACTATTTCTAAATAAGCAATTTATCTCACGTTCCCCACGTTACACATTAACTCTACCTGAAATGGTAGCTTCACCTATATCCAGCCTCCACCAATGCCATTACAAAACTAGATGCTGGGATTCATATCCGCGCAGACTGGGACAATTCTCAATGTTTTCCTGCATTTTGTGTTTTTCGGTGGGAGTGAATGTTGAAGATGGTGGATGGGGGGCCAATCAAGTGGACTGCTTTGTCCTGGATGGTGTCAAGCTCCTCGAGTGTTGTTGGAGTTGCACTCATCCAGGCAAGTGGAGAGTATTCCATCACACTCCTAACTTTTGCCCTGTCGATAGTGGAAAGGCTTTGGGGAATCAGGAGATGAGACACTCACCGCAGAATACCCAACCTCTGACCTGCTCTTGTAGTCTCAGTATTTATGTGGCCGGTCCAGTTAAGCTTCGGTTCAATAGTGACCCCCAGGATGTAGATGGTGAGGGACTGAGCGATGGTAATGCCGTTCAATGTAAAGAGAGGGTAGTTAGACTCTCTCTTATTGGAGATGGTCATTGCCTGGAACTTGTGACGTACGAATGTTACTTGCCACTTATCAGCCCAAGCCTGAATGTCATCCAGATCTTGCTGTATGCGGGCATGGACTACTCCATTATCGGAGGAGTTGTGATTGGAACTGAACACTGCAATCATCAGCGAACATCCCCACTTCTGACCCGATGAAGCAGCTGAAGATGGTTGGGCCTAGGACACTGCCCTGAGGAACTCCTGCAGCAATGTCCTGGGGCTGAGATGATTCACCTCCAACTTCCACAACCATCTTCCTTTGTGCTAGGTATGACTCCAGCCAGTGGAAAGTTTTCCCCAATTCCCATAAATTTCAATTTTGCTAGGGTTCCTTGATGCCACACTCAGTCAAATGCTTCCTTGATGTTGAGGGCAGTCACTCTCACCTCACCTGGAATTCAGCTCTTTTGTCCATGTTTGGACCAAGGCTGTAATGAGGTCTGGAGTAGAGTGATTCTGGCGGAACCCAAACTGAGTATCGGTGAGCAAGTTATTGGTGAGTATATGCCACGATACCTTTCATTACTTTCTTCTTCAGAGAGTAGACTGATGGGACGGTAGTTGGCAGAATTGGATTTGTCCTGATTTTTGTGGGCAGGGCATAGCTGGACAGTTTTCCACAGTGTCAGATAGATGCCAGTGTTACAGCTGTACTGGAACAGCTTGGCTAGAGGTGCGGCTAGTTCTGGAGCACAAGTCTTCAGCACGACAGCCGGGATATTGTCGGGGCCCATAGCCTTTGCTGTACCCAGTACGCTCAGCCGTTTCTTGATATCACGGGGAGTGAATAAAATTGGCTGAAGACTGGCTTCTGTGACAGTGGGGACCTGAGGAGGCCGCCGATATGGGTCATCCACTCTGCACTTCTGGCTGAAGATCGTTGCAAACGTTTCAGTCTTGTCTTTTGCACTCACGTACTGGGCTCCGCCATCATTGAGGATGGGGACATTTATGTAGCCTCCTCCTCCCCCCCCCCCCCCGATAGTTGTTTAATTGTTCACCTCCATTCACGACTGGACGTGGTAGGACTGCAGAACTTTGCTCTGATCCGCTGATTGTGGGACCGCTTAGCCCTGTCTATGGCATGTTGCTTCCACTGTTTAGCATGCATGTAGTCCTGTGTTGCAGCTTCCCCAGGTTGGCACCTCATTTTTAGGTCCACCTGATGCTTCTCCTGGCATGCTCTTCTGCACACCTCATTGAACCAGGGTTGGTGCCCTGGCTTGATGGTGATGGCAGAGTGAGGCATGTGCCGAGCCAGGAGGTTATAGATTGTGATGGAATACAATTCTGCTGCTGTTGATGGCCCACAGCGCCTCATGGATGCTCAGTTTTGAGTTGCGAGATCTGTTCTGAATCCATCCCATACAGCATTTTGGTAGCGATCACTGCTACCAATGCTGTCAGGAAATGATGCATCTACGACAGGTAGTTTGGCGAGGACGAGGTCGAGTAGATTTTTTCCTCATGTTACTTCTCTCACCACTTGCCGCAAGTCCAGTCTGGCAGCTATATCTTCAGGACTCGGCTAACTCGGTCAGTAATGATGCTACCAAGGCACTATTGGTGATGGACATTGAAGTCTCCCACCCAGAGTACATTCTGTGCCCTTGCTACCCTCAGTATTTCCAGATGTTTATCGTCACAAATCTATACCCCACCACATTAGTGCCTCAACACTCTGCATCAACGCACGACTGACTTTAATTTGAAAAATTCCAAAAAGCCACACTGCCCTTAAATAAAGGGCCCTGGCCAGGCACACTCCCTGTCAATGGCTCTCTAGAGTGGTTTCGGCAATCCGCAAGGGCCACAACCTGACCAGTATCTGATCAATGTCCTGGAAAACGATGCAAAAGCCTTGGAGAGAGTGAATTGATTTACTAGAATGTTACCGGGGATGAGGGATTTCAGTTCGGTGGAGAGAAGAGAAGCTGGGATTGTCATTTTCCGGTTGGCAAACAGTGACTAGTGGGGTATCGCAGGGATCGCTGCTGGGGCCTCAACTATTTACAATCTATATTAATGACTTGGATGAAGAGACCGAATGCAATGTAGCCAAGTTTGCTGATGATACAAAGTTGGGTGGGAAAGCAAATTGTGAGGAGGACACAAAAAATCTGCAAAGGGATATGGACAGGCTAAGTGAGTGGACAAAAATTTTGTAGATGGAGTATAATATGGGAAAATGTGAGGTCATCCACTTTGGCAGAAAAAATAGCAAATTCTAAATTAAACAGAGAAAAATTGCAAAGTGCTGCAGTACAGAGGGACCTGGGGATCCTTGTGCATGAAACACAAAAAGTTAGTATGCAGGTACAGCAAGTAATCAGGAAGGTAAATGGAAAGTTGGCCTTTATTGCAAGGGGGATAGAGTATAAAAGCAGAGAAGTCCTGCTACAACTGTACAGGGTATTGGTGAGACCACACCTAGAGTACTGCGTACAGTTTTGGTCTCCGTATACAAGGATATACTTTCACTGGAGGCTGTTCAGAGAAACTTCACTCGGTTGATTCCGGATATGAGGGGGTTGACTTATGAAGATAGGTTGAGCCTATACGTATTGGAGTTCTGAAGAATGAGAGGTGATCTTATCAAAACTTATAAGATAATGAGGGGGCTCAACAAGGTGGATGCAGAGAGGATATTCCCACTCATAGGGGAAACTAAAACTAGGGGACATAGTCTCAGAATAAGGGGCTGCCCATTTAAAACGGAGATGAGGAGGAATTTCTTCTCTCAGGAGGGTTATAAATCTGTGGAATTCGCTGCCTGAGAGCTGTGGAGGCTGGGTCATTGAATATATTTAAGGTGGAGAGAAGTCAGATTTTTGAGCGATAAGGGAATAAAGGGTTATGGGGAGCGGGGAGAGAAGTGGAACTGAGTCCATGATCAGATCAGCCATGATCTTATTAAATGGCGGAGCAGGCTCGAGGGGTCAAATGGCCTACTCCTGTTCCTATTTCTTATGTTCTTATGTGCTCCTTAGGGCAGTGAACTTTGAGGGGAGAATTAGTGGAGGTGTTCGAAATTGAGGGGTTTTGATAAGAGTAAATAAGGAGAAACTGTTTGCACTAGTCGGTAGCCAGAGAAAACAAATTTAAGATAATGGGCAAAAGAACCAGAAGTGAGTTGAGGAGGAAATGTTTTATGCTTAAGATCATAAGAACATGAGAATTAGGAGCAGGATTAGGTCATATGTCCCTCGAGCCTGCTTTGCCATTCAACAAGATCATGGCTGATCTTCGACCTCAACTCCACTTTCCCGCCCGATCGCTAGATCCCGTGATTCCCCTCGAGTATAAAAATCTATCGATCTCAGCCTTGAATATACTCAATGATTCAGCATCCACAGCCCTTTGGGGGAGAGAATTCCAAAGAGTCACAATACTCCGAGTGAAGAAATTCCTCCTCATCTCAGTCTTAAATGGCCAATCCCTTATCCTGAAACGGTGCTTCCTACTGCTAGACTCCCTAGCCAGGGAAAACCGCTTCTCAGCATCTACTTTTGTAAATCGCCCTCAAAATATTATGGCCTTGAAATCTCGGCCTCCCGGGGTCCGCACGGAATGTGTACGGACCCGGGAAGGCATCGCAAAAGCCGGTTTTCGGCGGGAAATGTGCATGCGTTGAAATGCTTTACTGATCTGTCAAGTTCGAGCTTGACAGATCCAAAGCATCTCGGGGAGAAGTACATTCCCACGGCAGAGATTGTGCTATTAGCCCATCTCTTGCCCTGTAAATGTCCTTAAAGCTCTGGCACCTGGTAAAAGCAGGCACATAGCCTACTTTTACCAGCGTAAGAGTTTTAAAACATACAAAAACATATAAAAATAAAATTTTAAAAACACATTGTTAAAATGTTAAAAACCCTGCGCACTAAGCTAAGTTTATTTTAAACCATTGGCAAATACTTTTTTTTCAAAAACATTTCTATAAAATGTAATTTCTACAATGTATTTATGCAAAGTGTTTTTTTTAATGTTTTATGTAGTGTTTGGGTGTGTTTCTCATTCATAGTAATAGGAGTTTTGGACTTACGAAACTCCTACTACTATGAGAAAATACTTTACTGTGATTGGGTGTCCAGGCCCACGTGAATCCTGCAGACGTCCAAATGTGAACGCGCTCCATTGCGCAAGAAGAGGAGGCCTCGAGCCCGGGATCTCTGGTAGGTGCAGCAGGAAAAGGTAGGCATGGATCTTTTTAGCCATTTTCTGGTAAGCGCCTGCAGGAAGCAGAGGACCGGGATTTCAGGGCCATTATGATTCAATGAGATCGCCTCTCATTCTTCTAAACTCCAGAGAGTATCGGCCCAATCTGCTATGCAGCGAGTTGGTATGATGTGGAACACACTGCCTGAAAGAGCGGTGGAAGCAGATTCAATAATAACTTTCAAAAGGGAAATGGATAAATACTTGAAGGGGAACATTTTGCAAGGCGATGGTGAAAGAGCAGGGGGGAGTGGGATTAAATGGATAGATCTTTTAAAAAGCCAGTACAGGCACGATGGGTTGAATGATTCTACAATTCTATTATATTAGGTGGCAGTCAGAGACGACTGTTTAAAGCAAAGCTACCTGACAACTTTTGCATGGGTGTTTTTACGGGCCACAGGAAGCCTTTCAAAATGGATGTAGCCGAGCAGGTTTCCCTACAAACGCTCCAAACCCCTGATGTCATGAGTCCCACTACCCCAGCACTGTAAACCACTCCAGCCGTGATGTTCACAGTTGCCATTTAAAAACTAGTATTTTACAAACACTAACCTAGTTACTGTTTGACAACACAATACGTACCTGTTACAGAAGAGCTCATCCTCTGGCTCGGACACACTGACATAGCCTTCCGAGCCATCTCCAGGAGGCTCTGTATGGAGATAGGACACAATGCAAAAAGTAAGAGTGAAATCAAAGGGCAACAATATAGGTAGACGGAGAAACAGTGGCATCGATATTAATCCCCCCTTCTCCCCGATCCCGCCCCCTCACGATGGGAGGGCGAGGGGTTAGAATGTACACAATAGTGCAACCTGAACCCAAATGAGCATTGGAGATATGAAACACGGAACTTAAACGATAATCAGGCACCCCCGTTGAAATCGGACATTCCTACCCGGCCCATGATGTTGCGGGTTCGCTGCCCGCTATCGCGCTCCCTCCCCCACTCCGCTCCGTTCCCGTCTCCTCGTTAACGTTAGGGTCAGAGTTTCACTATAAGGGGAGGGTTGGCGAATTTTGGATTTCACATCAGCCTAGCTGTACCTGGTTTTGCATCAGTTACGCCCTCGATGATGACGAGATTCTCTGGGCGTTCAAGTGCCGGTGCAGAATATCGCAGCTGGAGGAGAAACTCACGGCCATATCTCAGTTTTTCTAAACGGCAAAAGCAAAATCATGTGTCAGGCACTGCAAAAACATCACTGGAACAGTGAAACAGGACAGGGAGCTGCAGAGTGTTGCAGCACAGAGTGAAGTTGGGAACCACTTCTACACATACACACACACACACACACACACACACACACACACACACACAGAGGGTGGTAGAAGTTTGGAACGCTCTTGTGCAAATGGCAATTGATGCTGGGCCAATTTTTCATTTTAAATTGGAGATGGATAGCCTTTTGTTCAAAGGTATTAAGGAATACGGGCCAAAGGCGGGTATATGGAGTTAGGTCGCAGATCAGCCACGATCTCATTGAATGGTGGAACAGGCTCGAGGGGCTCAATGGCCTCCTTCTGTTCCTATGTCCCGATGACATGAAGCAGACCTGCACGATTCCCAATTTTGGCAGTGACACTCTAAGCGGGCTTTGAACAGAGCCCAATGATTTCTCTATAAAGGAGGTGAATATGAAGAAAGGAGCTCTGGAACTGCTCTGGTGCGGTTTCTAGCAGTCAGTTAGAGAGCAAGGGAGAAGGTCACGGAGCTGAGGCAATCAAACGATTTACCAAAACAGGATTGGTGAAAGGTATTTGCACCCTTAACACTAACACTGTCACACAGCAATGCAAATTCACGATTCCCTTCCTCCCAACCTTGTTAAGGTTTCGTAAGTGGGAGAGTTCGGGCAAGTGGGAGCAGGAGGTGTTGCTTTGTCTTGTTTTCCCCACCAATGCGGACTCCCCGACCTGGGAGGAAAAGAAAACGAAGTGTGACGTCACAGCAAGAGGTTTGGGGACGTCGGAGCGGCCTATAAAGGCCCAGCTGGTGCAGCTGCAGCAGGGAGAAAGGCAAAAAAGTAGAAAGAAATCAAAAGGTGACGTCACAGCCAAGGGGGTAAGTGATTGGCTGGTGATTGGTGAGTAGTTTTTTCTTTTTCTTTTCTTTATCAGTAAATAAGCATTAGCATTATTGTTGCCAAATTAAGTTAATCTAGGGGTTAAGCCATGGCAGGAGAGCTCGGACACGTGTTATGCTCCTCCTGTACTATGTCCCTGATGACCAGATATTCGGGAAGTGTATCCGGCTGCAGGTGGATTCATTCTGGAGCATCCACGATGCTGAGAATTACGTGAATAGCACAATTAGTGAGTTGGCCACACTGCAGGATAGGGGATGGGTGACCAACAGGAAGAGCAGTGGAAGGAAGGTCATCCCCCTGCAACAGATACACCGCTTTGGGTACTGTTGAGGGGAATGACCCATCAGGGGAGGGCAGCAGCAGCCAAGTCCATGGCACCATGGGTGGCTCTGCTGCACAGGAGGGCAGGAAAAAGAGTGGGAGAGCTATATTGATAGAGGATTCTATAGTAAGGGGAATAGATAGACGTTTCTGCGGCCGCAACCTAGACTCCAGGATGGGATCTTGCCTCCCTGGTGCAAGGGTCAATGATGTCTCGGAGCAGGTGCAGGACATTTTGAAGGTGGAGGGTAAACAGCCAGTTGTCGTGGTGCATATAGATACCAACGATATAGGTAAAAAACGGGATGAGGTCCTACAAGATGAATTTAGGGAGCAAGGAGCTAAATTAAAAAGTAGGACCTCAAAAGTATTAAATCTCAGGATTGTTACCAGTGCCACGTGCTAGTCAGAGTAGGAATCGCAGGATAGCTCAGATGAATACGTGGCTTGAGCAGTGGGGCAGAAGGGAGGGATTCAAATTCCTGGGACATTAGAACCGGTTCTGGGGGAGGTGGGACCAGTACAAACCGGACAGTCTGCATCTGGGCAGGACTGGAACCAATGTCTATGGGGGAGTGTTTGTTCGTGCTGTTGGGGAGGAGTTAAATTAATATGGCAGGGGGATAGGAACCTATGCAGGGAGACAGAGGGAAGTAAAATGGGGGCAGAAGCAAAAGATAGAAAGAAGAAAAGTAAAAGTGGAGGGCAGAGAAACCCAAGGCAAAAAGCAAATAGATCCACATTACAGCAAAATCTTAAAGGGGCAAAGAGTGTTAAAAAGACAAGCTTGAAGGTTGTGTGCCTCAATGCAAGGAGTATTCGGAATAAGGTGGACAAATTAACTGCGCAGACAGCAGTTAACGGATATGATGTAATTGGCATCATGGAGACATGGCTCCAGGGTGACCAAGGCTGGGAACTCAACATCCAGGAGTATTCAACATTTAGGAAGGACAGACAGAAAGGAAAATGAGGTGGAGTGGCATTGCTGGTTAAAGAGGAAATTAATGCAATAGTAAGGAAGGACATTAGCTTGGATGATGTGGAATCTGTATGGGTGGAGCTACGGTATACCAAAGGGCAGAAAACGCTAGTGGGAATTGTGTACAGACCACCAAACAATAGTAATGAGGATGGGGACAGCATCAAACAACAAATTAGGGATGCGTGCAATAAAGGTACAGCAGTTATCATGGGCGACTTTAATCTACATATTGACTGGGTTAACCAAACTGGTAGCAATGTGATGGAGGAGGATTTCCTGGAGTGTATTAAGGATGGTTTTCTAGACCAATGTCGAGGAACCAACGAGAGGGCTGGCCATCCTAGACTGGGTGATGTGTAATGAGAAAGGACTAATTAGCAATCTTGTTGTGAGAGGCCCCTTGGGGAAAAGTGACCATAATATGGTAGAATTCTTTATTAAGATGGAGAGTAACACAGTTAATTCAGAGACTAGGGTCCTAAACTTGGGGAAAAGTAACTTCGATGGTATGAGACGTGAATTGGCTAGAATACACTGGCGAATGATACTTAAAGGGTTGACGGTGGATAGGCAATGGCAAACATTTAAAGATCACATGGATGAACTTCAACGATTGTACAGCCCTGTCTGGAGTGAAAATAAAACGGGGAAAGTGGCTCAACCGTGGCTAACAAGGGAAATTAAGGATAGTGTTAAATCGAAGGAAGAGGCATATAAATTGGTCAGAAAAAGCAACAAACCTGAGGACTGGGAGAATTTTGTAATACAGCAGAGGAGGACAAAGGGTTTAATTAGGATGGGAAAAATAGAGTCTGAGAGGAAGCTTGCTGGGAACATAAAAACTGACTGCAAAAGCTTCTATAAATATGTGAAGAGAAAAAGATTAGGGAAGACAAACGTAGGTCCCTTGCAGTCAGATTCAGGTGAATTTATAATGGGGAACAAAGAAATGACAGACCAGTTAAACAAATACTTTGGTTCTGTCTTCACGAAGGAAGATACAAATAACCCCCCGGAAATACTAGGGTACCGAGGGTCTAGTGAGAAGGAGGAACTGAAGGATATTCTTATAAAGCGGGAAATTGCGTTAGGGAAATTGATGGGATTGAAGGCCGATAAATCCCCGGGGCCTGATAGTCTGCATCCCAGAGTACTTAAGGAAGTGGCCATAGAAATAGTGGATGCATTGGTGATCATTTTCCAACAGTCTATTGACTCTGGATAAGTTCCTATGGACTGGAGGATAGCTAATGTAACACCACTATTTAAAAAGAGGGAGAGAGAAAACGAGTAATTATAGACCGGTTAGCCTGACATCAGTAGTGGGGAAAATGTTGGAATCAATTACTTAAGATGAAATAGCAGCGCATTTGGAAAGCAGTGACAGGATCGGTCCAAGTCAGTATGGATTTATGATTCATGCTTCATAAATCTTCTGGAATTTTTTGAGGATGTAACTAGTAGAGTGGACAAGGGAGAACCAGTGGATGTGGTGTATTTGGACTTTCGAAAGGCTTTTGACAAGGTCCCACACAAGAGATTGGTGTGCAAAATCAAAGCACATGGTATTGGGGGTTATGTACTGACGTGGATAGAGAACTGTTTGGCAGACAGGAAGCAGAGAGTCGGGATAAAAGGGTTCTTTTCAGAATGGCAGGCAGTGACTGGTGGAGTGCCGCAGGGTTCAGTGCTGGGACCCCAGCTATTTACAATATACATCAATAATTTAGATGCAGGAATTGAGTGTAATATCTCCAAGTTTGCAGATGACACTAAACTGGGTAGCGGTGTGAGCTATGAGGAGGATGCTAAAAGGCTGCAGGGTGACTTGGACAGGTTAGGTGAGTGGGCAAATGCATGGAAGAAGTATAATGTGGATAAATGTGAGGTTATCCACTTTGGGGGCAAAAATACAAAGGCAGAATATTATCTGAATGGCGGCAGATTCAGAAAGGGGGAGGTGCAACGAGATCTGGGTGTCATGGTTCATCAATCATTGAAAGTTGGCATGCAGGTACAGCAGGCGATGAAGAAGGCAAATAGTATGTTGGCCTTCATAGCTAGGTGATCAGAGTATAGGAGCAGGGAGGTCTTACTGCAGTGGTACAGGGCCTTGGTGAGGCCTCACCTGGAATATTGTGTTCAGTTTTGCTCTCCTAATCTGAGGAAGGACATTCTTGCTATTGAGGGAGTGCAGCGAAGGTTCACCAGACTGATTCCCGGGATGGCGGGACTGACATATGAGGCGAGACTGGGTCAACTGGGCCTTTATACACTGCAGTTTAGAAGGGTGAGAGGGGATCTCATAGAAACTTACAAGATTTTGACGGGACTGGACAGGTTAGATGTAGAAACATAGAAACATAGAAACATAGAAAATAGGTGCAGGAGCAGGCCATTCAGCCCTTCTAGCCTGCACCGCCATTCAACGAGTTCATGGCTGAACATGAAAATTCAGTACCCACTTCCTGCTTTCACGCCATACCCCTTGATCCCCCGAGTAGTAAGGACTTCATCTAACTCCCTTTTGAATATATTTAGTGAATTGGCCTCAACTACTTCCCGTGGTAGAGAATTCCACAGGTTCACCACTCTCTGGGTGAAGAAGTTTCTCCTTATCTCGGTCCTAAATGGCTTACCCCTTATCCTTAGACTGTGACCCCTGGTTCTGTACTTCCCCAACATTGGGAACATTCTTCCTGCATCCAACCTGTCCAAACCCGTCAGAATTTTAAACGTTTCTATGAGGTCCCCTCTCACTCTTCTGAACTCCAGTGAATACAAGCCCAGTTGATTCAGTCTTTCTTGATAGGTCAGTCCCACCATCCCGGGAATCAGTCTGGTGAATCTTCGCTGCACTCCCTCAACAGCAAGTATGTCCTTCCTCAAGTTAGGAGACCAAAACTGTACACAATACTCCAGGTGTGGCCTCACCAAGGCCCTGTACAACTGTAGCAACACCTCCCTGCCCCTGTACTCAAATCCCCTCGCTATGAAGGCCAACATGCCATTTGCTTTCTTAACCGCCTGCTGTACCTGCATGCCAACCTTCAATGACTGATGTACCATGACACCCAGGTCTCGTTGCACCTTCCCTTTTCCTAATCTGTCACCATTCAGATAATAGTCTGTCTCTCTGTTTTTACCACCAAAGTGGATAACCTCACATTTATCCACATTATACTTCATCTGCCACGCATTTGCCCACTCACCTAACCTATCCAAGTCACTCTGTAGCCTCATAGCATCCTCCTCGCAGCTCACACTGCCACCCAACTTAGTGTCATCCGCAAATTTGGAGATACTACATTTAATCCCTTCGTCTAAATCATTAATGTATAATGTAAACAGCTGGGGCCCCAGCACAGAACCCTGCGGTACCCCACTAGTCACTGCCTGCCATTCCGAAAAGTACCCATTTACTCCTACTCTTTGCTTCCTGTCTGACAACCAGTTCTCAATCCACGTCAGCACACTACCCCCAATCCCATGTGCTTTAACTTTGCACATTAATCTCCTGTGTGGGACCTTGTCGAAAGCCTTCTGAAAGTCCAAATATACCACATCAACTGGTACTCCTTTGTCCACTTTATTGGAAACATCCTCAAAAAATTCCAGAAGATTTGTCAAGCATGATCTCCCTTTTACAAATCCATGCTGACTTGGACCTATCATGTCACCATTTTCCAAATGCGCTGCTATGACATCCTTAATAATTGATTCCATCATTTTACCCACTATTGAGGTCAGGCTGACCGGTCTATAATTCCCTGCTTTCTCTCTCCCTCCTTTTTTAAAAAGTGGGGTTACATTGGCTACCCTCCACTCGATAGGAACTGATCCAGAGTCAATGGAATGTTGGAAAATGACTGTCAATGCATCCGCTATTTCCAAGGCCACCTCCTTAAGTACTCTGGGATGCAGTCCATCAGGCCCTGGGGATTTATCGGCCTTCAATCCCATCAATTTCCCCAACACAATTTCCCGACTAATAAAGATTTCCCTCAGTTCCTCCTCCTTAATAGACCCTCTGACCACTTTTATATCCGGAAGGTTGTTTGTGTCCTCCTTAGTGAATACTGAACCAAAGTACTTGTTCAATTGGTCTGCCATTTCTTTGTTCCCCGTTATGACTTCCCCTGATTCTGACTGCAGGGGACCTACGTTTGTCTTTACTAACCTCTTTCTCTTTACATACCTATAGAAACTTTTGCAATCCGCCTTAATGTTCCCTGCAAGCTTCTTCTCGTACTCCATTTTCCCTACCCTAATCAAACCCTTTGTCCTCCTCTGCTGAGTTCTAAATTTCTCCCAGTCCCCAGGTTCGCTGCTATTTCTGGCCAATTTGTATGCCACTTCCTTGGCTTTAATACTATCCCTGATTTCCCTAGATAGCCACGGTTGAGCCACCTTCCCTTTTTTATTTTTACGCCAGACAGGAATGTACAATTGTTGTAATTCATCCATGCGTTCTCTAAATGTCTGCCATTGCCCATCCACAGTCAACCCCTTAAGTATCATTAGCCAATCTATCTTAGCCAATTCATGCCTCATACCTTCAAAGTTACCCTTCTTTAAGTTCTGGACCATGGTCTCTGAATTAACTGTTTCATTCTCCATCCTAATGCAGAATTCCACCATATTATGGTCACTCTTCCCCAAGGGGCCTCACACAATGAGATTGCTAATTAATCCTCTCTCATTACACAACACCCAGTCTAAGATGGCCTCCCCCCTAGTTGGTTCCTCGACATATTGGTCTAGAAAACCATCCCTTATGCATTCCAGGAAATCCTCCTCCACCGTATTGCTTCCAGTTTGGCTAGCCCAATCTATGTGCATATTAAAGTCACCCATTATAACTGCTGCACCTTTATTGCATGCACTCCTAATTTCCTGTTTGATGCCCTCCCCAACATCACTACTACTGTTTGGAGGTCTGTACACAACTCCCACTAACGATTTTTGCCCTTTAGTGTTCTGCAGCTCTACCCATATAGATTCCACATCATCCAAGCTAATGTCTTTCCTAACTATTGCATTAATCTCCTCTTTAACCAGCAATGCTACCCCACCTCCTTTTCCTTTTATTCTATCCTTCCTGAATGTTGAATACCCCTGGATGTTGAGTTCCCAGCCCTGATCATCCTGGAGCCACGTTTCCGTAATCCCAATCACATCATATTTGTTAACATCTATTTGCACAATTAATTCATCCACCTTATTGCGGATACTCCTTGCATTAAGACACAAAGCCTTCAGGCTTGTTTTTTTAACACCCTTTGTCCTTTTAGAATTTTGCTGTACAGTGGCCCTTTTTGTTCTTTGCCTTGGTTTTCTCTGCCCTCCACTTTTCCTCATCTCCTTTCTGTCTTTTGCTTTTGCCTCCTTTTTGTCTCCCTCTGTCTCCCTGTATAGGTTCCCATCCCCCTGCAATATTAGTTTAACTCCTCCCCAACAGCACTAGCAAACACTCCCCCTAGGACATTGGTTCCGGACCTGCCCAGGTGCAGACCGTCCGGTTTGTACTGGTCCCACCTCCCCCAGAACCGGTTCCAATGCCCCAAGAATTTGAATCCCTCCCTGCTGCACCACTGCTCAAGCCATGTATTCATCTGCGCTATCCTGCGATTCCTACTCTGACTAGCACGTGGCACTGGTAGCAATCCTGAGATTACTACTTTTAAGGTCCTACTTTTTAATTTAGCTCCTAGCTCCTTAAATTCTTTTCGTAGGACCTCATCCCTTTTTTTACCTATGTCGTTGGTACCAATGTGCACCACGACAACTGGCTGTTCTCCCTCCCATTTCAGAATGTCCTGCACCCGCTCCGAGACATCCTTGACCCTTGCACCAGGGAGGCAACATACCATCCTGGAGTCTCGGTTGCGTCCGCAGAAACGCCTATCTATTCCCCTCACCATCGAATCCCCTATCACTATCGCGCTCCCACTCTTTTTCCTGCCCTCCTTTGCAGCAGAGCCACCTACGGTGCCATGAACTTGGCTGCTGCTGCCCTCCCCTGATGAGTCATCCTCCCCAACAGTACTCAAAGCAGTGTATCTGTTTTGCAGGGGGATGACCACAGGGGACTCCTGCACTATCTTTCTTGCACTGCTCTTCCTGTTGGTCTTCCATTCCCTATCTGGCTGTGGACCCTTCTCCTGCGGTAAGACCAACTCACTACACGTGATACTCACGTCATTCTCAGCATCGTGGATGCTCCAGAGTGAATCCACCTTCAGCTCCAATTCCGCAACGCGGACCGTCAAGAGCTCGAGACGGATACACTTCCCACACACGTAGTCGTCAGGGACACCGGAAGTGTCCCCGAGTTCCCACATGGTACAGGAGGAGCATATCACATGACCGAGCTCTCCTGCCATGTCTTAACCTTAGATACCCTTAAATTGGTAATAACAATGTTATAGTTCACTTACTGATATAAAAAATAAAAGAAAAGCTACTCACCAATCACCAGCCAATCACTTACCCCATTGGCTGTGACGTCACTTTTTGATTACTTTCTACTTCTATTTTGCTTTCTCTCCCGCTGTAGCTGCACCGGTATGCTGGCTCTCGATCTCCCGCTGGGCTTTTGACAGGTCGCTCTCCTCTCACCAACTGCCGCTGGCTCTTGATCTCCCGCTGGGCTTTTGACAGGTCGCTCCCCTCTCACCAACTGCTGCTGGCTCTCGATCTCCCGCTGGGCTTTTGATAGGTCGCTCCCCTCTCACCAACTGCCGCTGGCTCTCGATCTCCCGCTGGGCTTTTGATAGGTCGCTCCCCTCTCACCAACTGCCGCTGGCTCTCGATCTCCCGCTGGGCTTTTGACAGGTCGCTCCCCTCTCACCAACTGCCGCTGGCTCTCGATCTCCCGCTGGGCTTTTGACAGGTCGCTCCCCTCTCACCAACTGCCGCTGGCTCTCGATCTCCCGCTGGGCTTTTGACAGGTCGCTCCCCTCTCACCAACTGCCGCTGGCTCTCGATCTCCCGCTGGGCTTTTGATAGGTCGCTCCCCTCTCACCAACTGCCGCTGGCTCTCGATCTCCCGCTGGGCTTTTGATAGGTCGCTCCCCTCTCACCAACTGCCGCTGGCTCTCGATCTCCCGCTGGGCTTTTGACAGGTCGCTCCCCTCTCACCCTGTCAAATGTTCCCGATGATGGGGAAGTCCAGAACCAGAGGACACAGTCTTAGGATAAGTGGTAGGCCATTTTGGACTGAAATGAGGAGAAAGGAGAAACTTCTTCACACAGAGAGTTGTTAACCTATGGAATTCCCTACCATAGAGAGTTGTTGATGCCAGTTCATTCGATATATTCAATAGGTAGTTAGATATGGCCCTTACGGCTAAGGGGATCAAGGGGTATGGAGAGAAAGCAGGAAAGGGGTACTGAGGGAATGATCTTATTGTCATGATCTTATTGAATGGTGGTGCAGGCTCGAAGGGCAGAATGGCCTACTCCTATTTTCTATGTTTCTAACTGAACTGAAGCAATAATCGGGAAGAGGTCAGGGAAATGAGGCCTTGCAAAGTGAAGGCTTTTGCAAAAGGGCAGAACAGAACAAAAAGTTTATCAATGCAGAAGTAAAGAACATTCCCAACCATAAAGCAACAGAAAAAACTGGGCCGTAAATTGCGGCCTCTCCGGAAGCGTACAATGAGCACTCGTGTCTGAAGCGGCTCCGCAAGTTCAGAGTTCAAGCGCGCGAAGCGCAAGTGCCTAAACCCGGCACTTGTGATCTGTCAAAATTTCTTCTGATAGATCGCCCGCCTCCCCGGGAGAAGGGTCTACGCGGGCAGAGAGTTGGGCTATTTGTCCAACGAATGTCCTTCAAACTTACGCCTGGTAAAAGAAAGGCGGACTTGCCTTTATAAAGCGTCTTTCACAACCACCGGACGTCTCAAAGCGCTTTATAGCCAATTAAGTACTTTTGAAGTGTGGTCACTGTTGTAATACGCAAGGACTAATTTTACCAGCGTAAGAATTTTTTAAAAGATAGAAAAAATAAATGTTATTACTTATTTTTACATTAAAAACCCTGCCCATGAAGGTACGTTTAAGTTTAACACTATTAAAACATTTTTTTTTAATTTCAAATAAATAATTTTTTTGAATTTAATTTAATTTCTATTGCTTTAAAAAAAGTGTTCTTTTTATTTATGTGTGTGTTTTTTTTGATTTTAGGGGTATTCTCAATGATAGTAATGGGAGCTCGGAGCTGGGCTGCCCAGCTGGGCCTCGGAGCGCAAGTGTTCATAGAAACATAGAAAATAGTGCAGGAGTAGGCCATTCGGCCCTTCGAGCCTGCACCACCATTCAATATGATCATGGCTGATCATGCAACTTCAGTACCCCTTTCCTGCTTTCTCTCCATACCCCTTGATCCCTTTTGCCGTCAGGGCCATATCTAACTCCCTCTTGAATATATCTAACAAACTGGCATCAACAAGTTTCTGTGGTAGAGAATTCCACAGATTCAAAATTCTCTGAGTGAAGAAGTTTCTCCTCATCTTGGTCCTAAATGGCTTACCCCTTTATTCTTAGACTGTGACCCCTGGTTCTGGACTTCCCCAATATCGGGAACATTCTTCCTGCATCTAACCTGTCCAATCCCTCCGGGACCACCAGGTACTTTCATTTAAAAAAATTCGGTCGGAGGCATTCGCCCGCAGGAAGCCTCCGACCGCAATTTTTGGCCCATTCTTATTTTAAGAAGCACTCTGAAATTGGCCTGCCTGTTTCATACTCATGTGACCATTGCATGCGAGTGAGCTCAACACCGGGTGCAGACCTTTGCCAGATGTTGTGAAATTTGGTGTGGGACCGAAATTGAATAATTATACCATTTAAATGAAGCTGTGGACAACTGCAGTGTAACCTTCTTCCAACCCTCAGAATCGTGCACCGCAAAATGTGACTTGCAGCAACGCCCCCCTGATTTTACACCCCACCCTCCCCAGAATCCCAGCACCATTAGTGAGGCCTCTCGAACTCTGTCCTCTAGAGTGCAGAATAACACAAAGTGACATTGGAACAGAAGGAGGCCATTCAGCCCCTCAAGCTTGTTCTGCTATTTCACGGCTGATCTGTACCTCAACTCCACATCCCTTGATGCCCTCACCCAACAAAAATCTATCGATCTCAGTCTTGAAATTGTGAATTGACCCCCCAACATCCACAGCCTTTGAGGAAAGAGAGTTCCAGATTTCCACTACCTTTTGTGTGAAGAAGTGCTTCCTGGTTTCACTCTTGAATGACCTTGCTCTAATTTGAAGATTATGCCCCACAAGAAAATAGTTTTTCTCTATCTACCCAGTCGAATCCCTTTATCATTGTAAACACCTCGATTAGATCACCTGTCAACTTGCTAAACTCAAGCGAATACAAGCCAAGTTTAAGCCACACAGTTTAGCTCTTTAAACCCCAGTCTCGTTCTGGTTAACCTTTGCTGCAGTTCCTCCATATCCTTCTTGAGGTGTGATGCCCAAAACTGAACCCAAAACTCCCGACCACGACACAAGGGTGGTTGCGGGCACACACAAAACAAGAACAGAGCATGAAAGAGAAAGGACTCAAGGCTAAAGGGTGTATACGAGAGCTAAAGCATGCGTGCAAGTTCAGAGCAGCTGGAGAAGGTAGGCAGGCAGCACAGCGGAGAAAGGAAATCTGCGGCTAACCCGTTTTCTTCTTGTCATACATGTCCACGTACTGACAGCTGTCAGTTATCCTGAGTCTGCTTGGCCACAAGGGGCCATAGAGTTTCCTCGGACACATCTGGTGAGAGCAGTCCTCCTGGCTGGACACCTGCCAGAATATTAAATAGAACAGCGCAGAACGGGTTATTGGCATTCCCTCGGAGACAGGCTGCAGTTCATTCAAAACGGTTCTTTTCTTTAAATAATCTAATTTGGCAAACAGTTCAAAATGTGTTGTAACCACTGACGACTGACCTTCCACGTTGGCATTCCGTAATAGTAGAGCTCTCCGTTCCGGATGAGCTTGTACAGAGGGGACTCGGGGACAGCGTTCAGATCCCCGCAGAGAATGACGGGACAGCGGGTACCATCGGTACGGGCTGCCTGCACCACCTGCTCGATTTCGGCAAACAGCACAGCCAGCTGGGTGAGTTTAATGTCCCCGCGCCTCGGGTTGAATATGAGGTGAGTGTTTGCCACGCAGATGTCGGGCAACTCGGAGCTGTCGCGGGCCGGGGTCAGGGGTCGAAGCAGCACCAGAAGCCCCACGTTGTCCCTGTTCAATGTCTCCACGATGGGTCGGAAATACTCCACAGGGTGCTCGGAGACCAGGGAGAACCGCTCCCGCTTGTAGCACACAGCGCACCCGTCCGTCTTGATCCCGGTGCGCCGTTTATAAACGCACTCGTAACCTGTGGAGAAAGCAGCTAGATTAGCACTTGGGTAACCCGTTGGCTGCCTCCTCTCATTCACAGGTAGCCACAAGCGAGCGCTCTACTCGGAACTCCTTCACGGCAAACAAACCAAATGTGGGCAGAGGAAACGTTACAGGGACACCGTCAAAGCCTCCCTGATAAAGTGCAACATCCCGACTGATAGCTGGGGAGTCCTTGGCCAAAGACCGCCCTAAGTGGAGGAAGTGCATCCGGGAGGGTGCTGAGCATCTCGAGTTTCGTGGCCGAGAGCATGCAGAAATCAAGCGCAGGCAGCGGAAGGAGCTTGCGGCAAACCAGTCCCACCCACCCCTTCCCTCAACCACTGTCTGTCCCACCTGTGACGGGGACTGTGGTTCGCGTATTGGGACGGTTCAGCCACCTAAGGACTCAGTTTTAGAGTGGAAGCAAGTCTTCCTCGATTTCGAGGGACTGCCTATGACGATGAGCCACAGGGAACAGCTGTCCATGGCACAGGTGGAATTGAAAATAGAAAACAGAAAAAGCTGGAAGCACTCAGCAGGTCAGGCGGCGTTGATAACCTTTCATCAGAACTGGAAAAAGTTAGAGGCATAACAGATTCTAAGCAAGTGCAGATGCAGGGAAAGGGCGCAGGGGAAGAAAGAACAAAAGGGAAGGTCTGTGATTGGGTGGAAGGCAGGAGAGATTAAATGACAAAAGGGTTGATGGTGCGAGGCAAAAGGAGATGGTCATGGGACAGGTAAAGAAACAAATGATAGGTGCCTAATCGAAACAGCCTTGCGGACTCAACATCGAGTTCAACAATTTCAGATCATAATCTCTGCCCCCATTTTTTCCAGGTGGTAGCTGTTAATGATCCTGCGGTTCCCAGTTACACCTCCACCCGACACTGCTCTTGTTTCTTTACTTGTCCCATTACGATCTCCTTTTGCCTCGCACCATCATCCCTTGTATCATGACCCAAATAAATGAGTCGATGCTGATACATTATGGGTACATCCTTTCTGCATCACTCACCCTGTAGTTGGAGAGCTGGTTGAAACTGCTGATGGTAGTGGTTCTCTTGAACTTCTTGCAGGCACAGAATCTGAAAGGGAATCACAAGATGTCAGGCTGCCGCCACTTGCTCTCAATTTTTAAATATGTATTTGTATTTAGTTGGACACAGACGCTGTGCGAAATGCACTGCAGCAACTCGCCGAGGCTTCTTCGACAGCACCTCCCAAACCCGCAACCTCTACTGCCTAGGACAAGGGCAGCAGGCGCACGGGAACACCACCATCTCCACGTTCCCCTCCAAGTCACACACCGTCCTGACTTGGAAATATATCGGCTGTTCCTTCATCGTCGCTGGATCGAATTCCTGGAACTCCCTCCCCAACAGCACTCTGAGAACACCTTCACCTCATGGACTGCAGTGGTTGCAGGCGACAGCTCACCACTATCTCTCAAGGCATTTAGGGATGGGCAACAAATGCTGACCTTGCCAGCAACACCCACATCCCATGAACAAATAGAAAAAAACGTATCAGAGCGCCTAACACAACACATTATTGTTTTTGGAGTGCAGTGACTGTTGAGGTGTGGGTCTATGGGGCCCCTCCTGTACATCGAAGTGGTTATTCTTCATGCGCAAGCCTAGACAGCGAGCAACAGCGGGTAGGCTATTCGCCTATGGAGAACCTCACGGCCAAAGTCCACCCCTGTAGGAGTCACTGGATACAAAGCAGAGGCTGGGCCACTCACTGACCATCCAAGCTGGTAGCTGAATATTGGTTCATTTGCACTGTACTCACATCAGGGTCCCAGGTCTCAAACTCCTGGAGAATATTCTGGAAACGGAATTCCCATTTCAGGCACTCCGGCTGGCAGTGAGCATACAGATCGTTATTCGTCTCCAGAAGGTCCTGCGACAGGATATTGTACGACATGATGGTGAACTCAAATGGCCTGTGGTCATCGGCACCGTCCACCTGTGGTCCAGACAGGTCCTCCCACACTCTGGCCAGCAGCCCTGGGAGAAAAACAAACCGCTGTGTTAGTGGCCGGAAGAGAATCAGCAGGCAGGAGCAGGAGCATCAGTAAAGGAATACAGAATGCCCCGAGGGTGTGCTGCAGTTTGCGGGCAGTTGTCTGGCTGCAAGTGACCGCACTGAGGATTGAGGGCAGCGCGCGTTGCATCAGCCACCCACACACAACACCCATGGGTGGGATATAGGCTCACCACCACAATTCCCAACACATTAGCTTCACAACTGCGAATCAGAGGGTCACTTCACCCGCGTCACTCGCAGGCAATTCATGCCAGCCAAATCGATGCCAACATGGCAGGGAGCTGGAAGCAGCAGGTCACTGGTTAGCCAGAAATGGTACACGACAAGTGATGGGGAGCTGAGAAAGGACTGAGGTACACAACTATCTTACAAGCAGGGAGTTATTCTTCAAAAATATATCCAATTCTTTTCTTCCCACATAAAATTCAAGTTCAGAAGTTACCTTTGCAGATACTGTGGATGAACACTTAATGCGTTTGTATGGCCTCTTTAAAAAGTATTAAACCTTTATGATAAATGGGTCTCTAATAAAGACTGAGAGATGTATTCCGAACGTGTTAAGCATTCGGCTGCTAATATTGCCAAGTCATTTCTCGGCTACTGTTTTAACATTCTTTGTGTACAGCATCCCAGGCAATCTCAAATGAAAGGAGATAGCCTTAAGAAAATATTAGCAATATTAATGGCCTGGAAACCCCGGCCTCCCCGGGTCTGTAGGGAACGTGTACGGAGCGTGTACGTAGCGTGTACGGAGCCGGGAAAGCATCGCAAAAGCCAGTTTTCAGCGCACAATGCGCATGCGCTGAGAAACAGCTTTTCCCATCTGTCAAGCTGGAGCTGGACAGATCCAACACATATCGGGAGCGAGGACATTTGCAAGGGCAAGATTGCGGGATTTACCCATATCTTGTCCAGCAAATGTCGGCAAAACTCTTGCGCCTGATAAAAGTTTTAAATCATACAAAAATATAATTACATTTAAAAAAAACTTTTTGTTGTTAAAAATCCTGTCCACTAAGGTAAGTTTATTTTTAACCCTAATTACAAAACTTTTTTTTTTTAAATCAGAAAAATGTATTTTTTTCTAAGGCATTTATTAACATTAATTTCAATTAATTTTAATCATGTGAGGTGTGTTTATTAATTTTTAGTATGGTGTTTAGTGTGTTTGATTTTTTTCCCTCATTAATAGCAATGAGAACTGGTAGATACGGAGCTCCCATTGCTATTAATGAGAAAGCTGTGGAATACTGGACCTGATTGGCTGAGCAGTCACACGTGACTGCACCTTCTGCGTGGGAACCTGGAGGACGGGAGCGCGCTTCGCAGCGCGGGAAGAGAATGCCTCCCCACCGGAATCCCACGCTCCTCCCGGACCACCGGGTACATTCGTAGAAATTTCTCAGGTCGGAGGCATCCGCCCGCAGGACGCCTCCGACCACAATTTCTGGGCCATTGTTATCACTAGGTTTATTCACCAGATTCGGATTATTACACATAGGGGAAATAACAACACTGATCCTCGATATGCTGATGATGTGCCGTAATCTTAATGCATCGCCTCACATTCCACTCCAGCCTCCACCAGTGACAGACCTCTAACCATAGCACTTCACTCTAACAATAGTTTAAAATGCACTTATGAACACAAGAACAATGACGGACAGGTAAAGACCATCTGGGACATCGAGCCTGACCCACACAATTGCGATACCTTGTGTATCACAACATATATACTCCACCCCCACCCAAAATTATGCGATCTCCTGGGAGAGGCAAAAAAACAGCTTAAAAAACTCAGGCCAATTGGGGGGGAAAAAATTTCTGGGAAATTCCTCTCCAACACATATAGTCAATCGAAACTAGTGCAGGAGATCATTCTTACCTTGAATTCCCTGCAGTACCTACCCTTCTGTAAGAGGCAATCTCCGCCACAGACAGAAACAAATCCAGCTTTCGCTTGAAGGAATTCAGTGAGTCTGCATCCACCACAAGAAACGACAGCTTGTTCCAAAGGTCCACTATTCTCTTCGAAAAGAACCATCTCCTGACATCTAACCTCGATTTAGCCCGATACAACTTAAATTTGACCCCTGGTCCTGCCTAATCTATTTAATTGAAATAAACTGTCAGCTGGAACACCATCTATTCCCTTCATTATCTTAGAAACACAGACATAGAAACATAGAAAATAGGTGCAGGAGCAGGCCATTCTGCCCTTCGAGCCTGCACCACCATTCAATAAGATCATGGCTGATCATTCATCTCAGTACCCCATTCCTGCTTTCTCTCCATATCCCTTGATCCCTTTAGCCGCAAGGGCCATATCTAACTCCCTCTTGAATATATCCAATGAACTGGCATCAACAACTCTCTGCGGCAGGGAATTCCACAGGTTAACCACTCTCTGAGTGAAGAAGTTTCTCCTCATCTCAGTCCTAAATGGCCGACCCCTTATCCTAAAACTGTGTCCCCTGGTTCTGGATTTCCCCAACATCGAGAACATTCTACACGCATCTAACCTGTCCAGTCCCGTCAGAATCTTATACGTTTCTATGAGATCCCCTCTCATCCTTCTAAACACCAATGTGTAAACCTCAATCAGATTCCTCCCTAAGTCTACCCTGCTCTAAGGTATAGAGACCCAACTCTTTTAGCCCATCTTGATAACTAATGGGAGGACGGAAGACTGGGAAGCTTTTAAAAGCCAGCAAAGAATGACTAAAAAAATGATTAAGAAAGGGAAGATAACGACTATGAAAGTAAAGTAACACAAAATATAAAAACAGATAGCAAGAGTTTCTATAGGTATATAAAATGGAAAAGAGTGGCCTTAGAGGATGAGACCGGAGAATTAGTAATGGGGAACATGGAGATGGCAGAAACTCTGAACAAATATTTTGTATCAGTCTTTACGGTAGAGAACACTAACAATATTCCGACAGTGGATAGTCAAGGGGCTATAGGGGGGAAGAACTTAACACAATCACAATCACTAAGGAGGTGGTACTCAGTAAGATAATGGGACTAAGAGAAATAGCGGCAGGGATTGTGGATGCATTGGTTGTAAATTACCAAAATTCCCTGGATTCTGGGGGAGGTCCCAGCAGATTGGAAAACTGCAAATGTAACACCCCTATTTAAAAAAGGAGGCAGACAAAAAGCAGGAAACGATAGACCAGTTAGCCTAACATCTGTGGTTGGGAAAATGTTGGAGACTATTATTAAAGAAGCAGTAGCAGGACATTTGGAAAAGCAAAATTCGGTCAGGCAGTCAGCATGGATTTATGAAGGGGAGGTCATGTTTGACAAATTTGTCAGAGTTCTTTGAGGATGGATAATGAGCAGGATGGATAAAGGGGAACCAGTGGATGTGGTGTATTTGGACTTCCAGAAGGCATTTGACAAGGTGCCACATAAAAGGTTACTGCACAAGGTAAAAGTTCACGGGGTTGGGGGTAATATATTAGCATGGATAGAGGATTGGCTAACTAACAGAGAACAGAGAGTCGGGATAAATGGTTAATTCTCTGGTTGGCAACCAGTAACTAGTGGAGTGCCGCAGGGATCAATGCTGGGACCCCAACTATTTACAATCTATATTAACGACTTGGAAGAAGGGACTGAGTGTAACGTAGCCAAGTTTGCTGACGATACAAAGATGGGAAGAAAAGCAATGTGTGAGGACACAAAAAATCTGCAAAAGGACATAGACAGGCTAAGTGAGTGAGCAAAATTTGGCAGAATGAGTATAATGTTGGAAATATGAGGTCATGCTCTTTGATTTTTTCCAGCAAAGTGCAAGTTATTATTTAAACGGAGAAAGATTGCAAAGTGCTGCAGTACAGTGGGACCTGGGGGTACTTGTGCATTAAACACAAAAGGATAGTATGCAGGTACAGCAAGTGATCAGGAAGGCCAATGGTATCTTGGCCTTTATTGCAAAGGGGATGGAGTATAAAAGCAGGGAAGTCTTGCTACAGCTATATAAGATATTGGTGAGGCCACACCTGGAATAATGCGTGCAGTTTTGGTTTCCATATTTACGAAAGGATTGACTTGCTTTGGAGGCAGTTCAGAGACGATTCACTAAGTTGATTCCGGGGTTGAGGGGGTTGAGTTATGAGGAAAGGTTGAGTAGGTTGGGCCTCTACTCATTGAAATTCAGAAGAATGAGAGGCGATCTTATCGAAACGTATATGATTATGAAGGGGCTTGACAAGGTGGATGCAGAGAGGATGTTTCCAGTGATGGGGGAGACTAGAACTAGAGGGCATGATCTTAAAATAAGGGGCCGCCCATTTAAAACAGAGATGAGGAGAAATTTCTTCTCTCAGAGGGTTGTAAATCTGTGGAATTCGCTGCCTCAGAGAGCTGTGGAAGCTGGGACATTAAATAAATTTAAGACAGAATTAGAGAGTTTCTTAAACGATAAGGGATTAAGGGGTTATGGGGAGCGGGCGGGGAAGTGGAGCCGAGTCCATGATCAGATCAGCCATGATTTTATCGAATGGCAGAGTAGGCTCGAAGGGCCGTATGGCCTACTCCTATTCCTATTTCTTATGTTCTTATGTTCATATGTAAGCCACATTACACAACACAAGAAATAGGGGCAGGAGTAGGCCATACGGCCCCTCGAGCCTGCTCCGCCATTCAATAAGATCATGGCTGATCTGATCATGGACTCAGTTCCACTTCCCTGCCCGCTCCCCACAACCCTTTGCTCCCTTATCGCTCAAAAATCTGTCTATATCCGCCTTAAATATATTCAAAGACCCAGCCTCCACAGCTCTCTAGGGCAGAGAATTCCACAGATTTACAAGCCTCAGAAGAAATTCCTCCTCACCTGAGTTTTAAATGGGTGGCCCCTTATTTTGAGACTGTGTCCCCTAATTTTAGTTTCCCCTATGAGTGGAAATATTCTCTCTGCATCCACCTTGTCGAGCCCCCTCATAACCTTATATGTTTCGATAAGATCACCTCTCATTCTTCTGAACTCCAACGAGAATAGGCCCAACCTACTCAACCTGTGGATATCTGAACGGAATATATGGAATTAAGGACAGTAAGGTAAACGGGATATATGAAAATGTATAAGCCTTGGAAAAATAGCTGGGAGAATGTCAGATTGCAAATAGTGCAACATCAGCATAGCTAACAGTCTTTCTCAAGGTTTCAAGTCACTAATCCTGCCAATAATATATAATTGTAACATGAAATACATCTGCAGAATTGCAAGGTCTCAGCTAAAAGTCACACCACTAGATTGGAACATTTAGAGGCAATGCTTGAGCTTTCAAGAAAAACATCTCATATAGATTGACTAATGAGTGGCTGAGTTAGACTGTCAATCCATTTGTATTTTGTTATCTGATTTCAAAACTGTATAACTGTTAACGCTTTACGATGTAACTTCACCTATCCGTAGGGAGTGTGTACGCTCTATCCAGAGGGTATATCTTCTGTCGGATAGGTCTTACTGGCCGGTAATAAAGACTGCTTTGTTCAAAGCACAAGAGGTATTCGACTCAGTAATTTTACTGAACCAGATTGAGGTAAAAGAATCCAGGAATTTACATTTGGTGTCAGAAGTGGGATCTCAACGGACGACTGCCGAAAACTTGCGAATTAAGAGCCAGACTAGCCTTGGACGAGACGAGGGGAAAGTGGCCACTGGAGTGAGTATGATTTCAATACTGCTCCAGTTTCCCCCGGTTTCAAAAGTCTGAGGAAAGTTTAGCCACTCGCTGGTTCTCAGGTAGTGTCTGAACGAGATCCAGGACAATCTGGTGAATACCTTTCAAACTTAGAATAGGGATAGAGATAGGGAAATTGCGCGATGACGCAAACCAAGCGGCGACTTGGAAAGATAGGTTATAGTTAGAGCTAGATAGGGATAGATGATCAATCATGGATCCAAAAATTAATAGGAAAGAAAAGAGACTCTTGTGAATGTCTGTTTAAATGAGAAATGCTTCTGTGATTTTTACTGTAAAAAAAAGCCGGGGAGTTGTGGTTTGTTTTATCTCAAACAGAATGAAAGTTTGTTTTAACCCTTCGTAGTGCTGTGTTTAAGAGTGTGAACCTTATTGAATTACGTATATTCGGATGATAAGTTACGGAGCCAGGAAATGCACAAAGGATAGGTTTGTTGAAAAAAAAAAGAAAAAATTACATGGTCCCGGTGGTTAAAAAAAAAAGAAAAACTTGTTGAAAGAAAACATTCAGAGAAGGTACAGCAAAACAACTGAGATGGATTCAAAAGGATTTAAAAAAAAATATTATATTAAATAACACGACCTTGAGGCTGGAACAATTGAGATAACGAAAAGCAGTCCACAGCCTACGTGCCAGACTTCTCTCTAGTTATAAAAAAAAGTTACGTACTAAATAGGTGCTGAAAGAAAAAAATGTTTTGAGATTTTAAATTATGAAAAAAATTCCACTGCAGTAAAATAAATCACTCCTGTCCAGTTGGCAGAAAAACTCCATTAAATTAGGGCTTTCATTGACTGATTGAATTTAAACTGCGCAGTAACGCGAAAGGATAGGGAAATTTGGAAACTGAAAGAAATTAATTGAGGCTCATAAGAGATCAAAATTAGAAAATTAGGCTCACAGGGAATAAAATGGGGATTTAAATAGAGGATAGGTGTTCAACTCAGGTACAACGTCGACCTTGTATATCACTTGGCCCATCTAGGCTCTGATTGAATTTAAAAACCCGCAGCAACTCGGAAGGTAGGGCCGACGCGAACGCGCAGCGGCGCAGACGCGCAAACGACGCGAACGCGCAGCGACACTAACGCGTAGTGACGCAAACGCGCAGTGACGTAGACGCGCAGTGACGCCGAGGCGCAGCAACGCGAATCGCGAAAGTCAGTGCTAATGTCAGTAAGTCTTTGTAAGTCTTAAGTGTTTAGAGTTTTAAGTAAAGTTTTAAGTATCCTAAATCGCGCGGCGACGCGGGTAAGTGTTAGAAGTCTTTGTCTATCTTGTATTGAAATCGCGCGGCGACGCGAACCGCGCGGCGACGCGGGTAAGTGTTCGAAGTCCTTGTTTATCTTTTAAAGTTTTAAGTATCTTAACTCGCGCGGCGACGCGAGCCACGGGTCGACGCGGATTGCGTGGCGACGTGAACTGCGAGGCAACGCGGATTGCGCGACGACGTGAACTGCGGGGCGACGTGGGAGTTTTAAGAATCGCGCGGTGACGCGAACCGCGCGGCGACGCGGGTAAGTGTTAGCATTAGTAAAGTTTGGTTATTTGGAGTTAGTTAAAGTCAGTGTTAGTTTCTGTAAAGTCTGTGTCTATTTTTAAGTTTGTTTAAATTGCACGACGACGCGAACGCGTAACGACACGGTAATACGAGGGGCAGTGTGAAAATGGGTAATCAGTTAGATAAAACCACGGATGCGGATAGTCCGCTACAAAAGTTATGTGAGGAATTCCATGAAAGAGCTGAAGACTTTAGAAAATTATCAGGAGCCCTGAATAAATTATTAGGGGATGACCAGTGGCCTCTAGGTGGCACTAGAAGCGTAGAGGTAAAAAAAAAAAGCACAGGGATTGTCAAAAAAAAATTAATTAAAAGATGCATCACTTGTGTCAAGTTGGCAAACAAATGCTATTAAATTAGGACTTGCATTGACAGAGGGAACACATGTTAAAACTGTGGACGTCTTAAAGAAAGAATGTGCGCACGAGAAACTTGCTAAGAGATCCTCTGGGACCTCTGAGAAAGGTATTGATCAACTACAAGTTAAAATGGCTGGCTTTGTGTTAACCGAGGCTGATGATGAAATTGATGAGTGGCCACTGACTCAGCGCCCAACGGCGCCTCCCGCACCCCCTGGCCTCTTGCTCCAGTCCTCTTCCCAACACCCTCCACCTAACACTCCGGTAAAAAGAGTTAAAAATAACCCCATATCGCCAAAGCAACAAACCCAAACTGACTCCTCATCCTCTGATAGCGATTCGGATCCCCAGTTTACAAGCAATATAGCCGAAAGGACCAGATCTCACACTTGAAAGGGCAGAACTATATCTCGACATCACAAACAGTCCCGTAAATCTTCTAGTCAATCTACCAGTCCAAGTTGTGAAAGACATAGCAAACACCCCCGCCGATCGAGACGCAGAACTGTCAAGCAGTCAGACAGCTCTGAAACATCCTCCGGCCTAGAAATGATTTCCAAGATCCCAAAGTCCCGACACCAATTCCCTGTCAGACCAATGCCAAACCCTGATGCACAACAAGCTGCAGACCACCTCTCTATAGATGTCTGTGATCTTCAAACAACTATTTGATTGCTCACGCTATCCAGACAGATGGAGAGGACAGTTAGATATTATTGGCAGGAAAAGAAAGGGGAGGGGGGAGGTGCGCCCCCAACCCGGGTCAAGACTGAATATGTGACTAGAAAGGAAGAGCCATCTCGGGAGGAAGGATCAATAGAACCGTAGTGTTGCATTGGATGGATAAGCAAGGATACGGTTATACTAAACAACCAAACGGGCCGAGCCTTGCTAATAAACCTCCCTATTATCCCCGGCATGGTATGGGAAGAGGCCGGGACTGGGTAAGAGGAATTGACTGTTTTAATTGTGGGCAGGAAGGACATTGGAATAAAAATTGCCCCTACCGTCAGCATGGAAAAGGAAGAGGAGGGGGGCAAGGGGGGAAGAGGAGGATTTTACACTAACTTCTCCCAGAACAACCCCTTTGGTCACTTGTCCCCCAATTGACTACACAGCTTGATTGTGCAGGGATCCTCCCCGGACGACGAACCCATTCTGAATGAGTGGCAACCCTTTTTGATAGATACGGGAGCCTTCATGTCTTCTGTACAATCAAAGCTTAAAACTCCCTGCCTCTACTGAAACACAGGAACTTTCAGGATTCCTGGGACAAATCTCGACATTCCCAGTGTCAGAACCGGTTAAAATGGGTTACCAGGAAGAATCGGTGGAACATCGAGTTGTTATCACAACCAATCTGGACTGTAACTTGATGGCTAGAGACCTCCTTTGCAAATTCCAGTTGCATTTGGAGTATGGAGATTATTGTAAAACAGGAAACCCTTAAGCGGCAGTATTATACCACTAGAACCCCTCAGTGGTGGTCTCTGACCCTGCCGCAGGCACCCTATCACGTGACCCTAGCATACGATCCCAGTGGAAAGAATCAGGACCTGCAGAACTTTTATCAGGATCACGAAGGGGAAGTGAAGGGAATTCTATTAAGGGCTAGAGTGACTGAACTGGAAAGAGAGGCAGATTTTGTGGAAGTGGATAAGAATCTGTGGAAACAGCCCCTAATAATGGCACCGTATATTGCTCGTGAAGTATTAGCCCCTCACCATGCTAAAGATTTGGGAGTTATGGTACGCAAGGCCCATAGATGAGGCTGACCCTACCAGCCGGGATGTGCAAATCGTAAAACATGGCCGAACAATCCAATTTCATGGGGACCCCGAGAAGGTCTTAAGGACTCTACAGCATCATACTGGCTCCGGCATACCTGACTATGTGGATCCTCATGTGTGGGCAGAGAACCCCTCCCAAGTGGGTTATACTCCCATTGATCCGATTGAGATCCTAGTGCAGGGCAATCCGACAGAACCCACTGAAATCACAGGCAATGAGGAAGAACCCAGTCATGATTGCTTATTTTTAATTTAAGAGGCCACATCAGTCAGGGAAGATTTAGTTGATGTACCAATGGAAGATCCAGACTGTATTCTTACTGAGCCACCCCAAGATGAGGAAGAACCCAGTCATGATTGTTTATGTATGTTGACGGAAGTACTTCTATTAATCCAAAAGATACACGAATCTCAGGATACGCCATAGTAAACCAGGAGAATCAGGTCTTGGAATCTGCCGCTTTGAAACCGCCTATTCTGCTCAACAAGCTGAACTATTCGCCCTCACCCGAGCCTGTATCTTGGCCAAAGATCTCAAAGTCAATGTCTATACCGACTCTAGGTATGTCTTTGGGGTGGTCCATGATTTCGGACAATTATGGAAAAATAGAGGATTCCTAACCTCACAGGGGAATGAGATATCTCATAAACAGTTAGTATCTGATTTGTTGCAAGCCCTCATGTTCCCCAAACGCATTGCCATTGTCAAATGTACCGCCCATACTACCGGAAATTCTCTGGTTGATATAGGGAATCGTTGTCCTGACCAAGAGGCCAAACAGGCCTCTCGTGACCAACAGATGGTAGTGCCCAAAATTATGAGTCAGACTAAAAATCCTGCGAAGGATAAGTTAGCCTCGGAAAAACCAATGCCAACCATCCAAGATGTTATAAAAGCACAGGGGGACGCTCCTGAAAAAGATAAACTGTTGTGGAAATATTATGCATGTACTTATGACAATGTTTCTAAACTCTGGACCACTCCCACGGAACAGACTTGCATGTCTGACGAGTTGGCCTCATGGGTTATAGAATGTCTGCATTTTGCTACTCATTGTGGAGCAAGGGCAACAAGTGATACGCTTTTGGCTACTTGGTGGCACCCTGGACTCCAATCGCTCACCCAGAACATCAGTAGTCGTTGCCTGGTTGGCCAGCAACATAATCCAGGGAAGGGAGTCCCCTGTGATTGGGGTAAAACGCCCCTACCCGAAGGTCCCTTTGAGACATTTCAGTTGGACTACATTGAGTTGCAAAAAGTTCAGTGTTACACATATGTGTTAGTAATAGTAGATGTGTTTAGCAGATGGATTGAAGCCTACCCTAACCTGGACAATAAGACTCAGACTGTTGTTAAGGTGTTAATGAGGGAAATTGTTCCTAGATATGAGATCTCAGCTAGACTGATGACCACCTATGTTCTTTCTCTGACTCAGGCTCTGCGACTAGTTCACAACCAGGTTCAAGATGCTCACCTCGACCTCCCAGTTTTACCCGAATTGTCCCTCGTGGCACCAGGGAAGTATGGATTCGGAAGGGATTAGAGCCACAATGGGAGGGGCCTTTTTTAGGTGTCACTCACTACCCCCACTGCAGCCAAGGTTGAGGGGAAAAGTGCCTGGGTTCACCTGCACCACTGCAAGCTCATCACCATTTAAACAAATTTTGCTGGTTAGTCTAATTCCTGTTTCTGTTCCAGATCTCCTCTTCCCCATAGCTGAACAAGGCAGTTGAAGGAGGATCAGTTTGAACTTTTACCTGTAAGACAGCCAAATACACTGACGGAGACCTGAAGAAGGGAAAAGGGAAAACAGAACTCTTTGTATCAGCTAAATAATTGGACTATTTATAAGATGAGACTGTGTCTGTATGCCACTGTCTGCATAATAGTGTTGATATATGACAGTTTTGGCGCACGGGAAGGAAGACAAAGGCGAGAGCTCCATGTAAACACCTTTTTGTATATGTCTTACATTTATGCGGAAAAAGGGCACTTCACTAGATGCTGGGTGTGTTCACATATCCCTATACATTCCAAAGAGGGAATTCCTTTGCGCACCGTTCCCCTGACCCTAACTGAGACTGTTAGATGGATTCAAAGAAATGATATTGGAACAGGTAGCTAACCGCACTGCTGAGGCTCTGGAGGGCATCACAGCTGAAATGGTAGCGATAAGGACCGTAGCATTACAAAATCGAATGGCCCTCGATTACCTGTTAGCTGAGAAAGGGGGAACGTGTGCCCTGATAGGATCTGAATGTTGCACTTACATTCCTGATAATTCAGAAAACATAACCCACCTTGCCGATCACATAAGGAGGGAGGTGAAGAAGTTATCCACACCAGCAAAGGAACTTAGCAGGTTTGATTGGTTTCTGGGTGGATCTTGGAGATCCTATCTAATACATGGGGCAATTGTTCTCATCGTAATTACCTGCTGTTTGATTGTTGGTTGCCTTAACCTCTGCTGTAAAGTAATGACAAGGTTAGCAGACCCTCTTGTGGTCAAGGGTTCCCGGGTTATGATCCAACAAACTAGAAAACTACTCAACAATAATATGATTCTGGAAAGGGAGTGCGAACGGATGAATGCAATACTCATAGAATGATCCTAAATGTTATCATAGAATGATAAAAGGGGGGATGTGGATATCTGAACGGAATATATGGAATTAAGGACAGTAAGGTAAACGGGATATATGAAAATGTATAAGCCATGGAAGAATAGCTGGGAGAATGTCAGATTGCAAATAGTGCAACATCAGCATAGCTAACAGTCTTTCTCAAGGTTTCAAGTCACTAATCCTGCCAATAATATATAATTGTAACATGAAATACATCTGCAGAATTGCAAGGTCTCAGTTAAAAGTCACACCACTAGATTGGAACATTTAGAGGCAATGCTTGAGCTTTCAAGAAAAACATCTCATATAGATTGACTAATGAGTGGCTGAGTTAGACTGTCAATCCATTTGTATTTTGTTATCTGATTTCAAAACTGTATAACTGTTAACACTTTACGATGTAACTTCACCTATCCGTAGGGAGTGTGTACGCTCTATCCAGAGGGTATATCTTCTGTCGGATAGGTCTTACTGGGCGGTAATAAAGACTGCTTTGTTCAAAGCACAAGAGGTATTCGACTCAGTAATTTTACTGAACCAGATTGAGGTAAAAGAATCCAGGAATTTACAAACCTATCTTCATAAATCAACCCCCTCATCTCCGGAATCAACCTAGACTTGGAATTAGTTTAGTGGCCCTCTTCTGCACCCTTTCCAAAGCCGCAATATCACACACCACGTGAGGAGATCAAAACTGGACCGTTATCAGACTTAACTCAGGTTTCAAGGTCAAAATCCGTAACTATCGCTGGGCGTCCTGCCACAATTCAAGCAGACACACTATGTAAATTTCACATCCAGTACAATTTACTGAAACACAGTCTGATCTGTGATCGCTGGGACAATAATGGACCAGATTATTAATTTTAATTCCTTTTACTAATAACAGTACACAGCAGATTAATTATGGTTTCTGTGAGCTACCTCTGCAAGCTACAAAAATACACATTGTTGTTCTGGCAGTTGGTTTGAGTCTTGGTTACCGCCAAACAAACAAGAGATTAGTATGCTAATGTCAATTAAATGTAGAAGCCATCGGTATCAATCTAGTGCCAATCAGATTATTACTGCAGCAATTGTGCCAGTATTAGGTCTATCTTATTATTGCATTGTGTGAACGGTTATGAAAGAAAAGACTTGCATTTATATAGCACCTTTCACGATCTCAGGACGTCTCAAAGCACATTACAACCACTTTTGGCGTGTGGTCATTGTTGTAATGTAGGAAACAGTGGCAGTCAATATGCGCTCAGCAAGCTCCCACAAACAACAATGTGATAATTACCAGATAATGTTTTTAAGTAATGTTGATTGAGGGATAACTCCCCTGCTCTTCTTCTAAATAGTGCCATGGGATCTTTTATGTCCACTTGAGAGAGCAGACAGGGCCTCGATTTAACGTCTCATCTGAAATGGCACCTCCGACAGTGCGGCACTCCCTCAGTACTGCACTGGGAGTGTCAGCCTAGATTTTTGTGCTCAAGTCTCGAGTGGGACGTGAACCCACAACCTTCTGAGTCAGCGAAGAGAATGCTATCCACTGAGCCACAGCTGACACTTAATGAGAGAGCGCGCCCAGTGCATTAAGGTCTTTAATTCTGACACATCTTCATAAGATCTTGAAACAAGTTGGTCTCCGCTATCTGGCATCGGAACAAAGAACCAAGGCACCCAGGGATACTGATGCTTTAACAGCTGTGTCAGGCATGAAGACACGAGTGCAACCCCTGGCCACAGTAGGAACAGCCTATCCCATCGTCCCTTTTGATGGACAACTCTGTGGCCAGTGGTTCCAATGACAGGTTTCTCTTGGGCTATCTTGCCGTGGTTGCCATGTACCATGTTATAACTGGGCAACCGTTTTTATGAGTCGAGTTATTTTGAAAGGTAGCTCAGGGAATAGGTGCAAATTGGTTTTGTGTTTTTATGCATATTGTGAAGCACGGCAAGGTTTGCATATACTCTGTTCTGCAGTGTGTTATAATCATTTATCTATTCTATGTTAAAATTAATTGTCTTTTGGTATATAGCCAGAGTCTCGATCTAATAGAATGCAGGTTCAATCTGCCACCCAAGCATGAGGAGAATGTTATGGGAGCACGTGTAGCATTCCAATAAGTCCCTGTTAAGCAATGCCTCAATTTCAACATTTTCATTCCAGTTTTCGAATCCCTCCATGGTCTCGCCCTTCCCTATCTCTGTAATCTCCTCCAACCCTACAACACCCCCCTCCCCAAGATATCGAATTCTAGCGCTCCTCTAATTCTGGCCTCGAGAGTCCCTGATTTTAATCGCTCCATCATTGGCAGACGTGCCTTGAGCTGCCTGGGCCCTAAGCTCTAGAATTCCCTGCCTAATCCTCTCTGCCTCTCTTTCCTCCTTTAAGATGCTCCTTAAAACCTACCTCCATCTGCCCTAATTTCCCCTTATGTGGCTCGGTGTCAAAGTTTGCTTTGTGGCCCCCCATGTGAAGCACCTTGGGATGTTTTACTATGCTAAAGGCGCTATATAAATACAAGTTGTTGTTGCTGTTCAACCCCTGGGACTTGCTATCAATTACCTAGGTATTGGGTTGGCAAAGGCACACACCAAATCATAGTGACACAAGGCCCATTTGCAGGACAGGCTGATGCTGCTGGACACAAGGACATACTTGCTTTGGAGGCAGTTCAGAGAAGGTTCACTAGGTTGATTTCAGAGATGAGGGGGTTGACTTCTGAAGATAAGCTGAGCTTATACGCATTGGAATTCAGAAGATTGAGGGGCGATCTTAGCGAAACGTATAAGATTATGAGGGGGCTTGACAAGGTGGATGCAGAGAGGATGTTTCCAGTGATGGGGGAAGATTAGAACTAGAGGGCATGATCTTAGAATAAGGAGCCGTGCATTTAAAACTGAGATAAGGAGGAATTTCTTCTCTCAGAGGGTTGTAAATCTATGGAATTCACTGCCTCAGAGCTGTGGAAGCTGGGACATTGAATAAATTTAAGACAGAGTTAGACAGTTTCTTAACCGATAAGGGGATAAGGGGTTATGAGGAGCGGGCAGGGAAGTGGAGCTGGGTCCATGATCGGATCAGCCATGATTATATTAAATATCGGAGCAGGCTCGAAGAGCTGTATGGCCTACTCCTGCTCCTATTTCATATGTTCCTTTGTTAAGCAGAGTACTTAGCTTAAAAGACAGAAGTCTAACACTGGTGGCAGTGATGGGATCCGAACCCACGCCATCAAACTGCCTGGAGCGCCAAAAACCAGCACGCAGCAGCACTGGTCCATCACGGGCTCATTTATAAGGCTACTTTAACTGGTGATTAAATAAATAAAGGCTGTCCCTGGCAAGAGTCATCCTACAACTGTTCACGTTCCTCACCTTGATAAGGGTCTGTATCCATCACAAGATCGCCTTCGTTTTGGAACTGCCACAGAGCATTTGCAGCCTCATTCACCCCCATCGCAGTGGGAAACGGCCACTCTGCACTGCCCACTGGCTCGCTCGCGCAGCGCATCGGCAGCGGCGGCCATTCCATAATGCTTCCGTCCGGGCAATCACGCTGCCCAGGTTGAAAGTGCCAGCCCATCGGGGGCTCAAACCCACTCGCGTCCTGCGCAGGCGCGCAACCTGCAATCCCCTCCTGGGTAGGCAAAGGCTGCCAGCCTGCGACTGCAGAAGTCAACTGCCACCCCACGATACTCTGGTCCTGATCGACACCCTGCGCAGCGACAGCACCCTGCCACGGCCCCGGCAGTTGGCTCGCCGTCGGCGCGTTCCTCGTTTGTTGCCATGCCATGGTGGTGGGCTCTTCCCAGCTCTCCGGCGGCTGATGCGGGGGTCTGTCCTCCGTGTCAACGCTCACACCATTCTCCTCTGCTGACTCCCCTCTCAAAGTTCCACCTGCCCCTCCTCGGAGCCAATCCTGGAGCAGCGCTGTCTGGTCTTTGCTAAGTGGCAGCCGTGGAGTGGAATCTCCATCAGATGTCCCATCGCTTTCCAGTAATGATGTTGTTGAACATTCTCCTGCAGAGTCATCCTCAATGTAAGGACCTGACAGTACAAGAGGACAATAAAAATCATTTGTTTTGTTTATATGAGCGCTCGAAACATAAAAAAAACATGACACACGGAATTCTAACCGCCAGGAAAAATTCAGCTTCTATTTTTTAAAAAAACATCTCCTTTATTTTAAATGTCAGCTGTGGCTCAGTGGGTAGCACCTTCGCCTCTGAGTCAGAAGATGTGGTTTCAAGTCCCACTCCAGAGACATAAGTGCAAAAATCTAGGTTGACACTCCAGTGCAGTGCTGAGGGAGCACTGCACTGTTGGAGGTGCCATCTTTCAGATGAGACGTCAAACCGATGCCCTGACTGCCCTCTCAGGTGGATAATAAAGATCCCACGGCACTATTTCGAAGAAGAGCAAAGGATTTGTCCCCGGTGTTCTAGCCGATATTTAACCCTTAACCAACATCACTATAGCAGATTATCTGGTCATTATCACATTGCTGTTTGTGGGAGCTTGCTGTGCACAAATTGGCTGCCCCGGTTCCCACATTACAACAGTGACTACACTCCAAAAGTAGTTCATTGGCTGTAAAGCGGATTGAGACGTCTGGTGGCTGCCCTGTTGACCTCTGCCACCCCTGCCCACTCCTCAGTGCGTGGCCCACCTCTCCCTCACCACCCAGCGCAAGGTGGGGGGGAGGGGGGGGGGGGAGGCAAATCGGAGCGCTCTCTGCGTGTAGAGGTGGGGGAGGCGTGGGCTCGGCCCTCACCCCTCGGGGAGGGGGGGAGAATCAGAGCGCTCTCCTCGTGTAGGGGTGGGCTCGGCCCTCACCCCTCAGGGAGGGGGGAAATCGGAGCGCTCTCCTTGTGTAGGGGTGGGCTCGGCCCTCAGCCCCCCGGGGAGGGGGGGATCGGAGCGCTCTCCTCGTGTAGGGGTGGGCTCGGCCCTCAGCCCCCCGGGGAGGGGGAAATCGGAGCGCTCTCCTTGTGTAGGGGTGGGCTCGGCCCTCAGCCCCCCGGGGAGGGGGGGATCGGAGCGCTCTCCTTGTGTAGGGGTGGGCTCGGCCCTCAGCCCCCCGGGGAGGGGGGGATCGGAGCGCTCTCCTTGTGTAGGGGTGGGCTCGGCCCTCAGCCCCCGGGGAGGGGGGAAATCGGAGCGCTCTCCTTGTGTAGGGGTGGGCTCGGCCCTCAGCCCCCTCGGGGAGGGGGGGATCGGAGCGCTCTCCTTGTGTAGGGGTGGGCTCGGCCCTCAGCCCCCTCGGGGAGGGGGGGATCGGAGCGCTCTCCTTGTGTAGGGGTGGGCTCGGCCCTCAGCCCCCCGGGGAGAGGGGAAATCAGAGCGCTCTCCTCGTGTAGGGGTGGGCTCGGCCCTCAGCACCCCGAGGAGGGGGGGGGAGGGGAGAATCAGAGCGCTCTCCTCATGTAGGGGTGGGCTTGGCCCTCACCCCCCGGGGAGGGGGGAAATCGGAGCGCTCTCCTTGTGTAGGGGTGGGTTCGGCCCTCAGCCCCCGGGGAGGGGGGAAATCGGAGCGCTCTCCTCGTGTAGGGGTGGGCTCGGCCCTCAGCCCCCCGGGGAGGGGGGGATCGGAGCGCTCTCCTTGTGTAGGGTTGGGCTCGGCCCTCAGCCCCCCGGGGAGGGGGGGATCGGAGCGCTCTCCTTGTGTAGGGGTGGGCTCGGCCCTCACCCCTCGGGAGGGGGGGATCGGAGCGCTTTCCTCGTGTAGGGGTGGGCTCGGCTCTCACCCCTCGGGGAGGGGGGGATCGGAGCGCTCTCCTCGTGTAGGGGTGGGCTCGGCCCTCACCCCCCGGGGAGGGGGGGATCGGAGTGCTCTCCTCATGTAGGGGTGGGCTCGGCCCTCAGCACCCCGGGGAGGGGGGGGGATCGGAGCGCTCTCCTTGTGTAGTGGTGGGGGAGGCCCTCAGCCCCCCAGGGAGGGGGGGATCAGAGCGCTCTCCTCGTGTAGGGGTGGGGGAGGCGTGGGCTCGGCCCTCACCCCTTGGGGAGGGGGAAGGGAATCAGAGCGCTCTCCTCATGTAGGGGTGGGCTCGGCCCTCAGCCCCCCGGGGAGGGGGGAAATCGGAGCGCTCTCCTCGTGTAGGGGTGGGCTCGGCGCTCACCCCCCGGGGAGGGGGGAAATCAGAGCGCTCTCCTCGTGTAGGGGTGGGCTCGGCCCTCACCCCCCGGGGAGGGGGAAATCAGAGCGCTCTCCTCGTGTAGGGGTGGGGGAGGCCCTCACCCCTCAGGGACCGGGCGAGCCACTGGTTACGCTCACCCACCACTGGCACGGCCTCAAAGCCGGGGGGGTGGGGTGGGGTGGGGGGAAAAATACCAACCCGGGCAAAAAAAAAGGGGGCCACTTACAGAGAGAAGTCATTAAACACAGGGAGGGGGAAAAATAAGACAACAAATTGATGATGCCTCAAAAAGGAAAATAAAAATAACTCCCACACAGTAAAAAAAAATAATCTTGTGGCGCTCAGTAGATGAAACAAAGAGAATCTCAGGCCTTCGCGCCCAGCCCCTGCCGTTGCCCGGGGCAACCGTGTGCCCCAGTTGCTTGGTAACCCTAACCCTCCCCTCCTCTGCCCCGGGCCCCCGGGCCCCCGGGCCTTGTCTGTCTGTCGGTCCCCCTCCCCGGGCCCTGCCCCCCACGGCCCCCTCACCGAGCCCCGACCGCCGGCCCGGCCCAGCCCAGCCGCCCTCCCGCTACCTGTGATCCGGCTGAGGAGGTTGGCGAGCGGGGCCAGGATATAGCAGAGCAGCGAGCCCACCATCCCGCCCAGCTCGCGCCACGCCACGCCGCGCCGCCCGACTTTTATCGACAGACGGCCGCGCGCCGACAGGCGGACGGACACGAGCCTCGGTCGGTGGGTGCCAGCGGCCCTGTGGATGGGGTGGGTGCGGGGTGCGTGGGGTGCCCGCGGCCCTGAAGCTGAGCTGAGCTGCGCCCGGACCGCCGACACATGCAGCACACAGCGGGGAGTGAGCCAGGCCAGCGGCGCTGCAGCACAGAGTACACCTGGATTAGAGCCAGAGCAGTGACACTGCAGCGCAGAGAGTGACCTGGATTACATCCAGATTAGTGGCACTGCAGCACAGAGTGACCTGGATTACATCCAGATTAGTGGCACTGCAGCGCAGAGTGACCTGGATTAGACCCAGATCAGTTGACACTACAGCACACAGAGTAAACCTGGATTAGACCCAGATCTGTGGCTCTGCAGCGCAGAGAGTGACCTGGATTAGACCCAGATCAGTTGACACTGCAGCACAGAGTGACCTGGATTACATCCAGATTAGTGGCACTGCAGCGAAGAGTGACCTGGATTAGACCCAGATCAGTTGACACTACAGCACACAGAGTAAACCTGGATTAGACCCAGATCTGTGGCTCTGCAGCGCAGAGAGTGACCTGGATTAGACCCAGATCAGTTGACACTGCAGCACAGAGTGACCTGGATTACATCCAGATTAGTGGCACTGCAGCACAGAGTGACCTGGATTAGACCCAGATCAGTTTAACTGAGCAGAGAGAGTGACCTGGACTGAACCCAGATCAGTGACACTGCAGCACCGAGTGACCTGGATTAGACCCAGATTAGTGACACTGCAGCACAGAGTAAACCTGGACTAGATCCAGATTACTGGCACTGCAGCACAGAGTAAACCTGGATTAGACCCAGATCAGTGGCTCTGCAGCACAGAGAGTGACCTGGATTAGACCCAGATCAGTTTAACTGAGCAGAGAGAATGGTCTGGACTGAACCCAGATCAGTTTAACTGAGCAGAGAGAGAGTGATCTGGACTGAACCCAGATCAGTGACATTGCAGCGCAAAGAATGATCTGGATTAGACCCAGATCAGTGACACTACAGCAAAGAGAGTGACCTGGATTAGACCCAGACCTTTATGCATTATTCATAAAAGTTGTAAAGATACATTACAGTATAATTCAAATGTCAATCCACAGTACAATACAGATTAGAGACAGTACATGGCTCGGGTGCCTCATTCCACTTACAGTAGAGATTACATGTACAAATAACATTACAAACAACATTTTCTAAGACAGAGCCCAAGGGGCTCTTGCACTGAATCAAGCCCCTCAGTTTACAATGGTGGCAGGGCCTTAAACTGTGGCCTTTCTCCATCGAGCCTTTACACCAGCTGCACCAAGCTTCAGTTCATCCCTCAGCATGTAATCCTGGACCTCGGACTGTGCCAGTCTGCAACACCCAGTCATGGACAACTCCTTACCAGGAAGACCAGCAAGTTTCGGACACGTAGAAAGAAAGGGAGAAAAGTTCTGGAGAGCAAAACTGTCCGGTAGAAAAGTCTTTTTACAGTTGAAAATTGACACTGGGCTCAGTAATAATTGATGGCCAGTGTAAAGGAAAATAAATTAAACCGCTATGGATGCCAAGTAAAACTGTGCTCCAGGGCATATTGTTGTAGATGTACAAGGGTAATTCTGAGCATTCATATAAGCAGGAAATATTTGCTGTTCAAGAGCTGAGGCAAAATAAGAACATAAGAATTAGGATCAGGAGTTGGCCATACGGCCCCTCAAGCCTGCTCCGCCATTCAATAAGATCATGGCTGATCTTCAACGTCAACTCCACTTTCCTGCACTATCCCCATATCCTTTGATTGCCTTAGTATCCAAAAATCTATCTCAGCCTTCAATATACTAAACAACTCAGCATCCACAGCCCTTTGGGATAGAGAATTTCAAAGATTCGTAACTGAGTGAAGAAATTCAGAAAGAAATTCAGAAAGAAATTAATTCAGAAAGAAAAAAAGAAAAAGAAACAAAAAGAAAGAAAATAAATGTGAGGTGCAGTCAGCGCTCACGTGGCATCGAGCTGAGACTGCATGAGAGCAGACACAGACTCGAGGTCACCAGACACTGTCTGAATGGCAGCAGTAAGACGCTGTGTGGCCTCTTACTGAGACTGCGTGAGAGCATTCTGAACTTCCAAGCCAGCAGCCATCCTCTCCATTACAGCACTGAGACGTTGGGTCACTTCCGCCTGTGCTGTAATGGCAGCTGCCACATCGCCCATGACACGCGTCATGAAGTCTGGATCCGCACGGTTACTCTATACACTGACAACGATGGGCTCTATGGTGTGCGCAGAGCTGTCTGCAATGCGGGAGGCAGGCTCCTCCACGCTCCTGACCACTTGCGACAGGCTCTCGGGCACCCTTGACATTGCCCCCAGCATCTCCGAGTGCGTGGCCGGCACCCTTTGTTCGAAAGCCTCCACACCGAGGTGCTCACCTGAGTCCTAACCAGTAGAACCCGTGTGCAAACTCGCCCTTCGGAGAGCTGGCTCCCGAGATTCCCTTTATCCTTGACCATGCTGCAGCCTGCTAGGCCCTGGTGCATCACCCAGTGCAGACCCCTCTCCTAAGCTAAACTGCAACGAACGCATACCCCCAGTATCTGAGCTGGTGCCTGGGAGCGTAAGAAGCAGCGGCGCGATGCTTGGATCCGTCTCTCCCTCAGCATCCACCTCATCCCACATTTGGTCGCTGTTGTAACTGGCCTCAAGCTGGTCCACCTCCAGGACATCTGCAAACAAAAAAGTGGGACAAAAGTGGCGTGAGGGTGAGGGAGGGGGGTGGACCATGCAGCATCCAAAGTACACACATTGCTGACCACTTGACTGATGGGCATTTGTGCAGTTAAGGACAGACGGCATTCAAGGAAGGCCTTGACTTACCAATGCTGCCCCCAACGGGATCGACGGTGCCCATGGCCACTAGGTAGGCAACCTCTGGGCCCATTAGCCGCAATACCCTTCCCTCCACATCGGCCGGCTGCTGTAGTTCGGCCTCTCCACCTCCAGTCCTCTACTGCTCCCGGCGGTGTGTGCCATCTTGGCCTACAAAGCAAAGAAGGGTTGGTGAGTAGCAGTCCAGTTAAGCATCTGTAACTAATGGATGTGCAGCTTAATTAGATGCGAGTGTAACGCTCAAATGAACGGGGCCCTTAACTGTGAGTATGCACACATTACACAACTGAAATGCTGCTTCACTGACTAGAAACAGAAGCAAGTAAATAAGAGTTGGGGAAGGAGAGGCTCAAAGGCCAAAGGTCAATGGTAGGGGAAGCATGTACTCACTTTCACCATTTGAGTGATGTCGTTGAACCTCTTCCGTCAGAGAATGGCCGTCCGGTCCAGGATTGAGGTGGCCGACACCGCTGCAGCCACCTCTGCCCAAGCATCTTGGAAGACCTGCCAAGAGGGTCTGCAAGACTCTGGAAATAGGAGGCGCTTCCTGTCCTCCATAGCTTGCAGCAGCCTCTCAATTTGGGCATCGCCGAATCCCCTTGCCCTCGTGCTACCTCTCGGACTTGCCATTTTACCATAAGAGACACAACAAACACAGCAATCCTACTGATCAGAATGAGCAGTACCTACCTGAATTACCTGCTCTTTAACCAGGACAGGGAGCAGCTACCTCGTTCTGAGTGAATGCGAGTCAGATGAAATTGGGTGCTCAGTCCGTGATCCCACCTCTGCACCGCTCCGCAGAGGCCATTTCCGCCCCCAACACCGCCCCCGTTCATTTTTGCAGTCAAAAATGCCCCAAATTGCTCTCATGTCCGGCCCTCATGCCGAGCTGGGATTGTGCCGAGGTGGTGACAGGTAGCATGCTATGGGTTGAAGTCAAGGAGACTTACTAATTGGTGAAAATTTCTGCTCATCCAGGGCTGGATGTCAGACAAGCAATCTTACAATTCTGACCAAGGTTGGGAACTAAATATTCTAGGATACTTAACTTTTAGAAGAGATAGGCAAAATGGAAAAGGTGGAGGGGATCCCTGATAATAAAGGATGGGATAAAGACAGTAGAGAGAAAGGATCTTAGCTCGGAAAATCAAGAATTGAATTGGTTTGGGTGGAGCTATGAAACGGCAAAGGGCAGAAAACATTGGTGGAAGTTGTTTATAGGCCCCCAAATAGTAGTTGTAATGTAGGGCAGAGTATAAATCAGGAAATTAGAGGTGCATGTAACAAGAGTAATGCAGTAATCATGGGGGACTTTAATCTACATACAGACTGGGCAAACCAAAGTTGCAGTAATAGTGTGGAGGACAAGTTCATGGAATGTATACAAGATAGTTTTCTAGATCAGTATGTTGAGGAGCCAACTAGGGAACAGGCTGTTTTAGATCTAGTATTGTGTAATGAGAAAGGGTTAATTAATAACCTTGTACTAAATTACAGCTGTGAGAAAGGTTGATATGTTGGAGGGGTCATCAAACAAGGCCATATGCGTTGAATTAAAGAACAAAAAAGGGGCGATCACACGACTGGGAATGTATTATAGGCCCCCAAGCAGTCAGAGGGAGATAGAAGAACAAATATGTGGGCAAATTTATGCGAAGTGCAAAACCTATAGAGCTGTAATCGTGGGGGATTTCAACTACCCTAATATTAACTGGGAAAAAGGTAGTGTGAATGGTACAGAGGGTGCGGAATTCCTAAAATGCATTCAGGAGAATTTCTTTAGCCAGTATGTAACAAGCCCAATAAGGGAGGGGGCGGTTCTGGACTTGGTTTTGGAGAATGAAGAGGGGCAGGTGGAAGGGGTATCAGTGCGGGAGCATTTTGGTGCAACTGATTATAAGAACATAAGAAATAGGAGCAGGAGTAGGCCATACGGCCCCTCGAGCCTGCTCCGCCATTTAATAAGATCATGGCTGATCTGATCATGGACTCAGCTCCACTCCCCCGCCCGCTCCCCATAACCCCTTATCCCCTTATCGTTTAAGAAGCTGTCTATTTCTGCCTTAAATTTATTCAATGTCCCAGCTTCCACAGCTCTCTGAGGCAGCGAATTCCACAGATTTACAACCCTCTGGGAGAAGAAATTTCTCCTCATCTCTGTTTTAAATAGGCGGCCCCTTATTCTAAGATCATGCCCCCTAGTTCTAGTCTCCCCCATCAGTGGAAACATCTTCTCTGCATCCATCTGTCAAGCCCCCTCATAATCTTATACATTTCGATAAGGTCATAATTCAGTAAGATTTAGGGTACTTATGGAAAAGGACAAAGGAGGACCAGGAATAAAAGATCTCAATTGGGTTAAAGCCATTTTTGCTGAGCTGAGATGGGATTTGGCTAAAGTGGACTGGAAACGGCTACTTGATGGTAAATTAGTGTCAGAGCAGTGGAAGGCATTCAAGGAGGAGATCCTGAGGGTACAAAGCAAGTATATTCCCTTAAAAAAAGGGTGGGGCTAACAAATCTCGAGCCCACTGGATGTCAAGGGACATACAGGGTAAGATAAAGAAAAAAAGGGAAGCTTATAACAGATACCGAGAACTCAACACTGCAGAAACTCTAGAGGAGTATAGAAAGTGCAGGGGTGCAATTAAAAAAGATATCAGAAAAGCAAAGAGAGCATGAAAGAATATTGGCAAGTAAAATCAGGGAAAACCCAAAGATACATACATTAAGAACAAGAGGATAACTAGAGAAAGGGTGGGGCCTATGAGAGACAATAAAGGAAATCTGTGTGTGGAGACAGAAGACGTGGATAGGATTCTTAATGAATACTTTGCATCCGTTTTCACAAAAGAGAGGGGCGATGCAGACTTTGCAATGAGGGAGGAGGAGTGTGAAATATTAGATGAGATAAACATAGAACGAGAGGAAGTATTAAGGGGCTCAGCAACTTTAAAATCCCCAGGCCCGGATGAAATGTATCCCTGGATATTCCTCCTGTGCTAGGTGGGAACTCAGGGACGCTTCCAATGTCCCTGATGACTACATGTGCGGGAAGTGTATCCTGCTGCAGCTCCTGACAGACTGCATTGCGGCACTGGAGCTGCGGGTGGATTCACTCTGGAGCATCCGTGATGCTGAGGATGCCGTGAATACCATGTTTAGTGAATTGGTCATATCACAGGTAAAGGTTACAGAGATAAGGAATGGGTGACCAACAGGAAGAGCAGTGGAAGGAAGGTAGTGCAGAGGTCCCCTGCGGTCATCCCCCTCCAAAACAGATACACCATTTTGGGTACTGCTGGGGGAACGGACTCATCAGGGGACCTCTGCACTACCTTCGTTCTACTGCTTACACTAGATTGTCATTTCTGTGGCCGCAATCGAGACTCCAGGATGGTATGTTGCCTCCCTGGTGCAAGGGTCAAGGATGTCTCGGAGCGGTTGCAAGACATTTTGGAGGGGGAGGATGAACAGCCAGTTGTCGTGGTGCATATAGGTACCAACGATATAGGTAAAAAAACGGGATGAGGTCCTACAAGGTGAATTTAGGGAGTTATATTAAAAAGTAAGACCTCAAAGGTAGTAATCTCAGGATTGCTACCAGTGCCACGTGCTAGTCAGAGTAGGAGTCGCAAGATAGCTCAGATGAATAGGTGGCTTGAGGAGTGGTGCAGAAGGGCACTGGACATTGGGACCGGTTTTGGGGGAAGTGGGACCAGTACAAACCAGACAGTCTGCACCTGGGCAGGACCAGAACCAATGTCCTAGGGGGAGTGTTTGCTAGTGCTGTTGGGGAGGGGTAAACTAATATGGGAACCTATGCAGGAAGACAGAGGGAAGTAGAATGGGGGCAGAAGCAAAAGATAGAAAGAAGAAAAGTAAAAGTGGAGGACCGAGAAACCCAAGGCAAAAATCAAAAAGGGCCACATTGCAGCAAAATTCTAAAGGGGCAAATGTTAAAAAGACAAGCCTGAAGGCTCTGTGCCTCAATGAGAGGAGTATTCGTAATAAGGTGGATGAATTAACTGCGCAGGCAGCAATTAATGAATATGATATAATTGGCATCACGGAGACATGGCTCCAGGGTGACCAAGGCTGGGAACTCAACATCCAGAGGTATTCAACATTCAGGAAGGATAGACAGAAAGGAAAAGGTGGGGTAGTGTTGCTGGTTAAACAGGAAATTAACGTAATAGTAAGGAAGGACATTAGCTTGGATGATGTGGAATCTGTATGGCTGGAACTGTGGAATACCAAAGGGCAGAAAACGCGAGTGGGAGTTGTGTACAGACCACCAAACAGTAGTAGTGAGGTTGGGGACAGCATTAAACAAGAAATTAGGGATGCGTGTAATAAAGGTACAGCAGTTATCATGGGTGACTTTAATCTACATATAGATTGGTCTAACCAAATTGGTAGCAATATGGTGGAGGAGGATTTCCTGGAGTGTATTAGGGATGGTTTTCTAGACCAATATGTCAAGGAACCAACTAGAGGGTTGGCCATCCTAGACTGGGTGATGTGTAATGAGAAAGGACTAATTAGCAATCTTGCTGTGCGAGGACCCTTGGGGAAGAGTGACCATAATATGGTAGAATTCTTTATTAAGATGGAGAGTGACACAGTTAATTCAGAGACTAGGGTCCTGAACTTAAGGAAAGGTAACTTTGATGGTATGAGACGTGAATTGGCTAGAATAGACTGGCAAATGATACTTAAAAGGTTGATGGTGGATAGGCAACATTTAAAGATCACACGGATGAACTTCAACAATTGTACATCCCTGTCTGGAGTAAAAAATAAAATGGGAAAGGTGGCTCAACTGTGGCTAACAAGGGAAATTAAGGATAGTGTTAAATCCAAGGAAGAGGCATATAAATTGGCCAGAAAAAGCACAAACCTGAGGACTTGGAGAAATTTAGAATTCAGCAGAGAAGGACAGAGGATTTAATTAGGAGGGAGGAAGCTTGCCGGGAACGTAAAAACTGACTGCAAAAGCTTCTATAGATATGTGAAGAGAAAAAGATTAGTGAAGACAAACGTAGGTCCCTTGCAGTCAGATTCAGGTGAATTTATAATGGGGAACAAAGAAATCGCAGACAGTTAAACAAATACTTTGGTTCTGTTTTCACGAAGGAAGACTCAAATAGCCTCACAGAAATAATAGGGGACCGAGGGTCTAGTGAGAAGGAGGAACTGAAGGAAATCCTTATTAGGTGGGAAATTGTGTTCGGGAAATTGATGGGATTGAAGGCCGATAAATCCCCGGGGCCTGATAGTCTGCATCCCAGATTACTTAATAGTGGATTCATTGGTGATCATTTTCCAACAGTCTATTGACTCTGGATCAATCCCTATGGACTGGAGGGTAGCTAATGTAACACCACTTTTTAAAAAAGGAGGGAGAGAGAAAACGGGTAATTATGGACTGGTTAGCCTGACCTCAGTAGTGGGGAAAATGTTGGAATCAATTATTAAAGATGAAATAGCAGCGCATTTTGAAAGCAGCGACAAGTTCGGTCCAAGTCAGCATGGATTTATGAAAGGGAAATCATGCTTGACAAATCTTCTGGAATTTTTTGAGGATGTAACTAGTGGAGTGGATAAGGGAGAACCAGTGGATGTGGTGTATTTGGACTTTCAAAACGCTTTTGACAAGGTCCCACACAAGAGATTGGTGTGAAAAATTAAAGCACATGGTATTGGGAGTAATGTACTGACGTGGATAGAGAACTGGTTGGCAGACAAGAAGCAGAGAATCAGGATAAATGGGTCCTTTTCAGAATGGCAGGCAGTGACTAGTGGGGTGCCACAGGGTTCAGTGCTGGGACCCCAGCTATTTACAATATACATTAATGATTTAGATGAAGGAAGTGAGTGTAATATCTCCAAGTTTGCAGATGGCACTAAGCTGGGTGGCGGTGTGAGCTGTGAGGAGGACGCTAAGAGGCTGCAAGGTGACTTGGACAGGTTAGGTGAGTGGGTAAATACATGGCAGATGCAGTATAATGTGGATAAATATGAGGTTATCCACTTTGGTGGCAAAAACACAAAGGCAGAATATTATCTGAATGGTGGCAGATTAGGAAAAAGGAAGGTGCATCGAGACCTGGGTGTCATGTACATCAGTCATTGAAAGTTGGCATGCAGGTACAGCAGGCGGTGAAGAAGGCAAAAATATGTTGGCTTTCATAGCTAGAGGATTTGAGTATAGGAGCAGAGAGGTCTTACTGCAGTTGTACAGGGCCTCACCTGGAATATTGTGTTCAGTTTTGGTCTCCTAACCTGAGGAAGGACGTTCTTGCTATTGAGGGAGTGCAGCGAAGATTCACCAGATTGATTCCCGGGATGGCAAGACTGACGTATGAGGAGAGACTGGATCGACTGGGCCTGTATTCACTGGAGTTTAGAAGAATGAGAGGGGATCTCATAGAAACATATAAAATTCTGACGGGACTGGACAGGTTAGATTCAGGAAGAATGTTCCCGATGTTGGGGAAGTCCAGAACCAGGGGACACAGTCTAAGGATAAGGGGTAAGCCATTTAGGACTGAGCTGGGGAGAAACTTCTTCACTCAGAGAGTTGTTAACCTGTGGAATTCCCTACCGCAGAGAGTTATTGATGCCAGTTCATTGGATATATTCAAGAGGGAGTTAGATATGGCCCTTATTGCTAAAGGGATCAAGGGGTATAGTGAGAAAGCAGGCAAGAGGTACTGAGGTGAATGATCAGCCATGATCTTATTGAATGGTGGTGCAGGCTCGAAGGGCCGAATGGCCTACTCCTGCACCTATTTTCTATGTTTCTATATTGAGCAAAACAAAAGAGGAAATAGCAGAGGCTCTGACCATCATTTTCCAATCCTCTCTGGCTACAGGTGTGGGACCAGAGGACTGGAGGACTGCTAACGTTGTACCTTTGTTTAAAAAGGGAGAAAGAGGTAGACAGAGTAATTATTGGAAAAAAGGGACAGGATAATCTTCATTTGGAAAGACATGGATTAAGCAAGGACAGTCAGCATGGATTTGTCAAGGGAAGGCCGTTTCTGACTAACTTGATTGGATTTTTCGAGGAGGTAACCAGGAGGGTCGATGGTGGCAGTGCATATGATGTTATGTATATGGATTTTAGCAAAGCTTTTGATTGGCTCCCAAATGGCAGACTGGTCACAATAGTCCATGGCAAAGTGGCAAGTTGGATCCAAAATTAGCTTAGAGGCAGGAAGCAAAGGGTAATGGTTGATGGGTGTTTTTGTGACTGTAAGGCTGTATCCATTGGGCGTCTGCAGGGCTCAGTGCTGGGTCCCTTGCTTTTTGTGGTATATATCAATGACTTGGACTTAAATGTTGGGGGTATGATTAAGAAGTTTGCAGATGACACTAAAATAGGCTGTGTGGTTGATAATGAAGAAGAAAGCTGCGGACTTCAGGAAGATATCAATGTACTGGTCAGGTGGGTGGAACAGTTGCAAATCGAATTCAATACGGCTAAGTGAGGGGTAATGCATTTGGAGAGGTCTAACAAGGCAAGCAAAAACGCATTAAATGGTATGACACTGAAAAGTGTAGAGGAACAAAGGGACCTTGGAGTGCAGGTTCACAGATCCCTGACAGTAGCAGGCCAGGTAGATAAGATGGTTAAGAAGGCAGATGGAATACTTGCCTTTATTAGTCGAGGCATAGAATACAAGAGCAAGGAGGTTATGCTTGAACTGTATAAAATACTGGTTAGGTCGCAGCTGGAGTAATGTGTGCAGTTCTGGTTACCACATTACAGGAAAGATGTGATTGCACTGGAGAGGGTGCAGAGGGGTTTACAAGAATGTTTCCTGGACTGAAGAATGTTGGCTATGAGGAAAGATTGCAGATGCTGGGTCTGTTTTCTTTGGAACAGAGGAGGCTGAGGGGAGACCTGATTGAGGTGTATAAAATTATGAGGGGCCTGGATAGGGTGGATAGGAAGGACCCGTTTCCCTTGGCAGAGGGGTCAACAACCAGGGGACATAGATTTAAAGTAATTGGGGGGAGGTTTGGAGGAGATATGAGGGGAAATTTCTTCACCCAGAGGGTCGTAGAGGTCTGGAACTCACTGCCCTCACCACATTTAAAAAGTACTTGGATATGCACTTAAAGTGCCGTAACCTGTAGGGCTATGGACCAAGAGCTGGAAAGTGGGATTAGGCTGGATAGCTCTTGGTCGGCCGGTGCAGACACGATGGGTCGAAATGGCCTCCTTCTGTGCTGTAAATTTCTATGATTCTAAAGGGGCCTTTAGGGAAGAGTGACCATAATTTGATAGCATTTTATATTGAGTTTGAAAGTGATTTAATCAAGTCTGAAACTAGGGCTGAATTTTCGCCATTATTCTGCGCCGTTTTTTTGACCTACGCTGTTTTATTTGGAGCAGACATGCAAGTTTCGCCAAAGTTTCTGCTCCATCTACTAAACTGCTTACGGTCGATTTTTTTAGTTCCCGATCTTTTGACGTCACTGCCGGCAATGTCATTTCTGGACATTTAAGTGAGTTTGGCCAAGTAGGATTTTTTCAAAAACGGCGCAGTGCACTGTTCTGAAAAACCTTACCCGCACTTAAGAAAATCGGCGCAGAGAAGGCGCCATTGTTTTAGCGGAGCTGAAGACACATCACCGGGGGCGGGGGTCATTCGGCCCGGGATAGCAACGGCACTGAGGGCGGGGTGGGGAGGGCCATCGGCCTGGGATAGCAGCGGCACTGGGGGCGGGGCGGTGGGTGGGGGGGGGTGCATTCAGCCCGAGATAGCAGCGGCACCGGGGCCCTTTCGACCCGGGATAGCACCAGCACCGAGGCTGTACAAAAAAGCGGTAACATAATGTGCGATTGTGTGTGGAATTACTTTCATTTCATTAGGCCTATCTCATCTAAAGTTAAAGAAATAAATATTGCGAAGTATGGTAGTTTGTCACTACAATCTTCCAATAAACAGAAGTGAAGGCATCTTGGCAATGGTAATATGTACCTGCATCTGTCTTGCTGCATCTTGTGTGTTTCACTTTGCACTTCAGCCCTTTCAGAGAGTTCCTCGTTACCCCGGCAACCTGAGTTTTTCGGCGCAGACCGTAAGCTCCACCACAGAGCTTAAGGACAATCTGCATCGCTCCAAAATGAAAGTTTATTCTGGCAAAACGTGCAACTTTTTTGGGGGCGCAGTCGACCACTAGAAAACTGGACGTACCTCTGCAACTGCGCCAAAAATCGGCCACGTGGAAAATTGGCTCCTAGGGTCTTAAATTTAAACAAAGCAAACTATGGGCCCAAGTTTCCACATGATTCGCGCCTGAGTTTTAGGAGCAACTGGTGGAGAACGGACTATTTTAGAAATCGCAATTCTCCACATTTTTTTTTCTGCAGTTCTAGTCAGGTAGAACAGATCTAGTTTAGAACAGAATTTTTTCTTCAAAAGGGGGCGTGTCCGGCCACTGACGCCTGATTTGAAAGTTTCCACAGTGAAAATGTACTCCAAACTAAAGTAGAATGGCGCCAGTGAAGATTTTTGTAGAACTGAAAAAACCTGTTCTACACATTAAAAAATCAGGCGCAGGTTACAAATTAGGCATCCAGAACGAGGTGGGGGGGAAGGGAACTCATTAAATTCGACAATAAATCCTTATTTATACTTCTACAAATATTATACAAATAAATCCAACCTGAATAAACATTTATAAGCCAAGAAAAGATTAAATAAACCATCTTCCTACCTGTGTGAAAGTGCTTCAGCCAGGGAGAGTTCTGCAGCTCTTCGTGCCGCTGAGCGAGAGAGGGAGGGAGAGAGGGGAGAGAGAGAGGGAGAGAGAGAAGGGGAGAGGGAGAGAGGGAGGGAGAGAGAGAGAGAGGGGAGGGGGAAGGGGGGGAGGGGGAGGAGGGGGAAGGAAGGGGGGTGAAGAGGAGCGGGTGTCGGGTGGGGGGGGAGCGGGTGTCGGGCGAGGGGGGGAGCGGGTGTCGGGTGGGGGGGGGAGCGGTTGTCGGGTCGGGTCGGGGGGAGTGGGTGTCGGGTCGGGGGGGGGAGCGGGGGTGGGGGCGGGGAGAGCGGGTGTCGGGTCGGGTCTGGTCTGCGGGGGGTGGGGAGCGAGTGTCGGGTCTGGTCGGGCGGGGGGGGAGCGGGTCTCGGGTGTCGGGGGGGGGGAGCGGGTATCGGGTCGGGTCTGGTCGGCGGGGGCGGGGGGGGGAGCGGGTGTCGGGTCGGGTCTGGTCGGCGGGGGGTGGGGAGCGAGTGTCGGGTCTGGTCGGGCGGGGGGGGAGCGGGTCTCGGGTGTCGGGGGGGGGGAGCGGGTATCGGGTCGGGTCTGGTCGGCGGGGGGTGGGGAGCGAGTGTCGGGTCTGGTCGGGCGGGAGCGGGTGTCGGGTGTCGGGGGGGGGGGAGCGGGTGTCGGGTCTGGTCGGCGGGGGGTGGGGAGCGAGTGTCGGGTCTGGTCGGGCGGGGGGGGAGCGGGTGTCGGGTGTCGGGGGGGGGGGAGCGGGTGTCGGGTCGGGTCTGGTCGGCGGGGCGGGGGGGAGCGAGTGTCGGGTCTGGTCGGGCGGGGGGGGAGCAGGAGCTGGCCGTGGGAGGAGCCTCATTCACGCAGCCCCAGTGAGGCCATTGGGCCAGGGCTAGGGGTTGCGTGCTTCGGGCCCCTCCCACACAGTTCGGCGCCTGGAGCTACTGCACTTGCATGCCGACTGTAGCGCGCATGTGCAGAGGTCCCGGCACTGTTTTCAGCGCCGGGACCTGGCTCCGCCCCCCCCACAGCTCATGCTGACTGCGCCGAGTGCCACTAGACCTGTAAGTCGGTGGAGAATACCGAGGATTATTTTAGGCGCCGTTTTAGGCGCGAAAAACGGGTGCCCAGCTCGGAGGGGCGCCCGTTTTTTTTCTTGTGGAAACTTGGGCCCTATGTAGGTATTGAAGGGCAAGTTGGCTAAGGTAGTTTGGGAAACCACATTAAAAGATATGATGGTAGAAAAGCAATGACTAGCATTTGAAGAATCAATACATAATATACAACAAATATACATTCCTTTAAGGCACAAAAATCCCACATCAAAAGTCTACCCTGGGTAGCAAGAGAAGTTAAAGATAGAATTAGATCAAACAAAGAGATTTATAATGTTGCCAAAAAGATTAGTAAGCCTGAGGACTGGGAGGAGTTTAGAATTCAGCAAAGCAGGACCAAGAAATTGATAAGGAAAGAGAAAAAGGCCTCAGGAGCAGATGGAATCCCTGCCGAAGTACTAAAGCATGGTGGAGAAGGACTCTTGGCAGGATTCCACAACATCATCTCTCTTATCTGGAAGGAAGAAAACATGCCAGGGGATCTCAGAGACGCCGTACTCATGACCATCTTGAAGAAAGGGGACAAGTCCGACTGCGGTAATTACAGAAGAATTTCCCTGCTGTCTGCCGCAAGGAAAATCATCACAAGAATCCTCCTCAATCATCGCCTCCCAGTGGCTGAAGAGCTCCTCCCAGAGTCGCAATGCGGATTCCGCCCACTGAGGTGCACAACGGACATGATCTTCACCGCATGACAAATCCAAGAAAAATGTAGGGAGCAGTATCAATCTCTGTACATGGCTTTCTTTGACCTCACAAATGCCTTCGACTCTGTCAACCGTGAGGGATTATGGAGTGTTCTTCTCAAAGTCGGCTGTCCTCAAAAATTTGGCATCATCCTCTGCCTGCTTCACTGTGACATGTAAGCCGTGATTCTTACCAACAGATCACCACAGACCCAATACAAGTGCAGTCCGGCGTCAAGCAGGGCTGTGTCATCGCACCAACGCTCCTCTCAATCTTCCTCGCTGCAATGCTTCATCTCACCTTTAACAAGCTCCCCGCTAGAGTGGAGCTAATCTACAGGATAAGTGGAAAATTGTTCAACCTCCAGCGCCTCCAGTCCAGATCCAATGTTGTTCCAACTTCTGTCATTGAATTACAATATGCAGATGATGCTTGCGTTTGTGCACACTTGGAGTCCGAACTCCAAACCATCGTTGACGCATTCACCGAAGCGTACAAGAAAATGGGCCTTATATTAAACATCAGCAAGACAAAGGTTCTCTACCAACCTGTCCCCGCCACACAAGATTAATGACAAGACCTTGGACATTGTGGACCACTTCCCATACCTTGGGAGCCTACTATCAGCAAGGACAGACATCGATGATGAGGTCCAACACCGCCAAAGAGTGTTCGAAGACCAGGATCTCATACCCGGCACCAAGCTCATGGTCTACAGAGCAGTAGTGATACCTGCCCTCCTATATACTTCAGAGACATGGACTATGTACATCAGGCATCTCAAAGCATTGGAGAAGTACCAGCAACGCCGCCTCCACAAAATTCTGCATATTCATTGGCAGAATAGGCGCACCAACATCAGTGTTCTCTCTCAGGCCAACATCTCCAGCATCGAGGCATTGACCACGATCGATCAGCTTCAATGGGCAGGCCACATTGTCCGCATGCCCGACATGAGACTCCCAAAGCAAGTGCGCTACTTCTAGCTACGTCACAGCAGCGAGCCCCAGGAGGGCATAGAAAACACTGCAAGGACACCCTCAAAGCCTCCTTGAAAAAATGCAACATTTCCATTGACTCTTGTGAATCATTGGCCCAAGATTGCTCAAAGTGGAGGAGAAGCATCTGAGAAGGCACCAAACACTTCGAGTCTCTTTGTCGGGAGCACGCGGAAGTCAAGTACATACAGCGGAAGGAGCGTACGACAAATCAAGCACCCCACCCACCTGTGACATCCTAGGGTCTTAAGAGAAGTAGTGGCAGGGATAGTGGATGCATTGGTTGTAATTTACCAAAATTCCCTGGATTCTGGGGAGATTGGAAGACTGCAAATGTAATGCCTCTATTTAAAAAAGGAGGCAGACAAAAAGCCTAACATCTGTGGTTGGGAAAATGTTGGAGTCCATTATTAAAGAAGCAGTAGCAGGACATTTGGAAAAACATAATTCGGTCAGGCAGAGTCAGCATAGATTTATGAAGGGGAAGTCATGTTTGACAAATTTGCTGGAATTCTTTGAGGATGTAATGAACAGGGTGGATAAAGGGGAACCAGTGGATGTGGTGTATTTGGACTTCCAGAAGGCATTTGACAAGGTGCCACATAAAAGGTTACCACACAAGATAAAAGTTCACGGGGTTGGGGGTAATATAGTAGCATGGATAGAGGATTGGCTCACTAACAGAGAACAGAGAGTCGGGATAAATGGTTCATTCTCTGGTTGACAACCAGTAACTATTGGGGTGGCGCAGGGATCAGTGCTGGGACCCCAACTACTTACAATCTATATTAACGACTTGGAAGAAAGGACTGAGTGTAACGTAGCCAAGTTTGCTGACGATACAAAGATGGGAGGAAAAGCAATGTGTGAGGAGGACACAAAAAATATGCAAAAAAACATAGACAGACTAAGTGAGTGGGCAAACATTTGGCAGATGGAGTACAATGTTGGAAAGTGTGAGGTTATGCACTTTGGCATGATTTTTGCAGCGCGACAGCTGCAGGAAAAATACAGGGAACAGCACCAGCCGTTATACATGGCCTTCTTCGACCTTACAAAGGCCTTTGACACTGTCAACCGCGTGGGTCTATGGAACGTCCTCCTCTGTTTCGGATGCCCCCAAAAGTTCCTCCGCCTGCTCCACGACGACATGCAGGCCATGATCCTTAACAACGGATCCATTACAGACCCAATCCACATCCGGACAGGGGTCAAACAGAGCTGCGTCATTGCCCCACCCCTCTTCTCAATCTTCCTCGCTGCCATACTCCACCTCACAGTCAACAAGCTCTCCGCTGGAGTGGAAATAAACTACAGAACCAGTGGGAACCTGTTCAACCTTCACCGTCTCCAGGCCAGGTCCAAGATCACCCCAATCTCTGTCGTCAAGCTACAGCACGCAGACGACGCCTGCGTCTACGCACATACAGAGGCTGACATAGTCGACGTATTTACTGAGGCATACGAAAGTATGGGCCGTATGCTAAACATCCGTAAGACAAAGGTTCTCCACCAGCCTGTCCTCGCCACACAGCACTGCCCCATAGTCATCAAGATCCACGGCACGGCCCTGGACAACGTAGACCATTTCACATACCTCGGGAGCCTCTCATCAACAAGAGCAGACATTGACATCATCAACACCGCCTCCAATGCACCAGTGCAGCCTTCGGCTGCCTGAGGAAAAGAGTGTTTGAAGACCAGGCCCTCAAAACTGCCACCAAGCTCATGGTCTACAGGGCTGTAATAATACCCGCTCTCCTGTATGGCTCAGAGACATGGATCATGTACAGTAGACACCTCAAGTCGCTGGAGAAATACCGCCGACGATGCCTCCGCAAGATCCTACAATCCCCTGGGACGACAGATGCAACAACCTTAGCATCCTCGGCCAGGCCAACATCCCCAGCATTGAAGCACTGACCACACTCAATCAGCTCCACTGGGCAGGCCACATAGTTCACATGCCAGACACGAGACAGCCAAAGCAAGCACTCTACTCGGAACTCGGAAAACGAGCCAAAGGTGGGCAGAGGAAACGTTAAAGGGACACCCTGAAAGCCTCCCTGAAAAAGTGCAACTGACATCTGGGAGTCCCTGGTCAAAGACCGCCCTAAGTGGAGAAGTGCATCTGGGAGGGCGCCGAGTACCTCGAGTCTCATCGCCGAGAGAATGCAGAAATCAAGCGCAGGCAACGGAAAGAGCGTGCGGCAAACCTGTCCCACACACCCTTTCCCTCAAAGTCTATCTGTCCCACCTGTGACAAGGACTGTGGTTCTCATATTGGACTTTTCAGCCACCTAACGACTCATTTTTAAGAGTGGAAGCAAGCCTTCCTCGATTCCAAGGGACTGCCTATGATGATGATGCACTTTGGCAGAAAAAAAATCAAAGAGCAAGTTATTATTTAAATAGAGAAAGATTGCAAAGTGCTGCAGTACAGCGGGACCTGGGGGGTACTTGTGCATTAAACACAAAAGGTTAGTATACAGGTACAGCAAGTGATCAGGAAGGCCAATGGAATCTTGGCCTTTATTGCAAAGGGGATGGAGTATAAAAGCAGGGAAGTCTTGCTACAGTTATACAGGGCATTGGTGAGGCCACACCTGGATACTGCGTGCAGTTTTGGTTTCATTATTTATGAAAGGATATACTTGCTTTGGAGGCAGTTCAGAGAAGGTTCACTAGGTTGATTTCGGGGATGAGGGGGTTGACTTATGAGGAAAGGTTGAGTAGGTTGGGCCTCCACTCATTGGAATTCAGAAGAATGAGAGGTGATCTTATCGAAATATATAAGATTATGAGGGGGCTTGACAAGGTGGATGCAGAGAGGACTGATAGAGGAGACAAGAACTAGGGGGCATGATCTCAGAATAAGGGGCCTCCCATTTAAAACAGAGATGAGGAGGAATTTCTTCTCTCAGAGGGTTGTAAATCTGGAATGCGCTGCCTCAGAGAGCTGTGGAAGCTGGGACATTGAATAGATTAAGACAGAGATAGACAGCTTCTTAACTGATAACGGAATAAGGGGTTATGGGGAGCGGGCAGGGCAGTGGACCGAGTCCATGATTGGATCAGCCATGATCATATTAAATGGCAGAGCAGGCTCGAGGAGCCGTATGGCCTACTCCTGCTCTTATTTCTGCTGTTCTTATGTTCTTATGTCAGATCCCGTATAGATCCCGCATTGGTCTCATCAGTCACCTTAGAACTCATTTTAATGTGGAAGCAAGTCATCCTCGACTCCGGGGGACTGCCTAAGAAGAAGAAGAAAACCCTATGTAAACTTGAGGTCATCCAAAACTCGGCTGCCCGTGCCCTAACTCGCATCAAGTCCCGTTCACCCATCACCCCCTGTGCTCACTGACCTACATTGGTTCCGGGTTAAGCAATGCCTCGATTTCAAAATTCTCATCCTTGTTTACAAATTCCTCCATGGCCTCGCCCCTCCCTATCTCTGTAATCTCCTTCAGCCTCACAACCCCCCGGGATATCTGCGCCCCTCAAATTCTGCCCTCTTGAGCACCCTTGATGATAATCGCTCAACCATTGGTGGCCGTGTCTTTAGCTGCCTGGGCCTCTCTGGAATTCCCTCCCTAAACCTCTCTGCCTCTCTACCTCTCTTTGCTCCTTTAAGACACTCCTTAAAACCTACCTCTTTGACCAAGCTTTTGATCATCAGCTGTAATTTCTTCTTATGTGGCTCGGTGTCAAATTTTGTCTTATAACACTCCTGTGAAGCGCCTTGGGATGTTTTACTACATTAAAGGCACTATATAAATACACATTGTTGTTGTTGGTCACTTTGAAACCACTTCTCCGTAATGGCTATTAAACCTAATCAAACCTAATCATTTCTATCTGAGCTATTAATTAATCTATTCGTTGTGAATGCTTTGCGCACTCAAATATAGTGCCTTTAGCTTTGACTTTTTTCTATTTTTTCCTGATGTCACCTTAGTCACCGATGCCCCATTATCTTTGTTATTCTCTCTGTCCCTTCCTGACCCACTCTGCTTATCTTTACCCAAAACTCTGCTCTGCTCTGGAGCCTTGACATTTCTCTTGCTGCCACTCTTTCCTGAATCCTCCCACCCTTCCTTCATTAGTTTAAAGCCCTGTCTACTGCCCTAGTTATTCGATTCATCAGAACACTGGTTCCAACCCAGTTTAAGTGGAGCCCGTCCCGAGAGAACAGCTCCCCCTTTCACCAGGACTGGTGCCGATGGCCCATAAAGCGAAACCCTGTTTCTCACTGTTAGGGTGACCGGCTACACATTGTCTTGGACTAATATCGCAGTTAATATATTTCTCCCCTGCTTATAACCTATGGCCCCAGTATTGGTGGCCATGCCGCCCACTGCTGCTGAGTTTTGCCTCCATTCTCCCCTGTGAGCCAGTTTCCATTTGGGCTGGTGCGGGCGGGACTGGAGTACCGCCAAGAACCGCCCGCTGACGGCTGCTGATGGCCAAGTAGCGTAAATGACCTCCCGCCCGCCGAGCTGCCAGATTGGTCCGGGTGGGAGTCGGCGGGAGTTGGCGCCAGCAGGGGGAAGGACCGCTGCGTGGATGCTGTCTAAACCCGACAGTAAGTACGAAGACCTCAAAAAAAGGTTAGTGAACATCTTTAAAAACAGCAACTTACCTGGATAGGGTCCCCTGAAGGTGTTCCAGTGTTTTTCTTTGTTTGCTATGATTTTTATTTTCCCCCTCACTGGGCCCGACTCCATCCTCGGTGGCACTTGGGCGGTAAGAGACTTTGCCGCCGAGATTGGGAGCTCCCGGCCGCTGCTGCCCAGATTGACGCCATCAGCCGTTATTTTGCCGATGGGCAGTACTACCACCACTTTTAGTGGAATCTTCCTGGAAAAGTACCGCCCAGGTCTCTCGGCTGCCATTGGCGGTCCTTTGGGCAGGCCTTGGCCTTCATCAATTTCGGGCCACCTAATATCTCCTCATGTGGCTCGGTGTCAAATTTTGTTTGATCATTGCTTGTGAAGCATCTTGGGATGTTTTACTACATTAACGGAACTACATAAATGCAATTTGTTATTGTTTTTGTTGAAATCACAATGTACGGAAAGGACAACGTACTACAAGGCAGAATTTCCTACGCGTTTTTGATAGCCTGAGTAAGTTTTTGGATAAATATCGCACCAAACTCAAATCAGATGTGAAGCCCTTTTCGATGACAGTTCCTGGGCAAATCCCTGTTCCGTGCGGATGAGAAAGTGAAGGAAGAATTGATTAGGATGAAGGGGATGGGAGCGATATCAAGAATGGAGGATCCTACATGTTGGTGCACAGGAGGAGCTATAGTTCTGAAGCTTGAATTTATGAGGACTTGACCAAGTTAAACGTGTTCAAGGAGAAACAGAATAGTTTCGGTGAATCAGAATCTAGCTCAGCTGGGAAATGTAATGGCCGAGAAATCCTGGCCTCCCCGGGTCCGTACGGAGTGGGTACTAAGTGGGTACGGAGTGTGTACAGAGTGGGTACGGAGTGTGTACGGAGTGTGTATGGAGTGGGTACGGAGTGGGTACGGAGTGTGTAGGGAGTGGGTACGGAGTGGGTACGGAGTGGGCACGAAGTGTGTACGGAGTGTGTACGGAGTGGGTACGGAGTGTGTAGGGAGTGGGTATGGAGTGGGTACGGAGTGTGTACGGAGTGGGTACGGAGTGTGTATGGAGTGTGTACAGAGTGGGTACGGAGTGTGTACAGAGTGGGTACGGAGTGGGTACAGAGTGGGTACGGAGTGTGTACGGAGTGTGTACAGAGTGGGTACGGAGTGTGTAGGGAGTGTGTAGGGAGTGGGTATGGAGTGGGTACAGAGTGTGTAGGGAGTGGGTACGGAGTGTGTACGGACCCAGGAAGGCATCGCAAAAGCCAGTTTTCAGCGCACAATGCACATGTGCCGAAAACCGGCTTTTCCGATCTGTCGAGCTGGAGCTTGACAGATCCTGCGCATCTCGGCAGCCAGGCCATTTGCTTGGGCAAGATTGCAGTACTTACCCATATCTTGCCCAGCGGATGTCCTGAAAACTCTTGCGCCTGATAAAAGCAGGCACATAGCCTACTTTTACAGGCATAAGAGTTTTAAAACATACAAAATAACATTTAAAAAACACATGTTATTGTTTAAAACCCTGCCCACTACGGTAAGTTTATTTTAAACCATAATTTAAAAAACTTTTTTAAAAATTGGAAAAATATATATTTTTCATTTAAGACATTAATAACTTTAATTTAAATTAATCCGAAATATGTAGTGTATTTTTTCTATTTTTTATTAGTGTTTTGGTGTTTGGGGGCTGTTTTCAGTCATAATAATGGTAAATCCTACGTACGGAGTTCCCATTATCATGAATGAGAAAATATCGTACCTTGATTGGCTGCCCAGAGCCATGTGACTACAGCTCCAACTTACGTCCGTCCAGACGTGCACGCGCTGCGACGCACAGTGAGTGAAGGCCTCAGGACTGGGAGCTCTCGTGGGTGCAGCAGAAACAGGTAGGTGTACATTTTTTTCCCTTTTTCAGTCGTTCGCCCACAGGAAGACCTCGACCGGGATTTCTAGGCCATTGGCCTTTTCAGAATTGAATGCCGATTCTGGATTCTAGCAGATGCCTGTCAAACAAGTCTGTGGTGCTTACAGCCTTCACCACACCCTTTGGGCATTTCTATTTCAGCCATAGAATTTTACAGCTTCGATGGAGGCCATTCAGCCCATCGTGCCTGTGCTGGCTCTTTGAAAGAGCAATCCAATTAGTCCCACCCCCCCAGCAAATGTTTCCTCTTCAAGTATATATCCAGTTCCCTTTTGAAAGTTGCTAATAAATCTGCTTCCACCACTTTTTCAGGAGGTGATGTGCCTGGCTGGGGGGAGGGGGGGTGGGACTGGGTGGCGGGGAGCAGTAGGCATCCCACCCCCCCAGTAATCATACGCCACCCCCCAAGTAATCATACCCCACCTCCATGTAATCATACCCCACCCCCAGGTAATCACACCCCACCCCCAGGTAATCATATCGCACACCCCAGGTAATCATACCCCATCCCCCAGGTAATCATATCCCACCTCCATGTAATTATACCCCACCCCCAGGTAATCATATCCCAGCTTCCAGTAATCATACCCCACCTCCATGTAATCATACCGCACCCAAGGTAATCATACCCCACCCCCAAATAATCATGCCCCATCCCCAGGTAATCATACCCCACCTCCCAGTAATCATACCCTACCTCCATGTAATCATACCCCACCCCCCAGGTAATCATACCCCACCCAAGGTAATCATACCCCACCCCCAAATAATCATACCCCATCCCCAGGTAATCATACCCCACCCCGAGGTAATCATACCCCACCACCCAGTAATCATACCCCACCTCCATGTAATCATACCCCACCCCCCAGGTAATCATACCCCACCCAAGGTAATTATACCCCACTCGCAAATAATCATACCCCATCCCCAGGTAATCATACCCCACCTCCCGGTAATCATACCCTACCTCCATGTAATCATACCCCACCCCCCATGTAATCATACCCCACCCAAGGTAATCATACCCCACTCGCAAATAATCATACCCCATCCCCAGGTAATCATACCCCACCTCCCAGTAATCATACCCACCTCCATGTAATCGTACCCCACCCCCTTGTAATCATACCCCACCTCCATGTAATCGTACCCACCTCCATGTAATCGTACCCCACCACCTTGTAATCATACCCCACCCCCATGTAATCATACCCTACACCCCATGTAATCATACCCACCCCCATGTAATCATACCCTACACCCCATGTAATCATACCCACCCCCATGTAATCATACCCCACCCCCATGTAATCATACCCCACCCCCAGGTAATCATACTCCACCCCCAGGTAATCAAAACCACACCCATGTAATCATACCTCACCATCTTGTAATCATACCCCACCCCCATGTAATCATACCCCAACATCAGTCACTGCCTTCAGGTCACAAGCAGGATGAGGGTGCGGGGCGGGGGGGGAGGGGAAGCATTGATTATGAACAGGAACAGAGCGAATGGTAGTAAGACAGGGGTGTAAGGTCACAATCAGCAATCCATTTTACAAGATTCCAAAGCCAAATGATCACAAAGGGGGTGAAGATGATAACATAGGTGGTAAGACAATAATATTGTCAATGGTGCACACATGAATCTTAAAACGCTGCAGTGGTAGACCATTTAAACAATTCCATTTTTTTCTGACAGTGCATATAATTAGAAACTTTTCTCAACGCCTTAAATTATATCGATAAATATTGTGTAAATAACAACCCGATATCAAGGTTAGTACATATAGACTTCGGACAGGTACAGGCATTGGGGGAGGGTGGGTATTTCTCCGCTAGCCTGCCTCAAGTCAGTGGAATGGTGGGAAAGACGGGTGGTAAACTCTGCCACCACCTCTCCACTCTGACCTGGGTTTTCCTTGCATTTAAGTAGAGTCCATTAGGGTGAAATCACACAATGCAGCATTCGTAACAAATGTACTTGCATTTTCTGTATGACAATCCTCTGCCTGCTATTTTAAAATGAAGCAGTTTTGTCCATGATAGAAACATAGAAACATAGAAAATAGGTGCAGGAGCAGGCCATTCAGCCCTTCTAGCCTGCACCGCTATTCAATGAGCTCATGGCTGAACATGAAACTTCAGTACCCCATTCCTGCTTTCTCGCCATACCCCTTGATCCCCCGAGTAGTAAGGACTTCATCTAACTCCCTTCTGAATATATTTAGTGAATTGGTCTCAACTACTTTCTGTGGTAGAGAATTCCACAGGTTCACCACTCTCTGGGTGAAGACGTTTCTCCTCGTCTCGGTCCTAAATGGCTTACCCCTTATCCTTAGACTGTGACCCCTGGTTCGACTTCCCCAACATTGGGAACATTCTTCCTGCATCTAACCTGTTTAAACCCGTCAGAATTTTAAACGTTTCTATGAGGTCCCCTCTCATTCTTCTGAACTCCAGTGAATACAAGCCCAGTTGATCCAGTCTTTCTTGATAGGTCAGTCCCACCATCCCGGGAATCAGTCTGGTGAATCTTCGCTGCATTCCCTCAATAGCAAGAATGTCCTTCCCCAAGTTAGGAGACCAAAACTGTACACAATACTCCAGGTGTGGCCTCACCAAGGCCCTGTACAACTGTAGCAACACCTCCCTGCCCCTGTACTCAAATCCCCTCGCTATGAAGGCCAACATGCCATTTGCTTTCTTAACCGCCTGCTGTACCTGCATGCCAACCTTCAATGACTGATGTACCATGACATCCAGGTCTCGTTGCACCTTCCCTTTTCCTAATCTGTCACCATTCAGATAATAGTCTGTCTCTCTGTTTTTACCACCAAAGTGGATAACCTCACATTTATCCACATTATACTTCATCTGCCATTCATTTGCCCACTCACCTAACCTATCCAAGTCACTCTGCAGCCTCATAGCATCCTCCTCGCAGCTCACACTGCCACCCAACTTAGTATCATCCGCAAATTTGGAGATACTACATGATGGATTAGTTGTTGGATTATTTTATTGCTGGTCGTAGTACACTCAAATGATTAAAGTCCAATTATAGCCAGCCATGGGGAATATACATTGCAGTCTGGTTAATGCTTGCACCGCAAGGCAAGGTAGAATCGTAGAATCTTACAGTACAGAAGGAGACCAATTCGGTCCATCGTGCCTGTGCCAGCTCTTTGAAAGAGCTATCCAATTTAGTCTCACACCCCACCTTTATCCCCGTAAAATGGAGACATGTATCGTTCAGCCCTATGCATGGTTGGATTGCTCACTGTTGTGGAGTATTACAAAGGTCCGTATATAGCAAAAAGAATTGTTTATTAAGACCTGGTTAATCAAGGGAGATCCAGCCACGTCAGCATCGTTACTGAGTGCTCTCAATGCCGATCTCAAAGGACAGGCTGCGCAATTACAGTTTATACAGTCGAAATACAGTCAAAATGGTGAAACTAGTCAGGGAAGTGTTGCATTGGTTATTTGCCACCAGTCCCCGCCCACCTGCTACTAATACATTGGTTAATACAGTTTTCAGCAAGGTCATTGGTTACTACAGTTACATTAATTTCATTGGTTACAGTAATTTCTAATGATTCCATTGGTACATTCAGTTCTGACGACTGTTGCTAGGGATAAGCCCCCTACAGGTTATGTGTTACATTTACTTCCCAGGCTAACTCTCAGGCTAGTGTCCTTGACAGCCATCTGGCTACCCTCTGCTAAAAGAGGCTTTGTTCCTGTTATCTTATGTGACTGGAACATGGTGGACTCCTCTCGTTATTTCTGTGAGCTGTCTACATAAATCTTGTGGGAGTTCTTATCTCCTCAGAGAATTTCTCTGACCTTCTGTGTTTCAGCTGAATTGCTGGGATGTGGGATTCAGCTATTCTACCATGAACGCATTTAAACCTTTCTCTCAGCCTTTCTTGCTTGATACTTTAACTACACCGAATTACTTTACCCCTGATTAAGGTTTATCGCTCTGACACTCACATTGTAACTGGATTGGGACACAGGTCATAAGAATTAGGAGCAGGAGTCGGCCGTACAGCCCTTTGAGCTGATCTTCGACCTCAACACTTTCCCGCCCGATCTCCATATCATTTGATTTTCTCTAGAGTCCAAAAATCTAGCTATCTCAGCCTTGAATACATTCAATGATTGAGCATCCACAGCCCTTTGGAGTAGAGAATTCCAAAGATTCACAACCCTCTGAGTGAACAAGTTCCTCCTCATCTCAGTCTTAAATGGCTGATCCCTTTATCCTGAGAATATGCCCCCTAATACTAGACTCTCCAGCCAGAGGAAACAGCCTCTCAGTGTCTACCTTGTCAATCCCCCTCAGAGTATTTGGCACAAATCAACGAATTAAGCCATCCCATTCTATTCCAAATATAGGGCTGGATTTTTGGCTTTTGTGATTTCGGGGCATTAATGGCGGCGGAGTAGTCTACAAAATTCGGCAAAAAATGAGGTTCAATGATCGGGGGCACAAAATCAAGCGTTGCACAAGGAAGTCTGTGCCCCAGCCGAAAATCGCGGCACTAAAAAAGTTTGACATTTCACGCATGCGCAGACGTGCTTCAATTTTCCCAGGTGCAGGCGGTACTTTAGGGCACGGCGATTTCCTTCGCGCATGCGTAGATGTCCCGACCCACTTCCGACACAGTGGGAGAAATGGCGCAGCAAGAGGGCAGGCAACGCGCACGGCTGCTGAGACGTCCAATGCAGGCCATTGAGAGGAGTTGGCCTGCCCCCCATCTGGTGGGTGGAAGGACGCCCTTGCCCAGCGAGTTCAGGAGAGTATGGAGGAAGATCGTCCAGGAGGTGTCAGCGGCAGACAGCGGTGGCCAGAACTGGCACACAATGCCGCAAGAAGTTCAACGACCTCACGAGGGTCATCAGGGTGAGTACCCTTCACATTTATGTAGGCCTGCCATGCTTGCAAAATCACTGTCTCACACAATGTTAAGTCTTTGATGGAACTGCCCCTTCTCAATGTGTTGCAGGCCAGGTTGTGGGTTTTTGAAGCCAGCTGAAAGTTGGAGTCTCACTTCTCCAGCCATTCCCTCTGCATTCAAGATGCACTTGTCCCCTAATTATTGTCAACCCTCCTCACACTCCACTCCCACTGTTGATATGCTTTGTCCAAGCATCACCCGGAGCCGCTATGCTACCTGGCTCTCACTGTACTATAGCTCCACCTAGTGGACTACTGCTCCACCTAGTGGACTACTGTGGTAATGCAACCAATGCCGTATTCAAGAAAGGAAGTTCCAGATTGAAGCCATTTTCAGTGTGTGTGCTTTAGTGATGTCATAAGAATATATTACATTGACGACGTAGGATAAGATAATTGGATTCCCTAGTTGAAATTTGTGTGTTAGATGATTCCTGCCATACAACAGGGAGACTTGGAGAGGGTCTTTGTTTTGCAGAACAGCTAAAAATCCAGGATAAATTACAAGCACACTTGGCTGAACTGTCAGAGTCCAGATGGCCGCGCCTATGGGCATAATAGGGCACTTGGGTGAGTTCCATCGAGACTGAAAGACTTTCGGAGCGTATGTGAAGTGGCTAGAAATGTTTTTCACCACAAATAGTATCGTTGAAGTCCCCAATGATGAAAACCGTAACCAGGTGGTGTTAGAAAGAAAACGGGCTATTTTCTTGACTGAAGCAGGGCCCGAGGTGTATGAAACCCTGAAAAATGTCCTTGTTCCCGCCAAGCCAAAGGACATGCCACTGACGGAGGTTTGAACAGCAATACAGTCCTGAGCCCCTGGAAATTGCTGAAAGTTATTGTTTTGGAACACGGGATTAATTACATGACGAGAGTATCAGTGAGTACATTGTAGCATTAAAAAAGCTATCCATTCACTGTCATTTCAGAAACTTTCGTGATTGCTTTGTTTGTGAGATGAAAAATGAAGCAATTAGTTGACATCTCTTATCTTGACTTTTGATTTAGCTTATCAGACAGCTATCTCAATGGAGACGACCGACCAATATTCCAAGATTTTCGTGCCATTTCCAGGCATCAGACAACCGAGGTGAATCATGTACAGGTTAGAAGTAAAAGGCACTTGGGCCCCAAGGCCTCAGCAACTGGCCACGGTAATAGTGCATTGAAGTCATGCTATCGATGCCTGGGACAACACATTGCTCAAAGTTGTCTATATGTGAAGGCAAAGTGTTTCTTCTGCAAGAAAACAGGGCATCTTGTGATGGCATGCCAACTGAAGAGTAAACCGATGTTCAATGCTAGAAGTAGCAATCGCCAGAGACTACGTAGCATTGAAGAGAAGCAACAGGATGAGGAGATCCTGGAGATAAACGTCACTAGGAGCAAGAGGGTATCTAACAGCAATTCGCGATTTATCATCATCCAAGTAGACATTGCAGGAACCAGGATACCCATGGAAATCGACACTGGTGCATCCGTGAGCGTAGTACCGGAATCGCTATATCTTGACAAGTTGAATGATTTTCCACTGGAGAAGTCAAAGATAGAGCTGCAAGGCTACTTAGGAATGCAAATCCCTGTGGTAGGGTGTATCATTGTACCGGTGAAATACAAGGATCAGTTTCAGAGCTTGCCTGTCTTAGTAGTGGCAGGAGACAAGCCTGCCTGGATAGGTAGAAATTGGTTGGGATAACTGAAGCTGGATTGGAACGAGATTTTTTGTGTTGAAATGAGATTTGCATCGAAGGATAATGTCATTAAGCAATATCCGAAGATGTTCTGTGAAACAGGCAGCCTGATCCAAGGTTTCGAGGCAAGTGTCAGAGTACAGAAGGAGGCTAGACCAGTTTACTGCAAGCCACGTCCCGTACCATATGCACTCAAGGAGAAAGTTGAGCAAGAACTTAAAAGACTAGAGACTGAGAACATTATCTTTAAGATAGATCTAAGTAATTGGGCTACACCAATTGTTGTTGTACCTGAGTCAAACAGCAATGCTGATGCTATGTCTAGGTTGCCCTCGCTTCGTGAGACTGCCTATGATGATGATGAAGAATATATTACACTCACCTCCTCCCACACTTTGAAAAACCTCAGTCAACAGCCACACAGATTGAACCGAACACATTTGGACATCCACACAGTGGCAGCTATTGAACTATGGAAGGCACATGTGGCACAAGAGGAGGTGGACACTTTCTCAACCCTTCTTCTTGCTCTCATTGCAGGCCAAGCTTTCCCATAATAGAAGGGAGCAACATTGCACTGGAGGCGGACAGCCTGAACTGCTGGAGCTGACAGAGGCCAAGCAGCGAGTGTCATGGGCACCCCAGTTCGCGCAGTGGCCGGAGGCGAGGCCGAGCCCCCTTCGGGTAGTGATGGTACGTGAGTGGCACTTGCGATTGATGTGACTTCCTTGATCCCCTAATATCAAGTGGCCTAGTCCCTTTACATATACATGTCCAACACCACCTTCCTGTTATCTGCCTGCCCCCTCCCCTGCTGCTAACCACACGTCTGTTGTTTGGTGCTTACAGATGACCAGCCGGAAGCGTGGCAGCCTTCCCGTGAGCCGTCGACATCTGGCCACGGGGGAGATGATGAGGGAGGGGAGGACAGTCTGCTGCCCGAGTGTCAGACCCCGCACCATGTGGGGACACATCAGGGGTCAAAGGTGACTTCGAGGGGTTTGAGGACTCTCGGAGGCTCCTGGCGGCAGTGGCCTACATCAACGCCAAGCGGGAGGGGAAGCTCGGAGGCCAGCTCCCCAGAGAGCGAGTTGGTACAGTGGTCCTGCTCAGGGACAGGCAGACGTGGACCTGGACTCGGTGGCAATGTCCAGGGAGAACACACAGATGGACCACGAGCTCATGGGTGCATCGGATAGGGTCCCGCCGAGCATAGACGCACTTGCTGTGTGTATGGCCGAGGCCAGCTCACACACTGCAAGTGCATGTGAGGACTCCAGTGAGCCCATCCTTACCCGCTCACAGAGGCACATGGACTGTAGCAGTGACAGTGGTGTGTCAGAATGTGCCATGTGTCATGGCACAGGGACAGTGCCATGTGTGATGTTGCAGTGGCGATCGCATTGCAGGCACAAGCTACGCTGCAGCTTGGTGATGCCATGTGGTCACTGACTGTTGCCATCCTCTCTGTCTTCCCCACTATCCGACGGGGAAGTGACGGTGTCGGCACAGGCCAAAAAGTTGTGGTAACACATTGTGCCCTGGATGCTGAGGCCCAGCCCCGTGTGAGTGTCCTTGGTTCCCAGGAAATGGAAGGTGCTGTCCTGCCTCAAGATGACAGCATTCCCGCTCCCACCGCTGACTCTCCCACCATGCACCTTACCTTACCACACCCGAGCCAGCAGAGAAACACCAAACAAATTTCGCAGCATAAAGAGGTTTCGGCCAGTACTGTGCACAAAGTAATGTCGTTTTCGAGCAGGAATATACATGGCAGAACGTACACGTCGGCTGCTACACGACCTCAGATGACCCAGAGTCCGCCATTCAGTCGTTAATGCGAGGCAGTTAACACCTTGTTGGTGTTGTGGAGGTGATCATCGGGCCCATCAATGCCGCTTCAAGCACTATGCGTGCAACGGCTGCAGAACAATGGGACATCTCCAGTGAGTGTGCAGATGAGCTGCAAACCACCTTGTTGCTGAGGAAGAACGATCCACTGTGGATCAGGCTGAATTGGAGACTCAAACCGGGGAGGCAGAAATGTACGGGGTACACACCTTTGCCACAAAATGTCTACCAATAATGTTGAAAGTTGAACTGAACGGAATTCCAGTATCCATGGAACTGGACACGAGTGCGAGTCAATCCATAATGAGCAAAAAGGCCTTCGACAGGTTGTGGTGCAACAAGGCACATAGGCCCAAGCTCAGCCCCATTCATACCAAGCTAAGAACTTACACAGGAACTGATCCCTGTAATTGGCAGTGCAGAAGTCAAAGTCTCCTATGACGGAGCAGTGCACGAACTTCCACTGTGGATTGTGCCAGGGGATGGCCCCACACTGTTTGGCAGAAGCTGGCTGGGAAAAATCCACTGGAACTAGGATGACATCAGAGAGCTTTCGTCCGTCAACGACGCCTCATGTGCCCAGGTTCTGAGCAGATTTCCATCGTTGTTTGAGCCTGGCATTGGAAGCTTCTCTGGGACGAAAATGCAGATCCATTTGGTTCCCGGTATGCAACCCATCCACCACAAGACACGGGCGGTACCGTATATGATGCGTGAGAAAGTGGAAATTGTGCTGGACAGGATGTAGCGAGAAGGCATCATCTCGAGGTGGAATTCAACGAGTGGGCCAGTCCGATTGTCCCAGTACTTAAAGGTGACGGCACGGTCAGAATTTGTGGGGACTATAAAGTAACGCTTAACTGTTTTTCGCTACAGGACCAGTACCCACTACCTATTTGTGACCCTGGCTGGAGGGAAGACATTCGCCAAGTTGGACCTGACCTCGGCCTACATGAGCTGGAGGAATCTTCGAAAGGCCTCACCTGCATCAACAAGCACAAAGGTCTGTTCAGCTATAACAGATGCCCGTTCGGGATTCAGTCGGCCGCGGCAATCTTCCAACAGAACATGGAGAGCCTGCTAAAGTCGGTTCCTCGCACCGTAGTTTTCCAAGACAACATACTGGTTACAGGTCGGGACACCATTGAGCACTTGAAGAATCGGGAAGAGGTTCTTCGTCGGTTGGATCACGTGGGGCTCAGGTTGAAACGCTCGAAGTGTGTTTTCCTGACCCCGGAGGTTAAGTTCTTGGGAAGAAGAATCGGGGCAGACGGCATCAGACCCACCGACGCCAAGAAGGAGGCCATCAAGAACGCGCTGAGACCACAGAACGTGACGGAGCTGCGGTCGTTCCTGGGACTCCTCAACTATTTCCTACCCGGGTTACGCACCCTGCTCGAACCCCTACATGTGCTACTGCGGAAGGGAGATGACTGGGTATGGGGGAAATCATAAGAGGCTGCCTTTGAGAAAGCCAGAAATCTGTGGTGTTCAAACAAACTGCTTGTCCTGTATAACTCATGTAAACGATTAGTGCTAGCTTGCGATGCGTTGTCATATGGGGTCGGGTGTGTGTTACAACAAGCTAACAAATCGGTGATTTTGCAACCGGTCGCCTATGCATTCAGGAGTCTGTCCAAAGCCGAAAGGGCCAACAGCATGATTGAAAAAGCGGCTCTGACGTACATTTACGGGGTAAAAAAAATGCACCAGTACTTGTTTGACCTCAAGTTTGAGCTTGAAACTGACTACAAGCTGCTCATATCGCTGTTCTCTGAGAGAAAGGGATTAACACCAATGCCTCTGCCCGCATCCAAAGATGGCCACTCACGCTGTCGGCATACACCTATGTAATCTGCCACAGACCGCGCACAGTGAACTGCGCTGATGCTCTCAGTTGGCTACCATTGCCCACCATCAGGGTGGAAATGGCACAGCCTGCGGATTTGCTCATGGTAATGGATGCATTTGAAAACGAAAAGTCACCCGTTACGGCCCATTAGATCAGGACCTGGACCAGCCAGGATCCTTTACTGTCCTTGGTAAAAAACTGTGTCCTCCATGGGAGCTGGTCCAGCGTCCCAGCGGAGATGCAGGAAGCGATTAAGCCGTTCCACAGGCGCAAAGGTCTTGCCCAAGAAAGGCAGAGAAACGTTCATTTGTGACCTACACAGCACCCAGGCATTGTAATGATGAAAGCTAGCCAGATCCCACGTGTGGTGGCGCGGCATCGACTCAGATTTCGAGTCATGTGTGCGCCAGTGGAACACTTGCTCTCAGCTAAGCAATGCACCCAGAGAGGCACTGCTAAGTTTGTGGTCGTGGCCCTCCAAACCGTGATCTAGGATCCACGTGGACTATGCGGGCCCATTTCTAGGCAAAATGTTCTTGGTTGTTGTGGATGCTTATTCAAAATGGATTGAATGTGTAATAATGTCTGTAAGCACGTCCTCGGCCATTATCGAAAGCGTACCAGCCATGTTTGCCACACACGGCCTGCCTGATGTCCAAGTCAGCGACAATGGGCCGTGTTTCACCAGTGCTGAATTCAAGGAATTCATGACCCGCAATGGGACCAAGCACGTCACATCTGCCCCGTTCAAACCCGCATCCAACGGCCAGGCAGAATGGGCAGTTCAGACCATCAAGCAAAGCTTGAAATGTGTGTCGGAAGGCTCCCTGCAGACCCGACTGTCCCGAGTGCTGCTCAGCTACCACACCAGACCCCACTCACTCATCAGGGTTCCCCCAGCCGAGCTGCTCATGAAAAGGACGCTCAATACAAGGTTCTCTCTTCTCCACCCTGGTCTCCATGATCACGTGGTGGGCAGGCGGCATCAATAAAGTATGTACCATGACCGGCGCAAATTTGTCACGCGATATTGAGGTCAATGATCCTGTGTTTGTACTCAATTATGGACATGGTCGCAAATGGCTCACTGGCACGGTCATAGCCAAAGAGGGGAGTAGTGTGTTTCACGTCAAATTGGCCAATGGACTAACGTGCAGAAAACATTTAGACCAAATCAAATTGTGGTTCACCAACAGCTACGAACAATCCAAAGAAGACACCACCAACTTTGACCCTCCAACACACACACAAGTGGCAACTGACATCATGGTTTATCACAAAGCCGAACTCACCATCCCCAGCAGCCCGGCAAGGCCGGCTGCCCAGCAGCCCAGTGAAGAACTGACCAACTCACCCACACCCACATTTGTACCGAGACGATCGGCAAGGGAGCGAAAAGCCCCAGATCATCTCACCTTGTAAATAAGTGTACTATTAACTTTATGACGGAGTGATGTTATTTATTTAACCCTTGGCAACCTGTATAGCACTACCACCAGAGGGCCTACCTGTTGGAGTCCCAAGGGATCCCAACATCCCTTGGGAGCACTGTATATAAGCAGGCCACCCACGAGGTACCTGCGCTCTGGAGTCTTATTAAAGGAGCTAAAGTCCACTAGCTCATTGTTCACAATACTCAGTTTCATCCTTTGTTATGAGAGTATCACTATCCTTTTGTGTTTCATGCACAAGTACCTCCAGGTCCCGCTGTAGTGCGGCACTTTGCAATCTTTCTCCATTTAAATAATAACTTGCTCTTTGATTTTTTCTGCCAAAGTGCATGACCTCACACTTTCCAACATTATACTCCAAATTTTTGCCTACTCACTTAGCCTGTCTATGTCCTTTTGCAGATTTTTTTTGTCCTCCTCACGCATTGCTTTTCCTCCCATCTTTGTATCGTCAGCAAACTTGGCTACGTTACACTCAGTCCCTTCTTCCAAGTCGTTAATATAGATTGTAAATAGTTGGGGTCCCAGCACTGATCCCTGCGTCACCCCACTAGTTACTGGTTGCCAACCAGAGAATGATACATTTATCCAGACTCTCTGTTTTCTGTTAGTTAGCCAATCCTCTATCCATGCTAATATATTACCCCCAACCCCGTGAACTTTTACCTTGTACAGTAACCTTTTATGTGGCACCTTGTCAAATGCCTTCTAGAAGTCCAAATACACCACATCCACTGGTTCCCCTTTATCCACCCTGTTCGTTACATCCTCAAAGAACTCCAAAAAATTTGTCAAATATGACTTCCACATCATAAATCCATGCTGACTCTGCCTGACCGAATTTTGCTTATCCAAATGTCCTGCTACTGCTTCTTTAATAATGGACTCCAGCATTTTCCCAACCACAGATCTTAGGCTAACTGGTCTATAGTTTCCTGCTTTTTGTCTGCCTCCTTTTTTAAATAGGGATGTTACATTTGCAGTTTTTCAATCTGCTGGGACCTCCCCAGAATCCAGGGAATTTTGGTAATTTACAACCAATGCATCCAAAATCTCTGCCGCTACTTCTCTTAAGACTCTAGGATGCAAGCCATCAGGTCCAGGGAATTTATCTGCCTTTAGTCCCATTATCTTACTGAGGACCACCTCCTTAGTGATTGTGATTGTGTTAAGTTCCTCCCACCCTATAGCCTCTTGAGTATCCACTTTTGGAATATTGTTAGTGTCCTCTACCGTGGGGGGAATTTCTGCTCTTTGTTGCAATAAAGGTTATGATTCATCCTTTGCCATTGGTGTCTTGTGTATCATTCCAATGTTCACTGGAGATGTGCGTTAACATAAGAACATAAGAAATAGGAACAGGAGTAGGCCATACAGCCCCTCGAGCATGCTCCGCCATTTAATACGATCATGGCTGATCTGATCATTGACTCAGCTCCACTTCCCCACTCGCTCGCCATAACCCCTTATCCCCTTATCGTTTAAGAAACTGTCTATTTCTGTCTTAAATTTATTCAAGGTCCCACCTTCCACAGCTCTCTGAGGCAGCAAATTCCACAGATTTACAACCCTCTGAGAGAAGAAATTTCTCCTCACCTCTGTTTTAAATGGGCGGCCCCTTATTCTAAGATCATGCCCTCTAGTTCTAGTCTCCCCCATCAGTGGAAACATCCTCTCTGCATCCACCTAGTCAAGCCCCCTCATAATCTTATACATTTCGATAAGATCACCTCTCATTCTTCTGAATTCCAATGAGTAGTGGCCCAACCTACTCAACCTTTCCTCATAAGTCAACCCCCTCATCCCCGGAATCAACCTAGTGAACCTTCTCTGAACTGCCTCCAAAGCAAGTATATCCTATCGTAAATATGGAAACCAAAACTGCACATAGTGTGGCAGTTTCATTCTCCGTACTCCCAGTTTCTCTGTCTCCATCGCATCTGCTCTGACGATGCCACCGTTCACACTATTGCCTCTGTCATGTCTTCCTTTTTCATCAACCGAGGATTCCCCTCCGCCGTGGTTATCATGGCCCTCGACCGTGTCCATTCTATTACCCTCACCTCTGCTCTCACCCCTTCCCCTCCCTCTCGGCACCACGACAGAGTTCCCTTTCACTCCACCAGCTTCCACGTTCAACGGATCATCCTCCGCCATTTCCACCACCTCCAGTGTGATCCCACCACCAATCACATCTTCCCCTCCCCTCTCAGCGTTCCGAAGGGACCGCTCCCTCCGTGACACCCTGATCTATTCCACAGTCACCCCCAGCACCCCCTCCCGTTCCCATGGCACCTTCCCGTGCAAGCGCAGGAGATGTAACACCTGCCCTTTTACCTCCTCCCTTCCCACTATCCAGGGCCCCAAATACTCCTTCCAGGTGAACAGGTGAAACAGCAATTTACTTGTACTTCTTTCAATTTAATATACTGTATTCACTGCTCACAATATGGTCTCCTCTATGTTGAGGAGACCAAACGTAGATTGGGTGACCACTTTGCTGGATACCTCCGTTCAGTCTGTAAGTTTGACCCTGTCACTTTAATTCTCCAGTCTACTCCCACTCTGACTTGTCTGTCCTCGGTCTCCTAAACTGTCCCAATGAAGCTCAACGCAAGCTCGAGGAACAGCATCTCATCTTCCGTTCAGGCTCTTTATAGCCTTCCGGACTCAATATCGAGTTCAACAATTTCAGAGCTTAAACTTTGGCCATCTTTGGTTCCTTTCTCCCCTCCCCATCTTATGTTCCTTTCTTTGTTCTTTTTTTTCATCCTCTTTGTCTCTAATGGCAGCCGGTCATTACTCTGCCATTCACACCCTATCCAACTTAACCTTTTTCTAACTTCTGTCATTACCATTTCAATTCGGCTCATCATCCCTTTTGGCCCTCTAATCTCTCCTGCTTTCCGCCCTATCACAGACCTTTCCTTTTGCTCTTTCTTCCCCTCTCTCTTTCAGTTGTTAAGAATCTGCTCTTTTCGAACATTCGCCAGTTCTGACGAAGGGTCGTTGACCCGAAACATTAACTCTGTTTTTCTCTCCACAGATGCTGCCTGACCCGCTGAGATTTCCAGCATTCTCTGTTTTTATTTCAGATTCCAGCATCTGCAGTATTTTATTTTTATAATAGTGTCAGCAGTATTAGCTCCACCCCTCAGTTTCCTCCAATTAGGAGAGCCGGTCCATTACGAGCTGGTAACATGCGACTCCGGCAGCTTCTCCACACTGCCTCCCCCATGGATGGTGTGGCTATCCAATGGGGACCTCACCAGGCTCCTCTTCATCATCCTCCTCCTCCTGAGGTGGGCCTGCAATCTCCATTGGCAATGCCTGGCCCCTCATGATAGCCAAGTTGTGCAACATGCAGCACACCACGATGAATTCGGAGACCCGTTCAGGGGAGTATTAAATGTTGCCTGCAGAGTGGTCCAGGCATCGGTCTGCCTGTAGGAGATGGCATATTTCTGTGAGCACTTGCTTTCAGAAGCGCAGCCTTCTCACACACTGCTCCTCAGAGAGCTGGAGGTCTGAGCGTTGGTGCTTGTAAACCCATAGGGAGGTAAGCCCTCCTACCCAGATGTCTTCAGCCTCTCCTCATCCGTGGCCCGACATAGCCAAGAGCTCTTGTTATAGCCTGACGCTGCCGACCAATAGCATGGAGCATACACTAATAGTACCCCCATTAAATTCTCTCAGTGAGGCTGTAAGGACACTGTAATGGTAGATAAGAGTACCACTTTCAAGACAGAGCTTCATGCAGCGTGCTGCGCGCAAACGTTGCAGTCAACGTGACCTGCGATGTAGGAGGCTCGGCCTCCAAATTACATATGCCGCAAATACTGCCAGCTGCACCCTGGGAACGCCTGGTTTTTCAGCCGTTTCCTGGCATGGGCGTATAATGGGGCGTTAGGGCCGAATTTTGCATCTGGGGTGCTAGCAGAGCGTTGCACGACGATTGATGCCATGATCTCCGTGAAACTAGAGGGTGGGACGGCAAGTTTTTGAGCCACCGCAAACCTTGAGCAGAATTTTCCAACAGGGCGGTAAAAGCTGGACGCCCGCCATTACCCCTAAAAACACCATTTACCACCCCTCTGGGGCGTTAACTGAGGCGCAAGGGAGCGGAAAATCCAGCCCTATATGGTTAATGTACTCAGGGACTTTTTTCAGACAGCAAATTTGACTGGTAGCTGTGTCTGGGTCTTGCTACAGTTATACAGGGTATTGGTGAGGCCACACCTGGAATACTGCGTGCTGTTTTGGTTTACATATTTACGAAAGGATATACTTGCTTTGGCGGCAGTTCAGTGAAGGTTCCCTAAGTTGACATATGAGGAAAGGTTGAGTAGGTTGGGCCTCTACTAATTGGAGTTCAGAAGAATGAGAGGTGATCTTATCGAAACGTATAAGATTATGAGGGGGCTTGACAAGGTGGATGCAGGGAGGATGTTTCCACTGATGGGGGAGACTAGAACTAGGGGGCATAATCTTAGAATAGGGGCCGCCCATTTAAAACTGAGACGAGGAGGAATTTCTTCTCTCAGAGGGTTGTAAATCTGTGGAATTCACTGCCTCAGAGAGCTGTGGAAGCTGGGACTGAGATAGGCAGCTTTTTAACCGATAAGGGATTAAGAGGTTATGGGGAGCAGCCAGGGAAGTGGAGCTGAGTCCATGATCGGATCAGCCACGATCGTATTAAATGCAACGGCCACCCCACGTTAAAAGAATTCACCGTTTAAAATGAGTTCATCAGTCACCTGAGTACTCATTTTTAGTGTGGAAGCAAGTCATCTCGACCCTGAGAGACTGTGATGTGTGATGATTGAAATGGCAGAGCAGGCTCGAGAGGCTGTATGGCCTACTCCTGCTCCTATTTCTTATGTTCTTATGTTCTTAAAGATATGAGTCAGGTCGGTGGGACAGGGAGGGCTGGCATGAAGATTTTTTGTAATCTGTTTGATGGACAACACAATGACCTGCAGTTTCTGATTGTTTGTCTTCCTGCACTCAGCTCACCAGTCAGTCCGACGGAGCAAGAGACGCTGTGCAAGGCAGTGGCTCCCGGGAGTGCTTTGCTGCATGAAGAGTGAGTGACAGCATTTCAAAGATTATGTGGAAAAGTCACCCAGAGGTCATTATGGCACGTCATACACCGGTAAGTGTACTAATTGTACTGAATACCTATTTCCATGGGTGTAATGACTCAAGAGTCTGGTTACTGTAAGCTCACTCAGGTGCAACCTGATCCATCTTTATTCTCACCCGAGAGTGCCTGCGTGACAAAGACACCCAGCTTATATGCAGGTGACCAAGCACACATGCCAGATGATCTCTGACCGCGGCACCCTCTGGTGTGTGGTGACCCCCAAGCATTAGTACATAACAACATCCACCTTTTAAAATCTTAGCAACAGTTTTTTTACAAATTAAGATGGCCTGGGGCTTTCCTCTCACAAGTTGATCGTCTCAGTTCAACTTTGGCTCTGGACGAGCGTTCTGAGTGCGTTGACTGAGAGCTGAGTAGCCAATCTGATGGGAGTGGTCATGACCACATCAGAGACTGAAGGTTCAGAGTGAGTAGTGTCAACAGAATCCTCTAATGAGTGAACAATAGTTGGTTGGTCACTGACTGCATCTTCCTCACAGTTCCAGTTCATCTGTGTGCCGCAGTTTAACCTGGTCAAGGTGTTTCCTGCATGTTTGCCCATTCTTGAGCACGACAATAAACACTCTGTTACCCTCCTTGGCTGTAACAGTACCGGCGATCCATTTTGGACCTTGACCATAGTTCAGTACATAAATCGGATCGTTGACCGAGAAGTCACGTGACACGGCAACATGATCATGACACCATTGCTGACTTTGACAACTGTTTTCAACACGATCATTCAAATCAGGATGAACAAGAGAAAGTCTGGTCTTGAGATTTCTCTTCATCAATAGCTCAGCAGGAGGAACCCCAGTAAGCGTATGAGGTCTTGACCTGTAACTGAGCAATATACATGACAACTGTCTCTGCAGTGAGCCCTGAGTTACACATTTCATACTTTGCTTAATCGTTTGAACGGCGCGCTCTGCTTGACCATTAGAAGCAGGCTTGAATGGAGCTGATCTCACATGTCTGATGCCATTGAGTTTCATAAACTCCTGGAACTCAAGACTTGTCAAACAAGATCAGTTGTCACTCACAACAATGTCAGGCAAACCATGAGTAGCAAACATGATACGAAGGCTCTCAATTGTAGCTGTAGACGTGCTGGATGACATAATAACACACTCTATCCACTTAGAATATGCATCTACTATGACAAAAAACATCTTTCCTAGGAGGCGCCCACAAAATCAATGTGGATCCTTGACCATGGTTTGGATGGCCATGACCAAAGACTCAGCAGAGATTCCGCTGGTACTTTACTTGGCTGCATGCAAATATTGCACTGATGCACGCATGATTCCAGATCAGAGTCAATTCCAGGCCACAACACATGAGACCTAGCAATGGACTTCATCATGACAATACCAGGATGAATGCTATGAAGTTCACATACAAATTTTTCTCGATCTTTCTTCGGCATGATTACACGATTACCCCACAGTAAACAGTCTGACTGAATGGACTGCTCATTCTTGTGACGGTTGTAAGGTTTGGTCTTATCATGCATCTCCATAGGTATGGCAGACCAATCACTACTGAGTACACATCGTTTCACAACCGATAAAATAGGGTCATGGCTGGTCCAGATCCTAACTTGTTGAACAGTGACAGGGGTTCCTTCACTCTCACAAGCATCCATTACTAACAGTAGATCTGCAGGTTAAGGCGTCTTCATCTCAGTTGTGGGTAAGGGCAGACAACTCAGTGCATCGGCACAATTCTCAGTACCAGGTCTATGAAGGATGATGTAATCATAGGCAGACAATGTCAGCGCTCACCTTTGAATGCAGGACGATGCATTTGCATTAATACCTTTGTTTTCTGCAAACAATGAAATGAGTGGCTTGTGATCCGTTTCTAGTTCAAAACCAAGACCAAACAGGTACTGGTGCATTTTTTTTACCCCATACACATAGGCCTAAGCTTCTTTCTCTACCATACTGTAAGCTCTTTCCGCTTTGGACAGACTTCTCAAAGCATACGCAACTGGTTGTAGCTTGCCCGATTCATTTGCGTGTTGGAGTACGCAACCAACCCCATATGATGAAGCATCACAGGCCAATACAAGACGCTTACATGGATCATAATGAACAAGCAACTTGTTTGAACATAGCAGATTCTTGGCTTTCTCAAAGGATCTATCTTGAGACGCACCCCAGACCCAGTTGTCGCCTTTTCTTAGTAACACATGCAGTGGCTCTAGTAAAGTGCTCAATCTGGGTAAGAAATTACCAAAGTAGTTGAGTAGCCCAAGGAACGAACGCAACTTTATCACATTCTGAGGCCTGGGTGCATTTTTGCTGGCCTCGGTTTTCGAATCAGCCATCAGCAGCAATCTTCCTCCCGAGGAATTCGACTTCAGGTGCCATGAATACACACTTCGAGCATTTCAGCCTGAGTCCCACTTTGTCCAGATGCTGTAGGACTTCTTCAAGATTGTTCAGATGTTCAGCAGTGTCGCGACCTGTGACCAGAATATCATCTTGAAACACGACAGTTCTAGGAACAGACTTCAGTAAGCTCTCCATATTCCTCTGATATTTGGCTGCAGCCGAATGAATCCCAAAAGGACACCTGTTGTAGATGAACAGTTCTTTATGGGTGTTGATGCAGGTGAGTTTCTTCGAAGTGTCGACAAGCTCCTGGGTCATATAGGCCGACATCAGATCCAGTTTCGTGAACGACATTCCACCAGCTAGCATAGCGAACAGGTCATCAGCCCTCGGTAACGGATACTGATCCTGTTTCGAAAATCGGTTAATTATAATCTTGTAGTCTCCACAAATCCTGACAGTGCCATCACTCTTCAACACAGGAACAATGGGATTCGCCCACTCGTTAAACTCGACCGGTGATACGATCCCTTCACGCTGGAGTCTGTCAAGCTCAATTTCAACCGTCTCCCTCATCATGTACAAAACAGACTGAGTTTTGTATTAGAGAGGCCTTGCATTGGAGTCCAGGTGAATCTGCACCTTGGCTCCCATAAAATTACCAATACCCGGTTCAAACAAAGAAGGAAACTTTTCCAATACTTGAACACATGAAGTATCATCCATCGAGGACAACATCGTGACATCATTCCAGTTCAGCTTGATTTTCTCAAGCCAATTCCTGCCGAACAGCGTTGGACTATTACCTGGGACAATCCATAATGGTAGCTCATGAACCACACCGTCATATGACACCTCGATTGCTGCACTGCCAAGCACCAGTATGAGTTCCTTAGTGTAAGTACGCAACCTGGCATTGACTGGATTCAGCTTCGGTTTTGCAGCCTTAGTGTCCCACAGCTTGTCGAATGTCCTTTGGCTCATTATCAACTGGCTCGCACCCGTGTCCAGCTCCATTGATACAGGCATGCCATTCAGCTTCACATTAATGACTATCGGCTGGCTCTTGCTCAGGAACGAATACAGTCCATTCACTTACTCCTCGGGTTGCATATCCAGGCCATCACTGAACTGGTCCTCATTAACCACGTGGTGAGCCGCACCACGCTTGCTCCGTTGTGAACACATCCAGTGAAGATGCCCCACTTTCGAACATCCATTGCATGAGTATTGTCTAAACCGACACTGATGAGGCCGATGATTACCACCACAACGCCAACAGCGTGAAATCTGGTTCGAACCAGTTGCCGGGCTCTGAGCAGCGGCAGGTTTCACGTAAGCAGCTCTGCCCGAAGATGACGCCATCTTGTTTACAGTACTTGCCGTGGAACTCCGACTCGTCGATGATATCTGCCTCAAATTATCATCCGTCGTCATGCATGCCTGGGCAGTCGCGATGGCCTTTTTCAAATACAGCGTCTCTGCAGCCAACAGCTTCCTGAGGATCGCATCATGGCTGATGCCTGTCACGAAGACATCACGCAGCATGTCTTCCAGCATGTTCCCAAACTTACACGGCTCAGCAAGACGTCGCAGATTGGCGCTAAATCCCGACACGGCCTGGCCCTCAGCATGAACATGCGTGTAAAAACAGTAGTGTGATATGATGATCCCCTCTTGTGGCTTCAGATGGTTACCCGCCAACGTACACAATTCCTCGTACCCTTTTTCTGCCGGACGTTCAGGTGAGAGAAGATTCTTCATGAGGCCGTAAATTTTCGGACACAAACAGTGAGAACTGCCCTGCGCTTAACTGCGTAGACCTCTGCCTCCATGCCATTGGTCACAAAATCCGCCCAATCCTCACTCTCCACAAATCTCTCCAGGATTCCAACCGTGCCCGTTGTGCATGCGAAGGTTCTTAAATTATCTCGTCGCCAATTGTAATGACTCAAGAGTCTGGTTACTGTAAACTCACTCAGGTGCAACCTGATCCATCTTTACTCCAGCCTGAGAGTGTCTGTGTGACAAAGAGACCCAACTTATGTACAGGTGACCAAGCACACATGCCACATGCATACAGCCCGATGACCTCTGGTGTTTGGTGACCCCCCAAGCATTAATACGTAACAATGGGGAAGAAACGTGTCTGTTTGATTATGGTCTGGGGCCTCGGACTGATACAGGAGGCAGTGTGTGATATGTTCCAGGAGTCCAGTGTACATTGGCCAAGGTCTCACGTCATTTACCTAGATTTAAAAAAATATATATTCTTGGTATGTGGCCGGCATTTATTGCCCATCCCCTAGTTTCCTGAGAAGGCGATGGTGGGCAATGTTCCCGCTGAGGTGTGCGGCCACGCATCAATCGCTTGGTCCCACGCAGGACGCTCACCCTCACTCATGTGCTTATCAAGCTTCCCCATAAATGCAGCTATAATGGATTTTGAGCATAATTGCCGCTGGAAGAGATATCGCGCAAATTTAAAAGTACCACGCACAAAATAAATTACAGGGAACGTTGGTGGTGGGCCTTCTTGAACCACTGGTAGCAATTTGATACAACTGAGGGTTGAGGCTACTTCAAAGAGCAGTTACATGACTTTGGTGTGGGGTCTGTAGCCACATATAGGCCAGACCGGGTAAGAAAGACTTGCATTTATATAGCGCCTTTCACGACCACCAGACATCTCAAAGCGCTTTACAGCCAATGAAGGACTTTTGGAATGTAGTCACTGTTGTAATGTGGGAAACGCGGCAGCCAATTTGCGCACAGCAAGCTCCCACAAACAGCAATGTGATAATGACCAGATAAACTGTTTTGGTGATGTTGATTGAGGAATAAATATTGGCCCAGGACACCGGGGATAACTCCCCTGCTCTTCTTCTAAACAGTGACATGCGATCTTTTATGTCCACCTGAGGTTTAGCGTCTCATCCAAAAGGCAGTACCTCCAACAGTGCAGCACTCCCTCAGCACTGCACTGGAATGTCAGCCTAGATTTATGTGTTCAAGTTTCTGGTGTGGCCAAAACCTTCTGATTCAGAGGCGAGTGTGCTGCCCACTGAGCCACGGCTGACACTGTTTCCTTCCCTAAACGACATTGGTGAACCAGTTGGTCACTTCGTGGTCACTTTTACTGACACCAGAATTTTATTTCTAGATTTTTAAAACTGAATCCAAATTCTCAAACCACTATGGTCAGATGTGAACTCACCTTCTGTGGATTACCAGTAAACCCTTCTTCTTCTCAGGCAGTCCCCCAGAGTCGAGGATGACTTGCTTCCACACTAAAATGAGTTCTAAGGTGACTGATGAAGCCAATGTGGGCCTGATGTGCCAGGTCCCGAACTTAATTTTAAAGGGTGGAAAATGCCTGTGCATGAGTTCTTTTAATGTGGGGTGGCCGTTGCACACCAGCTACCACACAAACTTAACAGAGTAAGGTCTTGGTCCAATGGCAAGGGGATCCACCAGTATAGCCACTGCGCTCCACTAACTGCTTAGCAAGATATTCAGTCAAGGCACAACCTGGTTCACTGGGGATGTGAAGTCCACTTTCGGAAGTGGATGATGTTGCTGAACCAAGGAGAATGTCTGAAGTAAACATGTCACAGTTCCATCATCATCATCAAATGCAGTTCCTTGAAATCGAGGAAGACTTGCTTCCACTCTAAAAGTGAGTTCTTAGATGACTGTACAGTCCAATATGGGAATTACAGTCTCTGTCACAGGTGGGACAGTGGTTGAAGGAAAGGGTGGGTAGGGAGTCTGGTTTGCCGCATACTCTTTCCGCTGCCTGCACTTGATTTCTGCATGCTCTCGGCGACGAGACTCGAGGAGCTCAGCGTCCTCCCAGATGCACTTCCTCCACTTAGGGCGGTCGTTGGCCAGAGACTCCCAGGTGTCGGTGGGGATTGCATTTTATCAAGGAGGCTTTGAGGATGTACTTGAAATGTTTCCTCTGCCCACCTGGGGCTCGCTTTCCGTGTAGGAGTTCCGAGTAGAGCGCTTGCTTTGGGAGTCTTGTGTCAGGCATGCGAACAATGTGGCCCGCCCAACGGAGCTGATCAAGTGTGGTCAGTGCTTCGACGCTGGGGATGTTGGCCTGATCAAGGACACTGACGTTAGTGCGTCTGACCTCCCAGGGGATTTGCAGGATCTTGCGGAGGCAGTTCCAACCTGACAATGTTAGAAGTGCGGGCCGGAGGAATTTCACATCGACATGTCGAGGCATTTGTTATAAATATCATACAGTGCCACGCCGTTTATTGCATCAATAGATTTGCTGAAGTTCTGAGGTGCTTCTTCAGCTGCAGGAGGCTATATCATATTTCCATCAGTCTACTTAGTTTAATGATATCATTTAAATTATTCACCGGGCAGCGCTACCTCTTCCTCATCGTGTACAGTAACAGCAGGCTGTGTTTCATTGCCTCCCCTTGGTCCGAGCATTCTCTCAATGCAACAGAGCCCTGACAGAGCATTGATGACACTAACTATACAGATTTAGTGGACCTGAAATTGCAGCCTCTCTGGGTGAGTACGATCATCAGACTGATGACAGGACTGTCGCATGAGGAGAGATTGAGTCGACTAGGTCTTAATCACTAGAGTTAGAAGAATGAGAGGGGATCTCATTGAAACGTATAAAATTCTGACGGGATTGGATAGACTGGATGTGGGGAGGATGTTTCCCCTGGCTGGGAAGTCTAGAACAAGGGGTCACAGTCTCAGGATACGGGGTAGGAAATTTCGGACCGAGATAAGGAGAAATTTCTTCACTCAGAGGGTGGTGAACCTGTGGAATTCTCTACCACAGAAGGCTGTGGAGGCCAAGTCACTGAATATATTTAAGAGGGAGGTAGATAGATTTCTAGAAACAAAAGGCATCAAGGGGTATGGGGAAAAAGCGGAATATGGTGTTGAGATAGAGGATCAGCCATGATCATATTGAATGGCGGTGCAGACTCGAAGGGCCGAATGGCCTACAACTGGTCCTATTTTCTATGTTTCTGTGCTCCCATAAACACCTTGCAAGTTCCGGGTTAGGACTAAACCCGGAACTTGCGCTCTGTCAAAATTTCTTGACAGATCACATGCATCCCCGGGAGAAGGGCCTTCGCTATTTGCCCAACTCCTGCCCAGCAAATGTCCTTCAAACTCTTACACCTGGTTACCAGTGTAAGAATTTTAAAAAATAGAAACTAACATTTTATCAATAGGTTTTATATTAAAAACCCTGTTCATTGAGGTAAGTTTATTTTTTTACCCCTATTAAAACATATTAAAAAAATTCAAAAAATAAATTTTTTTCTAAAACGTTTAATTTCAATTAATTTTAAATATATGAGGTGCTTTTCTTATTTATTTTAAATGTTTGTGTTTTTGGGGGTATCACCTTTCATAGAAATGTGATCTCCGTACAAACAGAGGTTATCCACTTTGATAGTAAAAACAGAGAGACAGACTATTATCTGAATGGTGACAGATTAAGAAAAGGGGAGGTGCAACGAGACCTGGGTGTCATGGTACATCAGTCATTGAAGGTTGGCATGCAGGTACAGCAGGCGGTTATGAAAGCAAATGGCATGTTGGCCTTCATAGCGAGGGGATTTGAGTACAGGGGCAGGGAGGTGTTACTACAGTTGTACAGGGCCTTGGTGAGGCCACACCTGGAGTATTGTGTACAGTTTTGGTCTCCTAACTTGAGGAAGGACATTCTTGCTATTGAGGGAGTGCAGCGAAGGTTCACCAGATTTGATTCCCGGGATGGCGGGACTGACATATCAAGAAAGACTGGATCAACTGGGCTTGTATTCACTGGAGTTCAGAAGAATAAGAGGGGATCTCATAGAAACGTTTAAAATTCTGACGGGTTTAGACAGGTTAGATGCAGGAAGAATGTTCCCAATGTTGGGGAAGTCCAGAACCAGGGATCACAGTCTAAGGATAAGGGGTAAACCATTTAGGACTGAGATGAGGAGAAACCTCTTCACCCAGAGAGTGGTGAACCTGTGGAATTCTCTACCACAGAAAGTAGTTGAGGCCAATTCACTAAATATATTCAAAAAGAGTTAGATGTAGTCCTTACTACTCGGGGGATCAAGGGGTATGGCGAGAAAGCAGGAATGGGGTACTGAAGTTGCATGTTCAGCCATGAACTCATCGAATGGCGGTGCAGGCTCGAATAGCCAAATGGCCTATTCCTGCACCTATTTTCTATGTTTCTATGTTTCTCTGTAACAGAACTCACCTTTACTATGAATGGGGATACACCATTTCCATTGGTGGGTCCGGCCCATGTGATCCCAGGATGCGTGCACACTCCTGGAATACGTGGGCCCCCACGCTGGGCTGAGCATCGAGGCCTCAGGGCGCAAGTCTACGTTCCTCCGGGACCACCAGGTACATTCGCAAATATTTTTGGGTTGGTGGCATCCGCACGCGGGAAGTCTCCGACCGCAATTTCAGGGCCATTATTTATTCAGCAAAGATACTGATTACTCTCTGCATCACTAGATTATGTTCTTGTTTAATTAGCAGAGTCATAATTACATTCATTGTAAATGTAATGAGTTCCTGTTTATTCAACAAAGTAAGGGTTACTTAGGAAGCATAACAGCTATGCCACGTAATTTGCCCAACAGTTCTTGCACCTCTCGACATATCACCGCCCAAAGTTTGATAACTTACAGCGTTGAGGAGCTGCCGAGAATTATTTTATGCAGCAAGTTGTTACGATCCGGAATGCGCTGCCTGAAAGGGTGGTGGAAGCAGATTCAATAGTAACTCTCAAAAGGGAATTGGTATAGATAAAACAACAGCTTGCATTTATCATCATCATAGGCAGTCCCTCGGAATCGAGGAAGACTTGCTTCCACTCTAAAAATGAATCCTTAGGTGGCTGAACAGTCCAATACGAGAACCACTGTCCCTGTCACAGGTGGGACAAACAGTCGTTGAAGGAAAAGGAGGGTGGAACTGGTTTGCCGCACGCTCTTTCTGCAGCCTGCGGTTGGTTTTTGCATGCTCTCGGCGGTGAGACTCGAGGTGCTCAGCGCCCTCCCGGATGCTCTTCCTCCACTTAGGACAGTCTTTGGCCAGGGACTCCCAGGTGTCAGTGGGGATGTTGCACTTTATCAGGGAGGCTTTGAGGGTGTCCTTGTAATGTTTCCTTTGCCCACCTTTGGCTCGTTTGCCGTGAAGGAGTTCCAAGTAGAGCGCTTGCTTTGGGAGTCTCGTGTCTGGCATGCAAACAATGTGGCCTGCCCAGCGGATCTGATCAAGAGTGGTCAGTGTTTCAATGCTGGGGATGTTGGCCTGGTCGAGAACGCTAATGTTGGTGCGTCTGTCCTCCCTGGGTTTTGTAGGGTCTTGCAGAGACATCGTTGGTGGTATTTCTCCAGCGACTTGAGGTGTCTACTGTACATGGTCCATGTCTCTGAGCCATACAGGAGGGTGGGTATTACTACAGCCCTGTAGACCATGAGCTTGGTGACAGTTTTGAGGGCCTGGTCTTCAAACACTCTTTTCCTCAGGTGGCCAAAGGCTGCACTGTGGTGGTCTGGAGGCGGTGTTGAATCTCGTCGCCAATGCCTGCTCTTGTTGATATTAGGCTCCCGAGGTATAGGAAATAGTCCACGCTGCCCAGGGCCATGCCGTGGACATTGATGACTAGGGGGCAGTGCTGTGTGGCGAGGATAGGTTGGTGGAGGACCTTTGTCTTATGGATCTTTAGCGTATGGCCCATACTTTTGTACGTCTCAGTAAACACGTCGACTATTTCCTGGAGTTCAGCCTCTGTATGTGCACAGACGCAGGCGTCGTCCGTGTACTGTAGCTCGATGACAGAAGTTGGGTAGGTCTTGGACCTGGCCTTTAGCACTGTAAAATATCCCAAGGCGCTTCACAGGAGCGTAACGAAACAAAATTTGACACCGAGCCGCATAAGGAGGTATTAGGACAGATGAGGAAAAGCTTGGTCAAAGGTAGGATTGAAGGGGCGACTTAAAGAAAGAGAGAGGTTTAGGGAGGGAATTCCGGAGCTCAGGGCCCAGGCAGTTGAAGGCACGGCCATCAATGGTGGAGAGATGAAAATTGGGAATGCGCAAGAGGCCAGAATTGGAGGAGCATGGAGATTTTGGAGGGTTGCAGGGCCGGAGGTGGTTGCAGAGATAGGAGGGGGTGAGATCATGGAGGGATTTGTAAAAAAGGATGAGAATTTTAAATTGGAGGCGTTGCGGGATGGGGAGCCAATGTAGGTCAGTGAGCACAGGGGATGATGGGTGAACGGGACTTGGTGCGAGTTAAGATATGGGCAGCCGAGATTTGGATGAGCTCAGGTTTATGGAGGGCGCAAGGAGGGAGGCCGAGCAAGCAGATACTTGAAAAGGTAAAATCTGCAGGGCTATCGGAAAAGAAACATAGAAAGATAGAAAATAGGTGCAGGAGTAGGCCATTCAGCCCTTCGAGCCTGCACCACCATTCAATATGATCATGGCTGATCATGCAACTTCAGTACCCCATTCCTGCTTTCTCTCCATACCCTTTGATCCCTTTAGCTGTAAGGGCCACGTCTAACTCCCTTTTGAATATATCTAGCGAACTGGCCTCAACAAGAGCAGGGGGAGTGGGACTAGTTGGACAGCTCTTTCAAAGAGCTGGCACAGGAACGATGGGCTGAATGGCCTCCTTCTGTATTCTATGATTCCATCTTCCATAAATAAAGGATATTAATAATGGCTCTGAATTTGCGGTTGGAGGCTTCCTGTGGGGAAATGCCTAAGGTCCACAAGGGGAAAATGCCCGCGTGCCAAGTGGTCCGGGAGGTACGGAGACCACTGCACGCGGTCCTGAGGCTCTCTGGGTAGCCGCGGGTAGAGGCCCACGTATCCCCGGGTTGCAGGCGGTTCGCAAGTGTCCCAAGGATCATGTGGGCCGGCCCAACCAATAAAAGAAGGGAATCCCCCCCCATTCATGCTTATGGGGACTCTGTATGGACGGAAACCCCATAGGCAAGTCTGGCAATACCCCCAAAAATACAACTAGACATCAAATAAATAAAAACATTACAGATTTAAAATGAATCAAAATGCCATTGAACTAAATATTTAAAACAAAAATGTTATTTTTTGAAAAACAAATGTAAATGTTTTAAGCGGGCTAAAAATAACCTTACCTTATTGTACAGGTTATTTAATGTTTAAATGATTGAAAAAAAATTATTTAAATGTATTTTTAAACCCTTACGCTGGTAAAAGCCGGCCTTATCCAGAGGCATTCACTGGGCAGAAGTTGGGAAGAAGCAAATAGCCCAACTCTCCGCCTGAGAATGCCCTTTTCCCGGTGAATCAGGCATTGACAGAAGATTCTTAACCAGAAGCCCAGAATCAACACGGTCCTTCCGGACACGTATGCACCTTGCATACGCCCGCAGGGGCTGAATTTTACGGGCCAATGAGTTTGGCAACTGTTGCCTTGACCCGTCTTATTGACCAGTACTAATCCTATGATTGTGGCGTGACTTTCTAGCAATCTGATACCCAGTAATAATCACGTGAACATTCCAAATGATTGTGTCACTTGCTAGATATACAATTGGTCAATAGTGATCATGTGACTACACTGTTTTCTGGCGATGTCCTTGAGAAAGCATAATCAGTAACTTTTGATTATCAATGTCCCTTCTGTGTTTGACTCACTGGGCTCTGAACCAATCCCAGCAAAAGGCTGTCAGGTTATCGCAGTCATCATCATGGGCGGTCGCTCGCTCCCCTCATTACATATTAATTTATTAACTGAGTTTAAATTTTCCTTGCTGCCCTGGTGGGATTTCAACTCATATCTCCAGATCATCATGATGACTTGCTTCCACATGAGTTCAATGAAGGGCCTGATGTTCCAGGTCCTAAACTCCTACATGCAGGGCAGCAGATTTCATTCCATATAGGGCACTAATGAACCAGATGGGATTTTACAACAATCCAGAAGGTTCACAGTCATCATTACTGATACTGGTCTACTGAAACCATGACTGGTTTTACTGTGACATCAATGCTTGCGATCTAGTTAAAAGATGCGCTGAGGAATGTTTCAATTTTTGTTTTGTCATACAACAAGAGCAAGAAAGTCAAAGTGGTACCAGCAGGATGTAGCCAACGGCAAGCCGAGACAAGGTAGTGAGAGTAAGGGTGAAGCACGGTTAGGGTTGGCAACTGCACTCTAGCCAACAACTTTTTAGATTCATCACTACATAGTTTTTTTTAAAATTCAGTCTCAGGATGTGGGCATCGGTGGCAAGGCCAGCATTTATTGCCCATCCCTAATTGCCCTTGAGAAGGTGGTGGTGAGCCGCCTCCTTGAACCGCTGCAGTCCATGTGGTGAAGATGCTCCCACAGTTCTGCTAGGGAGGGAGTTCCTGGATTTTGACCCAGCGACGATGAAGAAATGGCCGATATATTTCCAAGTCAGGATGGTGTGTAACTTAGAGGGGAACTTGGAGGCGATGGTGTTCCCATGCGCCTGCTGCCCTTGTCCCTCTAAGAGGTAGAGGTCACGGGTTTGGGAGGTGCTGCCGAAGAAGCCTTGGCGAGTTGCTGCAGTGCATCTTGTAGATGGTACACACTGCAGCCACGGTGCCCCTGTGGTGGAGGGAGTGAATGTTTAAGGTGGTGGATGGGGTGCCGATCAAGCGGCTGCTTTGTCCTGGATGGTGTCGAGCTTCTCGAGTGTTATTGTATTCAATAGTCCTATATCTAAACCTAGAATCTTGCTTGCCCTTTCTCATCCCACTTTTCAAGATATCCCTGCAACCCTCCATTCCTGTACTGCATTGACAGCAGGGAACAGTTGGTGGCTGTATCTGGGAGAGTGTTCCTTGCTAGAATATGATTTGTTAACATTTATTTTGTTAGAATGTGACTGGAGAAAAGTGTATAATGATGGCATTACCATCGGCAAATCCCCCACCATCAACATCCTGGGGGTCACATTGATCAGAAACTTAACTGGACCAGCCACATAAATACTGTGGCTACAAGAGCAGGTCAGAGACTGGGTATTCTGCGATGAGTGTCTCACTTCCTGACTCCCCAAAGCCTTTCCACCATCTACAAGGCACAAGTCAGGAGTGTGATGGAATACTCTCCATTTGCCCGGATGAGTGCAGCTCCAACAACACTCGAGAAGCTCAACACCATCCAGGACAAAGCAGCCCGCTTGATCGGCACCCCGTCCACCACCTTCAACATTCACTCCCTCCACCACCGGCGCACCGTGGCTGCAGTGTGTACCATCTATAAGATGCACTGCAGCAACTCGCCAAGGTTTCTTTGGCAGCACCTCCCAAACCCACAACCTCTACCATCTAGATGGACAAGAGCAGCAGGCACGTGGGCGCACCATCACCTGCAAGTTCCCCTCCAAATCACGCACCATCCTGACTTGGAAATATATCAGCTGTTCCTTCATCTTCGCCGGATCAAAATCCTGGAACTCCCTCCCTAACAGCACTGTGGGAGCACCTTCACCACACGGACTACAGCAGTTCAACAAGGCGGCTCACCACCACCACCTTCCATAGGACAATTAGGGATGGGCAATCCCACATCTCATGTACGAATTTTAAAAACTCGGAGACTTGTAAACAATTAAAAATGATGAAGAAGAAAATTGACCCATTGATGATTATGACACAGATGACAGAAAATGCCACCGCAAATGCAAGAGATTCTATTATAAAGACAAAAACCATCTGAACCCCTTGTTTATTTTATATAGGTGATGAATTGACTCAGAAGGATTAGTCAGTTTATCCTCCCTATAATGAACAGAATGGGAGGTGCAGGCACTAAGACCTGGGCGTCAGCTGACTGGATGTGCAGAGTGTCAGTTACCATCTGTTACACTCTGCAGTCCTGATCTGTTCAGCACTCGATCACCTTAGCTCCATAAATAGCAACACATCGTGAAACGTCGGGATCAATTCAGGAAACAGACTCCTTTACCACAATTCATCTGTTGGACGTTTTATTCAAACAACTAGCTCGGAATTGGTGACCCAGTCTGACCTTTTGCCAAGTGGACTATCTAGAGTGACACAGTGTGGTAAAACCATGAACTGGACTATCTAGAGTGACGCAGGGCCAGACTTTCCCTAAAGGCCCTCAACGCCCGATTACCTGCTGAGAAGCACCGCTAGCGTTCGGTGAAAAAAACTGGCGAGAATTTCCATTTTACAGGTAAAGGTAAGTAGAACTGATCGCCCGGCGAGAAAATGGGCGTTGCATACTCACTCTCGGCGGTTTTCTCGGTGGGTAAGTGCAAGGTTAGACAAATGGCCGATCGTTACCGGAATGGACAGTAAGTAGTAAAATTTAGTCCAAGGCTGAAGTCGGCCTAGGGAGGGGGGGAAACTTAAAAAATATATTTTCATTAAAAAAAAAAAATTGTACGAAGCATTCCCAAGACAGTTTTAACCCTAATCGCCATGGTAAAATTTAAAAAAAATAATTAAAGAACCTTTAACTTACCTTTGTTTGCAGGGTCCCCCCTTACCGCCCTGTTTAAGCAGCTTTACAAGGCGGGTCTCTCGGCAATCTGGACGTCAGCGGTTGAGGCCAAGCTTACGCCCTGGCGATTGTTCTCAGTGTTGCACATGGACGGCCTGCTCCCAGCGGGCGATTTCAGATGTGGCCAATAACGTTCAAAAACTTACGTGCAAATTCTCGCCGGGCGAAAAACCAGCTGTAACGCCGAGAAAATCGGCGACAATGAATATGAAAGTCTGGCCCATAGTGTGGTAAAACCATGACCTGGACAGTCTAGAGTGAAGCAGTGTGGTAAAACATTTTCAATGTTGCTTTCTGAGTTTTTCTCTATCCTCCTTCCTGTGTCGTTTTCTATTCAACTCGAAAGCCAACAGAAAGAGCTGTTTAACAAAGCCTGGTAAGAATCTATATGAATCTATATGAAAGGCAAACAGACAGGCCTTTCAAGATAGCACATTGACTGAAGTGTTATATAAACATAACACAGAGCTGTATGTAGGAGAAACAAACACTGCATGTTATTCTATATGTACCATGTTCAAACTCACGTGTTATCCATATATAACATACTCTAGCTTATATTTCTTTTAATCGTTTCTCAGATGTGGACGTCACTGGCAAGGCCAGCATTTTTTTTTATTCGTAGCCAATCTTTCCAATTCTTTGTCAAATCACAAACGCACACATCAAGGATCACTCTGCGCCAATGCTCTTAGCCAAAAGGCCGAGAGCCACTGCACCGTTCCTGGAAGTACTGCAATACCAGGTTCGTGCCATGGAGATGGATGGGTCAGCAATCCCACACACCTCCATGGAGGTGGATGGGTCAATCCACCCCAAGGCCAGCATTTATTGCCCATCCTTAATTGCCCTTGAGAAGGTGGTGGTGAGCCACTGCCTTGAGCCACTGCAGTTCGTGTGGTGAAGGTGCTCCCACAGTGCTGTTAGAGAGGGAGTTCCAGGATTTTTACCCAGCGCCGATGAAGCAACAGTTGATATATTTCCAATGGAAAGGGTGACCATCAGGCAGAGCAGGAGTAGGAAGGCAGTGCAGGACTCCCCTGCGGTCATCTCCCTCCAAAACAGAGATACCGCTTTGGATATTGTTGGGGGAGATGGCTCACCAGGGGAAGGCAGCAGCAGCCAACTTCATGGCACCATGGGTGGCTCTGCTGCACAGGAGGGCAGGAAAAAGAGTGGGAAAGCTATAGTGGTGGGGGATTCTATTTAAAGGGGGATAGATAGGCATTTCTGCGGTCGCAGCCGAGACTCCAGGATGGTATGTTGCCTCCCTGGTGCAAGTGTCAAGGATGTCTCGGAGCAGCTGCAGGACATTCTGAAAAGGGAGGGTGAACAGTCAGTTGTCGTGGTGCATATAGGTACTAACGATATCGGTAAAAAGAGGGATGAGGCCCTACAAGCTGAATTTAGGGAGCTAGGAGTTAAATTAAAAAGTCGGACCTCAAAGGTAGTAATCTCAGGATTGCTACCAGTGCCACGTGCTAGTCAGAGTAGAAATAGCAGGATAGCTAAGATGAATATGTGGCTTGAGGAGTGGTGCAAGAGGGAGGGATTCAAATTCCTGGGACATTGGAACCGGTTCTGGGGAAGGTGGGATCAGTACAAACCGGACGGTCTGCACCTGGGCAGGACCGGAACCAATGTCCTAGGGGGAGTGCGAGTGCTGTTGGAGAGGGTTTAATATGGCAGGGGGATGGGACCCTATGCAGGGAGACAGAGGGAAATAAACCAGGGGCAGAAGCAAAAGATAGAAAGGAGAATAGTAAAAGTGGAGGGCAGAGAAACCCAAGGCAAAAATCAAAAAGGGCCACGTTACAGCAAAACTCTAAAGAGACAAAAAGTGTTAAAAAGACAAGCCTGAAGGCTCTGTGCCTCAATGCGAGGAGTATTTGTAATAAGGTGGATGAATTAACTGCGCAGGCAGCTATTAACGATTATGATATAATTGGGATTGCGGAGACATGGCTCCAGGGTGACCAAGGCTGGGAACTCAACATCCAGGGGTATTCAACATTCATGAAGGATAGACAGAAAGTAAAAGGAGGTGGGGTAGCGTTGCTGGTTAAAGAGGAAATTAATGCAATAGTAAGAAAGGACATTAGCTTGGATGATGTGGAATCTGTATGGGTAGAGCTGCGGAATACCAAAGCGCAGAAAACGCTAGTGGAAGTTGTGTACAGACCACCAAACAGAGTAGTGAGGTTGGGGACAGCATCAAACAAGAAATTAGGGATGTGTGCAATAAAGGTACAGCAGTTATCATGGGCGACTTTAATCTACATATTGATTGGGCTAACCAAACTGGTAGCAATGCGGTGGAGAGGGTTTTCTGGAGTGTATTAAGGATGGCTTTCTTGACCAATATGTTGAGGAACAAACTAGAGAGCTGGCCATTCTACGGCCCAAGTTTCCAATGCTGGAGAAAACGGCGCACCTACGAGATTTACGTGACCTGTCTGAGATAAAAAGCGCACCGAAATCCTACCGGAGAATTCTCCGGTCGTCCTGGAGCGTGGCGTGACACAGCGGAGTCTCCCTGGGGCAGAGCAAGCCGATCGCAGCCAGCAGGGGGCGGGGCTAGGGATCAGCGTTCTTCTGAGTGCCGGCAGCATTGCGCAGGATCGTTGGAGCATGCGCGCATGCGCAATGGCTCAGCAGGGCGTTTTACCCCAATCTGTCTTAGAATGGTGTGGATATCAGGGAGGGTTGGAGGAGCGTGGGAAAGGGGCACTGGGGAGGTGATCAGTGGTGGAGAAGCATGGGAAGGGATGGAGGAATGTGGGTTGGGGGGCACTCGAAATGATCGGAGGGCCAGAAGAGAGAGCAGGGGACCTCCGTCCTGCCTCCCCTCCCCCCTCCAACCCCTCCCTCCTCCGTGTTCAGCCCCTCCCTGCCTTATCCTCCCCTCCCCCACTCCCTCTCCTCTCCCCCCTCCCCTGCCCCTCCCTCCTCCGCCCCCCCTTCCTCTCCTCTCCCACCTCCCCCCCCTCCCCCTCCCCTCCCCCTCCCTCTCCTCCCCCCCCTCCCCACCCCCTCTCCCCCCAACCCTCACCCCCCTCCCCCCTCTCTCCCCCCCCCTCATTGTCAGAGAGAGAGAGAGAGACACTGACAGATACAGAGAGAGAGACACACACTGACAGAGACACGGAGAGAGACGCTGACAGATACAGAGAGAGAGAGACACTGACAGAGACACGGAGAGAGACACTGACAGATACAGAGAGAAAGAGACACTGATAGAGACACTGACAGAGACATGAAGAGTCTGACAGAATCACCTTTCCTTCACATAAAGGTAGGACTTCTATTTTTTATTTTTTATTGATTGGTTACTTATTACTTTGGTCTTGGTGCTTTAGGTGCAAAGTTCCTTCTATTTTTTATTATTTAATTGCTTATTACTTTTTGTGCTTTGTTTAGTGCTTACTGCTTCTTTAATGTTGTTGTGAAGGTGTTTATGGAAAATCCTCTAACTTCCCTTCCCCCCCCACCCCCGCCCATTGTTGTGATGTTGATGTGTCCTTTGCATTTAATGCTTCCCACCCCCCCACCCCCCCCCCCCACCCCGTCTCTGGCTGTGCCTGCACTAAACTTAACTCTAGGTAAGGTTTTACAGAACTTACAAAAGTAGACACTGACTCCATTCTAAGTTAGTTTGGAGTAAATTTTCGCTGCCGAAACTTGCAAAACAGGCCTAAGTGGCTGGACACACCCACTTTTGAAAAAAATACTTGAACTAAAATGAACCTAAACTAACTCACTAGAACTGGAGCAAACTAACTGCCAAGAATTGAGATTTCTAAGATACTCCAAACTAAACTAGTTGCTCGAGGAAAATTGGAGCAACTCCACCCGAAACTTGGGCTCCTAGACTGGGTGTTGTATAATGAGAAAGGATTAATTAGCAATCTTGTTGTGCGAGGCCCCCTGGGGAAGAGTGACCATAATATGGTAGAATTCTTTATTAAGATGGAGAGTGACAGTGTTAATTCAGAGACTAGGGTCCTGAACTTAAGAAAAAGTAACTTCGATGGTATGAGACGTGAATTGGCTAGAATAGATTGGCAAATGATACTTAGAGGGTTGACAGTGGATAGGCAATGGCAGACATTTATAGATTACATGGATGAATTTCAACAATTGTACATCCCTGTCTGGAGTAAAAATAAAATGGGGAAGGTAGCTCAACCGTGGCTAACAAGGGAAATTAGGGATAGTGTTAAATCCAAGGAAGAGGCATATAAATTGGGCAAAAAAGCAGCAAACCTGAGGACTGGGAGAAATTTAGAATTCAGCTGAGGAGAACAAAGGGTCTAATTAAGAGGGGGGAAATAGAGTATGAGAGGAAGCTTGCAGGGAACATAAAAACTGACACCAAAAGCATAGATATGTGAAGAGAAAAAGATTAGTGAAGACCAACGTAGGTCCTTTGCAGTCAGAATCAGGTGAATTTATAATGGGGAACAAAGAAATGGCAGGCCAATTGAACAAATACTTTGGATCTGTCTTCACGAAGGAAGACACAAATAACCTTCCAGAAATACTCGGGGTCGAGGGTCGAGCGAAAAGGAGGAACTGAAGGAAATCCTTATTAGTCAGGAAATTGTGTAATGGAAATTGATGGGATTGAAGGCCGATAAATCCCCAGGGCCTGATAGTCTGCATCCCAGAGTACTTAAGGAAGTGGCCCTAGAAATAGTGGATGCATTGGTCATCATTTTCTAACATTCTATTGACTCTGAATCAGTTCCTATGGACTGGAGGGTAGTTAATGTAACACCACTTTTTAAAAAAGGAGCGAGAGAGAAAACAGGGAATTATAGACCGGTTAGCCTGACATCGGTGGTGAGGAAAATGTTGGAATCAATTATTAAAGATGTAATAGCAGCGCATTTGGAAAGCAGTGACAGGATCGGTCCAAGTCAGCATGGATTTATGAAAGGGAAATCACGCTTGACAAATCTTCTAGAGTGGACAAGGGAGAACCAGTGAATGTGGTGTATTTGGACTTTCAAAAGGCTTTTGACAAGGTCCCACACAAGAGATTAGTGTGCAAACTTAAAGCACATGGTATTAGGGGTAATGTATTGATGTGGATAGAAAACTGGTTGGCAGACAGGAAGCGAGAGTCGGGAAAAAAGGGGCCTTTTCAGAATGGCAGGCAGTGACCAGTGGGGTGCCGCAGGGTTTTTTACAGGCTATTTACAATATACATCAACGATTTAGATGAAGGAATTGAATGTAATATCTCTAAGTTTGCAGATGACACTAAGCTGGGTGGCGGTGTGAGCTGTGAGGAGACTGCTAAGAGACTGCAGGGTTACTTGGACAGGTTAGGTGAGTGGGCAAATACATGGCAGATGCAGTATTATGTGGATAAATGTGAGGTTATCCACTTTGGTGGCAAAAACAGGAAGACAGAATATTATCTGAATGGTGTCAGATTAGGAAAAGGGTCGTTGCAATGAGACCTGGGTATCATGGTACATCAGTCATTGAAGGTTGGCATGCAGGTACAGCAGGCGCTGAAGAAGGCAAATGGCATGTTGGCCTAGAGGATTTGAGTATAGGAGCAGGGAGGTCTTACTGCAGTTATACAGAGCCTTGGTGAGGCCACACCTAGAATATTGTGTTCAGTTTTGGTCTCCTAATCTGAGAAAGGACGTTCTTGCTATTGAGGGAGTGCAGCGAAGGTTCACCAGACTGATTCCCGGGATGGCAGGACTGACATATGAGGAGAGAATGGATCAACTGGGCTTGTATCCACTGGAGTTTAGAAGGATGAGAGGGGATCTCATAGAAACATATAAAATTCTGACGGGAATGGACAGGTTAGAGGCAGAAAGAATGTTCCCATTGCTGGGGAGTTCCAGAACCAGGGATCACAGTCTAAGAATAAGGGATAAGCCATTTAGGACCGAGATGAGGAAAAATGTTTTCACTCAGAGAGTGGTTAACCTGTGGAATTCTCTACCGCAGAAAGTTGTTGAGGCCAGTTCGTTAGCTATATTTAAAAGGGAGTTAGATGTGGCCCTTACGGCCAAAGGGATCAAGGGGTATGGAGAGAAAGCAGGAAAGGGGTACTGAGGTTGAATGATCAGCCATGATCTTATTGAATGGCGGTTCAGGCTCGAAGGGCCGAATGGCCTGCTCCTGTACCTAATTTCTATGTTTCTATGTTTCTAAGTTAGGAAGGTGTGTAACTTGGAGAAGAACTTGAGGTGGTGGTGTTTCCATGCACCCACTGTCCTTCTCCTTCTAGATGGTAGAGGTTGCGGGTTTGGGAGGTGCTGCCGAAGAATCCTTGGTAAGTTGCTGCAGTGCATCTTGTAGATGGTACACACTGCAGCCACGGTGCGCCGGTGGTGGAAGGAGTGAATGTTGAAGGTGGTGGATGGGGGGCCGATCAAGTGGGCTGCTTTTTCCTGGATGGTGTTGAGCTCCTTGAGTGTTGTTGGAGCTGCACTCATCCAGGCAAGTGGAGAGTATGCCATCACACTCTTGACTTGTGCCCCGTAGATGGTGAAAAGGCCTTGGGGAGTCAGGAGGTGAGACACTAGCCGCACAAAAGCCAGCCTCTGACCTGCTCCTGTTGCCACAGTATTTATAAATTTATGTGGTTGGTCCAGTTAAGTTTCTGGTCAATGTTGACCTCTGGGATGATGATGGTAATGCCGTTGATTGTCAAGGGGTACCGCACAGCACTGCCCCCGAGTCATCATGATTCACGGCGCGGCCCTCGACAACGTGGACCATTTCCCATAAGACCTGTGCGGTGGTCATTTCTACCAATGCTGACATGGATAGTTGCATCTGCAACGGGTAGATTGGTGAGAACGAGCTCAAGTAGATTTTTCCCTCATGTTGGTTCCCTCACCACCTGCCGCAGGCCTAGTCTGGCAGCTCTGTCCTTCAAGACTCCTTCAGCAGTGGTGCTACCAAGCCACTCTTAGTGTTGGACATTGAAGTCCACCACCCAGAGTACATTCTGTGTGCTTGCTACACCCAGTGCTTCTTCAACATGGATTCATCAGCTGAAAGAGGGTAGCAGCAGGAGGGTTTGATTCCCATGCTTCACCTGAAGTCTTGAGACTTCATGGGTTTCAGAGTCAATGTTGAGGACTCCCTCCCGACTGTATATCACTGTGCCGTCACCCCTGGTGGGTCTGTCCTGCCGGTGGGACAGGACATACCCAGGGATGGTGATGGAGGAGTCTGGGACATTGAATGCAAGGTATGATACTGTGAGTATGACTTATGTCAGGCTGTTGCTTGATTAGTCTGTGGGGCATCTCTCCCAAATTTTGACACAAGTCCCCGGATGTTGGTGAGGAAGATTTTTCAGGATCAACTGGGCTGGGTGTGCCGTTGTCGTGTCCAAAGGTCGATGACGGGTGGTCCGTCCAGTTTTATTCTTATTATTGTTTTCTGTAGCAGTTTATTACAACTGAGTGGCTTGCTGGGCCATTTCAGAGGACAGTTGAGAGCCAACCATATGCTGTGGGTCTGGAGTCGCATGTAGGCCAGACCGGGTAAGAACAGCAAATTTCCTTCCCTAAAGGACATTAGTGAACGAGATGGGTTTTTACAACAATCCGATTTAAATTCGCCAGCTGCCATGATGGGATTTGAACCGATGTTCTCCAAATCAGTAGTCCAGATCTCAGGATTACTCGTCCAGGAACATAACCACTATGCTACCATTCCCATATGTATAATGTTATGTATGTAACTATGTAATACTTGCCATCAGAGGGCGCGACTGTTGGAGTCCTAATGGTCACCTGCAAACACATGCAGGGCTAGTATACAAGGTTGGCTGCTATGTTGTTTAGGCACTCTGGAGTTGTAATATAGAAGACTAAGGTCACACTAAGTTTAGCTCACAGTACTCAGCCTCGTGAAGTTCTTCTATACACAACAATTGGCGACGAGTAACAGAATACGAACCTTCACGCAACCATGACTGCCATTGGAATATTAAAGAGATTCGTAGAGGGTGATGATTGGGAAGCCTTCGTCGAGCATCTCAACCAGTACTTCATGGCCAACGAGCTGGAAGGAGTCACTAACGCGGCCAAGCGCAGGGCGGTTCTCCTCACCATCTGTGGGCCTAAAATATAAGGCCTCATCAAGAATCTGCTCGCACCGACAAAACCAATGGAGAAGGAATACACAGAGCTGTGCACGCTGGTTCTGGACCACCTCAAGCCGAAGGAGAGTATCCTCATGGCCAGATATCGTTTTTACACGCGCCATCGCTCCGGGGGCCAGGACCTGGCGGATTATGTCGCCGACTTGAGACGCCTTGCGGGACCTTGCGATTTTGGAGCTGCGTTGGGGCAAATGCTGCGGGACTTTTTCGTGCTCGGCATCAGCCGCGAGGTCATTCTTCAAAAGCTGCTGGCTGCTGAAACCTTAGACCTGAGCAGGGCCATCACGATCGCCCAGGCATGCATGGCCACGGACGATAAAACCAAACAGATATCTTCTCGACGTCAAAGCTCACCGGCAAGTACTGTGCATAAAATGACGTTGCTAGCAGGCCGAACTGTATATGGCAGGGCCTATACGTCTGCGGCTGCAAGACCTGTGATCACTCAGAGTCCACCATCGCGGGTGAATGTGAATCCATTAGCACCATGTTGGTGCTGCGGGGGTAATCATCGGGTCCATCAATGTCGATTCAAATACTACATGGGCAAAGGTTGCACAACGATGGGGCACCTCAGGGGAATATGCAAACGTGCTGTGACATACCACGTGGCACGGATCACGCAGCACAGGCAACTCAACCCGAGGAAGAAGTGTATGGGGTACATACCTTCACCACCAAGAGCCCTCCTATAATGCTGAAAGTCAAATTAAATGGAGTTCCAGTATCCATGGAGTTGGACACGGGTGCGAGTCAGTCAATAATGAGCCAGAAGGCTTTCAAGAAACTGTGCAGCAATAAAGCACAAACTGAGCCCGATTAATGCAAAGCTGCGTACCTTCACCAAAGAGCTCATACCAGTCATTGGAAGTGCGGCAGTGAAAGTATCGTATGATGGAGCTGTGCATGATCTATCATGGTGGATTGTTCCAGGCAATGGCCCAACGCTGTTCGGCAGAAGCTGGCTAGAAAAGATTAGATGGAATTGGAACGTCATCAAAGCACTATCTTCAGTGGATGACGCCTCATGTGCTCAAGTGCTGAGCAAGTTTCCCTCGCTATTCGAACCAGGCATCGGCAACTTCACAGGCGCCAAGGTACAGATCCATCTAGGCCGTAATGCACTGCCCATCCATCACAAGGCTGAGGCGGTCTGCACATGATGAGAGAGAAAGTGGAGATCGAGCTGGATAGACTCCAACGCGAAGGAATCATATCGGCAGTCGAGTTCAACGAGTGCGCCAGTCCAATTGTTCCGGTGTTGAAAAGCGATGGCACGGTCAGAATCTGCGGAGACTACAAGGTAACGATTAGCCGAGTCTCACTACGGACCAGTACCCACTGCCCAAGGCAGATGACCTGTTCGCAACGTTAGCAGGAGGGAAGTCGTTCACCAAGTTGAACCGAACCTCTGCCTACATGACACAGGAGCTGGCTGAATCTTCGAAAAGGCTGACGTGCATCAACACACACAAAGGGCTGTTTATATACCACAGGTGCCCTTTCAGGACTCACTCAGCTGCAGCCATTTTCCAGAGAAACATGGAGAGTTTGCTGAAATCTGTTCCACGCACCGTTGTGTTTCAAGATGACATCCTGATCACTGGTCGGGACACCATCGAACATCTACACAACCTGGAAGAGGTTCTAAGTCACCTAGACAGAGTGGGACTCAGGCTGAAATGCTTCAAGTATGTTTTCCTGGCACCAGAAGTCAAATTTTTGGGGAGAAAGATTGCAGCAGACGGCATCAGGCCCACGGACTCAAAGACAGAGGCCATCAAGAATGCACCCAGACCACAGAATGTGACAGAGCTGCGTTCGTTCCTGGGACTCCTCAACTATTTCGGTAACTTTCTACCCGGGTTGGGCACGTTGTCAGAGCCTTTGCACATGTTGAAGGCCAGGAACCTGCTATGTTCAAATAACTTACTTGTACACTATGACCCATGTAAACGTTTAGTGCTAGCTTGTGACGCCTCATTGTACAGGGTCGGCCAATGTATTGGGCAACCTCCAACCAGTTGTATACGCATCTAGAAGCCTGTCTAAGCTGAGAGAATCTATAGTATGATCGAGAAAGAGGCATTAGCATGTGTATATGGGGTTAAGAAAATGCACCAATACCTATTTGGACTTCGATTTGGGCTTGAAACTGACCACAAGCCGCTCATTTTGCTGTTTTCAGTGAGCAAAGGTATAAATACCAATGCTTCATCCCACATCCAAAGATGGGCATTAACATTATCCGCTTATGACTATGTTATCGGCCACAGACCAGGCACTAAAAACTGTGCCGATGCTCTCAGCCGGCTACCATTACCCACCACTGGGGTTGAAATGGCGCAGACCGCAGACTTGCTACTGGTCATGGATGCTTTTGAGAGTGAGGGGTCACCAGCCAGGATCCTGTGCTATCATTAGTAAAGAGTAGCGTTCTAAATAGGAACTGGTCGGCCGTTCCCGGGGAAATGCAAGATGAAATTAAGCCATTTCACCAACGTAAAGATGAAATGTCCATCCAGTCGGATTGTCTCTTATGGGGTAATCATGTGGTTTTGCCAAAAAAAAAGCAGGGAAACATTTATTCGCTACCTACACAGTACCCACCCAGGCATTGTCATGATGAAGGCAATTGCCAGGTCGCATGTTTGGTGGCCCAGCATTGACTCAGCCTTGGAGTCATGTGCGCATCAGTGCAACACTTGCTCACAACTGAGCAATGCACCAAGGCTCCATTGAGTCTGTGGTCATGGCCCTCCAAACCGTGGTCCAGGATCCACGTAGATTTTCCTGGCCCCTTTCTCGGAAAGTTGTTTTTAGTAGTTGTGGACGCTTACTCCAAATGGATTGAATGCGTAATCATGTCATCCAGCACGTCCATTGCCACCATTGAAAGCCTCCGGGCCATGTTCGCCACCCATGGCTTGCCCGACGGCCTTGCCAGCTCGGAATTCAACAAGTTTATGACCCGCAATGGCATCAAGCATGTCAGGTCTGCTCCGTTTAAGCCTGCGTTTAATGGTCAAGCAGAGTGGGCAGTCCAAACAATCAAGCAGAGCATGAAACGCGTGACGGATGGCTCCCTGCAGATCCGCTTATCTCTGGTTCCCCCGGCAGAATTGTTAATGAAGAGAGCCCTCAAAACCAGGCTCTCCCTAGTCCACCTGGATCTTAATGATCACGGGAAACTCGGCAACACTGGCAGAACATGTACCACAATCAGTGGCTGTTTCATGTGACATTGATGTTAACGACCCTGTGTTTGTCCTGAATTACGGTCATGGTCCCAAGTGGGCTGCTGGCACTGTCTTGGCCAAGGAAGGGAATAGGGTATTTATAGTCAAACTGTTAAATAGCCAAACGTGCAGAAAGCATTTAGATCAGAACAAATTGCGATTTACTGACAACCAGGAACGATTTGAAGAGGACATCACCATCGACGATCCACCAACACACACCCAACCAGCAATCGACCTCACTGTCAATCACGAGGATGAACCCACCGTTCCTGACAGTCCGGTCAGACCAGCCGCGGTGCAGTGCAGCAATGGTCCGGCCAACTCACACACCCCAGGGTTTGAACTTAGACGATCAACCAGGGAGCGAAGGGCTCCGGATTGCCTCAACTTGTAAATAACTTGTACCAAAGACTTTGGGGGGGGCAGTGATGTTGCTTTGGGCTCAACTGGCCACCCCTGTTAAGTATGTAACTATGTAATACTTGCCACCAGAGGGCGCGACTGTTGGAGTCCTAATGGTCACCTGCACATACGTACAGGGCCAGTATAAAAGGTTGGCTGCCATATTGTTTAGGCACTCTGGAGTTGTAATAAAGAAGACTAAGGTCACACTAAGTTTAGCTCACAGTACTCAGCCTCGTGGAGTTCTTCTATACACAACACATAACATACAGGTTGGAGCATGTTACATGCAGAATAACACATGGGATACAGAGTCTTACATACAGGATAACACAGAGCATTACCTCGAGGACGATACACATGCTGGAATGTTACACGCATAGAGTGCCATCTATGAGCATGTCACAAAGGTTTTAACGCATTGAAGGGCTGAGCTGAGTCTCATAAAGCAGAATGCCAGATCAATTCCAAATGTGTTAAGGGGCATGTTCCAAAGTAGGTTATTCTGTAACTGTTTGCAAGTCGGATGGCTTCCCATTCTTTTTTACCAACCGGTTTGTTACGATGGATCAATGGAAGTAATTTCAAAACTGTAAATGAAAGAAAGATTTCTATAGCACCTTTTACAACCACTGAATGTCTGAAAGTGCTTCACAGCCAATGAAGTACTTTTTGAAGAGTACTCACTGCTGTAATGTAGGAAACACGGTAGCCAATTTGCACACATCAAGCTCCCACAAACAGCAATGTGATAATGACAAGATAATCTGTTTTAGTGATGATGGTTGAGGGATAACTATTGGCCCCAGGATACCGGGTATAACTCCATGGGATCTTTTACGTCCACCCGAGAGAGCAGTCGGAGCCTCGGTTTAACGTCTCATCTGAAAGATGGCACCTCCGACAGCACTGCACTTCCTCAGTACTGTACTGGAGTGTCGGCCTGGATTTTGTCTCTGGAGTGGGACTTAAACACACAACCTTTCTGAGTCAGAGATGAGAGTGCTACCCACTGAGCCATGGCTGACACTCATTATGGAGAGCAGTAGGTCATACATTTGTAGACCATACATAACATGGAGAAAATGAAACCATATAATGGGGGTGCAGGAACAGAGGGACTTGGGGATGTATGTACACACATCTTTGAAGGTGGCAGGACAAATTGAGAAGCCTGTTAAAAGGCCAAAGACCGCCCTCAGCGGAGGAAGTGCATCCGGGAGGGCGCTGAGCACCTCGAGTCTCATCGCCGAGGGCATGCAGAAGCCAAGCGCAGGCAGCGGAAAGAGCGTGCGGCAAACCAGTCCCACCCAGCCTTACCCTCAACGACTATCTGTTCCACCTGTGACAGAGACTGTGGTTCTAGTATTGGACTGTTCAGCCACCCAAGGACTTATTTTTAAGAGTGGAAGCAAGTCTTCCTCAATTCCGGGGGACTGCCTATGATGATGATGACAGAGGCATAGCGTACAAAAGCAGGGAAGTTATGCTAAACCTTTGTAAATCACTGATTCGGCCCTGGCTGTTGAGGCCAATGCTGAGCACCATACTTGAGGAAGGATGTCAAGGATTTTAGTGAGAGCGCAGGGAAGATTGACTAGAATGGTACCAGTAATGAGAGACTTCAGTTATGTGGAGAAACCAACTCCTTCGAGCAGAGAGGTGTTCAAAATCATGAAGGGGTCTGATAGAGTAAATAAGGAGAAACTGTCTCCAGTGACAGAAGGGTCGGTAACCAGAGGGCACAGATTTAAGGTCATTGGCAAAAGAACCAGAGGCAAGAGGACAAGAATTTTTTTTACACAGTGAGAAAGCGATGATCTGCAGTGCACCACCTGAAAGTGTGGTGGGAGCAGTAACTTCCAAAAGGGGACTGGATAAATACTTGAAGAGGAAAAATTTGCGGGGCTGTGGAGAAAGTGCAGGGGAATGGAACTAATTGGATAGCCCTCAAAGAGGCACGATGGGCCAAATGATTCCCTTCGGCGCTGTATCATTCTATGATTCTACATATGTTCTACAGAACTTTGGCATTGCACATGTTAAGTCGAAGAATATGGCCCCCTTCCTTATTTGTCTTGCTGTTTCTCTCTGTGCCTCTTCCGGTTCTCCCTCTCTTTCCTGTTCCCTTCTGCTTGAGATCACGGAAGGGACACCTGCTCCACTAGATTACCGCCCAGGTGGTGAAAACGCAACATCTACCCCATGGATTTAAAAAAAAATGTTGTTTAACCCTTTATGTGGTACATCAGAAATTTCAGTTACTGGGAAAAGAAAAATGGCATCTCGTGGTGGGATCAGGTACGGTTGTAACCAGTGCTCCCTGTGAGCTGCACATTGTTCTGCGCGACTTGTTTCTTTTGACGCATGGGGCCCGAAATTCAGTACCGCTGGAAAGCTGGTACCACCCCCCACCTTTTTGTGGCTATTAGCACCGAAATATTCAGCTCCAAAAGTGAACAAATGGGTTCCAGCGCTAATGGACCCTTCCAAAGTGGATTTTCCAGCGGTGTGTCTGTCGTAATTTGAGCATGCAAGTTAGGGTTTCTAATGAGCCAGCTGCTCCAGGGCCTTTTTAAAGCGCACCTGGGCTTACCTTTTTGCAACTAAAAATCTCTGTCCATGCCGCTTTCCAGCGGCCCGCATGCTGCAGAGCTCTCCGCTGGAAACCTTCCTTTCCAGCGGCTTCACCACGCCGTTTCCGGCGGAAGTGCACACCGCTCAAAGGCCACACACGTCTGTGCCTCGGGCTGGAGTCTCTATCCCTGCCTGACCAGAGAGAAAGATCTCTTTGAGTGTCTGCCTGTCTCAGACTCCCACTCCAGAGAGAGAGGGAGAGAAAACAAATACTGTCCACTGACCCTTCGCTCACCTCTGAGCAACCAATCAAAGTTACCATCTTGGTGTGGAAGCTGAGACACCTGTATGCCTGGTTCAGCTAAGCCCCTTGTCGGAAATATTGAATGAAAACCCATTCTCCCGTAGTGGCAATAAATCCCTCGGGCCAAGCATTAAGAAAACCTATTGTCACAAAACTAATTTAACATGCAAAAATAAACAAAGGGATTATGTATGTGCGCTGGCCTGTCTGTTATTTCACCAGCACAGTCCCCACCCTGCGAGCACCATCGGAGCAGGCCGGGTAATGGAAGGAGCAGCGTGGCGGCATACCACTCCAGGGAGCAGCACGTGCTGGAGCAGGAGAGCAACAGCAGTGAAAAGGGACATCAAGGTCCAGGTCGGTGATTGCAAAGTGGGCAGGTACATTGGGAGCGACGAGGTCGGGGCGAAGGAGCGGCGAGACACTGCAGAGGGACATGATCGGGGCCCAGGAGAGGCACGAGTTCGGGGCCCAGAAGAGGCGAGGGCCCAGGAGCAGCACGGGCCCAGCCCACACTGCGATATGTGTGCGCACTAGGTCCGTGAAGCAGAGCAGGTCTCCAGTAGTCCTGGTTAACCCTTGCCACTGGACCAAGACCCAGCTCTGTCAAGCCCGTGCGGTGACTGGTGTGCAACAGTCACCACACGTTAAAAAAATCCACCCACAGGCATCTTCCACCCTTCAAGATTTAGTTCGGGACCTGGAATATTAGGTCCATCATTGAAACACCTGTGAACTTTTTGATGTGGAAGCAAGTCATCCTCGGTTCGAGGGACTGCCTGTGATGATGCTGATATTCCACCCAGGAAGCATCCTACTCAACTCTCTAAGTGGTTTGTCTATCTGAAAATTAATTTGTTGTAAGCTGAATCATATCTTTTATTGACAACATATCATGAATTAAAACAAAATCCCTTCCATACCAATAAAAGTCCCACAATATTACATATACATTATATATAATTATAGCGAATTGCACACTTGTATATATTATAAAGAGTAGCAGATTTTGTATCTATTATGGATACGGCCGCCTGAGGAAGAGAGTTTTCGAAGATCAGGCCCTCAAATCTGGCACCAAGCTTAGAAACATAGAAACATAGAAAATAGGTGCAGGAGTAGGCCATTCAGCCATTCGAGCCTGCACCACCATTCAATAAGATTATGGCTGATCATTCACCTCAGTACCCCTTTCCTGCTTTCTCTCCATATCCCTTGATCCCTTTAGCCTTAAGGGCCATATCTAACTCCCTCTTGAATATATCCAATGAACTGGCATCAACAACTCTCTGCGATAGGGAATTCCACAGATTAACAACTCTCAGAGTGAAGAAGTTTCTCCTCATCTCAGTCCTAAATGGCTTACCCCTTATCCTTAGACTGTGTCCCCTGGTTCTGGACTTCCCCAACATCGGGAACATTCTTCCTGCATCTAACCTGTCCAATCCCATCAGAATTTTATATGTTTCTATGAGATCCCCTCTAATTCTTCTAAACTCCAGTGAATACAGGCCCAGTCGATCCAGTCTCTCCTCATATGTCAGTCCTGCCATCCCGGGAATCAGTCTGGTGAACCTTCGCTACACTCCCTGAATAGCAAGAACGTCCTTCCTCAGATTAGGAGACCAAAACTGAACACAATATTCCAGGTGAGGCCTCACCAAGGCCCTGTACAACTGCAGTAAGACTATAGCTGCTCCTATACTCAAATCCTCTCGCTATGAAGGCCAACATACCATTTGCCTTCTTCACCTCCTGCTGTACTTGCATCCAACTTTCAATGACTGATGTACCATGACACCCAGGTCTCATTGCACCTCCCCTTTTCCTAATTTTCCGCCATTCAGTTAATACTCTGCCTTCGTGTTTAGGAACCAGTGTGGATAACCTCACATTTATCCACATTATACTGCATCGGCCATGCATTTGCCCACTCATCTAACCTGTCCAAGTCACCCTGCAGCCTCTTAGCATCCTCCTCACAGTTCACACCGCCACCCAGCTTAGTGTCATCTGCAAACTTGGAGATATTACACTCAATTCCTTCATCTAAATCATTGATGTATATTGTAAATAGCTGGGCTCCCAGCACTGAGCCCTGCGGCACCCCACTAGTCACTGCCTGCCATTCTAAAAAGGATCCGTTTATCCCGACTCTCTGTCTGCTAACCTGTTCTCTATTCACGTCAGTACATTACCCCCAATACCATGTGCTTTAATTTTGCACACCAATCTCTTTTGAAAGTCCAAATACACCACATCCACTGGTTCTCTCCTGTCCACTCTATTAGTCACAATCTCAAAAAATTCCAGAAGATTTGTCAAGCATGATTTCCCTTTCATAAATCCATGCTGACTTGGTCCGATACTGTCACTGCTTTCCAAATGTGCTGTTATTTCATCTTTAATAATTGATTCCAACATTTTCCCCACTACTGATGTCAGGCTAACTGGTCTATAATTACCCCTTTTCTCTCTCCCTCCTTTCTTAAAAAGTGGTGTTACATTAGCTATCCTCCAGTCCATAGGAAGTGATCCAGAGTCGATAGACTGTTGGAAAATGATCACCAATGCATCCACTATTTCTAGGGCCACTTCCTTAAGTACTCTGGGATGCAGACTATCAGGCCCTGGGGATTTATCGGTCTTCAATCCCATCAATTTCCCTAACACAATTTCCCGCCTGATAAGGATTCCCTTCAGTTCCTCCTTCTCACTAGACCCTCGGTCCCCTGGTATTTCCAGAAGGTTATTTGTGTCTTCCTTCGTGAAGACAGAACCAAAGTATTTGTTTAACTGGTCCGCCATTTCTTTGTTCCCCATTATAAATTCACCTGACTGCAAGGGATCTACGTTTGTCTTCACTAATCTTTTTCACTTCACATATCTATAGAAGCTTTTGCAGTCAGTTTTTATGTTCCCAGCAAGCTTCCTCTCATACTGTATTTTTCCCTTCCTAATTAAACCCTTTGTCCTCCTCTGCTGAATTATAAAATTCTCCCAGTCGTCAGGTTTGCTGCTTTTTCTGGCCAATTTATATGCCTCTTCCTTGGATTTAACACTATCCTTAATTTCCCTTGTTAGCCAGAATTGAGCCACCTTCCCCGTTTTATTTTTAATCCAGACTTATGGTCCACAGGACTGCCGTGATATCCAATGTCCTTTATGGCTCAGAGACACCGCAAATCGCTGGAGAAATACCACCAACGATGTCTCCACAAGATCCTGCAAATCCCCTGGGAGGTCAGACGCACCAACGTTAGCGTTCTTGATCAGGCCAACATCCGCAGCATCGAAGCACTGACCACACTCAACCAGTTCCGCTGGGCGTGCCACATTGTTCGCATGCCCGACACAAGCCTCCCAAAGGAAGCGCTCTATTTGGAACTCCTACACGGCAAGCGAGCCCCAGGTGGGCAGAGGAAACGTTTGAAGGACACTCTCAAAGACTCCTTGATAAAGTGCAACATCCCCACCGACACCTGGGACTCCCTGGCCAAACACCTCCCTAAGTTGAGGAAGAGCAACTGGGAGGGCGCTGAGCACCTCGAGTCTCGTCGCCGAGAGCATGCAGAAACCAAGTGCAGGCAGCAGAAGGAGCGTGCGGCAAAGCAGACTCCCCACCCACCCTTTCCTTCAACCACTGTCTGTCCCACCTGTGACAGAGACTGTAATTCCTGCATTGGACTGTTCAGTCACCTGAGAACTCACTTTTAGAGTGGAAGCAAGTCTTCCTCGATTCCGAGGGACTGCCTATGATGATATTATGGATAAGAGCAAGTCCTGTGCCCATTATAGTTTAGTTGGATGGACTAGTCAATGCTGGGACCTAACTTACATTTGTTCATTCTTCAGTTGATGAGCATGAGGAGTTCTAAGGTAACCTTGGCAGAAAGCATCCATTCGCTCTGCGATGAAACAATGGATCAGATATTGGAGAAGACCAGCGAAGATGACTTTGATACTGATGTGGAGCTTGAAGGTGAGAAAAGAGTAATCACAGTCAACTTGCTATTGACGCAGAATACAGTGTTCAAAACGTACCCCAGGCCCCTGTATCACAATGGGATCTGTAATAAGGGACAGGGGGTGGGGAGGAATTTTCAGCCCGCTCCCATTTACCTGCAGCCATTGGCAGACTTGCCAACCCGTAGCCTGCCCCATTGTGGGCCTTGACCGAAGTGAGCTTCAGTGCTAATGGCCCAGGCCCTCCAGCAAAGGAAAGAGTGTTTGCATTTATATTGCACCTTTCGCGGCCTCAGAATGTTGCAAAGTGCTTCACAGCCAATGAAGTACTTTTTAACCGCAGACGCCTTTGCTACTTGGGGAAATGTGGCAGGCAATTTGCACACACCAAGGTCCCATGGGATCTTTTACTTCCACCTGAGAGAGTACCTTGCTTTAATGTCTCATTCGGAAAGATGGAATCTTCGATCATGCTGCGCTCACACAGTACTACACTGAAAGGTCAGCCTGATTATGTCATCTTTCGAATGAGATATTAAACCGAGGCTCCATCTACCTACTCAGCTGAACATAAAAGACCACATGACACTATTACGAAGAAGAGCACGGGAGTTCTACCCAGAGTAATGGCCAATAATAATCCCTCAACTAACATCACCAAAACAGATTATCCGGTCATTATCGCATTGCTGCCTGTGAGATCTTGTTGTAAACAAATTGGCTGCCACATTTCCAACATTACAACAGTGAATACACTTCAAAAAGTACTTCATTGATTGTCATCATCATAGCCAGTCCCTCGGAATCGAGGAAGACTTGCTTCCACTCTAAAAATGAGTCCTTAGGTGACTGAACAGTCCAATACAAGAACCGCAGTCCCTGTCACAGGTGGAACAAACAGTCGTTGAGGGAAGGGGTGGGTGGGACAGGTTTGCCGCATGCTCTTTCTGCTGCCTGCGCTTGTTTTCTGCATGCTCTCGGCGACGAGACTCTAGGTGCTCAGCGCCCTCCCGGATGCACTTCCTCCACTTAGGGCAGTCTCTGGCCAGGGAGTCCCAGGTGTCGGTGGGGATGTTGCACTTTATCAGGGAGGCTTTGAGGGTGTCCTTGAAACGTTTCCTCTGCACACCTTTGGCTCGTTTGCCGTGAAGGAGTTCCGAGTAGAGCGCTTGCTTTGGGCGTCTCGTGTCTGACATGCGAGCAATGTGGCCCGCCCAGCGGAGCTGATCGAGTGTGCTGAGTGCTTCAATGCTGGGGATGTTGGCCTGGTCGAGGACGTTACCGTTGGTGTGTCTGTCCTCCCAGGGGAGTTGCAGGATCTTGCGGCAACATCATTGGTGGTATTTCTCCAGCGCCTTGAGGTGTCTACTGTACATGGTCCATGTCTCTGAAACATACAGGAGGGCGGGTATTACTACAGCCCTGTAGACCATGAGCTTGGTGGCTGATTTGAGGGCCTGGTCTTCGAACACTCTTTTCCTCAGGTGGCCGAAGGCTGCACTGGCGCACTTCATTGATTGTAAAACGCTTTGAGATGCCCTGAGGTCACGAAAGGCACTAAACTAAAGCCATTATACTCCTCTCTGTACTGAGTTAGCTGATCTTAGCAGGGGTGCAGTCGGGGCACTATAGTTGGTCTCAGCATCCTTTGCTGAGGGAGAGTGGGAAGGTGGGTGGGGTGGGGAAATCAACGAGAGTCCCCGGTCCTTATCTTCATTTCGTAATCCCTGCTGGAAAGCCTTTGGTTGTGAATAAAGGGCGAGGGCAGGATTGGCCTTGGATGTGATGCTCTCCATGGCCAAGTAGCCTGCCATTACTCACCGTCTAGGCTGGTTCGTGAAGAATGGGCAAGTTACTGGAGGGCAGCCAGCGCCTATAGGACACCATCACAGCAAGAAGTCGGAGGTAGGGGAAAAAAATTGGAGAGAAAAATATATATTCAAAACATATCAAAGGAACAAATTGCAGGGCTATAGGGAAAGAACGGGGGAGTGGGACTCATTGGATAGCTCATCATGGCATGTATTTTAATGAACAGTAAATAGAGAGGTGCCACAGACTTTAAACTAGTAAGACAGGAGGAGGGATCTACAATGAATGAAAGAAGCCTAAATATAAACCATACAGGAAAGAGAGCATAGGACAGACTAAACTAAGGGAGGACATAATTGGTAAGGGGGTAAACAGACATATAGAACAGGAGTTTACAAAGATGGTTAAAAATAAAGTGAGAAGAAGTGCTGTTGAAAAATGAGTTAAGCTGTCTATGCAGCAATGCACACAGTGCCCGTAATAAACCAGCGGAGCTGGGGGCAATCATGCATTGCAAGGAACCAGACACAGTAGGGATTACTGAAACATAGCTACGGAAAAATCAGGGCTGGGAATTAAACATTGCAGGGTGTAACATATTTAGAAAAGATAGAGAGGGGGAAAGGGGAGATAGAGTAGCTGTACCTATTAGAGATAACACAATGGCAGTAGAAAAAGTGTCGCAGCCATCAGTAAGATATAAATAGAATCCATGTGGATAGAGATAAAAGATAATAAAGAATCAATCACACTAATAGGCATAGTTTACAGACCAACGAAAGTGGAAGGGAGGTGGAGGAAGAATTAGGGAAATGAGTATAAAACATAGAATCATGGGGGATTTCAACTACCCCGATATTAATTGGACAGATGAGGTAGGTAAAGGGGATAAGTGAATGGAGTTTCTACAATGTGTGCAGGACTAACCCAATATATAAGAATCCCAATAAGGGAGGATTCGCTCCTGGATCTAGTAATGGGGAATGGACCAGTGCAGATAAGGGAAGTAAAAGTAGGGAACATCTCGGCAATAGTGACCATAATATAATATAGTTTAGGATAATATTTTAAAAGGACATAAGCATGACAGGGTAATAAATTGGAGAAAAGCTGAGTTGGAGGGATTGAGAATAGAACTTGGGAAAATAAAATGGACAACAATATTGGCAAACAATAATGTAGAACAGCAATGGGAAACATTTAAGACAGTGTTCAACAGAGTTCAGGAAAAATATATTCCGCTAAACAACAAAACACTAATGAGACACCATGGATGAATAAAGACATAAGGAAAATTGAGGGTAAGGAAAGAGGCATACACAAAGTTCATGGACAGCAGGGGAGAGCATGACAAGGAAGAATACAAAGAGATTAAGAGAGAAGTAAAAAAAAATACACAATTAGGAAGGTAAAGAGGAACTATGGGCTGGTTTTTCAGGTTCTGCTCATTTCGGGGTGGTAATGACAGTGGGGCGGAAACGTTTGCACCCGGGAACAGTTTGCGCATCATTCAGCAAAATTCATCAGCTGGGCCCTGACTGTAGGGCGGAGCGCTAAGGGAGGTGTTACACATCTCTTTTAGGGCACTAGGCCGGCTGAGCAAGTGAAAATCCCGAGCTAAACAGCCAGCCTCAGGGTGTTCTAAGAGAGGACTGGCGGGGTGGGGGGGACTGAGAAACTGAAGAAAAACCCACCAAAGACATTCCCAATAAATAACTCACGCCACCACAACATAAATCTAAAATAAAAAGCAATCACACTTACCTGAGGTCGACATTACTTACCTCACTGCAGCCGCTACTGCTCGGACCGCCCGCTTTCACAGGCGTTCCCAGCAGGGGGCGCTCTAATGAACGCTATGGATCAGGCAGCAGCCAAAAATCGGGCCAGGGGCGTTTCACACCGGCTCGCCTCTTCTGGGCGGTAATGCTCCGTGCCCCGTCGAAACCAGCACCGAATGTCCCGGTGGGGTGCTGGAAGCTGGTCACCCACCTGGAAGTGCTTACCGTCGCCATTGCTGCCCCTCTGCGGCACTAACAGGGCCAGCAGAATATCGCTAATCCAGCCCCTTGAAATTAAATTAGCAAAAAACCAAAACAAAATAGTAAATATTTACAGGCACATAAAAAAAGGAAGGTTGGGATGGGAAAAGGGCCACTAAAGGATGGACAGGATGAAATCACAGGCAGCGATAGCGAAATGGCAGAAATATTAAATAATTATTATACTTCAGTAGTTACCAGGGAGACAGATCAGGTGAACATGACATTGGATGATGATATTAGAAACGATATAACCGCATTTAAAATTTTAAAAGGAGAAAATTAAATAAAGCAATCAAACTCAAAAAGGATAAAACACCTGGTCTGGACGGATTGCATCTGCGCATTTTTAAAGAATCTAGAGAATAGCAGAGGCAGTATTACACATCTTTAATAATTCATGAGAAAAACGTATAGTGCCAGAGGACTCGTGGATAGCTAACATTATACCTATATTTAAGAAGGGAGATCGAATATGTCCAGAAAACAATAGACCAGTCAGTTTAACATCAGTGGTAGAAAAGATAATGGGGCAGAAATTCCGAGGAGGACATCCCATGGGAAAATCAATAACGAATAGAAATAAAATGCGCACTTACCTGAAGTTGCTGCACCCGCTGGAACTCCCGATCCACAGGCCTCCTCTCCCTGCGACGCGCAGCGCGTGCACGTAGGGACGTGCGCAGGAGTCACGTGGGCCTGGACACCCAATCACAGGTAAGTATTTTCTCACTCAAAACACCAAAACTCACAAAAAATACATAATAAAAACACCTCACAATAAACTAATAGAAATTAAAGATGTTATACATGTTTTTTTTAGAAAAAACATTGCTGATTTTTAATAAAAGTTAGGGTTAGGGTTTAAAATAACATTATCTGAGTGGGCAGGGTTTTAACATAAATATCTTTTTTAAATTTTAATTTTAATCATGGTTTTTAAACTCTTACGCCTGTAAAAGTAGGCTATGCACTTGTTTTTTTAGGCGCAAGAGTTTTGAGGACATTTGCCGTGCAAGATATGGGTAAATACCTCAATCTTGCACGTACAACTGTCCTCGCTCCCGATCTGGCTACTATCTGTAAAGCTCCAGCTTGACAGATCGGAAAAGCCAGTTTTCAGCGCATGTGCATTGCGCACTGAAAACCAGCTTTTCCGATGCCTTCCCGGGTCCGTAGAAACTTCATACGGACCTGGGACGTCGGAATTTTTGCTCCAATGCAATCCATACTAAAGGAGGAAATTGAAAAACATCTAGAAACAAAAAATATCATAATGAATAGTCAGCATGGCTTTCAAAAGGGAAAGTCTTGCTTGACCAATCTCATGGAATTTTTTGGTAACAAAGAGAGTAGACAAGGGTAATGCAGTAAATGTAATATATCTAGACTTACAGAAGGCTTTCGATAAAGTACTATATAATGGATTAATAAATAAGGTCAGAGCATGTGGAGTGAGGGAACAAGTAGCAAAATGGATAGCTCGCTGGCTGTAAGACAGAAACCCAGAGTAGGGGTAAAGGGTAGCTATTCAGAGTGGCAGAAGGTGGGAAGTGGGGTCCCACAAGGAGCAATGCTGGGACCACTATTTTATAAAACTTATATTACTGATTTAGACTTTGGAAACAAAAACACAACTTCTAAATTTGTGGATGACACCAAATTGAAGGGAACTGCAACAAATTACAAGAAAACACGAATGAACTTGAAGACTGTGCATATGATTGGCAAATGAAATTCAACACAGATAACTGTGAGGTATTAGATTTTGGTAAGAAAAATAACGAGGTCACTTATTACTTGGAAAATAAGGATCTAAATAGGGGTAGAGAAGCAAAGGGATCTAGGAGTACAAATACACAAAGCACAAAAGATAGCAATGCAGATTAATAAGGCCATAAAAAGCAAATCAAGCATTCGGGTTTATTTCTAAATAATTGAAAGTAGGGAAGTTATACTAAACCCGTATCGAATCTTGGTTAGACCACACTTGGAGTACTGCGTACAGTTCTGGTCGCCACACAATAAAAAGGATATCAAGCCACTGGAGAGGCCATAAAAAAGATTTACAAGGATGACACCAGAACTGTGAGGTGGAACCTATCAGAAAAGGATGAACAGGCTGGGTCTCTTTTATCTTGAAAAAAGAAGGCTGAGGGGTGACCTAACAGAGTTCTTGAAAATTATGAAAGAGAGTGTTTCCACTTGTGGGGAAGAGTGTAACTCGAGTGCCATCGATATAAGATAGTCACCAAGAAATCCAATATTGAATTCAGGAGAAACTTCTTTACCCAGAGAGTGGTGAGAATGTGGAACTCGCTACCACAGGAAGTGGTTGAAGCAAATAATATGGATGCATTTAAGAGGAGGCTAGACAAGCATATGAGGAAGAAGGGAATAGAGGGTTATGCTGATAGATTTAGATGAGGAAGGATGCGAGGAGACTCGAGTGGAGCATAAACGCCGGCATGGACTGGTTGGGCCGAATGGCCTGTTTCTCTGCTGTATAAAATTCTGACGGGATTGGACAGCGTAGAGGCAGGAAGAATGTTCCCGATACTGGGGCAGTCCAGAACCAGGGGTCACAGTCTAAGGATAAGGAGTAAGCCATTTAGGACCGAGATGAGGAGAAACTTCTTCACTCAGAGAGTTGTTAACCTGTGGAATTCTCTACTGCAGAAACTTGTTGAGGCCAGTTTGTTAGATATATTCAAGAGGGAATTAGATATGACCCTTACAGCTAAAGGGATCAAGGGGTATGGAGAGAAAGCAGGAAAGGGGTACTGAAGTTGAATGATCAGCCATGATCATATTGAATAGTGGTGCAGGCTCGAAGGACCGAATGGCCTACTCCTGCACCTATTTTCTATGTTTCTATGTTTCTATACTCTATGTAATTATTTTTATCCTGAATTGTTTAAAAGTTGTTTTAATCCCATTCCCCCACTGCACCCCGCTGCTTTAAAAAGTGAAAACTATTGGACAAACTTTGACAGAGGAGCAGCTCTATCGTATGGCATGTAAGGATGTTGGAGTCAACCCGATGTCTTACTACATTCGGCACCATAGCGACACTCACCTGAATCTGAACTACCGCTGCATGTCACCCAAAGCGCTGAAGGCCCTGTCGATCGCACTCGTGGTAAGTATCTGGTATCCGGGCAGAGAGTTTGGGGCAGCCAAGTGTGTCTGAAACCAGCTTCTAACCATTCAGGTTCAAACTGCACCCATACTGGATAGTCTAGGTTTGGGTGTCTGAAATGGCAAGTGCTCCGTCACCACCCCCCCCGCCCCCGCCAACCCCCCCCCCCCCACCCCTCCCCCACGAGCACTGCTATCTCATACCTTTGTTGAGCACAAGCATTCACAGAAAGAAACTTTAAAAATTTACAGTAGTCGAACGGAATAACAGGTCGAAGGCCACAAGAGAGTTGAAACCGATTCCTGAACACAGAGAATCATAACAGACAGAGAGAAGGAAAGAGACAGAGTGAAAGGGAGACAGAGAGAGCGAAAACAGAGAGAGCGAAATTGGTGTTGAATGTCAGGGCAAAACGGACGGTGATGTTTTAAAGCCTGCCTGATTTTCTTTCCATTGGAGAGGCAGGCTGTAAAACGAGCTGTCGATTTACTCTTGCTTGTTGTGCGTTACCACCCAAGACTAGTTTCACCCGCAGCGAGCCTGAACACAGGGCGAGCCTAAATGCCGTGTAATAACCTACATTGTGGCCAGAATTTTGCCGGCACTCAGAGGATGGGCTCGGTGGCAGGTCAGCTGTTAAAATTTAACATGATTGACAGCGGGTCAGGATCCCACTCTCAACCCGCCGCCACGCAACTTTCCCAGGTGTCGGGTCGGTCAACGCTGAACAGACCCGGCACACAGCAGCGGGGGTGACAACTGATGTCATTATGGCCTGGTTAAGAGGCTGTTAAAGACAATTTTGGGATCAACTTACCATTTTTCCAGGTTGTCCACGAGGTTCCCGCTGCTCGGGGATCACATCAGGTAAGGAGTTGTGCCACCATGAATTCATTTCTTTACCTGACAGCTGCAAATGTGCTATAAAAGCTCTTAACTCACAGCTGTTCACGTTCCAAGATCAGAAGCTGTTGCATCCTGCATTTGGAAGGCACATTGAGCTTTATGCAGGATGCAAGCCTTCAGAGCAATCTCTCTATCCAGTGCCACCTCATTGGAACAACTTCTCTCACCATTGACAGATCGCTTCTATCATCCCAAGTTCACCTGCCATCTATTACATCAGAATCGGTGCCCTTGAAACTATCTCTCCTTAGTCCTCAGAATCGCACCCCAATTAGCCCCAACACCAGCAGCGGCAACAAAATTAACCTTCTCTACAGTCACCTGATGCTGCACAACACACAGGGCATCAGCACCCGACCACATTGCTGCCTGGGATGCCAGGGAAGGCCTCACCATGGCCAGATTTACTTTACTTGACGTTGTACACCCTGGCTGCCAGGTTGGCGCCATCCCACACGAACACCATAAAGCATCCCTGCAATGCCCAAGCCATTCCTTCCACACTCATCAGCATTGCAGGGGGGTACCGTTATGTCTCACCATTCACTGCAACTCACTAAACCACTTCCAAATGTACACACAATTCTGTCCAAGAATGCAAAGTGTTGAAAGTAAAGATTTCAATGTTTGAAAACACATTAACAGAAACTTTACGTGAACAAGTGCCTACCCTTCTCCGTTGTTAGTTGGTATGCTTGCACTTGGATGAGGTTGAGTGTGAGGGGCGGCTAGTGAGATGGGGATGTGATAATATCATCATCATCATAGGCAGTCCCTCGGAGTCGAGGATGACTTGCTCCCGCACTAAAAAAGAGTTCGCAGGTGACTGAAGAGTCCAATGTGGGACCTACAGTCTCTGTCACAGGTGGGGCAGCCAGTGATTGAAGGAAAGGGTGGGTGGGGAGCCTGGTTTGCTGCACACTCCTTCCGCTGTCTGCGCTTGGCTTCAGCTTGCTCTCGGCGAAGAGACTCAAGGTGTTCAGCGCCCTCCTGGATGCTTTTCCTCCAGTTTGGGCGGTCTTCGGCCAGGGATTCCCAGGTTCGGTGGGGATGTCACATTTTTTCAAGGAGGCTTAGATGGTGTCCTTGAAGCATTTCCTCTGCCTTCCTGGGGCTCGCTTGCCGTGTTGGAGCTCCAAATAGAGCGCTTATTTTAGGAGTCTCGTGTCAGGCATGTGGACAATGTGGCCCACCCAGCGGAACTGATCGAGCGTGGTCAGTGCATCGATGCTGGGGATGTTGGCCTGAGTGAGAACACTGATGTTGGTGCACCTATCCTGCCAGTGGATTTGCAGGGTCTTGCAGAGGCAGCGTTGGTGGTACTTCTCCATTGTTTCGAGGTGCCTGCTGTACATAGTCCATGTCTCTGAGCCATATAGGAGGGCGGGTATCACCACTGCTCTGTAGACCATGAGCTTGGTGCCGGGTTTGAGGTCCTGGTTTTCAAACACTCTCTTCCTCAGGCGATCGAAGGCTGCGCTGGCACACTGAAGGCACTGTTGGACCGCGATGTCTGCCCTTGTTGACAGTAGGCTCCCGAGATATGGAAAATGGACCATGTTGTCCAAGGCCTTGTCATGGATTTTGATAACCGGGGGGGCAGTGCTGTGTGGCGGAGTCAGGTTGGTAGAGGACCTTTGTCTTACAGACGTTTAGTGAAAGGCCTATGCTCTCGTATGCTTCGGTGAAGGCGTTGACAATGGCTTGGAGTTCGATCCCTTATGTGCGTAGACACAAGCATCGTCTACGTACTGTAATTCGATGACAGAGGATGAGGCAACCTTGGATCTGGCCTGGAGGCGGCGGAGGTTGAACAGTTTCCCATTTGTTCTGTAGATTAGCTCCACTCCAGCGGGGAGCTTACTGAGGGCAAGATGGAGTATTGCAGCAAGGAAGATCGAGGAGAGCATTGGTGCGATGACACAGCCTTGCTTGACCCCGGTCTAACGTGGAATGGGTCTGCGGTGGATCCGTTGGTCAGGATCACGGCCTGCATGTCGTCGTGGAGGATTGTGACAAACTTTTGAGGGCAGCCGAATCTGAGGAGGACACTCTATAATCCTTCACGGTTGACAGCTCATCCCTCACTCTCTATGTGTATTGTGATAATATAGATAGAGAGAGAGGGATGAGTGGAGGTGCAAGGTAAGTTGGTGTGAGTAAAGATGTGCAGGAGTAGGGTAGGGAAGGCAGAGTGATGGTGATGTGATGAGTGGCACAGAAAGATGGGGTTGAGTGTGGCTTTGCAGTAACGTTTCATGATCTACTGAGATCATTGAAAGGCTTGTGCCACTGCAGCCAGGTCCTCCTGATGCCATCCCTGCTTGTGCCCTCCTGTGCAATGTGCAACCAGGCTGCGTTGGTATCCTGGGGAGGTCTCTTCCGCCCATTGGAAAAGAAGAGAACCTCCATGCATGCTGTCATGGGAGAGCCTGGGGTGCAGCCCTGCACCTCTGTGCGGTGTTTGTCAGTGGTTGTAGCACCTCAATGCTGACAGCGCAACTGTCAAAATAAATTTGCGCATGGTCCCTTTGAGGAAACGGGCTGATGATGCGTCATCAAACCCGCTTCCTTTTAATTGGCCGGGAATCACGCTAGGCGGGCTATCAACGGAAAGTTGTGTGGGAAGCCGAGATGGAGACAGGTGGTTCGGACCCTGCTACCAACATCGCCCGCCTCACTCCAATCTCGGCAGGCGAAATCACAGCCATAGTGAGAGAGAGAGAGAGAGAGAGACTGAAGTCTTGGCCTTGGAGAGAGTAGGTTTACTGGTGTAAGATTTCTAAATCTCTGGCATTAAATTGACAGCAAGACCAATTCTTTTAAAACAATCTGGAATAGTTTATTAAACACAGACACATGCACATCTTTCAGAGAAACAGTAGTCATCAGCTATCCTACGGATTTACTTAGTTACAACAGATACAATGATGTTACAATAAAAACGGTATACTTTACATCCCTCTGGCAAAGCACACGGCCTGCTTCTTTTTCTGCAGAGGGAGGTTCCTGCTTTGCCGTGTGCTAAGGAGAAGAGAGACCCAGCAATCTTTGCTTGGAATATCATACCCCTTAAGGCCATTGTTTCTCAGAAAGCCTCAGGATTGGGTCTTGGTTCCAGGTACGTTCCTGATTGGCTTCTCCTCATACATGTGTCTGTCTGGAGGGCCAGTGCCATTCTTTGGTTAGGTTAATGGCTTTCCAATTAACATCTTTTCTAGTTTGGTGAGTTTCAAAGCCATGCTTCCTTTGTTTCTTGAGCTCTGCCCAGGCAGGAGTCAGGAACTTGGCGAAGGTATCCATTTTGTCTCTTCAAACTTGTCTTTTCAAATAATCTACACTTTTAACATTTATATATATATATATATATATATATATATACAGAATCAATTTTATCATTACTAAACACTTTTATTCTTACACTAGAATGATACCTGGACTTCAAGGGTTAAGTTACGAGGCGAGATTACACAAATTTGGGTTGTATTCCCTATAATTTAGACGGTTAAGGGGTGATCCTATCGCAGTTTCCAAGATATTAAAGGGGACAGATAGGGAAGGCAGAGAAAAACTATTTCCACTGGTTGGGGAGTCTAGGACTAGGCGGGTGCATAGTCTAAAAATTAGAGCCAGACCTTTCAGGGGTGAAATTAGGAAACACTTCTACACACAAAGGGTGGTAGAAGTTTGGAACTCTCGTCCATAAATGGCAATTGATGCTGGATCAATTGTTAATTTTAAATCAGAGATTAATAGCTATTGTTCACCAAAGATATTAAGGCATATGGGCCCAAGGCGAGAATATGGAGTTAGATCACAGATCAGCCATTGAATGACAGAACATGCTCGAGGGGCTGAGTGACCTCTTCCTGTTCCTATGTTCCATGTTTATAGGGGTTGGTGGTGGGGGGGTGGAGGGGGGGGGACAGGGTGGCGGAAGGGTGTGGGGGAGAAAGGGAACGGGAGCGGGTGGTAGGGACGTGGGGGGTCCTGTTAATCCGACCTCATTTAAATAACACTTCCCAGATTCAGCACCTGGCCGGTGGGCGGGAGTGGGAATGGTCTCTGGCAGTCAGTGGGTGGAGGAGTTCCAGGGCCATCGCAGTGGGACTGGGCAGGACTGAGGACTCGGTCTCTGCTCTCCTTTGTAACCCCGCATCTCACCCCCTTCCCCTTTGACGGGCAAGAATGACATTAGGCTGGAAGGTTTGGTCACAGGGAGAGAGCCAGAGATTGAAAACAGATACTCTGAACAATGAGAGACAGAGAGAGTAAGAATGAGGGCGATAGAAACAGACAAAGTGAACATGACCCTTGTTGTTCTGCAGACTAATACGTCAGTGACTATATTGGAGCTAGAACATGATGGAATTAATGCAGAGGGAGTGCAATATCTGATGGAAATGTTAGCCGAGAATTGCTTCATCCAAACTCTGGTAAGATCTTCTGACTTTTTAGAAGTGACTGTAATTGATTCAATGTTGGTCTCATAGCTCTCAAGTTTAAATGAGTTTGGCAATGTGTATAAGAAAGAAAGACTTGCATTTATATAGTGCCTTTTACAACCACTGGATGTCTCAAAAGCACTTTACAGCCAATTAAGTACTTCTGGAGTGCAGTCACTGTTGCAATGTGGAAATGTAGCAGCCAATTTGCACACAGCAAGCTCCCACAAACAGCAATGTGATAATTGTCATGTATTCAACTGTCATTGTAATCCATGCATAAACTGACCTAAGTAGTACAGCGTGAGGACACTGACCACTAGGTGGTGAACTTGTGGGAGACACTCCTAACCTGGACTTTCAGGTATAAAAGGGGAAGCTCCACCCATCTTCTCCACTTCAGTGCTGGCTAATAAAGGTTACTGGTCACAGAATGACCTTCTCTCAAGTATGGGCCTCGTGTGCATTTATACTGTATAGTAAGGACATATTATTGGCGATGAGAAACTGGGATTTAAACCACGCGAGCATGGCCACTAGCAGCACAGACGAGAGGTACTGTGTTGGTGATGATTGGGACAATTTTATTGAGAGACTAAAGCAAAGTTTCATCACTAAGGAATGGCTGGGACAGGATTCGGCCGACAAACGCAGGGCTCATCTGACGGTTTGTGGATCCAGGACGTACTCCCTGATGAAGGACCTTCTAGCGCCAGAGAAGCCGGCAGACAAGACTTTTGAAGAGCTCAGTAAGTTGATCGGGGAACACTTTAAACCGGCGAGCAGCATGCACATGGCGAGACACCGGTTTTACACGCACCGGCGGCAAGAAGGACAAAGCGTTCCAGACTTCGTGGCAGATCTCCGGCGACTGGCGAGCCTATGTAAGTTCCCAGAGGCATGCAGAGCGGAGATGCTGCGAGACTTTTTCATTGAGGGCATCGGGCACGCTGGGGTTTTCAGGAAACTGATTGAGACCAAGACTTGACCTTGGAAACGGCAGCTTTGATAGCCCAGACATTTACCTCAGGGGAGGAAGAGGCCAGAATGATGTTTGACAAAAATCTTGGTTTAAACGCAGCAAATGGACAGGGAGTCAACATTGTTAACGCGGCACACAGTTCTCCAGGCAGACAGGGGCAATCGGACATGCCCAAGCATGTAGTCGATCCCAAAGGGGGAATTCAACAGAGACAATGGCTAGCTGAATGGCGATTCATGCCATCGCAAGGGACAATGCGGCCAGTAATGGGGCCATCAACACCTGTCAATGGTGCGTTTAAGGACAGTTACAGAGACAGTCAGAGACCATCGACTGGTAATGGACCTTTTGTTTCCAACAACGGCTCATGTTGGAGGTGTGGAGGCAAACACACAGCCAAAGCTTGCAGGTATCAGCAATATACCTGCAGAAACTGCAACGTCAGCAGTCATTTGGCGCGTATGTGCAGGAAGCCTGCAACCAGGTTGATGTACGAGAAGGACGGGCCCGATGTAAGCCTTACGAGGCCAAATGAATACTGGGGGAAATCGCTGGAAGCTGAAATTCAGCGAGTTCATGTGGAGCACCTATACAGTTCATATACTAGGACGCCACCGATAATGATGAAAGTGCTCCTCAACGGCATCCCAGTATTAATGGAGCTAGACACGGGGGCCAGCCAGTCCCTGATGAGTATCAAACAGTTCGACAAGTTGTGGGCGTCCAAGGCCAGGAGGCCAAAATTATTGCCGATTGACGCACAGCTACGGACAGAAACAAAGGAGATCATTCCGGTGCTAGGCAGCACCACAGTAGTCGTGACCCACAAAGATTCGGAGAACAGTTTGCCACTCTGGATTGTCCCGGGGCACGGTCCCGCACTACTGGGGAGGAGTTGGCTTGCTGTCATGAACTGGAAATGGGGCGATGTCATTGCAATTTCTTCTGTGGAGCGAATATCATGCTCACAGGTCCTGGACAAATTTGACTCATTAGTTCAACCTGGCAATGGCACTTTCATGGGGACCAAGGTAGTGATTCACATAAACCCAGACGCCAGGCCAGTACACCACAAGGCCAGAGCGGTGCCGTACATGATGCGGGAAAAGATAGAAGGCGAATTGGATCGCCTGCTGAGGGAAGGCATCATCTCGCCAGTCAAATTCAGTGACTGGGCGAGCCCGATCGTGCCGGTGCTCAAGGCGGATGGGTCGGTCAGGATATGTGGTGATTACAAGGCCACCATCAATCGTGTGTCACTCCAAGACCAGTACCCGCTACCGAGAGCGGAGTACCTCTTTGCGACGCTATCCGGTGGCAAACTTTTTTCAAAATTGGACCTGACCTCAGCTTACATGACCCAGGAGCTGGCGAGTGAGTCGAAGAAGCTGACCACCATCACGACACACAAGGGGTTGTTTGAGTACAACAGATGTCCGTTCGGGATTCGCTCGGCCGCCGTGATCTTCCAATGAAATATGGAAAGCCTCCTCAAGTCGATTCCAAGGACGATGGTTTTTCAAGACAATATCCTCATCACGGGTTGCGATACTGAAGAACACCTCCACAACGTGGAGGAGGTGCTACGCAGACTGGACCGGGTAGGGCTGCGATTGAAAAAGGCGAAGTGCGTCTTCCTAGCTCCAGAGGTAGAATTCCTGGGGAGGAGGGTAGCAGCAGATGGGATCAGACCTACTGCGTCCAAAACGGAAGCGATCCAGAGAGCACCCAGACCCCGTAACACGACGGAGCTGCGTTCGTTCCTGGGGCTCCTGAACTATTTTGGTAACTTTCTTCCCAAATTGAGCACTGTTAGAGCTGCTACACATGCTCCTACGCAAAGGTCGCGAATGGGTCTGGGGGGACAGCCAGGAAAGGGCTTTTGATAGAGCACACAATTTGTTCTGCTCCAACAATCTGTTAACGCTATATGACCCATGTAAGAAACTTGTTTTAACGTGTGATGCGTCGCTCTATGGGGTCGTGTGTGTGTTGCAGCATGTTAATGCCAAGGGTCAGTTACAGCCGGTAGCTTATGCCTCCAGAAGTCTGGCCCAGGCAGAAAGGGACTACGGGATGGTAGAAAAGGAAGCGCTTGCATGTATATATGCATTAAAAAAAATGCACCAGTACCTGTTTGACAGGAAATTTGAGCTGGAGACAGATCACAAACCCCTAACGTCGCTTTTGGCTGACAACAAGGCCATAAATGCGAATGCATCGGCCTGCATACAGAGGTGGGCACTCACGTTCGCCGCCTATGACTATACAATTCGGCACAGACCGGGCACTGAAAACTGTGCCAATGCACTCAGCAGGCTCCCACTGGCCATCACCGAGGGAGCAACCGAGCATGCTGCTGAGATGGTCATGGCTGTTGAAGCTTTTGAAAGCGAAGGCTCACTCGTGACAGCCCGTCAGATCAAAATATGGACAAATAGAGACCTGCTACTGTCTTTAGTGAAGAAATGTGTACTGAATGGGGACTGAGCAGCCACATACGGGGCAGGCCCTGAGGAATTTAAACCATTTCACAGGCGCAAGGATGAACTCTCGATTCAGGCCGATTGCCTACTATGGGGGAACCGAGTAGTCATGCCCCAGATGGGCAGAGAGGCGTTCATCCGAGAACTCCACAATGAGCACCCAGGCATTGTCATGATGAAGGCAATTGCCAGGTCACACGTTTGGTGGCCAGCGATAGATGCAGACCTGGAACTTTGTGTTCGCAGGTGCAACACGTGTGCCCAGCTGGGCAATGTGCCCAGGGAAGCCCCCCTTATCCCTGGTCCTGGCCCGCCAAGCCATGGTCACACATCCATGTGGACTACGCAGGTCCTTTCATGGGTAAAATGTTTTTGGTTGTAGTCGACGCCCACTCCAAATGGATCGAGTGTGACATTCTCAATTCAAGCACATCCTCTGACGCGATAGAAAGTCTACGGGCAATGTTCGCCACCCATGGTCTACCGGACGTCTTGGTCAGCGACAATGGCCCGTACTTTACAAGCACTGAATTCCAAGCCTTCATGGCAGGAAATGGTATCAACCATGTCAGAACGGCACCGTTCAAGCCGGCCTCAAACGGCCAGGCAGAATGAACAGTGCAGATAATCAAACAGGGGATGCTCAGAATCCAAGGGGGCATTTATTCCTACTCTTTGCTTCCTGTCTGCCAACCAGTTCTCTATCCACGTCAATACATTACCCCCAATACCATGTGCTTTAATTTTGCACACTAATCTCTTGTATGGGACCTTGTCAAAAGCCTTTTGTAAGTCCAAATACACCACATCCACTGGTTCTCCCTTGTCCACTCTACTAGTTACATCCTCAAAAAATTCTAGAAGATTTGTCAAGCATGATTCCCCTTTCATAAATCCATGCTGACTTGGGCCCATCCTGTCACTGCTTTCCAAATGCGCTGCTATTACATCTTTAATAATTGATTCCAACATTTTCCCCACCACTGATGTCAGGCTAACCGGTCTATAATTCCCTGTTTTTTCTCTCCCTCCTTTTTTAAAAAGTAGTGTTACATTAGCTACCCTCCAGTCCATAGGAATTGATCCAGAGTCTATAGAATGTTGGAAAATGACCACCACTGCATCCACTATTTCTAGGGCCACTTCGTTAAGTACTCTGGGATGCAGACTATCAGGCCCTGGGGATTTATCAGCCTTCAATCCCATCAATTTCCATTACACAATTTCCTGACTAATAAGGATTTCCTTCAGTTCCTCCTTCTTGCTAGACCCTCGGTCCCCTAGCATTTCCTTAGTGAAGACAGAACCAAAGTATTTGTTCAATTGGTCTGCCCAATTCTCCGCCCACGGAGGCCCTTTAGACTTTTTGACAGATCGCAAGTGCTGGGTTTAGGTGCATGTGCTTCGCTTACCTAAACCTAGAACTTGCGGGGGACCCCCACGAGCTCGTGCGCACCTCGTACGCGCCCGTGAGGAGCATGATTTCAAGCTCGTATTTCCAACAAAGGCTGGACAGTAACGCAGACAGAATTGGTTAATACCGTATTCTCGAATATCCTGTCTTTTCCCCTCGATGATGTCGATGAGACTGGAGAAAGGTGAATTTCAGGACCAAGGACATTGCACTGTAAAGATAGGCACATATATGGGGCTGAAATTCATCAGCCCATCGCCGACATTGCTCCTGCAGATCCGCCCAATGCCACTTTCGAGGTGGCCTGGAGCGGGCGGGAGGAGAGAACCGGCAGGAAGCGCCCGCTGACGTCAGCGGGACGGCCGAGTGGCGCCACTCACCTCCCGCCCGCCGAGCTCCCATGTTGATGCGGGTGGCAGTCGGCGGGACTTGGCGGCAGAACGGGGGTAGGCCGCTGCGAGGAGGCTGGTCTGTCCCCAACGGTGCGTATGAAGAACCTGAAAAAAAGGTTAGTGAACATTTAAAAATAAAATTTCCACGGCGACTTACCTGCATGGGGTCCCCTGGAGGTCTTCCGATAGTTTTTTTAATTTTTTACTGATGATTTTTTTTCCAGCTCTTCGACCCTCCGTGGGCCCGACTCCATCCTGGGCGGCACTTGGGCGGCAAACGCCTCTGCCGCTGAGAATGGGACCTCCCGCCCGCTGCCGCCCAGATTGGCGGCGTACGTCGTCCATTTGCCACCCGCCGACCTTCGAGGGACTTCGGCGATAAAAGCCCCGCTCAAAGTACCGTCCGGGACCTCGGTGGCCATCAGCGGCACTTTGGGCGGCACTTGGGCTGGCGGGGGCCTTGATCAAAATCGGCCCCATAGATTATTAAAAAAAATAAGCTAAGTGGATAATATTGAGCTTTTAAATGAATAGGTGTTGAGGGTTGTTGCTGGTGAACAAAATCTGGTGAAACCTGATATATCCAATAAATCAGTGTGGCCAAAGGTCAGCGTCCTGAAACATTAAAAGCAAGCGCTCTACGCGGAGCTTCGACGTGGCAAGCGAGCCCTAGGTGGGCAGAGGAAACGCTTCAAGGACACCCTCAAAGCCTCCTTGATAAAGTGCAACATCCCCACCGACACCTGGGAATCCCTGGCCAAAGACCGCCCTAAGTGGAGGAAGTGCATCCGGGAGGGCGCTGAGCACCTCGAGTCTCGTCACCGAGAGTATGCAGAAAGCAAGCGCAGGCAGCGGAAGGATCGTGCGGCAAACCAGGCTCCCTACCCACCCTTTCCTTCAACCACTATCTGCCCCACCTGTGACAGAGACTGTAGGTCCCTCACTGGACTCCTCAGTCACCTGAGAACTCACTTTTAGAGTGGAAGCAAGTCATCCTCGACTCCGAGGGACTGCCTATGATGATATGACGATGATAATCCTACCTTCCAATCTCCGCGGAATTTGCCTGATCAGCATCTTCTGTTTTTTTGAACAAAGCAGGAGTTTAACACTGAAAGTGTCAAATCAAAGCTAACAAAAGTGCTGATTAAGTCAGGAAAGAAAGAAAGACTTGCATTTCTATAGCACCTTTAAAGACCACTGGACGTCCCAAAACGCCTGACAGCCAATGAAATACTTTTTGAAGTGTAGCTACTGTTGTAATGTAAGAAACACCTTGATAACTGGAACGTCAGTGTAGATTTTTGTGCCACTTTTCACACAGCAAGCTCCCACAAACAGCAATGTGATAATGACCAGATAATCTGTTTCAGTTATGTTGATTGAGGGATAAATATTGGCGCAGGACACCAGGCATAACTCCCCTGTTCTTCTTCGAAATACTGCTGTGGGATCTCATACATCCACCTGAGAGAGCAGACGGGGCTTCGGTTTGTCTCAGCCAAAAGACGGCACCTCCGACAGTGCAGCACTCCCTCAGCACTGCACTGGGGTGTTAGCCTGCATTATGTGTTCAAGTCTCTGAAGTGGGACTTGAACCCACAACTTCTGACTCAGAGGCGAGAGTGCTGCCCACTGAGCCACGGCTGACAGGAGCAATGAATAATTATATGCCTGGAGTTAAACGGCAGTGGAAAGAAAGAAAACGTGTAAAAATTGTAATGAAATCTGAGACACTATTTTATTTCCATTTTTAAAATATCTGTAACCCTTCCAAGATAAATTATTGTGGCTTGCAACTCAGAAATGCATCACGCACCAAAATACTGCACAAAATAAAATAGCAAAATTCTAAATTTGCTTGGGGACCGTATGCCGAGAATCTGTAAAAATAACACCTTCAGTGTCCGCACGGCCTTCACGCATTCCATTTAGTGAGTTTATAGTATTGTGCTGTACATGCAATAGCAAGTAAGCCATTTAGGACCGAGCTGAGGAGAAACTTCTTCACTCAGAGAATTGTGAACCTGTGGAATTCTCTACCACAGAATGTTCTTGGGACCAGTTCGTTCGATATATTCAAAAGGGAGCTAGATGTGGCCCTTACTAAAGGGCTAAAGGGATCAAGGTGTATAGAGAGAAAGCAGGAATGGGGTACTAAAGTTGTAAAAATGATCAGCCATGATCATATTGAATGGTGGTGCAGGCTTGAAGGGCCGAATGGCCTACTCCTGCACCTATTTTCTATGTTTCTATGTTTCTATACCCTCAAGTGAAGCTTTGGCAAGTTCGTGTCCTGCTGTGCTTTCCTTATAACTACAGGGCATTGGCCTATATTCAGGCTGTGTTGTGTTGCCAGCTTTGCTTGGTGTTGCTGATCCAGCTTTTGCTAGTTTTGTAGGTGGGTGTACATGCATTTCAGTGCATGTGTGCGCATTTGTCTGTGTGTGCCCGCGTTTGTGTGTGCAGTACAGCAGGACCTGGGGGTACTTGTGCATGAAACACAGAAAGATAGTATGCAGAGACAGCAAGTGATCAGGAAGGCCAATGGAATCTTGGCCTTTATTGCAAAGGGGATGGAGTATAAAAGCAGGGAAGTCTTGCTACCGTTATACAGGGTATTGGTGAGGCCACACCTGGAATACTGGGTGCAGTTTTGGTTTCCATATTTAAGGAGCAATATAGTTGCTTTGGAGACAGTTCAGAGAAGGTTCACTAGGTTGATTCCGGAGATGAGGGGGTTGACTTACGAGGAAAGGTTGAGTAGGTTGGATCTCTACTCATTGGAGTTCAGAAGAATGAGAGGTGATCTTATCGAAACATATAAGATTATCAGGGGGCTTGACAAGGTGGATGCAGAGAGGATGTTTCCACTGATAGGGGAGACTAGAACTAGGGGGCATAATCTTAAAATAAGGGGCCGCCCATTTAAAACTGAGATGAGGAGGAATTTCTTCTCTCAGCGGGTTGTAAATCTGTGGAATTCGCTGCCTCAGAGAGCTGTGGAAGCTGGGACATTGAATAAATTTAAGACAGAGATAGACAGTTTCTTAACTGATAAGGGATTAAGGGGTTATGGGGCGCGGACAGGGAAGTAGACCTGAGTCCATGATCGGATCAGCCATGATCGTATTAAATGGTGGAGCAGGCTCGAGGGGCCTTATGGCCTACTCCTGCTTATGTTCTTATGTTCTTATGTATGTGTGTGTGTGCGTGCATGTGTATCTGTGTGTGTGCGCACATGTGACTCTGTGTGTGTGACTGTGCGTGTATGTGTGTATGTGCGCGCACGTGTGACTGTGTGTCTGTGTGTGCGTGTGCACATGTAACTGTGTGTGTGACTGTGTGTGTGTGTGTGTGTGTGCGCACGTGTGACTGTGCGCGTATGTGTGTCTATGCGCGCACGTGTGTCTGTGTGTGCGTGTGCACATGTAACTGTGTGTGTGTGTGTGTGTGTGTGTGTGTGTGCGCGCGCGCGCATGTGTTTGGGGCCTGCGTGGACTCACTGCCTGGGGGTAGATTTTGACTTTGTGCAATAGGGTGAAACGGGTGATAGTGAATCGGTAGCCTGTTTAACGTTGATCCTGGATTTTATTGCTATTGACTTCAATGGGAGCGATGCAGTATGGACTGCCAATTCGCTATCAGCCTTTTTACATTTTCGCACAAAGTCAACATTTACCCCCCCTTAAATTTTGGTATTTATCACCCCAGATCTCTCACACTGTATTAATTCCTGTGATTTCAGAATTTGTCCAACAATGAGTTACGAACATGGGGAGTGGAAGTGTTGTGTAGAATGCTTCCACTGAACATCTCCCTCAAGTGCATCAATCTCGCGGGTAAGCACTGCGCTTATATAAAGATGTGAACCTTTCATTTCTGCGATACAGTTCACTGTTGTCTGCTCCCAGAACATGACTGATCCAGTACAGTTATGGAGATGGGGGAAGCTGGGAATGACTCAGGTCACAGGTGTTGGTTTACTGTAAGTCCCAGACATGCCATTCCGAGCCAAAAGACTTGTCTGTACTGTAGCTGTGGCCAAATCTACAGCTGGTTTTAAAGGAAAACAGAGTGAGTTCATGCACAATCCGAGGCAGCAAATTCCTCTTCCCTTATCCTGACCTGAGGGATTCACCATGGTAACTGTTAGCAGATTTCTTAGTAGAAAGCTTCGCAACAAAGGGTTGTTAATCCGGCGACAATAACTCCACTTACGATTCACGCACAAGCGTTTTTTGTATAATAACAAACATTATTATAGTGACCGATTCGGTCTTCCAGTTATATTCAATGAAATGCAAATAATCCAACCTGGTTCCCAGGCTCCGACTACCTCCGAAAACGTTCTCCGATGTCAGAGACCAACACAAGTCCTGGAGAGACCAGCTCCCACCCTCCAGGCCCTCCGCATGGCTTCATTGCTCCTAGCCCTCGAGAACACTCTGAAGTTAAAGGGAACCTGGTCCTATTGTTATACTATACTACAACTTTGGCCTGTGTTTACGTAATACATAGTTTGCACGTTTAGCGGAGGCCCCATTTTTAGTTGTTTAATGCAGCTTCTAGTCTTTTCGGCTTTTGCCTCTGTGCTACAATCTTTGAGTACTGTAATGTATTTGCTTCATGGGTTCTTTGCTTAAGAATTCATTGCAACACATTGCTATTAAGAACTAGTTGGTTTATTAACAGAGGTTTAACAATCACACCGCACATTACCAGTTCATCCACCAGGCTCACAACCACAGGCCTCATCGTGGATCCCCCGAACTCAACTGGCTGGGGTTTTATTGAGTCTTGTAAACATCACATGACTGGCTAAGCCATTCCCAACTCAGCAGCTTTCATCATCATCATCATAGGCGGTCCCTCGAACGAGGATGACTTGCTTCCACATGAGTTCACAGATGTTTCAATGAAGGACCCAATGTTCCAGTCCTGAACTCCAATTGAAGGGGTGGAAGATGCCTGTGTGTGGATTTTTTTAACGTGTGGTGACCGTTGCACACCACTTTACAAACCTGAGTACTCACAGATACATACATTACAGCTATAGTGCAGTAAGTGTTTAGGACAAATGTTTATCCCATTTTCTCGGCCCGTTGTTCATACATAGAGGCAAGATGAAGTTCCCTTTCTCCCACATTTGCTCTGCCACTAAAAATGCTACAAGAAAGGAATTCTGGCACAGATAGACTTTTTAAATAATCTTAAAACATTCTCACAGAATGAGCAATCATTGTGAGTCAATTAACTTTCTTTCTGGCTTTACCCTGAATCATCTTGGAGTTTATAATCAATTAATATTACATTTACATAAGCGCACATAACTAGTCTAAATTTCATTCGGTAAATACTGCACAGACAGAGAAATCGCAATGTATTGTACAGAAAGCTACAGTGTACCATATTATCAAGAAATTCATTGACTTAAAAGATTCTCGAGCTCTCCCTTTACCCGTATCCATCTTGTGGATAATTCTTGCTAAGCATTATTTCTTCCTAACTCTCAATTATCCCAATCCAAAATCTATGTCCCTCTCCATTTCAACTTCAGCGTCAATCCCTCTGGCAGGTACCTGTGTGTTGAACTCTGTCCTGAATGTTTCATGAATTAGATCATTTCTGGAGCATGTGTCTTGCCTTGATGTATTAAAAGGCTGTTTCACTCTCTGGAACTGCATTATCCATTTCATGTCGTGCTGTTGTCAAGTAACTGAGCATGTCTGAGACCCGTCCATCAGTGCAAATTCAGCAGGCATTGACGCATGTTCGTGCCTCACATTTACACACACATACACACACACACCGATATCCCAATATCATGCCACATGTGACATCCAATACAAGCCATCCTTGGGCTATCAGGTGATCTTATAACCAGATTGTGGGGGGGGCATCTGGAGATCTTTGCTCATCTCGCCCTGCATGGTGCCACTATCTCAGGGAGTGGCCAGGCTAGAACGAGAGAATGTTTTAAGATGTTTTAAAAAGTCAACCTATCCCAGCATTCCTTTCTTTTTGCCTTTTTCGTGGTAGAGCAAATGTGAGAGAAAGGGGAATTTAATCTTGTCTCTATATATGAAAAACTGGTTTAGGAAACGGGATAATCATTTGGCCTAATCGCGTACTATACTGTAACTAAAGCTTGCAGCACACAAGCAAAGGCTGGAAAGTTGGGTAAACACCTAAACATGGGGCCTCAGCTTAAAGGGGAAATTACGTATTACGTAAGCACAGGCCAAGTATTATAGTGTAAAAATAGGACCAGGTCCCCTTTAACTTAACGTAAGAACATAAGAACATAAGAATTAGGAACAGGAGGAGGCCATCTCGCCCCTCGAGCCTGCTCCGCCATTCAAAAAGATCATGGCTGATCTGGCCGTGGACTCAGCTCCACTTACCCGCCCGCTCCCCATAACCCTTAATTCCCTTCAGAACGTTCTCAAGGGCCAGGTGCAATGCTGCCATGCTGAGTGCCTGGAGGGCAGGAGCTGGTCTCTCCAGGACTTGTGTTGTTCCCTGACATCATATAGCGTTCTTGGAGGTGGTTGAAGCCTGGGAACCAGCATGTATTATTTTAATGTCATTCAATATAACTGGAAGATCAAATCAGTCACTGTAATAAAGCTTGTTATCATAAAAAACACTTGTGTGTGACTCATAAGCGGAGTTACTGCCGACGGAATAACAACCCTTGGTTGCGACGGTAACCACCAAGAAATCTGCTAGCAGTAACTGCACTATTTATTTAGGGTTTTTTTTACAGCGAGGCCTGTCAGTGCTGAGCAATGGAATGTCCATTTTGCACATAGCACTCCCAGATCAAGCATAAGACATGGTAAGTGCAGAATATATGGGGTACGGTAGCATAGTGGTTAAGTTACTGAACTAGTAATCAAGATTAATGATCCAGAAATGTGATTTCAAATCCCCCACCACGGCAGCTGAGGAATTTAAATTCAGTTAATTAAATAAAGCTGGTATCATTAACATGAAACTATCATCTGCTTCACTAATGTCCGTCTGGGAAGGAAATCTGCTGTCTTTACCCGGTCTGGCCTACATGTGACTCCAGACCCATAGCAATGTGGTTGGCTCTTAACTGCCCTCTGCGGTTCAAGACGGTGGCTCAACACCACCTTCTCGAGGGCAGTTAGGGATGAGCAATAAATGCCGGCCTTGCCAGCGATGCCCATATCCCGTGAATGAATAATGTATATATACCCCTGTACTCTATTCCAAGGATGGCCTTGAATTACTGCAGGCCCTGGCACTAGGGTTGACAACATTCAGGCTTGATAAATGGCAAGTAACATTCGCACCACACAAGCGCCAGGTAATGACTATCTCCAACAAGCGAGAGTCTAACCACCGCCCCTTGATATGCAACAGTAATACCATCGCCAAATCCCCCACCATCAACATCCTGGGGGTCACCGTTGACCAGAAACTTAACTGGACCAGCCACATAAATACTTTGGCAACAAGAACGGATCAGAGGCTGGGTATTCTGCGAGTGTCTCACCTCCTGACTCCTCAAAGCCTTTCCACCATCTACAAGGCACAAGTCAGGAGTGTATTGGAATACTCTCCACTTGCCTGGATGAGTGCAGCTCCAATAACACTCAAGAAGCTCGACACCATCCAGGACAAAGCAGCCCGCTTGATCGGCACCCCATCCACCACCTTCAACATTCACTCCCTCCACCACCGGCGCCCCCTGGCTGCAGTGTGTACCATCTACAAGATGCACTGCAGCTGCTCGCCAAGGCTTCTTCGACAGCACCTCCCAAACCCGCGACCTCCACCACCTAGATGAACAAGGGCAGCAGGCGCATGGGAACACTATCACCTCCACGTTCCCCTCCAAGCTACACACCATGCTGACTTGGAAATATATCGCCGTTCTTTCATTGTCGCTGGGTCAAAATCCTGGAACTCTCTCCCTAACAGCACTGTGGGAGTACCTTCACCAGCTGCAGCAGTTCAAGAAGGCGGCTCACCACCACCTTCTCAAGGGCAATTAGGGACGGGCAATAAATGCCGGCCTTGCCAGCGACGCCCACATCCCGGAACGAATAAAAAAAGACTCTGGTACAACTTAGTCCTGGTGGTTTCATCAAATGACCTCCAACTGTCCCACCCCTACACTCCCACTATTGGTCGCTCATCCTCATGTGCCCTGCCTTCCCACGGCAACTCGAAAGCTTTTCATGACCTGATTGGATGATCCTGGACTGTCAAAGTCAAACAGCATTTATTGCCCATCCTTAATTGCCCTTTTCACTCATCTCCAATATTTGTAAAGCTAATAATCGAAAGTGTTCAAAGAAAATGACATTAAAAACTCACCATTGTTTTCAATGCCCTTACGATTGCTTCTCCTGCACACAGCAGGGTCCTGGAGATTGTTCTTTAACCCCAGAGACTGTGCAATCCCACCAGCGATACGCCCCCCGAGCACAAGTCATCAAGGGGTGCAGTGCAGTGGAAGGCCAGGAAATTAGGCCAAGACCCGGGTTCCAGCTTTCGCTGGTAGTTTCTGCGGGGGAGCCTGTTCTGGGCGATACTTCCATCGCCAGCTAACGTGGACCGTTTGATCAGAATACACGTGCCAGAGCACGGGCCGCCAAAGGGAACTCCCAGCTCAGGAATTCCCTCGCCCCTGCCCTTGGGCTACACCGAGCGTCCAGTACAGCGAGCTCGACCGGTCATGCCAGACCTCGGACAAGAGGTTGTGGGGCCCACCGGGGGAGTTCAGGCCCGCTGTAAAGGGAGACATGAGCCCGTTTAATTAAAACTCCCAACACCAGCGGAGCCCGCAGTTGGCTTGGGCCACATTTCCCGCTCTTTTGGTCAGTGCCCAAGATGCACTCATCGTGATGCAAACACTCACCTGCAGTATTGAAATGAGGGAACCATACAGCGCAGAAGGAGGCCATTCGGCCCATCGTGCTTGTGATGTCTCTTTGAAAGAGACATCACAAGCAATTATTCCCACTCCCCCCTGCTCTTTCCCCAGAGCCCTGCACCATAAGAAAATAAGGACATAAGAAATAGGAGCAGGAGTAGGCCATACGGCCCCTCGAGCCTGCTCCGCCATTCAATAAGATCATGGTCGCTCCAATCATGGACTCAGGTTCACTTCCCTGCCCGCTCCCCATAACCCCTTAATCCCTAATCGGTTAAGAAACTGTCTATCTCTGTCTTAAATTTATTCAATGTCCCAGCTTCCACAGCTCTCTGAGGCTGCGAATTCCACAGATTTACAACCCTCCAAGAGAAGAAATTCTTTCTCATCTCAGTTTAAATGGGCGGCCCCCTATTCTAAGATTATGCCCCCTAGTTCTAGTCTCCCCTATTAGGGGAAACATCCTCTCTGCATCCACCTTGTCAAGCCCCCTCATAATCTTATACGTTTCTCAAAGATCACCTCTCATTCTTCTGAACTCCAATGAGTAGAGGCCCAACCTACTCAACCTTTCCTCATAAGTCAACTCCCTCATCCCCGGACTCAACCGAGTGAACCTTCTCTTTCAGGGGGACGTCCCTCTGCAACCGGAGACTTTATCAGGGTCAGAGTGGGGTCCCTGGTATATAGGGCAGCATAATCTAGTCCCTTGGCCCATATGTTATTCCTTGGCCCAAACATTATTCCCTGGCCTATGGGCAGCGACAACAGAATCTATGACCCGCAGCACTCAGTACTCACAGGCTAACACCCCAAGGAGTAATTCAATGCAACATAACTTCCTTAATGATTTTTTTCTCAAATCTGCAGGAAACAAACTGCTAAACAACGATGCTGCATTTTTTGATGAAGCTTTATCCGTAAGTAAAGAGGACAACTGTTGGTGAAATATTCCACAGTCTTATTTCCAGCTGATTTATTTTTGGTTGGTGACCACATTGCACGTTTCTCTATTAGACAGCCTAGTTGGACCAACAGTTGCATGTTTAATTCTCGGTGCTTTGGTTGTTGTAGGTATTTATTATATTGTATTCCGTGCCCTCCCTTTTCCCTTTATTGGTGTTCCCTAAATGCAATGTGTTGTGTGTGGAGAAAGAGTCAGACTGAACACTGTGAGCTCAAAGTAAAGTGTGACCTTAGTCTTTTATTGCAGGTCTCCAGAGTGTCTCTCCAACCTGTGAGGCCTCCTTAAATACCTGAGCTCCCAAGGGATTATGAGATCCCTTGGGACTCCAGGGGATGAGCCCTCTGGTGGCTGTACAGAGTAAATACAAGTCCACATACAAAACAACACTCCCCGCCAAAGTCAATAGTGTAACTATTTACAATGTGAGTCAATCTGGGGCCCTTCTTGCCCTGGTTGATCGTCTCGGTGTGAAAGCTGGTGTTGTTGAATCATTTGTTGGGCCCTCGCTGGGCTGCTGTGCAGCTGGCCTTGCTGGGCTGCCTGGTGTGTTGGGCTCTGCAGGGCTGCTGTGGATAATGGGTTCTGCTTCGTGGTCAACCGTGGTGCCGGCAGTGACGGGTGATTGCTCACTCTCAAATGCTTCCATAACCATGGCTAGATCTGCGGGCTGCGCCATTTCCACCCCCGTGGTGGGCAATGGCAGCCTACTGAGAGCATCGGCGCAGATTTCTGTGCCTGGCCTGTGGCGGATGGCATAGTTGTTTGCGGACAACATGAGTGTCCATCTCTGGATGTGGGCCGATCCGTTGGTATTTATCCCTTTACTTTCGGAAAGCAGGGATATAAGTAGCTTATGGTCAGTTTCCAATTCGAATTTTAGCCCAAATAGGTATTGATGCATTTTCTTTACCCCATAGACACACGTTAACGCTTCTTTTTCAATCATACTGTAGGCTCTCTCAGACTTAGACAGACTCCTGGATGCATAAGCAACTGGTTGCAGTTTCCCGAAATCATTAGCTTGTTGCAATACACAGCCGACGCCATATGATGACGCATCACATGCTAGTACTAAACGTTTACATGGATCATACGACACAAGCAATTTGTTTGAGCATAACAATTTTCTCACTTTTACAAAGGCATTTTCATGGCTTTTACCCCAAACCCATTCACCCCCTTTTCATAGTAAGACATGTAGTGCTTTTAGCAGTGTGCTGAGACCCGGTAAGAAGTTACCAAAGTAGTTCAAGAGTCCCGAGACGACTGCAGCTCCGTCACGTTCTGTGGCCTCGGTGCGTTCTCAGTTGCCTCCGTCTTCGCGTTGGTGGGCCTGATGCCGTCCGCCGCAATCCTCCTTCCCAAGAACTCCATTTCAGGCGCCAGGAAAACGCACTTCGAGCGTTTTAATCTGAGCCCCACACAGTTGACTCGACTAAGAACCTCCTCCAGATTCTGCAGGTGCTCGACTGTGTTCCGACCTGTGACCAAGATGTCATCCTGGAAGACCACAGTGTGCGGGACCGACTTCAGTAAACTTTCCATGTTTCTCTGGAATATTGCCGCCGCTGATCGGATTCCAAATGGGCATCTGTTATAAACAAAAAGACCTCTGTGCGTGTTGATGCAGGTGGGGGCGTTCGATGATTCCTCCAGTTCCTGCATCATGTAGGCTGAAGTCAGATCCAGCTTCATGAACGTCTTTCCTCCTGCCAGCGTTGCAAAGAGATCGTCGGCCTTTGGTAGTGAGTATTGGTCCTGCAGGGAGAAACGATTGATAGTTACTTTGTAATCGCCACAGATTCTGACGGTGCTGTCTCCCTTGAGGACTGGGACAATAGCTGAACTCGATCAGTGAAATGATGCCCTCTCTTTGCAGCAGGTCTAGCTCGATCTCTACCCTTTCTCTCATCATGTACAGTACTGCTCTCGCTTTGTGAAGGATGGGTCGCGCCCCCAGATCTGCACTTTTGCTCCTTGGAATTTCCCGATGCCTGGTTCGAACAGTAAAGGAAATTTGTTTAAGACCTGGGCACACGAAGTGTCATCAGCGGGCGATAGCGCTCGGATGTCGTCCCAGTTCCAGCGTATCATTCCCAGCCAGCTCCTGCCGAGCAGTGTGGGACAATCGCTCAGTACCAACCAGAGTGGTAGCTTGTGCACTGCTCCATCGTAGCAAACCTATACGGTAGCACTGCCAATTACAGGAATCAGTTCTTTAGTGTAACAAGGCCTTGAGGCCTTGTTGCACCACAACCTTTGAAAGTCTTTTTGCCCATGATGGACTGGCTCGCGCCCATGTCCAGCTCCATTGACACCGGGAGTCCATTTAGTTCAACAGTCAGCATTATCGGGGGACAATTCGTGGTGAATGTGTGCACACCATGTATCTCTGCTTTCTCTAGCTGAGGCTCTGGTTCATCGTGATCCTCCATGGATCTGTCTTCCTCTGCAACATGGTGGTTTGCAGGTTTAACAGGCTTTGCAGCTCGCCTGCACACTCGTTGGAGGTGTCCCATTATTCCACAGCCCTTGCAAACGTACTCTTTGAATTGTCCCGATGATCACCCCCGTAGCGCCAACAAGGAGTTAATGGCCTTACATTCATCACCCTTGATAGTGGATTTTGAGTCCTCTGCGGACGTGCAGCTGCAGGTATGTGTGACCTGCCCTGTACGTTACGATTCGAAAACAACATTACTTTGTTCACAGTATTTGTAGCAGCACTTATGTGCTGAGAGATTTGCTTCGTATTGTCACTGGTGGCAATGAACGCCTGGGCTATCGCTATGGCCTTACTCAAGGTTGGGGTCTCTATAGTCAAAAGTTTGGGAAATATGGTTTTGTGGCCAATGCCAAGTACGAAAAAGTCTCTGAGCATGTACTCCAAATGTCCTTCAAATTCGCAATGTCCTGCAAGGTGTCTTAGCTCGGCAACATAACTCGCCACTTCCTGAACTTCAGACCTTTTGTAGGTGTAGAACCGGTACCTCGCCATCAGAACGCTTTCCTTCGGGTTCAAATACTCTCAGACCAGTGTGCACAAATTGTCGTACGATTTCTCCGAGGGTTTCGCTGGAGTGAGCAGATTCTTCATGAGGCCATACGTTGGTGCCTCACAGACAGTGAGGAGGATCGCCCTTCGTTTGGCAGCGCTCTCTTCCCCAACTAGCTCATTGGCCATGAAGTATTGGTCGAGTCGCTTCACAAAAGTTTCCCAATCATCTCCCTCCGCGAATTTCTCCAGGATGCCCACTGTTCTCTGCATCTTTGGGTTCGCTATCTGTATCTCGTCGCCAGTTGTAGTGTATGAAGAAAGAGTCAGACTGAACACTGTGAGCTCAAAGTAAAGTGTGACCTTAGTCTTTTATTGCAGGTCTCCAGAGTGCCTCTCCAACCTGTAGAGCCTCCTTAAATACCTGTGCTCCCTAGGGATTATGGGATCCCTTGGGACTCCAGGGGATGAGCCCTCTGGTGGCTGTACAGAGTAAATACAAGTCCACATGTATAACACAATGTACCTTCAGCAACCAAGCTGGCAGCCAGAGAATCATTTCCTGAGCTGATCCCATCAAAAATAGAGCTTGGATTTATGAGAATGATTCTAGGGATGAGGGACTTCAGTTACATGGATAAACTGGAGAAGCTGGGGTTGTTCTGTTTGGAGCAGAGAAGGTTGAGAGGAGATTTGATGGAGATGCTCAAAATCATGAGGGGTCTAGACAGAGTGGATGGAGAGAAACTGTTCCCATTGGCGGAAGGGTCGAGAACCAGAGGACACAGATTTAAGGTGATTGGCAGAAGAACCAAAGGCGACATGAGGAAAATCTTTACGCAGCAAGTGGTTAGGATCGGGAATGCACAGCCTGAGAGGGTGGTGGAGGCAGACTCAGTCACGGTTCTCAAAAGGGAATTGGATAAGTACCTGAAAGGAAAAAAATTGCAGAGCTACAGGGAAAGGTCGGGGGAGTGGGACGAGCTGAGGTGCTCTTGCAGGGAGCCGGCACAGGCTCGACGGGCTGAATGGCCTCCTTCTGTGCTGTAACCATTCTATGACTCTATGGTGGATATTTCTTTGGGGATGGGATTTGAAGTTTCTAGGGATACGACAGACATGGTTAAATACTCCATGGAACATGATGGTTCTTTATATGTGGGACAATTGTAGATATCATGAGATGGGGTAAAGATTAGACCGGTAATCAGTTCCTTTAGGAAGCCGGGGAAACCTTGGCAGCTGCCGTGCTTGGGTAATGAAAGGAGTTGGGTGGAGTCCATGGTGTACAGCAGGTTGCTCCAGCACGTGCTGCTCCCTGGAGTGGTGGCGTGTCTCACTTGCTGGAGCAGAGCAACGGCAGTGAAGCGGGATTCCACCAAGATCCAGGTCGGTGATTGGAGTGTGGGCAGGTGCAGCAGGACCGTTGAGGTCGGGGCGAAGGAGCGGCAAGAGTTTGTAGAGGGATGTGATCAGGGCCCAGGAGAGGCGTGAGTTCGGGGCCCAAAAGAGGCGAGGGCCCAGGGGCAGCATGGACCAGCCCACACTGCGAGATGTATGCGCACTAGGTCCGTGCAGCAGTGCTGGTCTCCAGTCATCCTGGTTAATCCTTGCCACTGGACCAAGACCTCGCTCTGTCAAGCCCGTGTGGTGGCTGGTGTGCACCATACACAGGCATCTTCCACTCTTCAAGATTTAGTTCAGGACCTGGAATTTTAGGTCCTTCATTGAAACACCTGTGAACTTTTTGACGTGGAAGCAAGTCATCCTCGATTCGAGGGACTGCTTATGATAGCAGGTTGCCCTTGCAGTAATTGGCTGGGTCAGATCTATTCTGTTGTTTTTCTTGTAGATAGGATGTCATCATCATCATAGGCAGTCACTCGAAATCTAAAAGTGAGTTCTTAGGTAACTGAACAGTCCAATACGGGAATTACAGTCCCTGTCACAGGTGGGACAGACAATGGTTGAAGGAAAGGGTGGGTGGGGAGTCTGGTTTGTCGTTTACTCCTTCCGCTGCCTGCGCTTGTTTTCTGCACGCTCTCGGCGATAAGACTCGAGGTGCTCAGCGCCCTCCCGGATGCTCTTCCTCCACTTAGGGTGGTCTTTGGCCAGCGACTCCCAGGTGTCAGTGGGGATGTTGCATTTTATCAAGGAGGCTTTGAAGGTGTCCTTGAAACATTTCCTCTGCCCACCTGGGACCTGCTTACCCAGGTGGGCAGAGGAAATGTTTCAAGGACACTGCTTGCTTTGGGAATCTCGTGTCAGGCATGCGGACAATGTGGCCCGCCCAACAGAGCTGGTCGAGTGTGGTAAGTGCTCAGATGCTGGGGGCATTGGCCTGATCGAGGACGCTAATGTTGGTGCGTCTGTCCTCCCAGGGGATTTGCAGGATCTTGTAGAGACATTGTTGGTGGTATTTCTCCAGCGATTTGAGTTGTCTACTGTATATAGTCCACATCTCTGAGCCATACAGGACGGCGGGTATCACTACAGCCCTGTAGAACATAAGCTTGATGGCTTGAACACTCTTTTCCTCAGGCGGCCAAAGGCTGCACTGGCACACTGGAGGCTGTGTTGTACCTCATCGTTGATGTCTGCCCTTGCTGATAATAGGCTCCTGATGTACCTGGTCAATCTTATACAGTCAGACAGATGCCAGTATCATGGCTGCATTGGCACACCTTGGCTAGGGTGCTGGCAGTGGGGTGCGGGGGTGGGGGGGTGGGGGTGGTGGGTCGGGGGAGTGGGGTGGAAGGCTGACAACTACTTCCAGTGGACAGATTTTCAACAATATAGCTGGAGCCTTGTCAGGGCCCATATCCCTTGTTATGTTCGGTGGCCTCGACCGTTTCTTAACGTGACTTGGAGTGAACCAAATGGGCTGGACGCTGGCATCAACAATGGCGGAGACCTCGAGAAGAGTTCCTGGTTCGGTCACTTGTGGAAGCAAGGTTCCTCAAACCCTTGTAACTGAGTTGCTGTTGCATCGCAGTTACTAAGCTAGGAGGAAACGTAATGAGCGCGTGTTTCGTTAATTTGATGGCAGATTCAAAACCTTATTTTGCACCTATAGGCTAATTTCAGAGTGACAGAGCTGGATCTCAGTTACAATGAGTTTGGAGACAAAGGAGCTGAGTTCCTGGGACACATGATAGGTGAGCATTAACTCCGCAAATACCCTCTCATCATTCATTTAGCTTTGTTCTTTTGTGCGATACAGATTTCTCCCCGTAGGTAGGAGGGTGAACACGCTTGTGTCTCTGATCAACAATGCGCTCATCAGGCAAGGAAGTGTAAGGGGATAAAATACGGTCACTAAAGTGGAAGTAGACAGACAGATAGATTGTTACTAAAGTGGATACTGAAGGTAGTGAATTGATCTGACACATGGTCCAGATTGAAGGGCTTATCAGTATTAGGAGATTCTGAGGAATCGGGAGTTCCTCTACCTTACGGTAGCGATTGTACTATATCGTAAATTGACAGATTGTATGTAAAACTCGCTTATGTATGTAAAGCACGCATATACACTCACTTACAATGGGTTTTAAGAAGGAGAAGCTACACAGCAAAGCTTGATGGTTAATGAACCATCCATTGTGTTAACCTTAATACAGACTGAGGGAAACTTACATTCAGTACTGAATAACATCCACCAAGGACAGGAGGGAGTCAACAGTCTATTGTAGCAACATCTGAAGGGATGTTTGGGACCATAGATAGCAAACCCTCAGAAACAAGGTTAATTCGCACATCATGAGGAGCTGAGGCAAAGTTGACAGCACTGAACCACATATTCCAGGAGGGTGAGATGTGATGGGAGATGGACAGGTGGGAGGAATCACATAGAGCCAGTCTGGTGTAACTTTGCAGATAGCAGCCGGCCAATCGGTGGTTTTGTAGGAGGGTTGCACACCTCGAAAAACTGTAGATGTAAAATCTTTGTTCTGAGAAGGTTCATCCGTGGACCCTTCCCCTGCATGCTTGAATAAAAACCAGTGGAGCCAAGATTCCGTCTGAGTGATTCCGCGGTTGCTGGGAGGGGGGATACGGGCGGGTGTCAGTTCTTTATATCCGGGAGTCCACCTTGAAGAAGAGAAGTCTTCTTTTTACCCCAATAGAAGCATCCTTTATTTCCCCACTCCTCCCCATGTTCAGCACCGGAGACACCAGCAATCACCCTCCGATATCGTGTCCAATAGGTAATGCTACACGCCTGAGCCGAGACAGTAAGGAGGCTTTTTCAGCAGGAAAGTCTTGCACAATCCTGTCCTCGGTGGAGTTTAAAAGAATAAGAGGTGATCTCCTTGAAATGTATAACATTCTTCGAAAGATTGACATATAAAATTCTTAGCAAGCTTGGGAGAATGTTTCTCTTGGCTGGAGAGGCTAGAATCGGGAGTCACAGTCTCAGGATAAGGGGTCGGCCATTTAGGACGGAGATGAGGAGAAATTTTTTCACTCAGAGGGTAGTGAATCTTTGGAATTCTCTACCCCTGAGGGCTGTGGATGCTCAGTCATTGAGTATATCCAAGACAGAGATCGATAGATTTTTGGACCCAAGGGAATCAAGGGATATGGGGATCGTGTAGGAAAGTGGAGTTGAGGTCGAAGATCAGCCATGATCTTATTGAATGGCGGAGCAGGCTCAAGGGGCTGTATGGTCTATTCCTGCTCCTATTTCTCTACTGCTATCAGTCTCCTTAAACCCCTCTCCCCTGTCTCCACCACACTCACCTCCAACAACAAGTGTGAGGAGCTCATGGACTTTTTTGTCTCAAAGATTGAGACCATCCAATCAGCTGCCTCTGCCACTTCCCTTCCTTCCCCTAGCCTACCGGGCTAAACTTCCTCTGAGGCGCCCACCTGCCCCTAGCCCTAAACTCACATCTTTCTCTAGTTTCGCTCTGATCTCCCCTCTTGACCTCTCCAAACTCATCTTGCCCATGAGACCTACTTCCTGCTCCCTCGACCCTATTCCCACTAAACTGCTGACCTCCCAACTTCCTTTTCTGGCTCCCATGTTAGCCGACATTGTTAACGGTTCTCTGATCTCAGGTATTGTCCCCCTCTCCTTCAAACCTGCTGTCATCACCCCTCTCCTCAAAAATCCAACCCATGACCCCACTGTGCTTGCTAGCTATATCGCCCTCATTTCCAACCTCCCTTTCCTCTCCAAAGTACCTGAACGTATTGTTGCCTCCCAAATCTGTGAGCATCTTTCCATGAATTTCATGTTTGAATCCTCCAATCCGGTTTCCGCCCCTGCCACAGTACCAAAACGGCTTTCATCAAAGTCACAAATGACATCCTTTGTGACTGTGACAAAGGTAAACTATCCCTCCTCGTCCTTTTGGACCTGTCGGCAGCCTTTGACAAGTTGATCACACCACCTTCCTCCAACGCCTCTCCACCATCGTCCAGCTGGGTAGAACTGCGCTCGCCTGGTTCCATTCTTATCTACCTAATCGTAGCCAGAAAATCTCCAACAATGGCTTCTCTTCCCACTCCCGCATCGTTACCTCTGGTGTCCCCCAAGGATCTGTCCTTGGCCCCCTCCTATTTCTCATCTATCTGCTGCCCCTTGGCGATATCATCCGAAAACACGGAGTCAGTTTCCACATGTACGCAGACGACACCCAGCTCTACCCCTCCACCACTTCTCTCGACCTGCTTGGTATCTAAACTGTCAGGTTGCTTGTCCGACATCCAGTACTGGACATAGAAACAGATTGTAAAAGCTTCTATAGACACATGAAAAGGAAGACATTAGCGAAAGTAAACATGGGTCCTTTGCAGGCAGAGACAGGGGAAATTATAATGGGGAATAAGAAAATGACAGAGATTTTAAACAAATACTTTGCATCTGTCTTCACGGAAGACTCAAACAACATTCTGGAAATAGTGGGGAACCAAGGGTCTTGTAGGATTGAGGAACTTAAAGAAATTAGTATTAGTAAAGAAATAGTAATTAATAGGACTAAAACTGCTTTTTTCCACCTCCGTAACATTGCCCGCCTCCGCCCCTGCCTCAGCTCTTCTGCTGCTGAAACCCTCATTCATACCTTTGTTACCTCTAGTCCTGACTACTCCAACTCACTCCTGGCCAGCCTCCCACATTCCACACTATGTAAACTTGAGGTCATCCAAAACTCAGCAGCTCGTGTCCTAACCCACACCAAGTCACGATCACCCATCACCCCTGTGCTCACTGATCTATATTGGCTCCCAGTTAAACAACGCCTTGATTTCAAAATTCTCATCCTTATTTACAAATCACTCCATGGCCTTGCCCCTTCCTATCTCTGTAATCTTTTTCAGCCTCACAATCCCACATGATGTCTGCGCTCCTCAAATTCTGGCCTCTTGAAGATCCCTCATGATAACTGCTCAACCATCGGTGGCCGTGCCTTCAGCTGCCTGGGCCCTAAGCTCCGGAACTCCCTCCCTAAACCTCTACACCTCTCTACCTCTCTTTCCTCCTTTAAGATGCTCATTAAAACCTACCTCTTTAAACAGGCTTTTGATCATCTGCCTTCATTTCTTCTGTGGCTCGGTGTCAAATTTATCTGTTTGTCTGTAACACTGTTGTGAAGCGCCTTGGGACTTTTTACTACGTTAAAGGTGCTATATAAATAAAAGTTATTATTATTGTTAGTTTTTACGTTCTTAAGTTCTCACCCACACTTGTGCATATTCCTACAGGAGTCCCTGAGTACTGATCGAGAAAGCAAATGCCCTGTGACAGTGCCAATTGTAAAATCCAGGCCTAGATTACCTAACCAAGAGATGAAGAGTTGAACTTGCAGAGTTCTGAAGGGCTCAGCCCGACAGCGCACAGTGCATTTGTCTACTAAGCCATGGTGGAGGCCCAGGAGCCTTGTTGCCTCCCAGTGTCGCCTCCTTTCTCCCTCTGCGACTAGCTCACCACAGTTATTATTGTGACGTACCGCATTCCCACAGAATAGTGACAGAATAACTATTCACAAATGGTAGCACTCAGGCAGATTCGAGTGCTAGATTTAATTTTGCTACTTTCTCCTTTGTTTGAGGGGGGGTGTGCAGCGTGACTCCACAGAAAACCACAGGACCAGTAGTTCATTAAACCTCTACGTCCCATGTTTTAATACACACGCTGTTGATATTTTAATCCCCCCCCCCAACCACCACCATCCCTTTTCTCGCCAGGCTCAGGGTGATTAAACCAGGGCCATTGATGTCCTTCCAAAGTTTTGTTGTGTTTGGAAGAAGCATTTTGAGCTTCATAACACTAAGGTGAAGTATTGGTTGTAGCAGGTCAGTCTCTGGTGCTGATGGTGAAGGTGGTAATGATGGGAGCAATTTGATAAGTTAAGAGTATCACAATGGAAGTATAGTGCACAATATTTAAAGAAAAAGAAAGACTTGTATTTTATATAGCGCCTTTTATGACCACCGGATGTCCCAAAGCACTTTACAGCAATGAAGTACTGTTTGAAGTATAATCACTGTTGTAATGTAGGAAACATGGCAGCCAATTTGTGCACAGCAAGCTCCCACAAACAGCAATGCAATAATGACCAGACAATTTGTTTTTTTTGTGATGTTGATTGAGGGATAAATATTGGCTAGAACACCAGGGAGAACTCTTCTTCGAAAATAGTGTCCTTGAATCTGCCTGAGAGGATTTAAAAGCTCATCCAAAAGATGGCAACTCCGACAGTGCAGCATTCCCTCAATGCTGCCTGCACTGGAATGACAGCCTGGATTTCCATGCTCAAGTCTCTGGAGTGGGACTTGAACCCACAACCTTTTGACTCAGAAATGAGGGTGCTACCCACTGAGATACGGCTAACACAAAGTGTATTAAGTGTGTTTCTTCCTGTGGAGTATTGGTACCAGTAACAACACCCTAGCACTCTGTGTACCACAATGGATTTGGTACTGATGTTGGGCTATGCCAGTCCTCTTATATCGAATGCTACGAGCGCCATCGGAGCAGGCCAGGCAGCGGAAGGAGCAGCGTTGGAGCATACCACTCCAGGGAGCAGCAGGTGCTGGAGCAGGAGAGCAACGGCAGCGAAGAGGGATGTCACCAAGATCCAGGTTGCTGATTGGAGCGTGGTCAGGTACAGCAGGAACAGCGAAGTCGGGGCAAAGGAGTGGCGAGAGTTTGTAGAGGGACATGATCGGGGCCCAGGAGAGGTGAGGGCCCAGGGGCAGCACGGGCCAGCCCACACTGCAATATGTGTGTGCACTAGGTCCGTGCAGCAGAGCAGATCTCCAGTCATCTTGGCTAACCCTTGCCACTGGACCAAGACCTAGCTCTATCAAGCCCCTGTGGTGGCTGATGGCCCACATTAAAAAAATCCACGCACAGGCATCCTCCATCCTACAGTTTGTAGTTCAGGATCTGGAATATTAGGTCCTTCAGTGAAACACCTGTGAACTTTTTGACGTGGAAGCAAGTCATCCTCGATTTGAGGGACTGCCTATGATGGTGATGGTATCGAGATACTACTTTTATTTTTTTTGTTACTGTAGTTACAATTTAAGGAGTGTTCCATCTACTTATTTTTTTTCTCTTTTTCTTTGCTCGAAGCAAACAACGAAGGTCTGGAAATACTAAACCTGAGCTGGAACCAGATCCAAACGCAGGGGGCGGTGGCTTTGAGCGCAGGATTGCGGGTGAGAACACACACTCTATCACTTAACGCCAGATAATGTTTGCTTTGAGGGCGGTGCCTCATGCTGGGGTACAGTCCCGCCGATGCAGGTAGACCCCCGGTACTTCAGCCAAGTGGCCTGACGCGAGTCCAGACATCGAGGGGTAATCTAACTCGCCGGGCGGGAAACCCATGGCACTCGGAGGAACCTGCACCATAATTAAAAGAAACTCGTTGACTTCAATGGGGAGTAAAATCGGGCAGGTTTGCAAAACCAGCATTGCCCCAGATCCTGTTAGATGTGAATGCACTCCCTGAAAGGGTGGTGATGATGATGGGCGGCGCCTCAAACGAGGATGACTTGCTTCCACATGAGTTCACAGATGTTTCAATGAAGGACCTAATATCCCAGTCCTGAACTACATGTTGAAGGGTGGAAGATGCCTGTGTGTGGATTTGTTTAACATGGGGTGACCGTTGGCACACCAGTCACCACACGGGCTTGACAGAGCTAGGTCTTGGTCCAGTGGCAAGGGTTAACCAGGACGACTGGAGACCAGCTCTGCTGCACGGACCTAGTGCACACACATATCGCACAGTGTGGGCTGGGCCCGTGCTGCCCCTGGGCCCTCACCTCTTCTGGTCCCCGTAACCTCATTCGCCGCACCTTCGCCCACGAAAGGGTGAAGCAGTTCAATAATAACATTCAAAAGGGAATTAGATACATACTCGAGGAGGAGAAGTTTACTGGTTTATGGGGAAAGAGCAGGGGGGAGCAGGACTAATTGGATCGCTCTTGCAAAGATGGGCATAAGCACGACAGGCCGAATGGCCTCCTTCTGTGCTGTATGGTTGTATGATTCTATGCATGGAAGGTGAAAAGAGAGGATCAATAGTGAAAGAAAACGACAGGACCAGTAGTTCATTAAACCTCCACGCCCCATGTTTTAATAGAACCATTCACAGTGCCATACAGGCTATTTCCGAGAGTGATGTTTTCTCTCACTGCACAGAAAGGGAACTGACAGACTCTCTCAGCCCTGTCTACACCCTTCGGCAGTGTGGGCTATGCACTGTGGCCCAGAGACCTCAGGGAGAATTCACTCTGCTCTTGGCCAGAGCTGAAGGTGGCCATGGCCTGTATGTGTAGCTTCACTGGAGCACTGGGCCAGCACAGTAATTATTGTGATGTGTCCATTACCACAGTCCCACTAAATACAGCCTGCCATTTCCATACAGTCGCAGCGTGTCTTCTATCCTTAGATCAATACGAACCTGAAGGTCCTCGATCTCTCCTACAATGGCTTTGGAAATGAAGGAGCGTTTGCCATCGGAGATACGCTGAAATTCAACAGCACCCTGCTCGAGATCAACCTCAGCACCAATCACATCAACAACGAGGGGGCCGCCATGTTGTGTAAAGGGCTGGAGGTCAACGAAACTCTTAAAATCTTGTATGTACGTTTCACTTTGAGTTAGGTGGCTGCATGGTGGTAAGATCAGATAACAACATAACAACTTGCATTTATATAGCACCTTAAGCATAGAAAAACGTCCCAAGGAACGTTATCAAACTAAATTTGACAGCAAGCCACATAAGAAGATATTAAGACAGGGCTTGGTCACAAGTGTTGGTTTTAAGGAGCGTCTTAAAGGAGGGGAGCGAGTTGGAGAGATTCAGAGAAGGAATTACAGTGTTTAAGGCCTAGACACTGAAGGCATGGCTGCCAATGGAGGAGTGAAGGAAATCGGAAGGACACACAAGTCATAACTCCGATCCCAAGAGAAATATAAGCAGAGGACTGGGTGGCTCTGATTTCTAGATTGAAATCTAGCTCAGGCTGATGGAATGAAAGTCTCTCTCACTGGTTCTAGGCTTCTACATTCATTGAGTTTGGAGTAGTCGCAATGCAGCAACAGGTGGATGTGATTTAATCGCACAGAACAGCGCATAATTCTGCACTAAATTATCAATCAAGTAATTCATGAAATAACTGAACGATAAGTTAATTTAATTAAATACATAGGGAAAGAAATTTGTGTGTTTTGCGGCACACGTTAGCGCCACGAGATGGCGCTAAAATGACGTTCAGCGCTCTACCGTCACCTGATGCCGTTTCTAGCGCCGCATGCCGTATGGGTCTCGATCGCCAGGGACCTTGCCATCATGGAGATCATGACGTCAGTGAGTGAGCAACTCTCACTAGATGCCCATTCTCCCAACTTCATTATCGCCATTGAACTTACCGGAGAAAACATCGACAGATTGAGGTGGTGAGCAGCAGCAGGAAGGCGGCTCCAGTGACATTATTTAAAAGGGAGCATCACCACTCACTCGCACTTGACAAAGTTTTGAAGTTTGAGTGGCTGTGTGCTACTTCATAGAACATAGAAACATAGAAATTTACAGCACAGAAGGAGGCCATTTCGGCCCATCGTGTCCGCGCCAGCCGTCAAAGAGCTACCCAGCCCTTGGTCAGCAGCCCGGAAGGTTACATATAAATCTATGAACAATGGCAGAAAGGCAAAGGCGGAAAGGTTGTGTGGGCCCAACCAGACCACCTCACACAACTGCGACACCCCTTATACTGAAACATTCTACACTCCACCCCAACTGGAGCCATGTGATCTCCTGGGAGAGGCAAAAAACAGATAAAAACCCAGGCCAATTGGGGAAAAGAAATCATGGGAAAATTCCTCTCCGACCCATCCAGACGATCAAAACTAATCCAGGAGATCACCCTGGCCTTATTCTATTCCCTGCAGTACTTACCATTATATCTGCTCCGTCCAGCAAGAGGTTATCCAGTCTAATCCCAATTACCAGCTCTAGGTCTGTAATCCTGCAGGTTACGGCACTTCAAGTGCCCATCCAACCATCTTTTAAATGTGATGAGGGTTTCTGCATCCACCACTCTTCCAGGCAGTGATTCACCCTCTGCATGAAGAAGCCCCCCCTCAAATCCCCTCTGAACCTTCCACAAACTACCTTAACGCTATGCCCCCTCATAATAGACCCCTCCACCAATGGAAATAGGCCCTTAATATCCACTATATCCAGGCCCCTCAATATTTTGTACACCTCACTTCCTCATAATGTAAGAGGTTTCTTTAGTCATTTCAAGGTTCTTTAGTATCAGGGACGGACGGGCTGACTGTGATTGGGTCATCAGACTGCGATTCACATGAATGAAATCCCATATCCCCGTTGCTCACCACATCCCCATCATGCAATCCCTGTCTCACGCCATATCACAGCAGCCTCCTGGGCACAAAGGTGAATGAGAGAGACCACAAAATATTCCAAATGCAGTGAATAAATGTATCTATAAACATAATCACATACATCACATGAATTCTATGTGGGGGCAGAAGCAAAAGATAGAAAGGAGAATAGTAAAAGTGGAGGGCAGAGAAACCTAAGGCAAAAAGCAAAAAGGGCCACATTACAGCAAAATTCTAAAGGGGCAAAGTGTGTTAGAAAGACAAGCCTGAAGGCTCTGTGCCTCAATGCGAGGAGTATTCGGAATAAGGTGAACGAATTAACTGCGCAGATAGCAGTTAACGGGTATGATGTAATTGGCATCACGGAAACATGGCTCCAGGGTGACCAAGGCTGGGAACTCAACGACCAGAGGTATTCAACATTTAGAAAGGATAGACAGAGAGGAAAAGGAGGCGGGGTGGCATTGCTGGTTAAAGAGGAAATTAATGCAATAGTAAGAAAGGACATTAGCTTGGATGATGTGGAATCGGTATGGGTGGAGCTATAGAATATCAAAGGGCAGAAAACGTTAGTGGGAGTTGTGTACAGACCACCAAACAGTAGTAGTGAGGTTGGGGACAGCATCAAACAAGAAATTAGGGATGCATGCAATAAAGGTACAGCAGTTATCATGGGTGACTTTAATATACATATTGATTGAGCTAACCAAACTGGTAGCAATACTGTGGAGGAAGATTTCCTGGAGTGTATTAGGGATGGTTTTCTAGACCAATATGTCGAGGAATCAACTAGGAAGCTGGCCATCCTAGACTGGATGATGTGTAATGAGAAAGGACTAATTAGCAATCATGTTGTGCGAGGCCTCTTGGGGAAGAGTGACCATAACATGGTAGAATTCTTTATTAAGATGGAGAGTGACACAGTTAATTCAGAAACTAGGGTCCTCAACTTAAGGAAAAGTAACTTCAATGGTTTGAGGCGTGAATTGACTAGAATAGACTGGTAAATGATACTGAAAGGGTTGACTGTGGATAAACAATGGCAAACATTTAAAGATCACATGGATGAACTTCAGCAATTGTACATCCCTGTCTGGAGTAAAAATAAAACGGGGAAGGTGGCTCAACCGTGGCTAACAAGGGAAATTAAGGATAGTGTTAAATCCAAGGAAGAGTCATATAAATTGGCCAGAAAAAGCAGCAAACCTGAGGACTGGGACAAATTTAGAATTCAGCAGAGGAGGACAAAGGGTTTAATTAAGAGGGGGAAAATAGAGTACGAGAAGAAGTTTGCCAAGAACATAAAAACTGACTGCAAAGGCTTCTATAGATATGTGAAGAGAAAAAGATTAGTGAAGACAAACGTAGGTCCCTTGCAGTCGGATTCAGGTGAATTTATAATGGGGAACAAAGAAATGGCAGACCAATTGAACAAATACTTCGGTTCTGTCTTCACGAAGGAAGACACAAGTAACCTTCCAGAAATACTAGAGGACCGAGGGTCCAGTGAGAAGGAGGAACTGAAGGATATCCTTATAAAGCGGGAAATTGTGTTGGGGAAATTGATGGGATTGAAGGCCAATAAATCCCCGGAGCCTGATAGTCTGCATCCCAGAGTACTTAAGGAAGTGGCCCTAGAAATAGTGGATGCATTGGTGATGATTTTCCAACAGTCTATCGACTCGGGATCACTTCATATGGACTGGAGGGTAGCTAATATAACACCACTTTTTAAAAAGGGAGGGAAAGAGAAAGCAGGTAATTATAGACTGGTTAGCCTGACATCAGTAGTGGGGAAAATGATGGAATCAATTATTAAAGATGAAATAGCAGCGCATTTGGAAAGCAGTGACAGGATCGGTCCAAGTCAGCATGGATTTATGAAGGGGAAATCATGCTTGACAAATCTTCTGGAATTTTTTGAGGATGTAACTGGTAGCGTGGACAAGGGAGAATCAGTGGATGTGGTGTATTTGGACTTTCAAAAGGCTTTTACAAGGTCCCACATAAGAGATTGGTGTGCAAAATCAAAGCACATGGTATTGGGGGTAATATACTGACATGGATAGAGAACTGGTTGGCAGACAGGAAGCAGAGAGTAGGGATAAATGGGTCCTTTTCAGAATGGCAGGCAGTGACTCGTAGAGTGCTGCAGGGCTCAGTGCTGGGAACCCAGCTCTTTACAATATGCATCAATAATTTAGATAAAGGAATTGAGTGTAATATCTCCAAGTTTGCAGATGACACTAAACTGGGTGGCGGTGTGAGCTGTGAGGGGGACGCTAAGAGGCTGCAGGGTGACTTGGACAAGTTAAATGAGTGAGCAAATGCATGGCAGATGCAGTATAATGTGGCTAAATGTGAGGTTATCCATTTTGGGGGCAAAAACGCAAAGACAGAATATTATCTGAATGGCGGCAGATTAGGAAAAGCGGAGGTGCAACGAGACCTGGATGTCATGGTTCATCAGTCATTGAAAGTTGGCATACAGGTACAGCAGGCAGTGAAGAAGGCAAATGGTAGGTTGGCCTTCATAGCTAGGGGATTTGAGTATAGGAGCAGGGAGGTTTTACTGCAGTTGTACAGGGACTTGGTGAGGCCTCACCTGGAATATTGTGTTCAGTTTTGGTCTCCTAATCTGAGGAAGGATGTTCTTACTATTGCTAGTGCAGCAAAGGTTCACCAGACTGATTCCTGGGATGGCTGGACTGACATATGAGGAGAGACTGGATCAACTGGGTCTTTATACATTGGAGTTTAGAAGAATGAGAGGGGATCTAATAGAAATATATAAGATTCTGACGGGACGGGACAGGTTAGATGCGGGTAAAATGTTCCCGATGTTGGAGAAGTCCAGAGTAAGCGGACACAGTCTTAGGATAAGGGGTAGGCCATTTAGGACTGAGATGAGGAGAAACTTCTTCACTCAGAGAGTTGTTAACCTGTGGAATTCCCTGCCGCAGAGAGTTGTTGATGCCAGTTCATTGGATATATTCAAGAGGGCGTTAGATATGGCCCTTACAGCTAAGGGGATCAAGGGATATGGAGAGAAAGCAGGAAAAGGGTACTGAGGGGATGATCAGCCATGATCTTATTGAATGGTGGTGCAGGCTCGAAGGGCCCAATGGCCTACTCCTGCACCTATTTTCTATGTTTCTATGTTTCTATGTCAACTAATGAGCCTTGCGCTGGCCATAGTTGAATAGCTGCCATTATTTGCCAGGTGTGAGATGTGGGTGTGAGTGTTGCTTGCTCGAGATTGTCAGTGGGTGAGTGCTGGGGTTATGGTGCGTTGAGCAGTGTAGTGAAGCTTGTGGTACAGTTGGTGGTACGTAGCATTTGTTGAAGCCTTCACTCACCCTGACCATGCGTGTGAGGTCATTAAACTTCTTCCTCCACTGTGCTGTTCCTGGGGGGGCACCAGTGCTGTCCGTGACATGCTGCGCTACCTCCCTCCACAGGCAACGAGAAAGACTGGAACATGTGCGCAGAGTGAGAAGGAGGGCAGTCAGGGTTCTCAATTTGGAAGCCTTATCCTCCGAGGGTAGTCCGACATCACTTCTCCTATCTTCAATTGAGCGAGGAGCAATGTATTGGGAGGCTCCGCTTCACCAAGGAGGTGGTCACAGAAAGCTGCAACCTCCTGGAACCAGATCTTCAGCCACAGATCAGGCCGACCACAGCTCTCCCAGTGGCAGTCAAGGTCACCGTGGCCCTCAATTTCTTCCCCAGCGGATCTTTCATAAGAACATAAGAAATAGGAGCAGCCCCTAGGCCATACAGCCCCTCGAGCCTGCTCCACCATTCAATACGATGATGGCTGATCCGATCATGGACAATTGTTGCGAGGACCTCCTGCCAATTGCCTGGTACTGGACCACCCTCCTTCCCTCTACCACTAAAACCAATGCCTCTAAAGCTTCCTTGGAAAAACTCCAGGCTCTCTCTCTGGGGCGACGAGGATTTGTAAATAAGTGCTCCTTCTCCTTGTCCGTCTTCTGTTTGCTGAGGCAGCTGCACAGCCAGCAATGCTGAGAATGAGGTGCTGTCGCATCAGTGGACCTCCTCTTTGTAGTGAAAAAAACCTGTGGCAATCATTACTTGCATTCAGCCTGTTTCCGATATTCGTCCAGCTTTTCAGTGTAACGCCAGTGATCTTGGGTTTTTAGATGAGAATCATGACTGCAATCATTTTACTGAGGAGGACGAATTTTGCGTGCATCCTAAGCGATTTTCAGTTGCGCGACTTAACTATTTTCAGTCTAAACACTCCCCATTCGTTATCTATAATTAATTTCTAGCCCATAAACTATAATGAATTAAATAAATAAAACAATATTATATGGGGCTGGCACTGTGGGTGATGTGCTGCAACTGCAACATGTGGGAGTTTGTGGAGAGCATTGCGATCTCGGACAACCACGTTTGCAGTAAGTGCACCTCGAGGAACTTCAGCTCAGAGTTGTTGAGCTGAAGTCTGAGGTCATCATCATCATCATCATGGGCAGTCCCTCGAAATCGAGGAAGACTTGCTTCCACTCTAAAAATGAGTTCTCAGGTTACTGAACAGTCCAATACAGGAATTACAGTCTCTGTCACAGGTGGGACAGACAGTGGTTGAAGGAAAGGGTGGGCGGGGAGTCTGGTTTGCCGCACGCTCCTTCCGCTGCCTACGCTTGTTTTCTACACGCTCTCGACGATGAGACTCGAGGTGTTCAGCGCCCTCCTTGATGCTCTTCCTCCACTTAGGGCGGACTGGTCTTTGGCCAGGGACTCCCAGGTGTCAGAGGGGATGTTGCACTTTATTAGGGAGGCTTTGAGGATATCCTAGAAACATTTCCTCTACCCACTTGGTGCTCGCCTGCCGTGTAGGAGTTCCGATTAGAGCGCTTGCTTTGGGAGTCTCGTGTCGGGCATATGGACGATGTGACCCACTCAACAGAGCTGGTCGAGTGTGGTCACTGTTTCGATGCTGGGGATGTTGGCCTGATCGAGAACACTGACGTTAGTGCATCTATCCTCCCAGGGAATTTGCAGGATCTTACGGAGACAGCGTTGGTGGTATTTCTCCAGCGATTTGAGATGTCTACTGTATATGGTCCACGTCTCTGACCCATATAGGAGGGCAGGTAACACTACAGCCCTGTAGACCATAAGCTTGGTGCCAGATTTGAGGTTCTGGTCTTTGAACACTCTCTTCCTCAGGCGGCCGAAGGCTGTGCCGGCACACTGGAGGCAGTGTTGGACATCGTCATCAATGTCTGCCCTTGCTGATAGTAGGCTACCAAGGTATGGAAAATGGTCCACGTTGTCCAGGGCCGTGCCGTGGATTTTGATGACCAGGGGTCAGTGCTGTGTAGCAGGGTCAGGTTGGTGGAGGACCTTTGTCTTACGGATGTTTAGTGTAAGGCCCATGCTTCCGTACGTCTCGGTGAAGTACAGATGAGTCAGACCTCGGCGAGTCTGAGGTACAAACATTGCGGGGCATCAGGGAGAGGGAGAGTTACCTGGTCACTTTGTTCCAGGAGGCAGTCACACTCCTTAGGTTAGGTAGTAGTTACAGGTCAGGTTAGTGGTCAGGGACAGCAGGTTGTGACTGCGAGTCAGGCAGGTAAGGGGACCCCAGATGCAGTGCTGGAGGAACCTCGGCCTTTGCCCTTCCGACAGGCACGAGGTTCTTGCTGCCTGCATGGATGAGGGAAATGCTTGCAGGGTGGATGAGCAAGCTGGCCATGGTGCAGGAGGTCATTCAAGTGGGGGGATGTGAAAGCAAATGCAGTTGTGGTAGGGGACAGTATAGTCAGAGGGATAGATACTGTTCTCTGCAGCCGCGACCGAGAGTTCCGAAGATTGCCTGCCCAGTGCCAGGGTTAAGGACATCTCGCGGCTGGAGATGAACTTGGAGTGGAAGGGAGAAGATCCAGTTGTCTTGGTCCACGTAGGAGCCAACGACATAGGTAGAACTAGGAATGATGTTCTGCTGAGAGAGTTTGAGGAGCTAGGGTTGAAATTAAGACACAGATCCTCACAGGTAATAATCTCTGGATTGTTACCTGAACCACGTGCAAATTTGCATAGAGACAAGCAGATGAGAAGATTAAATGCGCAGTTGAAAGAGTGGTGTGCGAGTCAGGGGTTTCGATTGGGGGACTGCCACCAGCACTAGGGAAAAAAGGAGCTGTACCATTGGGACTGGCTCCACTTAAACTGGTCTGGGATCAGTGTTCTGGCCAATCGAAAAGCTAGGGTGGTAGATAGGGCTTTAAACTAATGAAGGGGGTGGGAGGATTCAGGAAAGGGTAAATTCAAATACAGTAAGAGAACTATCAAGACTGTAGAGCAGTGTAGTAATTTGGGTAAAAATAAGCAGAGTGGGACAGAGCTTAACAAAGGTCATAGGGCATCACTGAATGAGGTGACATCAGGGAAAAATGGAAAAAAAGTTAAAGCAAAAAGGGCACTATATCTGAATACGCGCAGCATTCACAACAATACAGATGAATTAACAGCGCAGATAGAAATAAATGGGTTTGATCTAATAGCCATTATGGAGACATTGTTGCAGAGTGACCGAGGTTGGGAACAAAATATTCCGGGATACTTACATTTTAGAAGAGATAGGCAAAATGGAAAAAGGAGGGCAGAGTAGACCTGATAATAAAGGATGGGATAAAGACAGAAAAGATCTTAGCTCAGAAAAGCAAAATGCAGCAAGGTGCAGAAAATACCGGTGGGAGTAATTTACAGACCCCTTAACTGTAGTTGTAGCGTAGGGCAGTGTATAACTCAGGAAATTAAAGGTGCATGTAACAAAGGTAATACAGTAATCATGATTGACTTTAATTTTCATGTAGGGTGGGCAAAACCAATTTGCAGTAAAAGTGCAGAGGTCATGTTCATGGAATGTATTCGAGACAGTTTACTGGATCAGTATGTTGAGGAACCAACTAGGGAACAGGTTATTTTATATTCACTACTGTGTAATGAGACAAGGTTCATTAATACCCTTGTAGTAAAGGAGACTCTGGGGAGCAGTGATCATAATATGATAACATTTTATGTTGAGTTTGGGAGTGATTGAGTTAAGTCCAAAACTAGGGCCTCAAATCAGAACAAAGCAAACTACATAGGTATGAGAGGTGAGTTGTCGAAGAAAGGTTGTGAAACTAGATTTTAAAAATATGATAGCAGATAAACAATGGCAAACATTTAAAGAAATAATTCATAATTTGCAACAGATAGACATTCCTTAAGGGAAAAATGGCTAACAAGAGAAGTTAAAGATGGTATTAGATTAAAGGAAGAGACATCGGGGTTAAAATTCGGTTGTTACCGCCAGCTGATACTGCCTGAGTGAGGCAGCAATGGTGCGTGAATGGCTGGGCAGAGGCATAAGGTCTGGATGCCACCAGATGGGAAATTCGGTTGTAAAGATTTACTGCCCCACCACCGACTACCGCCATGGAAATCATTGCCTCAGTACGCATGCAACATCTCCCCGGCGCTGGTCTCATCAAATTCACTTCTTCCGCCTCACTTACCGGCTGGCGGCGATGATGCCTGAAAAAGTTGGCAGGCGCAAGGCGAGGAAACTAATCGGGGGCGTTATTTGAAGGGAGTTGCAACCGGCCCAGGGAGCTCGCGGTCAGTGCTGCGTTGGATGCTCGTACAGTTCAAAGCCGCTGGCGTCCAACGGCTACTGCCTCCTAAGCTTCAGTATTAGCATTTTGGAGACGTTGGTGGGTTCAATACCGGATGGGATTGGAACTCGCATATCGCTGCTACCTCAGCAAAGTTATGGGGACAGTGATGGCACACCACGTCGTCCTGCGGTGCCGACTTGAAAGGCTCCGGCTGCAGAGACGGCTTATGGTAAATGTGGAGTCGCAGCGTTTTCCCTCAGCATTATTGTTACCTTGACATGTCCGAGGAGTTATGCCGAAGAAGGCGGAGGTTCTGCAAGGAGATGGTGACGGAGCTATGCAGACCTCCTGCAGACATCTTCTCAGGCAGTCCCTCGGAGTCGAGGATGACTTGCTCCCACACTAAAAACGAGTTCTCGGGTGACTGATGAGTCCGATGTGGGACCCACAGTCTCTGTCACAGGTGGGGCAGACTGTGGTTGGAGGGACAGGTGGGTGGGGTGCCTGGGTAGCCACACGCTCCTTCCTCTGTTTGCGCTTGTCTTCAGCTTGCTCTCGGCGAAGAGACTCGAGGTGCTCGGTGCCTTCCCGGATGCTTTTCCTCCAATTTTGCATGGTCTTTGGCCAGGGACTCCAAGGTGTCGATGGGGATGTTGCACTTTTTCAAGGAGGCTGCCCACCTGGGGCTCACTTGCCGTGTCAGAGCACTTGGTTTGGGAGTCTTGTGTCAGGCATGCGCACGATGTAGCCTGCCCAATGAAGCTGATCGAGTGTGGTCAGTGCTTCGATGCTGGGGATGTTGGCCTGAGAGTGAACACTGACGTTACGGAGGAAGCGTTAGTGTTACTTCTCCAGTGTTTTAAGGTGCCTGCTGGATATGGTCCATGTCTCTGAGCCATATAGGAGGGCGGGAATCAATACTGTTCTGTAGACCATGAGCTTGGTGCTGGGATTGAGGTCTTGGTCTTCAAACACTCTCTTCCTCAGGTGACTGAAGGCTGCACTGATGGTGGCGTTGGACTTTGTCATCGACATCTGCTCTTGTTGATAGAAGGCTCCCGAGGTATGGAAAATGGTCCACGTTGTCCAAGGCCTCGTCATGGATTTTGATAATCGGGGGAACATAAGAACATAAGAATTAGGAACAGGAGTAGGCCATCTAGCCCCTCGAGCCTGCTCCGCCATTCAGTAAGATCATGGCTGATCTGGCCGTGGACTCAGCTCCACTTACCCTCCCGCTCCCCGTAACCCTTAATTCCCTTATTGGTTAAAAATCTATCTGTGACTTGAATACATTCAATGAGCTAGCCTCAACTGCTTCCTTGGGCAGAGAATTCCACAGATTCACAACCCTCTTGGAGAAGAAATTCCTTCTCAACTCGGTTTTAAATTGGCTCCCCCGTATTTTGAGGCTGTGCCCCCTAGTTCTAGTCTCCCCGACCAGTGGAAACAACCTCTCCACCTCTATCTTGTCGATCCCTTTCATTATTTTAAATGTTTCTATAAGATCACCCCTCATCCTTCTGAACTCCAATGAGCAAAGACCCAGTCTACTCAATCTATCACCATAAGGTAACCCCCTCATCTCCAGAATCAGCCTCGTGAATCGTCTCTGTACCCCCTCCAAAGCTAGTATATCCTTCCTTAAGTAAGGTGACCAAAACTGCACGCAGTTTCTAGGTGCAGCCTCACCAATACCCTATACAGTTGCAGAAGGACCTCCCTGCTTTTGTACTCCATCCCTCTCGCAATGAAGGCCAACATTCCATTCGCCTTCCTGATTACCTGCTGCACCTGCAAACTAACTTTTTGGGATTCATGCATAAGGACCCCCAGGTCCCGCTGCACCGCAGCATGTTGTAATTTCTCCCCATTCAAATAATATTCCCTTTTACTGTTTTTTTTCCCAAGGTGGATGACCTCACACTTTCCGACATTGTATTCCATCTGCCAAACCTTAGCCCATTCGCTTAACCTATCCAAATCTCTTTGCAGCCTCACTGTGTCCTCTACACAACCCGCTTTCCCACTAATCTTTGTGTCATCTGCAAATTTTGTTACACTACACTCTGTCCCCTCTTCCAAGTCATCTATGTATATTGTAAACAGTTGTGGTCCCAGCACAGATCCCTGTGGCACACCACTAACCACCGATTTCCAACCCGAAAAGGACCCATTTATCCCGACTCTCTGCTTTCTGTTCGCCAGCCAATTCTCTATCCATGCTAATACATTTCCTCTGACTCCGCGTACCTTTATCTTCTGCAGTAACCTTTTGTGTGGCACCTTATCGAATGCCTTTTGGAAATCTAAATACACCACATCCATCGGTACACCTCTATCCACCATGCTCGTTATATCCTCAAAGAATTCCAGTAAATTAGTTAAACATGATCTCCCCTTCATGAATCCATGCTGCGTCTATCTAGATGTCCCGCTATTTCTTTCAAGCATTTTCCCCACTACAGATGTTAAACTAACCGGCCTATTGTTACCTGCCTTTTGTCTGCCCCCTTTTTTAAACAGAGGTGTTACATTAGCTGCTTTCCAATCCGCTGGTACCTCCCCAGAGTCCAGAGAACTTTGGTAGATTATAACGAATGCATCTGCTATAACTTCCGCCATCTCTTTTAATACCTTGGGATGCATTTCATCAGGGCCAGGGGACTTGTCTACCTTGAGTCCCATTAGTCTGTCCAGCACTACCCCCCGAGTATAGTGATTGTCTCAAGGTCCTCCCTTCCCACATTCCTGTGACCAGCAATTTTTGGCATGGTTTTTGTGTCTTCCACTGTGAAGACCGAAGCAAAATAATTGTTTAAGGTCTCAGCCATTTCCACATTTCCCATTATTAAATCCCCCTTCTCATCTTCTAAGGGACCAACATTTACTTTAGTCACTCTTTTCCATTTTATATATCTGTAAAAACTTTTACTATCTGATTTTATGTTTTGCAGTGCTGTGTGGTGGGGTCAGGTCTTACGGATGTTTAGTGTAAGGTCCATGCTCTTGTACACCTCGGTGAAGGTGTTGATGATGGCTTGGAGTTCGGTCTCCGAATGTGCGTAGACGCAAGCGTCGTCTGCATACTGTAGTTCGATGACAAAGGATCGGACGACCTTGGATCTGGCCTGGAGGCGGTGGAGGTTGAACAGTTTCCTGTACTGAAGTTGCATGTTCAGCCATGAACTCATTGAATGACGGTGCAGGCTAGAAGGGCCGAATGGCCTACTCCTGCACCTATTTTCTATGTTTCTATGTTTCTCTGCTTCCCAGTTTCCCTGCAGACATACCTGGCAGCTAACATCGGCACCAGGACCTCGCTATCAGTGGCAGTGAAAGTGACAGCAGCCCTCAACTTCTCTGCTACCAGCTCCTTCCAGTCTCCTGTAGGCAGCATATGCAACATCCCGCAGTTTGCAGTACATTGCTGCATTCGCCAGGTGACCGACGTTCTCTACAGCCAACGAATGGACTACATCAAGTTCAGCATGTCCAGGGAAGACCTGGATGAGTGTTCCCGTGGCTTCGCCAGGATAACGGGCTTCCCTAGGGTTCAGGGGGACATTGATTGTACGCATCCGGCATTGAGGGCCCCGCTCCAAGATGGAGAGGTATTTCGCAATCACAAGGGATACCACTCCCTCAATGTTCAGCTGCTCTGCGATCACAGGCAGATAATCCTGGCTGTCAATGCCCGCTCTCCTGGCAGCTGCCACGATGCCTTCGTACTGCGGGAGAGCAGTGTGTCACGACTCTTCCAGTCACTGCATGAAAGCTGTGGCTGGCTCATCGGCGACAAAGGATATGGTGTGGCCCCCTGGCTCATGACACCCCTCCGCAATCCCACCTCCCCTGCCGAGCAGCGCTGTAACCGCAGCCACGTCGCAACTAGGACCATTATCGAGCAAACTATTGGGGTCCTGAAGCAGCGTTTCCGCTGCCTTGACCGCTCTGGGTGGCGAGGACATTGCAGTACTCACCTGATAGATTGTCCATCTTCACCATTGTGCGCTGCATGTTGCACAACCTGGCCATCATGAGGGGCCAGCCATTACCACCAGGGATGGTTGACCCACCTCAGGAGGATGACGACGGTGAGGAGGAAGATGAGGAGCTGCAGCCACGGAGGAGGCAGCCTGATGCTGCTGCGGCTGGAAGGGCTGCTCGTCAAAGACTCATCGCCCATCGATTCCAGTAAATGAATCAAGTCTTGCCGAATGGCCAGCCTATACACCTCGGCAGCTACTAAACACATCACTGCCCACCCTGCAACCCTCCGTATATATCAATCGCAGGACAATAATGTGAAGAATGTAAACTTAGGGTTATGAGTGCTTAAAAACAAGCACAAGACAACACCTTCATCCCCACCTAAAAAAATCATACCCACAAGACCCCTTCAAACATTCTCAACCACAATATTGACATCAGTTCATTTTCCAACAAGGTAGCCATCTCTGGTGACTATCAAGCAATAGTTTGCTGGGTCGTACAAGTGCAACTCGTGATACGAGTTGATAGCTTAACAAGGTGAGGATATGTGGCCACATCCCCACAGCTCTTGGACAGTGCTTTCCCACCCTTTCCCTTCTCCGCCCTCCCATGCCTACTGCTCCTCCTCAATGGGGTCTAAGTGCCTGCAGCAAGGCTGGTAGTTGGTTGCTGACTTGGAGCCGCAGCCACACATGATGGCCTAGCAGGAGGTCCCCGGCAGGCATGGCTGCGAACTTCCTCACCTCAGCATGGGCGGCAGCACTGTGTTGTGGATGGGGTGCAGAGAGCGCAAGGTGCAAAGGCGGAATGATGTCGTCCTGAGAGACGACATCGTGTTCCAACAGGCCTGACAGGGTGCTACTCCCCCGGGTCAGAGCCTCAGTATCTGGCTGAGCACAGATTGCCGCCCTGGTTTGGCAAGGTTGGGTCCCCATTGAACAGATGGGACCCCAGACAGGCGGTGGACAGTACATCTGTGGAATCAAGCTACCTCTGCATTAAGACTGACTGTGTCTGCAGTACAGCACGGAGCTGATTGATGCCACCACGCATTGACGCCCAATACAGTCTGCAGGCCGACAATAGCATCGGCCTGGTGCTCAATGGACACTGCAACATCAGCTGTAGCCCATGCCACCATGTCTGGGACCCCATGGACACGGCATCCAACATCCATTGGTATCTACCAAGGATGGGCTCGGTGGGCTGTTGAGAGGCATGAGCAACAGTTGAGGTGGACTCCTCCATCCTCACAGCTAGTGGATCAAGACTCTGTGGCACCCTTGCTAGTGCGCCCGGCAGATTGCTGTGCTGCTGCAGTTATTATCTTGCGACAACCTCTAGGTCGGGCTCATCATCAGAGTGCTGCTGAGCATCACTCAGATGCGCACTCACCCTCCGGGGAGCTGGCCCCCTGCTTTCCCCTTCCCCATGGCGTTGCTGCAGGCCATGGGTCCCGGAGCATCACCCACCTCCATCTCCCCGACCACGCCTTCCTCCCGAAGGCTGCTGGCCCCGCTCTCTGAGGCCGCTGGCCCCTGTGAGACATCGAACAAGATCTCCTCCTCCTCCTCTACCTCGGCAGAATCTCCACCAGTGGAAGGCTGACGTGAAGGCCCTGGTGTGTCTGGTTGATCACCTGAAAGCACAAACACATAGAAGACTGCTCACCTGCAGGGGAGGGGGCCAGGAGCGGTGAGGGCTGTCAAGAATGCCAGTCTCATGGAAAGAGCTGAAGGATTGCGGTGTCAGGCCTAAGTGGCCTGCCAGATGCTGCAATGGAACTCAACATACCATCACTGTACCCAGGGGGTTCAGCCTCACCCACCACCAACTTGAACCCCCAATCAGGGCCGAGACACGTTCCTGCTATGGAGTGAGGTCCCGGAGTTCAGAGTCCCCTCCTCCAGTCCTCATCTGCTCCCTGCGGTTGTGGGCGAGCTGCGCCTGTGAGATTTGTAAAGTCCTGTCCCCTCAGTACAGATTCACACGAGGCATGTAGTGAAGTCAAGGTCACTCTGGACCTGCACCTTTATTTCACAGCTCTGGAATGCTGCACTTGCCTGAGACCTGTCCTTATATACCTGGTTCTTGCAAGTGCACCCCTGGTGGTAAGGTATGCTGGTGGTTACAGGTCATATCTTATTACAGTCATGTATAGCATGTTGGGATACAGTTATATATAATAATGTAAGATACATGACATCACCCTCCCCCAACGTCTTATTGTCTTTATAGGTTCAGTCTCTCAGGTGGTCTACGCTCTCGCGTGGAGCGTCTGAGTTGTGGTTCAGTTGTTTGCCTTGGTGTCTGTTTTTCTTTGGGTGTGGTTGCTGGTATCTCGCCGGGGCTGTCTGTTTCGATTGGTGTGATTGTTGTTGACTCACCTGGGCTGTCTGTTGGGATTGCCCTTTCCTCAGATTGTTCCCTCTGTCTGTCCACCAGGTGTGCTGCGAGTTCCACATTGTAGTCTGCCTCTGGTTCCACAGTGCTGTTGGTAAATCTGCTTTTGACTTGGTCTACATGCCTCCGGCAGGTTTCGCCTTTGTCCATTTGTACTACCAGTAGCCTGTTTTCTTCCTTGTCCGTTACTGTCCCTGCAAGCCATTTGGGACCCCTGCCATAGTTTAGTACAAACACTTTGTCCGATATCTCATTCCATCTCCCCCTCGAATTTCTGTCATGGTACTCAGTCAGCTTACGGAGCTTTGCCTCAATGATTTTGTGCATGTCTGGGAGGATTAATGAGAGCCTTGTTTTTAAAGTCCTTTTCATCAACAGTTGCGCGGGGGGGATCCCAGTCAATGAGTGCGGACAAGATCTGTATGCCAGCAGCAGTTGCGACAGGCGACCCTGCAGCTTGGGACCTTGGATTTTAAGCATGCCTTGTTTAATGATTTGCACTGCTCCCTCCGCCTGGCCGTTGGAGGCCGGCTTGAATGGTGCCATCCTGACGTGATTTATGCCATGGTCAATTATAAAATCTTGGAATTGTGCGCTGGTGAAGCACGGACCATTGTCACTGACCAATGTGTCAGGGATTCCGTGCGTTGCAAACATGGTTGCGAGGCTCTCCACAGTGGTGGAGGTTGTGCTCGAGTTTAAAATGGTGCATTCGATCCACTTTGAAAATGCATCTACAACTACGAGGAACATTTTGCCCATGAATGGGCCCGCATAGTCTACGTACTCTCGCGACCACGGTTTGGTAGGCCAAGGCCAGGGGCTCAGTGGAGCCTCCCTGGGGGCATTGCTGAGTTGGGCACAAATGGTGCACCTTCGGATGCAGAGCTCCAATCCGCATCAATACCAGGCCACCAGACGTGGGATCTGGCTATGGCCTTCATGAGAACGATCCCTGGGTGCTCGTGGTGGAGCTCCCGGACAAATGCCTCTCTGCTTCGCAGAGGCATGACTACTCGGCTGCCCCACATCAGGCAGTCTGCTTGTAGTGATAGCTCATGCATGCGTCTGTGAAAGGGTTTTAATTCCTCGGGGCAGGCATCATGAGCCTCTGCCCAGTCACCGGTTAGGACACATCTTTTTACTAAGGATAACGTGGGGTCGCTGGCCGTCCAGGCTCTGATTTGGCGAGCCGTCATGGGCGAACCTGTGGACTCAAAGGCATTGATTGCCATGACTATCTCACAGTCTTGTTCATAAGACCCTTCCGTGGTCGCCAGGGGTAGCCTGCTGATCGTGTCAGCACAGTTGTCTGTGCCTGGTCTGTGTTTTATGGTATAGTCGTAGGGCGCCAGCATGAGTGCCCACCGTTGAATTCGCGCCGAGGCGTTGGCATTTATTTCCTTGCTCTCGGATAGGAGGGACGTGAGGGGCTTGTGGTCGGTTTATAACTCGAACTTGGCCCCGAAAAGGTATTGGTGCATCTTTTTGATACCGTACACGCACGCGAGCGTCTCCTTCTCTACCATTCCGTATCCGTGCTCCGCCCGCGATAGTGAACTGGAGGCATAAGCTATGGGTTGTAATTTGCCCGCACTATTGACATGTTGCAAAACGCACCCGACCCCATACGCTGACGCATCGCATGTGAGAACTAGCTTTTTACCTGGATCAAAGAAAATAAAAACACTGTTGGAACACAGAAGGTTGCGTGCCTTATTAAAGGCGCGTTCCTGGGCGTCCCCCCAAAACCAATCGCACCCCTTCCTGAGTAGCACATGGAGAGGCTCCAGTAGCATGCTTAAGTTCTGTATAAAGTTTCCAAAGTAATTGAGTAGCCCGAGAAAGGCGCACAGTTCTGAGACATTCCGGGGCCTGGGTGCCAGCCGAATTGCTTCTGTTTTGGACTCTGTTGGGCGGATTCCATCAGCGGCAATCCTTCTGCCCAAAAATTTAACCTCGGGTGCAAGAAACAGGCACACAGGCACTTGGATTTCTTGACTCGTAGGCCTGCCCGATCCAACCGCTTTAGTACTTCCTCCAAATTACGGAGATGGGAGTCGGTGTCCCTGCCCGTGATAAGTATGTCGTCTTGAAATACAACCGTCCCCGGGATGGACTTGAGCAGACTCTCCATGTTGCGCTGGAATATGGCAGCTGCCGACCTGATGCCGAATGGGCATCGATTGTACATGAAAAGGAGTCGATGTGTGTTGATGGTGGTGAGTAGCTTGGACTCATCGGTCAATTCTTGCGTCATATACACAGATGTGAGGTCTAGTTTTGAGAAAAGTTTACCTCCAGCCAATGTGGCAAATAAGTCCTCCACTCTGGGCAGCGGGTACTGGTCCTATAGGGAGACTCTGTTTATGGTAGATTTGTAGTCCCCACAGATTCGTACGGATCCATCAAGCTTCATGATTGGGACGATGGGACTTGCCCAGTCGCTGAATTCCACAGGTGATATAATGCCTTCCCGCAGAAGCCTGTCTAGTTCGTGTTCAATCTTTTCCCTCATCATATAGGGTACAGCTCTGGCCTTGTGATGGACCGGTCTAGCATCCTGTGTGATGTAGATTTTGACTTTGGCCCCTTTGAAAGTGCCCACACCTAGCTGAAAGAGATGTTCAAATCGCTTTATAACTGTTGAGCAGGAGGTCCATTCCTCTAATGACATGGCATGGACATCATCCCATTTCCAGTTTAGTTTTGCCAGCCAGCTTCTCCCCAGCAGTGATGGGGGGTCTTCGGGGACAATCCACAGGGGAAGTCGGTTCACAGTCCCTTTGTGTGTGACAGAGAGCATGGCGTTGCCGAGGACTGGTACGATTTCTTTGGTATAGGTCCTTAGTTTGGTGTTGACCCTTGTAAGTTTTGGTCTGTCTCTTTTATGCGGCCACAGTTGTTCAAATTGTTGAGCGCACATGAGAGATTGACTCACTCCCGTATCCAGCTCCATGTTGACAGATATCCCGTTGAGTAGGACCCTCATCATTATAGGAGGCGTCCTGTTGTAGGAGCAGTGGCCATTGATCGTGTTGACCCGCTGTACATCGGTGTCCCGGGTACTGTCCCCACCATCTTCTGGTCCGCTTTCCGACCCATCCGATTCGTATACCAGCCGAGCTGCCATTTTTTTGCACATGGGGGCCAAATGCCCTGTATATTCACAGTTCCTGCAAACAGCCTGCTGAAATCAACATCCCCTTGACGAGTGCCCACCCCCACACTTCTAGCACAGACCGGTTCCATTGTTCAAAGTGTTCCCAAAGAATGAGCTGCGTCTGGCTGATCTCTCTTGAGCTTCTCTCAGTTTGTAGTTGATTGCGCGCATTGTGGGTTGATGAGGTGTGAACAGTCGTTCCTGTGGCCCTTGATGGCTTCTGGCGCCACTGCCTGCTGTCGAGAGCCTGTTCTCCCGGTTTTGTCTGTGTGTGGGGGTAGCAGCTTGCTTAGTGCTGTAAACTTCTTGTTCCGATATTTCGTTAGTTGTCGTACCTGCATTGTAAATCAACCTTGTTTCTTCTTCCCCTACCAAGAATGTCTGTGCAACCAGTGCTTCTGCCTCTAAGGTCAGGTTCTTGGTCTCTATGAGCTTTCGGAATATGCCTGCATGGCCTATTCCTTCAATGAAAAAGTCTCTCAGCATTTCTCTCCTCAGTTCATCGGAGAACTCACATAAACTAGCCAACCTCCGAAGTTCCGGCACGAAGTCGGGTATGCTCTGGCCCACACACCGTCTGTAGTTGTAGAACCTGTGTCTGGCCATGTGTAGGCTACTCGCTGGCTTCAGGTGGTCTCTTAGCAGTGTGCTCAATTCTTCAAACGACTTGCTTGCTGGTTTCTCGGGTGCCAGCAGATCCTTCATTAAAGCGTATGTTTTCGAGTCATAGCTGGTCAAGAGATGGGCTCTTCTCTTGTCTGCCTTATCATCACCTAACCAGTCTTTGGTTACAAAGCTTTGCTGGAGCCTTTCTACAAAGTCCTCCCAATTGTCTCCCGCATTGTACTTTTCATCTGATCTGTTGTTCGCCATTCGGTGGATTCTGTAATCCCGTAACTCGTCGCCACTGTAAAGTCCTGTCCCCTCAGTACAGATTCACACAAGGCAGGTAGTGAAGTCAAGGTCACTCTGGACCTGCACCTTTTATTTCACAGCTCTGGAATGCTGCACTTGCCTGAGACCTGTCCTTATATACCTGTCTCTTGCAAGTGCACCCCTGATGGTAAGGTATGCTGGTGGTTATAGGTCATATCTTATTACAGTCATGTATAGCATGTTAGGATACAGTTATATATAATAATGTAAGATACATGACAAGATTAAAGAGGATGTCTGAGTTAGAGCCCTTCTATCAGTGTGTCTCAAGTGCCTTACATAGTTTAGTACATGTTACTGTATGAGAGTTTTCACAGTTCGAGGTAACTTCCAGTCGCTGCGTGGACTTGCTGTGGCAATGCTTGAAATCGGGGGCCAGGACCTTGCATTCAGAGGTCCATATTCCAGACGCACATGAAGACTGAGGAGTTAAAAGCAAAGAAGTCCTGCTACAACTGTACAGGATATTGGTGAGGCCACACCTGGAGTACTGCGTACAGTTTTGGTCTTCTTATTTAAGGAAGGATATACTTGCTTTGGAGGCAGTTCAGAGAAGGTCACGAGGTTGATTCCTGAGATGAAGGGGTTGTCATACGAAGAAAGGTTGACCAGGTTGGGCCTATACTCTTTGGAGTTTAGAAGAATGAGAGATGATCTTATCGAAACATATAAGATTCTGAGCGGCTTGACAAGTTAGATGCTGAGAGGCTGTTTCCCCTCATGGGAGAATCTAGAACTAGGGGGCATAGTTTCAGAATAAGGGGTCGCCCATTTAAAACGGAGATAAAGAGGAATTTCTGCTCTCAAAGGGTCGTGAATCTTTGAAATTCTCTATCCCCGAGAGATGTGGAAGCTGGGTCATTGAATATATTCAAGGCTGAGATAGACAGATTCTTGAACTACAGGGGAGCCAAGGGGCACAGGCAGGAAAGTGGAGTTGAGGCCAAGATCAGATCAGCCATGATCTTATTGAATGATGGAGCAAGCTCGAGGGGCCATATGGCCTACTTCTGTTCCTATTTCTTATGTTCTTATGCTCTAATAAAGGGATAGTAGAAATGTTGAATTCTCTTCCCCTAAAAGGGTCTAGATGCTGGGGTTCAATTGGAGCTTTGAAGACTGGGATAGATAGATTTTTGTTCGGTAAGGGTATCAAGGGATATGGAGCAAAGGCATGTCGATGGAGTTGAGGTACAGATCAGCCATTATCTAATTGAATGTCAGAACAGGCCCGAGGGGCTGAATGGCCTCCTCCTGTTCCTAAAAAATTGAACCAAAAATTGTAAATAAATTCTACATGATATTGGCCCAGAAATCGCGGGCGGAGGCCTCCCGCGGGCAGATGCCTCCAACCTGGAAAACGTCTACAAATCTACCTGGTGGTCCTGGCGAAGTGTGGGATTCTGTTGGGGGGGCCTTCTCTTCCCGCACTGCGAAGCACGCTCCTGTATTCCTGGTTCCCACGTGCGACTGCTCAGCCAATCAGGTACAGTATTCCACAGCTTTCTCATTAATAGCAATGAGAGCTCCGTATCTATGAGGTCTCATTGCTATTAATGAGAATAAAAAACCAAACACACTAAACACCATAACAAAAAATAAAAAACACACCTCACATAATTAAAATGAATTGAAATTAAAGTTAATAAATGCCTTAGAAAAAATTATATTTTTCCAATTCTTTTTAAAGTTTTGTAATTAAGGTTAAAAATAAACTTATCCTAGTGGGCAGGGTTTTAACAATAAAATGTATTTTTTTAATTTAATTTAATTATATTTTTGTATGTTTTAAAACTCTTACGCCTGTAAAAGTAGGCTATGCGCCTGAGTTTTGCAGACATTTGCTGGGCAAGATATGGGTAAATCCCGCAATCTTGTCCGTGCAAATGTCCTCGCTCCCGATATGCGTTGGATCTGTCCAGCTCCAGCTCCAGCTCGGCAGATCGGAGAAGCCGGTTTTCAGCGCATGCGCATTGTGCGCTGAAAACCAGCTTTTGCGATGCTTCCTGGGTCCGTACACGCTCCGTACGGACCCGGGGAGGCCGGGATTTCCAGGCCGATAATTGTAAGATACTTTGAGTTTCAGTGTCAATTTGCTTACAAGTATAGATAGTGTACACTGAGACGCACATGAAACTTGCATATACACTAAAAATAAGTGTTCCACAGGGATCGGCGCGGGGACCACTGTCATTCACTATTTATATCAATGATTTGGATTCGGGAATCAGAAGTACAATATCAAAATTTGCGGATGACACCAAATTGGAGGGTTATAGTGAATACTGAAGTGGACTCTGACAAAATACAAGAAGGTGTTAGTGAACTTGCAGAATGGGCAATGTGTAAATGGCAAATGAACTTTAATATAGACAAGTGTGAGATGGTGCAATTTGGTCGGAGAAATAGGAGGCGACCCACTCCTTGGAAAATAAGAGTCAAAATGGAATCGAGGCGAAAAGGGATCTGGGGGTTCAGCTACACAAATCATTAAAAGTTGTAATGCTTGTTGACAAAGCCACGAAAGTGCAAACAAAGCACCAGAGTTCATTTCTATAGAATTCAAAAGCAGAAAAAGTTGTGTTGAACCTGTATAGAACATTGGTTAGACTGCACTTGGAGTACTGTGAACAATTCTGGTTAAATTGCTGTGTCAGCTGTGCTTTAGTGGGTAGCGCACTGGCCTCTTAGTCTACAAGGTTGTGGGGTTGAGTCTCACTTCAAAACTTGAGCATTAAAAAAATCTAGGTTGACACTCCAGTTCAGTGCTGAGGGAGCACTGCACTGTCGGAGGTGCTGTCTTTTGGATGAGACATTAAACCGAGGCCCCGTCTGCTCTCTCAAATGGACGTAAAAATCTCATGACACTATTTTGAAGAAGAGCAGGGGAGTTATCCCCAGTGTCCTGGCCAATATCTATCCCTCAATCAACATAACAAAGAAACAGATTATCTGGTCATCATCACATTGCTCTTTGTTGGAGCTTGCTGTGCACAAATTGGTTGCTGCGTTTTCTAAATTACAACAGTGACTACACTCCAAAAGTACTTCATTGGCTGTAAAGCGCTTTGAGATGTCCTGTGGCCGTGAAAGGTGCTATATAAATCCAAGCCTTTCTTTCTATATTATAAAAAGCATATAGAGGCACTGGAGAAAGTGCAAAAAAGATTTACAAGGATGATACCAGAACTGAGAGGGTCAAACTATTGGGAATAACTAAAAAGGCTGGGGCTCTTTTCTCTAGAAACAAAGACTGAAAGGTGACCTGATAGGTGGTCTTTTAAATTATGAAGGGGTGTGATATGGTAGACATAGAGAAGATGTGAGGGAATCCAAAACTATATATAATAGCAATAAATTCTGAAAGGGAATTACTGCCTCTGACACCCACCTTGTTTGTGACCATGTGTGTGCACGAGCCTGAGAGGCCAGCGGTCATTTTGGCCGCCCTCTGATTGACGCTTCTTTCCTGCTTCAGCTGTCCAACAATCCTATAACAGTGGCGGGTGCCCTTTATCTTTTAGAGGTCATGAAGAAGAATGATAAAACAAGCTTGGAAAAGATCAGCATTAAGGTGAGTCTCACCCTTCATTTGCATGATTTGTGACAGTATTGAATTGATAATAGCAGGAGTGACCGAGCGTGTATGGAATACGATTCACGTACTGTGGGGGTGGATTATTCCTCATCAAGCCCCTGCCACATTGGATCTCCTGGCCACAGCGAATACATGAAAGTCAGGCAAGGGGAGAGTGCACGGCCGAAAGGGAACTTTGCCCGATTTTCCATGGAAGGTAACTGTTATATATGTAATAACTCAATAGACTGAATATTGTAAACTAACACAGGTACAAACCTGGCTCTGCTTTATTAGGGCTCAAAGTGATTACATTACATGATGGCTTGCCTTTTATACCTTGGCCGCATACACGTGTGTACAGACCAATGACTTCCGACAGTGGTGCCACCTGGTGGCTAGTAATTCCAAGCATACATACATGACAGTAACAACACTGCAGAAGGCAAATAAGCAGTCATCATAGGCAGTCCCTCCAAATCGAGGAAAACTTGCTTCCACTCCAAAAGTGAGTCCTCAGGTGACTGTACAGTCCAATACAGGAATTACAGTCTCTGTCACAGGTGGGACAGACAGTGGTTGAAGGAAAGGGTGGGTGGGACTGATTTGTCGCATGCTCCTTCCGCTGCCTGCACTTGATTTCTGCATGCTCTCGGCGACGAGACTCGAGGTGCTCAGCGCCCTCCCGGATGCTCTTCCTCCACTTAGGGTGGTCTTTGGGCCAGGGACTCCCAGGTGTCGGTGGGGTTGTTGCACTTTATCAGGGAGGCTTTGAGGGTGTCCTTGAAACATTTCCTCTGCCCACCTAGGGCTCGTTTGCCACGTAGGAGTTCCGAGTAGAGCGCTTGCTTTGGGAGTCTTGTGTCCGGCATGCAGATGATGTGGCCCGCCCAACGGAGCTGTAAAATAAGCAGTGAGGATTAGCTGTAGACTTATGAAACAAAAAGGAGAGTGATCTTAGGGGTATTGGTGCAGTGTATGACAGCAATGAGGAAAAACTAATCAGATCGTGGAGTGTATAGTGAGAGATAGTCCACAACCTGCTGAGTACAATTCTGCTCACCAGCCAGGATAACCAGACATTTCAGGCACTTTTTTAAAAATTCGTTCACGGGATGCGAGCATCGCCGGCAAGGCCGGCATTTATTGCCCATCCCTAACTGCCTTTGAGAAGGTGGTGGTGAGCCGCCTTCTTGAAACACTGCAGTAAACTTCTTTGTAGCAGTTTGTTACAACTGATTGGCTTGCTAGGCCATTTCAGAGGGCAGTTAAGCGTCAACCACATTCCTGTGATTCGGGAGTCGCTGGAGAAATACCACCAACGATGTCTCCGCAAGACCCTACAAATCTCCTGGGAGGACAGACGCACCAATGTTAGCGTCCTCGACCAGGCCAACATCCCCAGCATTGAAGCACTGACCACACTTGATCAGCTCCGCTGGGCAGGCCACATTGTTCGTATAACAGACAAGAGACTCCCAAAGCAAGCGCTCTACTCGAACTCCTTCACGGCAAACGAGCCAAAGGTGGGCAAAGGAAACGTTACATGGGCCACCCTCAAAGTCTTCTTGATAAAGTGCAACATCCCCACTGACACCTGGGAGTCCCTGGCCAAAGACCGCCCTCAGTGGTGGAAGTGCATCTGGGAGGGCGCTGAGCACCTCGAGTCTCATCGCCGAGAGCATGCAGAAATCAAGCGCAGGCAGCGGAAGGAGCGTGTGGCAAACCAGTCCCACCCACCCCTTCCCTCAACGACTATCTGTCCCAGCTGTGACAGGGACTGTACTTCTCGTATTGGACTGTTCAGACACCTAAGGATTCATTTGTAGAGTGGAAGCAAGTCTTCCGCGATTCTGAGGGACTGCCTATGATGGTGATAGGCTCAGACCAGGGAAGGACGGCAGATTTCCTACCCTAAAGTACACTAGTGAACCAGATGGGTTTTTACGACAATCCGGTAGTTTCATGGTCACAATTACTGACACTAACTTTTTATCCCAGATATATTTAATTAACTGAATTTAAATTCCCCAGCTGCCATGGTCTCACGTCTCTGGCCTCTGGAGTACTAGTCCACTGTCAGGACGCGACCACTGAATTTTTTGGTTGTCGACGCAAACCATTTTCTGGCCCCAAATTTAGCCACCGTCCGACATTAACGCCTTAAGAAACCTTCGACCGAATTTCCAGTCCATTTAATGCATTTTCTTGTTTGCAGAATGTTCTGGTGAATGAAAGCTTCATGGAGCAGCTGAACAGCATTATTCATGATCGTCCAGCGTTTCAGATTGAAACTAGAGGAGTTGGAGGATTCATTGTCGGGAGTCGACAACGTCAAATTGATCCAATGAAAGTGATCCAGGTAAGAAAAGCCTATGAAGGTAAACCCTTATTAAAGTAGGTCCTGCCTATTGAGTTTAAAAAAAGATTTGCATATATATATTATATATATATATATATATATAGCAACTTTAACATTCTCAGGATGTGCCAAAGTGCTTCACGACCAACAAGTTACTTTTGAAGTGTACTCGCTGTTGTTTTTGTGGGCCAATATGGCAGCCAATCTGCACACAGCACACTGCAAGGAGCATCATCCTACGCAGTCCCTCGGAATCGAGGAAGACTTGCTTCCACTCTTAAAATGAGTCCTTAGGTGGCTGAACAGTCCAATACGAGAGCCACAGTCCCGATCACAGGTAGGACAGATAGTCGTTGAGGGTATGGATGGGTGGGACTGGTTTGACACACGCACTTTCCGCTGCCTGCGCTTGATTTCTGCATGCTCTCGGCAACGAGACTCGAGGTGCTCAGCGCCCTCCCGGATGCACTTCCTCCACTTAGGGTGGTCTTTGGCCAGGGACTCCCAGGTGTCAGTGGCGATGTTGCACTGTATCAGGGAGGCTTTGAGGCTGTTAATCTGTTATGGTGGTGCTGGTTGAGGGATGAATGCTGGCCAGTATATTGGGCGAATCCCCTGCTTTTCTTCAAAACAAGTGCCATCGGATCTTGAGCACCCACAGAGATAGACAGATGGAGCTTTGGTTTAAAGCCTCATCTGAAGGAGGACACCTCCAACCACGAAGCGTTCTCGCCACACTGCACTGGAGCGTCAGCCTGGAGTGAGGCTTGAAGCTTCCAATCTTCTAACTCATGACTGAGCCAAGCTGACATTATCAATGAACCATTTGGCTCTAGGCCATATACCAACAACTTGCTTTTATACAGTGCCTTTAACATAGTACAACGTCGCAAGGCGCTTCACAGAGGCATTATCAAACAAAAAGTTTACACCGACCCACACAAGGAGCAACTTTCCCTGTACGTGTGACTGCGCAGCTCTCTGCCAGCCCGAGACCAGCTTTTTCAAGGTTAAATTTCGCACGTACGCATCCAAAAAAAATGAGGGGAACATCGGTAAGGAGATATTAGGACACACGACCAAAAGCTTGGACAAAGAGGTAGGGGTGCTAACGGGAGGTGCAAATGCCCCAAATGTTTCCTGTCTTAAAGGAGGAGAGGGGCAGAGAAGTTTAGGGAGAGAATTCCAGAACTTGGGGCCCAGGCAGCTGAAAGCACGGCCACCAATGGTGGAGCGGTTAAAATCAGGGATGTTCGAGAGGCCAGAATTGGATGGGATTGATTTTGATGGGATGGAAACCCATCAGTTTATGCCACCTTTCTTAGTATCGTCTGCAAATTCGAACACCCAGGCCTTTGGCCCTAAATCCAAATCATTGATGCATCAACTCTCTCTTGACCCCATTCTCACCAAACAACTGCTCACCCGACATTCCTTCCTGGCCCAATGCTAAATGTTCCTTCTCCTCAGGTAATGTTCCCTTTCAACAGCAATAATTTGCATTTATAGAGCACCTCTGACATAGTAAAACACCCCGAGGCGCTTCACAGAAGCATTAGCAAACAAAATATGAGGCCAAGCTACGTAAGGACTTGTTCGCCAAAGCTTGGTCAAAGGGGTATAAGGAGCATCTTAAAGAAGGAGACAGAGCCAGAGATGTTCAGGGAGGGATCCCGGAGCCTTTTTTAATGTATTCATTCCTGGGATGTGGGCGTCGTTGGCAAGGCTGACATTTATTACCCATCCCTAATTGCCCCTTGAGAAGGTGATGGTGAGCCGCCTTCTTGAACCGCTGCAGTCCGTGTGGTGAAGGTACTCCCACAGTGACTTTGTCGTTACAGTTTGGTACAACTGAGTGGCTTGTTCGGCCATTTCAGAGGGCAGTTAAGAGACAAACCACATGGCTGTGGGTCTGGAGACACATATAGGCCAGACCGGGTAAGGAAGGCTATAATGCATTTGCTTCATCGGTTCTTTGCTTAAAAATTCATAGTAACACCTTGCTATTAGGAACTAGTTGGTTTATTAGCAAAGGTTTAACAATCACACTACACATTACCAATTCATCCACCGGGCTCACAACCTTATGCCTCATTGTGGATCCCTGAACCCAACTGGCCGGGTTTTATTGAGTCTTGTGAACATCACATGACTGGCTAAGTCACTCACAACTCAACAGCTCTACAAACCTTACATACACTCACAGGTACATACATTATACAGCTTCCCCCTTTTTTTTAGAAGCAAGCTATTTATACAATATTTCAAAAGATTACTTATCATGATTGCAATTTTACAAATTCGACTGCTCAGCCTGAGTATCTTGTTGTCAGCTTTTAGATTCTTCTTGCTCAGGCCTCCATTTCTTTGCAGTTGGCTGGCTATGCCCATTTTCTATACAGTCTGTATTCTTATTTGACTCTGAAGACTGTCTTGGGCCTGTAGCCCAGGATTCCTGACCTCGATCTTCCTGTGTCCTCTTGAGTTTCCTTGGAAACCTTACATCCGTCCTAGTGTTAGCTTTCTTCTGAAGATCTTGATATTCCCAGTTATAGATATCCTGTATTTCCTCGTTGATTTTCTCAACTGAACCCTAACTCCACCTCCCCCCTCGGAAGATACAGAGTCTCTGCGAGATTGTCCCATATCCGCAGAACCGGCTTCAGTCGGCTGCATCTGAGTTGTTGGGTATATGGACGTTGGTGTCCGTTGAAGTACTTGGACCTGCCAACTCACTTTGATCATTGTTCAAGTGGTACCAAAGGTGCATCGCTTGCTGGAAACATTTGATCCACATGGACCTTCCTGATGTATTTGTACGGGCAGGCCATAGCATGCAAAAATGTCCTGCAACTCATCAAATGTTCGCTCTATAGTTGTAGATGACCCCTTATGCCGTACCTCCAGCCATTTCGAATAGTTATCGATTAGAACCAGAAAATTGTCGCTGCCCCTCTCGCATAAATTCTGTGGAATGGTGTCGTTGGCCAAGTCCATGTTTGCAGTGGCGTTTTAGCTGGCATGGTCCTGCAGTTTTGATGGATGGTACTTACTTACTAATACCTCTCAGTCTTTATCCAACCCAGGCCAATAAACATAAATTCGGGCCATCGCTTTCATGCCCACGATGCCAGTATGCTCACCGTAAAGTTCCGGCAAGACTTTGGCTCGTAGTACACTGGGACTGACTACTCTCAGGCCCTATTTTAGACATCCCTGCTCATAAGGTAATTCATGCTGATGATGATAAAAGGGCTTTATCCCCTTGTCTGATCTTCAGACCACCCTCACAGTGTGTGCTCATAGGCCTGCTATAACGTGGCATCTTTCTGTGTGCTCTGCAATAACAGAGGCGGTGACTGGAAAATCCTCATCAACGACAGCTAGAGTGAAGATTGACTGTTCGCGGCCAATTTCAGAATCTTCATGGAGCAACCTTGAAAGGACATCCGCCATTGCATTCCCTTTCGACGTGCGATACTTGATTTTGTAATCGTACTGAGACAATAAAATTGTCCATCTTTGCATCCTGGAAGCAGCCACAGATGGAACTGCCACCTTTGAGCCTAGGTTAGCTAGTAATAGTTTGTGATTGGTTACTTGCGTGAATTGGCATCCCAAAAGAAACTGTGGGGCGTTAATGGGTCAGCATGGAGCGGTGAAGGGTCACCGCGCATGGCGGTGATGTCATCACCAGTTGCGCAGCAGCCTGGGACGCTAACTGCCATGGTAGCTTCGCCAGAACTTCCCAGGAAATTTCCCGGGAGGCGATAGTGCCGCCCCCTCCCCCCTCCCCCGCCCCTTCCCCCGGGCGAAAAGTCTCCTTTGCCCCGTTTGTGGCCTCCGGAGGCATTACCGGGGCAATAAAAAGGGGCAATTTTGCCCCCTTTCAATCTTTTACATTAATTCACTCATTTACCTTGTTGGTTTGAGTTTGCATCTCTCCAGCAACTTCAAGGGAAGATGCACCAATATGGTGTTGTACTTACCTGCCTGTATAGGGCCTGAGTCTGATTTCACCAGGAGTGGCCGGGTATGGGAGGGGTGTTAGAATTGGCGCTAGCTCTCCAAGGGCTGGGAGTGGGGGGTGGGGAAATCATTATATTCTGACTCCTGCTGGAAGGTGTGGGTGAATGGATATCAGGGGAGCATAGAATTGGGCTTTGTGCTGTTGCCTTCCATAATCAAACTTGACATCCAGACCCTGAAATGCTGCAAGGGTTCGACCAGTTGCACGGCGTAACTCTGGTGGGAGATTGGCAGAAACTCCGGGAAATGATGGCTGTATTCAGCCTCCAGCGCCGCTCCCCGGATTCCTACTGTAATGAATTTGCCCCATCGGTTTTTTGCTCAAGAATTCATAGCAACCCATTGCTCTTAAGAACTAGTTGGTTTATTAGCAAAGGTTTAACAATCACACTGCACATTACCAGTTCATCCATCAGGATCACAACTACCTGCCTCATCGTGGATCCCCCGAACCCAACTGGCTGGGGTTTTATTGAGTCTTGTGAACATCACGTGACTGGCTAAGCCACTCCCGACTCAACAGCTCCACACACCTATGAGCATACTCACAGGTGCATACATTACACCTGCCGGAGTTACAGCAGGAGATTGGTGGTACCAAACTCTTTCCCCTGCCCCCCACCTCCCCCCCCCCACTTCCCCAGCCACTCCAGCAGATTTTCGGAGGCTCAGAAACGAAGAAATTACTCTTGGGACTGCACCCACACAGCAAAGTGTCAACACCGTCAGGAGAGGAGGCAAGAAAAACAGAAAGGAAAAGAAAGACTTTCATTTATATAGCGCCTTTCACGACCTCAGGACGTCCGAAGGTGCTTTACAGCCAATGAAGTACTTTTGGAGTGTAGTCACTGTTGTAATATGGGAAACGCGGCAGCCAGTTTGCACACAGACAGCTCACACAAACAGCAATGTGATAATGACCAGATCATCTGTTTTAGTGATATGTATGAAATGAATATTTTAACATTGTCCTTGTCTGCTGTGCAATTGTTTTCGAACAGGATTACCTTGATAAGCGCAAACTCCGACTCTCCGATTTCTTCCGAAACATGGACAAAGCTAGAAATATGAGCGTGCCCGTCTCCGACTTCAGGAAAGTTTTGCAGGTTTGGGGAGAGACTCACATAAATACGCTTCTGAAAATGTACACATCTCAACAAAAAAATTGTATTTAAAATGAAAGTTTGGACAGCCAGCAGTGTAGAATCCGAGGGATGAGAATTTATAATTCAGGCATGCGCCATGTACTGAGGTGTTGGCGCATGCCTGAATTATAAACATAACTAAAAGCGGCAACCTCAAAATTAGAGCTGGGTCATCCATGGGTGATGGCAAGAAGCATTTCTTCACACAAAGGCCAGTGGAAATGTGGAAAACTCTCCCCAGAAAGCTGTTGAGGCTGGGGGTCAATTGAAAAATTCAAAACTGAGATGGATAGGTTTTTATTAGGTAAGGGTATTACATAACCTAGGCCAGTAGATGGAGTTAAGAGACAGATCAGCCATGATATAATTGAATGACGGAACGGGCTCGAGGAGCTGAATTGCAGGTAGTGGTGTTTCCATGCGCCTGCTGTCCATGTTCATCTAGGTGGTAGAGGTCGCGGGTTTGGGAGGTGCTGCCGAAGAAGCCTTGGCGAGTTGATGCAGTGCATCTTGTAGCCGGTGGTGGAGGGAGTGAATGTTGAAGGTGGTGGATGGGGTGCCAATCAAGCGGCTGCTTTGTCCTGGATGGTGTCGAGCTTCTTGAGTGTTGTTGGAGCTGCACTCATCCAGGCAAGTGGAGAGTATCCCAAAGCATGAAAATCACCCACCCCCCATGTCTTAGTACCACCACCATCCCAAGCACTGCCTCATTTTAATCTCTGCTCCGGTCCGTGGCCCAGAAACGAGTGCAGGCCAGTTTCGAAGGGCCAAGTGGGTCCGAGGAGCACGGGAAATTGGTCCCCGGGCCTCATCTACATAATCACAGCGAGCTGCCACCACATTTCGCGCGGGGGGAGGAGTAGAGGGGACTTGGTGTGAGTTATGTTATGGGCTGCAGAGTTTTGGATGAGCTCAAGTTTATGGAGGGTGGAAGATGGGAGGCCGGCTAAGAGACCATTGGAATAGTTGAGTCTGGAGGTGAGAAAAGCATGGACAAACATTTCAGCAGAAGATGGGCTGAGGTAGGGGTGGAGACTGCAAATAATTGCTCACACCATCATAGGCAGTCCCTCGAACAAGGATGACTTGCTTCCACACCAAAAGGGATGAGTTCGCAGATGTTTCAATGAAGGACCCGATATTCCAGTCCTGAACTCCAGGGGTGGAAGATGCCTGTGCGTGGATTTTTTTTAAATGTGCGGTGACCGTTGCACATCTGCTCGTCAGGGCTAGGCCTTTGTCCAGTGGCAAGGGTTAACCAGGACGACTGGATACCTGCTCTGCTGCACGGACCTAGTGCGCACACATATCACAGTGTGGGCTGGGCCGTGCTGCCCCTGGGCCCTCGGCTCTTCTGGGCCCCGTACCCTCATTTGCCGCACCTTTGCCACAATCTCTCGCCGCTCCTCTGCCACAAACATTCGCCGCACCTCTGCCACGATCTCTCGCCGCTCCTCCGCCACGATCTCTCACCGCACCTCTGCATCAAACATTCGCCGCACCTCCACCACGATCTCTCACCGCACCTCTGCATCAAACATTCGCCGCACCTCCACCACGATCTCTCACCGCACCTCTGCATCAAACATTCACCGCACCTCCACCACGATCACTCGCCCAATCTCAGCCACGATCCCTCACCGCTCCTCCGCCCCGATCATTTGCCACATTTCTGCCTCGGTCTCTCGCTGCTTCTCCGCTTCAATTATTCACCGCACATCCGCCACGATCTTTCCTGGCTCATCTGCCCTGACCTTCCCGCTCCTCTGCTGTACCTGGGCCCCGCCGATGTTCCTGCCCACGGTCCAAACGGCGACTTGGGTTTTGATGACGTCACCCAGTCGCCCACCTCGAAGTCGTCACACCCTTGGAGCGGCTCGCGCTGGAAGTTGTAGTGGCCGCGCTCCAGCTCTTTTATCCTCCCGACCTGCGGTCAGGGTGGCCACATAAAAGCCAACACAGACTGGTTGTGCTGCATATCCTGTTTCCGTGTTGGCTCTACCATAGAAACATATTGATAACGACAGAGTCTGTCTCAGTGCCTCTCATTACTCTGTTCTCGATCTTACTCCATCAGCAACTCAACATCCCACTGGATCTGGTTCAGGTTGAGGACCTAATCAACAAACTTGACACAGACAATACCGGAGCCATTGACTACAGGTAGGGAATTGTAGGATGAAGTATCATTGTTGAGGGAACCCGTTTGGGAGGGTCTTCCTTTCCAACAGCAGTGATTGCACTGGAGAGGGTACAAAGGAGGTTTATGAGGATGTTGCCGGGAGTGGAGAATCTTAGCTATAAGGACAGATTGGATAGGCTGGGTTTGTTTCTCTTGGAACAGAGGAGGTTGAGGGGAGACCTGATTGAGGTGTATAAAATGATGAGGGCCCTAGATATAGTGGATAGAAAGGGCCTATTTCCCTTATCAGAGTGGTCAACAACCAGGGGGCATAAATTTAAAGTAGAAGGTTTAGAGGAGATTTGAGGTGAAATTTCTTCACCCAGAGGGTGGTGGGGGTCTGGAACTCACTGCCTGAAAGGGTGGTAGAGGCAGAAACCCTCACCACATTTAAAAAGTACTTGGATGTGCATTTGAAGTGTCGTAACTTGCAGGGTTACGGACCTAGAGCCGGAAAGTGGGATTAGGCTGGATAGCCTCTTGTTGACCGCACGGACACGATGGGCCGAAATGGCCTCCTTCTGTGCTGTAAATTCTGATGATTCTATGATCACATTGGAGGTCAGGGACACACTGCTGGAGTGAGCGATGAAATGGCAGGTGACAGGTGTCTACCCTCACTGCATGGCAACACCTTCATCGTTCTTCTCTTAAAAATCAACAACAGTTCAATTTATAACATTTCTTTCATTCCTTTGATGGGTTTTTTTTGCCGCGTGAATATTCAGATACGTGTGATACCAGGTCCTGCTTGCAATTGTATAGGGTATTGGTGAGGCCGCATCTGGAGTACTGCGTACAGTTTTGGTCACCTTACTTAAGGAAGGATATACTAGCTTTGGAGGGGGTACAGAGACGATTCACTAGGCTGATTCCGGAGATGAGGGGGTTACCTTATGATGATAGATTGAGTAGACTGGGTCTTTACTCGTTGGAGTTCAGAAGGATGAGGGGTGATCTTATAGAAACATTTAAGATAATGAAAGGGATAGACAAGATAGAGTCAGAGAGGTTGTTTCCACTGGTCGGGGAGATTAGAACTAGGGGGCACAGCCTCAAAATACGGGAGACCAATTTAAAACCGAGTTGAGAAGGAATTTCTTCTCCCAGAGGGTTGTGAATCTGTGGAATTCTCTGCCCAAGGAAGCAGTTGAGGCTAGCTCATTGAATGTATTCAAGTCACAGATGGATAGATTTTTAACCAATAAGGGAATTAAGGGTTACGGGGAGCGGGCGGGTAAGTGGAGCTGAGTCCGCAGCCAGATCAGCCATGATCTTGTTGAATGGCGGAGCAGGCTCGAGGGGCTAGATGGCCTACTCCTGTTCCTAATTCTTATGTTCTTATGTTCTTATAAGCCGCTCCACAGCAGAAACTAACCTTTTTCCCAACTAGCTTGTCAGTCTTACTCAGAGAGGATTGCCTGTTGTCGGAGACGGAACTGCTCTCTTTTAAAAAATTCATTCTGGAGATGTGGGCCTCGTTGGCAAGGCCAGCATTTATTGCCTATACCTAGTTGCCCTTGAGAAGGCAGTGGTGAGCCGCCTTCTTGAACCACTGCAGCCCGTGTGGTGAAGGTACTCCCATAGTACTGTTAGGCAGGGAGTTCCAGGATTTTGACCCAGCGACGAGGAAGGAATGGCGATATACGTCCAAGTCGGGATGGTGTGTGACGGAAGGGAACCTGCTAAAGTCGGCCCAAGGTACATTTCTGCGGCTGAATCGAGGGAAGCGAGTGGACAATCTCAGCTGCAGTAAGATGCAGAGGCATTGAATAGAGGGCAGCCAACTTCCGCAGGAGCAAGAGAGAATGATCGGAGAGAGATAATCCTTTACTGGAGCAGTGAAGAGAGCTCAGTGGGTAAATGCATCATCCTGTTAGCACTGAGTCTTCGAAAGAACTTGCATTTCTATAGCGCCTTTCACAATCTCAGCATTTCCCGAAGTGCTTCACAGCCAATGAAACATCTTTGAATTGCAGTCACTGTTGTAATGTAGGGAAACATAGCAGCCAATTTGCAATTAGCAAGATCCCAAAGACAGCAATTAAATAAATTACTGGATAATCTTTTTAAACTCTGTGATGTTGTTTCAGGGATAAAAAGGCTAAGCAGAATTTTAAAAGTGTGCATTGTAATAATGCGGGATTCATTTTACAGTATTAAGTCTACTCCTGATACTTGACTTTTTAAAATTCATTCACAGGATGTAGACGTCGCTGGCAAGGCCAGCATTTATTGCCCATCCCAGATCGCTCTTGAGAAAGTGGTGGCAAGCCACCTTCTAGAATTAGTAACTTGTTGGGCCATTTCAGAGGACAGTTAAGAGTCAACCACTTTGCTGTGGGTCTGGAGTCACATCTAGGCCACACCGGGTAAGGGCGGCAGATTTCCTTCCCACATTAGTGAACTAGATTGGTTTTAGCGGCATTCCGGTAGTTTCATGGTCACCATTACTGATACTAGATTTTTTATTTAACTAATTGAATTTAAATTCCCCAGCTGCGATGGTGGGATTTGAACTCATGTCCCCAGATTATCATTCCAGGCCTCTGGATTACTAGTCCAGTGACATTACCCATCAGCATCATAGGCAGTCCCTCGAATTGAGGATGACTTGCTTCCACGTCAAAAAGTTCACAGGTGTTTCAATGAAGGACCGAATATTCTAGGTCCCGAACTACATCCTAAAGGGTGGAAGATGCCTGTGCGTGGATTTTTTTAACGTGGGGTGACCGTTGCACACCAGTCACCACACGGGCTTGACAGAGCTAGGTCTTGGTCTAGTAGCAAGGATTAACCAGGACGACTGGAGACCAGCTCTGCTGCACGGACCTAGTGCGCGCACATATCGCAGTGTGGGCTGGGCCCGTGCTGCTCCTGGGTCCTCGGCTCTTCTGGGCCACTGTGCAACTGTACCCGCTACTGGGACTGGCTTTATTACTAAAACATTGGGGTTTGTTTCAGGAGCTGGAAACATTAATAAAACTGGCTGGGGCAAGTAGCTATCTGTTTTAACAGCAAACATCTAATAGACATTCTCATTGACTACTCAGTGAATAGCAAACAGAGATTTTAGCAGAGGGGAGCTAATTTACTTGATCCCATAGGTTCTAGGCCACCTGCTACACACTAAACCGCTTCTTATCTCTTTTCAAACTAGCTTCATGCTGACTCAGGCTCCATAGATTTTGATAAGTCAGGTGGCATGTACCAGAAGGTAAAGGTCAACTAGAGAGCCAAAAAAATGGCGAGAAGCTGAGATTAACGACAGAAACACTGTATGTTGTGTTAAACACCTTTTCATGACCAATTCTTTGCTTTTTTTGTTATTAAAAAAGAAACATTAAATTAAGTTGTTCTTTCCATATTTTGTCTTAAAGGGGATGTGTATTCATCAGAATTTAACCATAATTCATCACATTCAAAAGCTATTAGGGATTTAGAAAAGTACAGGACTGTAAAGATTCCGCACAATAACGCACAATTGTCCACTCCCTCAAATATATATTTTTTAATTATACAACTTGAACCTCCCTTATCCAGAACACTCAGGACCTGGCCTGTTCTGGATAAGGGATTTTTCCGGACGAGGGGTGGTCACGTTAAATTGGATGGTACAGGTATTGAGCAAGGGTATATCGGGGCTGGCTGGCTTGGGGCTGGGAGTGTGGCAGAGAGATCATGGGGTGGGGGGTTCGGTGGATCGCGGAGTCAAGCCAGCGATTGCGAGAGTCGGCAACGAGGGAGGACTTCAATTTGTTCATGTTGGAGTTCTGCGCATGCGCCACCCAGTGGTCAGGAATGGGTCTGGACAAGGGGTGGTTCCGGATAAGAGAGTTCTGGATAAGGGAGGATCAACCTGTACTGTATAAACTTGCATATAGCCCGCACATTTTGGTAGCAAAAATACACAGTCTCGTTGAGGGAATGGCCCATATATACAAGCTAATGATTATTCTTTCCCTGGGGGACATGCTCAGGTTTGGGGTGCAATCTCGATGAAGGAGCGGCCTGTACAAACATCAAATTAATAATTGAATTAAAACAGTGCCTTGTCACGTTGAAATGTCTCAGAACGATTCACACAAAGAAATATTTCTGGGAGGCAGTAGCTGCAGTTAACACGGGCAACACATTCAGGCAATCTGCACCAGCAACCTTCAACAAACAGCAGTTAGTTATTTCTTGTTGGTATTGGTTGAGGGAGGATTTTTAAAAATATATTCTTTCCTGGGCGTCACTGGCAAGTCCGGCATTTATTGCCCATCCCTAATTGTCCTTGAGAAGGCGGTGGTGAGCCACTTTCTTGAACCGCCACAGTCCATCTTCTCTGTTGCGGTTTACATAGAGACATAGAAAATAGATGCAGGAGTAGGCCATTCGGCCCTTCAAGCCTGCACCACCATTCAATAAGATTATGGCTGATCATTCCCTCAGTACCCCTTTCCTGCTTTCTCTCCATATCCCTTGATCCCCTTAGCCGTAAGGGCCATATCTAACTCTCTCTTGAATATATCCAATGAACTGGCATCAACAACTCTCTGCGGCAGGGAATTCCACAGGTTAACAACTCTCTGAGTGAAGAAGTTTCTCCTCATCTCAGTCCTAAATGGCCTACCCCTTATCCTAAGACTGTGTCCCCTGGTTCTAGACATCCCCAACATCGGGAACATTCTACCCGCATCTAACCTGTCCAGTCCCGTCAAAATCTTATATGTTTCTATGAGATCCTCTCTCATCCTTCTAAACTCCAATGTATACAGGCCCAGTTGATCCAGTCTCTCCTCATATGTCAGTCCAGCCATCCTGGGAATCAGTCTGGTGAACCTTCGCTGCACTCCCTCAATAGCAAGAACGTCCTTCCTCAGATTAGGAGACCAAAACTGAACACAATATTCCAGGTGAGGCCTCACCAAGGCCCTGTACAACTGCAGTAAGACCTCCCTGCTCCTATACTCAAATCCCCTAACTACGAAGGCCAACATACCATTTGCCTTCTTCACCGCCTGCTGTACCTGCATGCCAACTTTCAACGACTGATATACCATGACACCCAGGTCTCGTTGTACCTCCCCTTTTCCTAATCTGCCGCCATTCAGATAATATTCTGTCTTTGTGTTTTTGCCCCGCAAAGTGGATAACTTCACATTTATCCACATTATACTGCATCTGCCATACATTTGCCCACTCACCTAACCTGTCCAAGTCACCCTACAGCCTCTTGGCATCCTCCTCACAGCTGTCATCTGCAAACTTGGCGATATTACACTCAATTCCTTCATCTAAATCATTAATGTATATTGTAAAGAGCTGGGGTCCCAGCACTGAGCCCTGCGACACTCCACTTGTCACTGCCTGCCACTCTGAAAAGGACCCATTTATCCCGACTCTCTGCTTCCTGTCTGCCAACCAGTTCTCTATCCACGTCAGTACATTACCCCCAATACCATGTGCTTTGATTTTGCACACCAATCTCTCGTGTGGGACCTTGTCAAAAGCCTTTTGAAAGTCCAAATACACCACATCCATTGGTTCTCCCTTGTCCACTCTAATAGTTACATCCTCAAAAAATTCCAGAAGACTTGTCAAGCATGATTTCCCTTTCATAAATCCATACTGACTTGGAACGATCCTGTCACTGCTTTCCAAATGCGCTGCTATTTCATCTTTAATAATTGATTCCAACATTTTCCTCACTACTGATGTCAGGCTAACCAATCTATAATTACCCATTTGCTCTCTCCCTCCTTTTTTAAAAAGTGGTGTTACATTAGTTACCCTCCAGTCCATAGGAACTGATCCAGAGTCAATAGACTGTTGGAAAATGATCACCAATGCATCCACTATTTCTAGGGCCACTTCCTTAAGTACTCTGGGATGCAGACTTTCAGGCCCCGGGGATTTATCGGCCTTCAATCCGCTCAATTTCCCTAACACAATTTCCTGACTAATAAGGATATCCTTCAGTTCCTCCTTCTTACTGGACCCTCGGTCCCCTAGTACTTCTGGAAGATTATTTGTGTCTTCCTTCGTGAAGACAGAACCAAAGTATTTGTTGAACTGGCCTGCCATTTCTTTGTTCCCCACTATAAATTCACCTGATTCTGACTGCAAGGGACCTACGTTTGTCTTCACTAATCTTTTTCTCTTCACATATCTATAGAAGCTTTTGCAGTCAGTTTTTATGTTCCCGGCTAGCTTCTTCTCATACTCTATTTTCCCCCTCCTAATTAAAACCTTTGTCCTCCTCTGCTGAATTCTAAATTTGTCCCAGTCCTCAGGTTTGCTGCTTTTTCTGGCCAATTTATATGCCTCTTCCTTGGATTTAACACTAGCTTTAATTTCCCTTGTTAGCCACGGTTGAGCCACCTTCCCCGTTTTATATTTACTCCAGACAGGGATGTACAGTTGTTAAAGTTCATCCATGTGACCTTTAAATGTTTGCCATTGCCTGTCCACCATCAACCCTTTAAGTATCATTGGCCAGTCTATTCTAGCCAATTCACACCTCATGCCATCGAAGTTACCTTTCCTTAAGTTCAGGACCCTAGTCTCTGAATTAACTGTGTCACTCTCCATCTTAATAAAGAATTCTACCATTTTGTGGTCACTCTTCCCCATGGGGCCTCGCACAACAAGATTGCTAATTAGTCCTTTCTCATTACACATCACCCAGTCTAGGATGGCCAACCCTCTAGTTGGTTCCTCGGCATATTGGTCTAGAAAACCATCCCTAATACACTCCAGGAAATTCTCCTCCACTGTATTTCTACCAGTTTGGTTAGCCCAGTCTATATGTAGATGAAAATCGCCCATGATAACTGCTGTACCTTTATTGCACACATCCCTAATTTCTTGTTTGATGCTGTCCCCAACCTCACTACTCTGTTTGGAGGTCTGTACACAACTCCCACTAGCTTTATCTGCCCTTTGGTATTCCACAGCTCCACCCATACAGATTCCACATCATCCAAGCTAATGTCCTTCCTTACTATTGCATTAATTTCCTCTTCAACCAGCAATGCTACCCCACCTCCTTTTACTTTCTGTCTATCCTTCCTGAATGTTGAATACTCCTGGATGTTGAGTTCCCAGCCTTGGTCACCCTGGAGCCAAGTGTCCGTGATGCCAATTATATCATATTCATTCATTGCTGCCTGCGCAGTTAATTCGTCCACCTTATTGCAAACACTTCTCGCACTGAGGCACAGAGCCTTGGTACAACTGAGTGGCTTGCTTGGCCATTACAGAGCGAGAGTCAACCATATTGCTATGGTCACATATAAGCCAGACCGGGTAAGGACGGCATATTTCCTTCCTTCCCCACTTCCATTGGTGAACCAGATAGGTTTTTCTGACAATCTGGAATCATGGTCACCATCACTGGTGCTAATTTTTTATTCCAGATTTATTTAATTAACTGAATTTAAATTCCCCAGCTGCCGCGGTGGGATTTGAACTCATGTCTCTGGATCATACGTCCAGGTTTCTGGATTACTAGCCCAGTAACCACAATGCAACTGTTCCCCTATTGGAATGATGGCCAGGACACTTCCTACTCTTTTTCAAGCAGTGTCGTTGGATCTTTAGTGTCAGCCTGAACTAATGGAACTCCCTTTATAACACCTTAGAATTGTGGGCAATTGAATCGGATATACTTCCCCCTTTAATTGTTCAGATTAGGAATTGTGGTCAATTCAATGGATGCGACTGCTGCCAACGAACCGGAGGTTGTTGCGCATGCGCTGCCTGTGCTTTTTTCGGTTGTTCACTTTGGGACTCACAGGTGCCTGGGGGAAAATGTCGGGAACACGGGGCGGGCTTGGGGAAAAATGTCGGGAACACAAAGTGGGCCTTTGGGTCTCACGGGCTCTATGAAAAAAAAGTAGAAGCATCATTGCAATTTCCAGATTAATGCGCAGACCGCTTCTATGCAGCTTCCGGTTCGTTGGCGGCAGCCTACGGTTCGTTGGCAGCAGTCACTTCGTGATTCAATGGAATTACTTTCCCTTTAATTATTTAAATTAGGAATTGCGGTTAATTCAACAGAATACACTTCCCCTTTAATTGTTCAGATTAAGAATTGTAGGCAATTCGCCTTCTGTCCCAAACACTGCGGCCCTCCTGGTGTACCCCCACCATAATTCCAACAGTACGGTGGATGGGCTGAAATTCCCAGGTCCCGGCCAAGTGTGGAGATTCCCACTCGGCCGTGTAAGGGGTCGAGGCCTTTTCCACAAGAAGTGTTGGGGCCAAGGGGCAGAGTCTCTGAGCACATCCTATCTGGAGATGCCAGCCCTCTTGAATTGCCCTGGAATGTCTGGGATTTAAAGATGAATCTCCAGGTCGCTGCTCTGGGCAACCGAGGAGAAAAATCACAGGGCCCTCAAACAAAATTGTGTTTTTTTCTTAAAAATCTTTTAACTCTTTGGTTATTAGTTGTAAAAAAAATATCTGAGATGGGGGTGGGGGGCAAAGGCTGTTTGACTGACAGTCAAGAATCAACCAATCAGGTAGCGAAGAGACTGCTTGCTGATTGGCCGTGGGAAGACGGGTGCCACCAATATGGACCTGTCGGGCGACCAATGGCGGGAGCGAGCGGGCAAGGGTGGTTGGAAGCGGGAGATCATGTGACGACGACGCCTGGAATATGTCCAATCGCAGTTGCCGACCCTATCGTATCCTGGCCTCTCAGTCAGTGGGGACACGATCAGTGAGCAGTAGAACTAATAAGGCCCAGAGTGCCAGTCGGCCAGACTGAGGAAGTAGGAATCCAAGGAGGATGGAGCATTTTCGTGATAACAACTAAAATGCAATCCCCTTATGAAGATGTTTCTGGGATGGGGTGGGGAGGGAGCCCAGTGTTCCCACGGTCCCCCCTGCTCCATTCCCCCCGCTGCCCATTCTCCTCTTGGTGGTCAACAGCCCTCGATGCATTTGCCGTTGCCGTAGAAATTAAGAGAGCTCTAACCTCTCCAAAGTTGGTGGGGGTCAGCGGCAGAGGTTCGGAGTGAGCACATTCCTTCGCTTACAATAGGACGTGCTCCCTCCCACCCTCCCTCCCGCTGTGGATATTCAAACAGTTATCTGTGATTGATTAACCTACATTGTTTTCGAACAAAAACTTTTAATAATTCCTTTTCGTTTGTTTTTGGCCTCATGTTTTCCGTCCTTTTCGATCTCTTTGACCCTCGCCCTTCGTCCCGATTCTGAGCTGAACAGGAATCTGGTCGACTCCAGGAAACGGATGATCCGGGACCAACGGGAGCAGTTGCGCAAGGAGGAAACGCGGCAGAGGAAAGAGAGCCACAAGACCCAGCGGGTGCTGAAAACGCTCAAGAGCGCGATGAAGGCCATCACCCCGCGCAGTTCTATTGTCATCTCGGCCGGCCAGATTAAGTTGCCGGACATCCAGCCGCTCGAGTCCTCCAGTGCCCGGCGCTTGTCCGCCACACCGCTGGGCTCGTGGCACCACGCGGTGACGTCAATCGGCAATCGGTACTGGGTGCCAACCCTGAGCCGCGTGCAGGGGCACCGTCCGTTGAGCCATTCCGATAACATGCCCTCTGCCTCCGGCGTCAGGTCGGATGTTTCCCTCCGGCAGCACTCGATCTCACAACCTGACCTGGTGCCTAAATCACCCATGCATTCTCTGTCATGCCCAAACATGACCTCCAACCAGGAGCTAGACCCTGTCACAAAGTCTAGGCCAGCTACTTTGTTCCGCACAGTGAAAGCACCACCTTCAGAGACCAAGTGAGGGGGATGAAGGCTATAAGATAGTATTTGTGTGTAGTCCTACATATAGTTTATTTTCAGTCAGTCACCTCCCTGTTGATCATCTCCCGTCAATCACTTTCCATCAGACACCTCCTATCGATCATCTCCCGTCAATCATCTCCCAGCAGTCATCTCCCATCAGTTGCTTCTCCTCACTTGCCTCTTGTCAATCACCTCCTGCTAACTGCCTAACCAAATGTATAAGAACATAACAAATAGGAGCAGGAGTAGGCCATACGGCCACTCGAGCCTGCTCCGCCATTTAATACGATCATGGCTGATCTGATCATGGACCCAGGTCCACTTCCCTGCCTGCTCCCCCTAACCCCTTATTCTCTTATCGTTTAAGAAACTGCCTATTTCTGTCTTAAATTTATTCAATGTCCCAGCTTCCACAGCTCTCTGAGGCAGCGAATTCCACAGATTTACAACCCTCTGAGAGAAGAAATTTCTCCTCATCTCAGTTTTAAATGGGTGACCCCTTATTCTAAGATCATGCCCTCTAGTTCTAGTCTCCCCCATCAGTGGAAACATCCTCTCAGCATCCACCTTGCCAAGCCCCCTCATAATCTTATACGTTTCGATAAGATCACCTCTCATTCTTCTGAATTCCAATGAGTAGAGGCCCAACCTACTCAACCTTTCCTCATAAGTCAATCCCCTCATCTCCGGAATCAACCTAGTGAACCTTCTCTGAACTGCCACCGAAGCAAGTATATCCTTTCATAAATATGGAAACCAAAACTGCACGCAATATTCCAGGTGTGGCCTCACCAATAACTTGTACAACTGTAGGAAGACTTCCCTGCTTTTATACTCCATCCCCTTTGCAATAAAGGCCAAGATTCCATTGGCCTTCCTGATCACTTGCTATACCTGCATACTATCCTTTTGTGTTTAATGCACAAGTACCCCCAGGTCCCGCTGTACTGCGGAACTTTGCAATCTTTCTCCATTTAAATAATAACTTGTTCTTTGATTTTTTTCTGCCAAAGTGCATGACCTCACATTTTCCCACATTATACTCCATCTGCCAAATTTTTGCCCACTCACTTAGCCTGTCTATGTCCTTTTGCAAATTTTTTGTGTCCTCCTCACACATTGCTTTTCCTCCCATCTTTGTATCGTCAGCAAACTTGGCTACGTTACACTCAGTCCCTTCTTCCAAGTCAGTAATATAGATTGTAAATAGTTGGGGTCCCAGCACTGATCCCTGACAATGCCAAATCAAGAAACAGTAAAATAAAAAGCAAATTCTTGCCAATTCACTTCCCCTCACCTCCCCTTTTGAAGACATGGCCTCTTTTGCCATGGCACGATTCCAAAGATGTCAGGTACCCTCAGTTCCTCACCAAATGACCACTACTCCAGCGCCCGTCTCTGTGGAATTCGCTGCCTCAGAGAGCCGTGGAAGCTGTGTCATTGAATAAATTTAAGACAGAGACAGACAATTTCTTAACCGATAAGGGAATAAGGGGTTATGGGAATCGGGCAGGGAAGTGGACCTGAGTCCATGATCGGATCAGCCATGATCATATTAAATGGCGGAACAGGCTCGAGGGGCTGTATGGCCTAATCCTGCTCCTATTTCTGATAGAAACATAGAAAGTAGGTGCAGGAATAGACCATTCGGCCCTTCGAGCCTGCACCACCATTCAATAAGATCATGGCTGATCATTCCCTCAGTACTCCATTCCTGCTTTCTCTCCATACTCCTTGATCCCTTTAGCCGTAAGGACCACATCTAACTCCCTTTTGAAGCTATCGAACGAACTGGCCCCAACAACTTTCTGTGGTAAAGAATTCCACAATTCTCTGAGTGAAGAAGTTTCTCCTCATCTCGATCCTAAATGGCTTAACCCTTATCCTTAGACTGTGACCCCTGGTTCTGGACTTCCCCAACATCGGGAACATTCTTCCTGCATCTAACCTGTCCAATCCCATCAGAATTTTATATGTTTCTATAAGATCCCCTCTCATTCTTTTAAATTCCAGTGAATATAAGCCTAATCGATCCAGTCCTTCTTCATATTTCAGTCCTGCCATCCCGGGAATCAGTCTGGGGAACCTTCGCTGCACTCCCTCAATGGCAAGAATATCCTTCCTCAGCTTAGGAGACCAAAACTGTCCACAATGTTCAAGGTGTGGCCTCACCAAGGCCCTATACAACTGCAGTAAGACCTCCCTGCTCCTATAATCAAATGTTCTTAGAGCGAGTGTAGGGAGCCGTGGCAACCACTTCCTTACAGGAATCACTGGATAGAGATCAGGAGCAGGAACCCCGGCTGATTTCTTTTCTCCTCCTTTGTCAAGGGCATTTAGAGCATTGGGGTGCCACTGAGATCAACACCACCCAGGAACTGAACCTGGGACCATCATGGTGTGAATGGCTTAGCGATGCACAGGGCATTTACCTACTGAACAATCAGGGAAGTACACGCTTCATGCCCTTTTTGTGACATCCACCTCACTTAAGGTGATTGGCAAAAGAACTAGAGGCGAGATGAGAACTTATTTTACGCATTGACCCGACATAGTCTGGAATGCGTTGCCTGAAAAGGCGGTGGAAAAAGATTCAATAACAACTTTCAAAAGATAATTGGACAAGTACTTGAGGAGGAAAACATTGTAGGGCTATGGGGAAAGAGCAGGGGGAATGGGACTAATTGGAGAGCTCTTTCAAAGAGCTGGCACAGGGGCAATGGGCCGAATGGCCTCCTTCTGTGCTGTAACCAAGTTTGCTGACAATACAAAGATGGGAGGAAAAGCAATGTTTGAGGAGGACACAAAAAATCTGCAAAAAGACATAGACAGGCTAAGTGAGTGGGCAAAAATTTGGCAGATGGAGTATAATGTTGGAAAGTGTGAGGTCGCGCACTTTGGCAGAAAGAATCAAAGAGCAAGTTATTACTTAAATAGAGAAAGATTGCAAAGTGCTGCAGTACAGCGGGACCTGGGGGTACTTGTGCATGAAACACAAAAGGATAGTATGCAGGTACAGTAGGTGATCAGGAAGGCCAATGGTATCATAGAAACATAGAAATTAGGTGCAGGAGCAGGCCGTTCGGCCCTGCGAGCCTGCACCACCATTCAGTAACATCACGGCTGATCATTAAACCTCAGTACCCCTTTCCTGCTTTCTCTCCATACCCCTTGATCCCTTTAGCCATAAGGAGCATATCTAACTCCCTTTTGAATATATCTAACGAACTTTCTGCGGTAAAGAATTCCACAGGTTAACCACTCTCTGAGGGAAGAAGTTTCTCCTCATCTCGGTCCTAAATGGCTTACCACTTATTCTTAGACTGTGACCCCTGGTTCTGGAACTCCCCAGCAACGGGAACATTCTTCCTGACTCTAACTTGTCCAATTCTGTCAGAATTTTAAACGTTTCTATGAGGTCCCCTCTCATTCTTCTGAACTCCAGTGAATACAAGCCCAGTTGATCCAGTCTTTCTTGATAGGTCAGTCCCGCCATCCCGGGAATCAGTCTGGTGAACCTTCGCTGCACTCCCTCAATAGCAAGAATGTCCTTCCTCAGGTTAGGAGACCAAAACTGTACACAATACTCCAGGTGTGGCCTCACCAATGCCCTGTACAACTGTAGCAACACCTCCCTGCCCCTGTACTCAAATCCCCTTGCTATGAAGGCCAACATGCCATTTGCTTTCTTAACCGCCTGCTGCACCTGCATGCCAACCTTCAATGACTGATGTACCATGACACCCAGGTCTCTTTGCACCTCCCCTTTTCCTAATCTGTCACCATTCAGATAATAGTCTGTCTCTCTGTTTTTACCACCAAAGTGGATAACCTCACATTTATCCACATTATACTTCATCTGCCATGCATTTGCCCACTCGCCTAACCTATCCAAGTCGCTCTGCAGCCTCACAGCATCCTCCTCGCAGCTCACACTGCCACCCAACTTAGTGTCATCCGCAAATTTGGAGATACTACATTTAATCCCCTCATCTAAATCATTAATGTACAGTGTAAACAGCTGGGGCCCCAGCACAGAACCTTGCGGTACCCCACTAGTCACTGCCTGCCATTCTGAAAAGTACCCATTTACTCCTACTCTTTGCTTCCTGTCTGACAACCAGTTCTCAATCCATGTCAGCACACTACCCCCAATCCCATGTGCTCTAACTTTGCACATCAATCTCTTGTGTGGGACCTTGTCGAACGCCTTCTGAAAGTCCAAATATACCACATCAACTGGTTCTCCCTTGTCCACTCTACTGGAAACATCCTCAAAAAATTCCAGAAGATTTGTCAAGCATGATTTCCCTTTCACAAATCCATGCTGACTTGGACCTATCATGTCACCTCTTTCCAAATGCACTGCTATGACATCCTTAATAATTGATTCCATCATTTTACCCACTACCGATGTCAGGCTGACCGGTCTATAATTCCCTGTTTTCTCTCTCCCTCCTTTTTTAAAAAGTGGGGTTACATTGGCTACCCTCCACTCTATAGGAACTGATCCAGAGTCAATGGAATGTTGGAAAATGACTGTCAACGCATCCACTATTTCCAAGGCCACCTCCTTAAGTACTCTGGGATGCAGTCCATCAGGCCCTGGGGATTTATCGGCCTTCAATCCCATCAATTTCCCCAACACAATTTCCCGGCTAATAAGGATTTCCCTCAGTTCCTCCTCCTTGCTAGACCCCCCGACCCCTTTTATAACCGGAAGGTTGTTTGTGTCCTCCTTCGTGAATACCGAACCAAAGTACTTGTTCAATTGGTCCGCCATTTCTTTGTTCCCTGTTATGACTTCCCCTGATTCTGACTGCAGGGGACCTACGTTTGTCTTTACTAACCTTTTTCTCTTTACATATCTATAGAAACTTTTGCAATCCGTCTTAATGTTCCCTGCAAGCTTCTTCTCATACTCCATTTTCCCTGCCCTAATCAAACCCTTTGTCCTCCTCTGCTGAGTTCTAAATTTCTCCCAGTCCCCAGGTTCGCTGCTATTTCTGGCCAATTTGTATGCCATTTCCTTGGCTTTAATACTATCCCTGATTTCCCTTGATAGCCACGGTTGAGCCACCTTCCCTTTTTTATTTTTATGCCAGACAGGAATGTACAATTGTTGTAGTTCATCCATGCGGTCTCTAAATGTCTGCCATTGCCCATCCACAGTCAACCCCTTAAGTATCATTCGCCAATCCATCCCAGCCAATTCACGCCTCATACCTTCAAAGTTAGCCTTCTTTAAGTTCTGGACCATGGTCTCTGAATTAACTGTTTCATTCTCCATCCCAATGCAGAATTCCACCATATTATGGTCACTCTTCCCCAAGGGGCCTCGCACAACGAGATTGCTAATTAATCCTCTCTCATTACACAACACCCAGTCTAAGATGGCCTCCCCCCTAGTTGGTTCCTCAACATATTGGTCTAAAAAACCATCCCTTATGCACTCCAGGAAATCCTCCTCCACCATATTGCTTCCAGTTTGGTTAGCCCAATATGCATATTAATATGCAATATGCATATTAAAGTCACCCATTATAACTGCTGCACCTTTATTGCACGCACCCCTAATTTCATGTTTGATGCCCTCCCCAACATCACTACTACTGTTTGGAGGTCTGTACACAACTCCCACTAACGTTTTTTGCCCTTTGGTGTTCTGCAGCTCTACCCATATAGATTCCACATCATCCAAGCTAATGTCTTTCCTAACTATTGCCTTAATCTCCTCCTTAACCAGCAATGCTACCCCACCTCCTTTTCCTTTTATTCTATCCTTCCTGAATGTTGAATACCCCTGGATGTTGAGTTCCCAGCCCTGATCATCCTGGAGCCACGTCTCCGTAATCCCAATCACATCATATTTGTTAACATCTATTTGCACAGTTAATTCATCCACCTTATTGCGGATACTCCTTGCATTAAGACATAAAGCCTGTAGGCTTGTTTTTTTAACACCCTCTGTCCTTTTAGAATTTTGCTGTACAATGGCCCTTTTTGTTCTTTGCCTTGGGTTTCTCTGCCCTCCACTTTTCCTCATCTCCTTTCTGTCTTTTGCTTTTGCCTCATTTTTGTTTCCCTCTATCTCCCTGCATTGGTTTCCATCCCCCTGCCATATTAGTTTTAACTCCTCCCCAACAGCACTAGCAAACACTCCCCCGAGGACATTGGTTCCGATTCTGCCCAGGTGCAGACCGTCCGGATTGTACTGGTCCCACCTCCCCCAGAACCGGTTCCAATGCCCCAGGAATTTGAATCCCTCCCTGCTGCACCATTGCTCAAGCCATGTATTCATCTGAGCTATCCTGCGATTCCTACTCTGACTAGCACGTGGCACTGGTAGCAATCCCGAGATTACTACTTTTGAGGTCCTACTTTTTAATTTGGCTCCTAGCTCCTTAAATTCGTCTCGTAGGACCTCATCCCTTTTTTTACCTATGTCGTTGGTACCAACGTGCACCACGACAACTGGCTGTTCTCCCTCCCTTTTTAGAATGTCCTGCACCCACTTCGAGACATCCTTGACCCTTGCACCAGGGAGGCAACATACCATCCTGGAGTCTCGGTTGCGGCCGCAGAAACGCCTATCTATTCCCCTTACAATTGAATCCCCTATCACTATCGCTCACCCATTCTTTTTCCTGCCCTCCTGTGCAACAGAGCCAGCCACGGTGCCATGAACTTGGCTGCTGCTGCCCTCTCCTGATGAGTCATCCCCCTCAACGGCACTCAAAGCAGTGTTTCTGTTTTGCAGTGGGATGACCACAGGGGACCCCTGCACTACCTTCCTTGCACTACTCTTCCTGCTGGTCTTCCATTCCCTCGCTGGCTGTGGACCCTTCTCCTGCGGTAAGACCAACTCGCTACACGTGATACTCACATCATTCTCAGCATCGTGGATGCTCCAGAGTGAATCCATCCTCAGCTCCAACTCCACAACGCGGACCGTCAGGAGCTGGAGGCGGACACACTTCCCGCACATGTAGTCGTCAGGGACACTGGTGTTGTCCCCATGTTCCCACATGGTACAGGAGGAGCATATCACGTGACCGAGCTGTCCTGCCATGACTTAACCCTTAGATACCCTTAAATTGGCAACAACACTGTTAAAAGTTACTGACTAATAAAGAAAAAGAAAAACTACTTACCAATCAGCAGCCAATCACTTACCATGTTGGCTGTGATGTCACCTTTTGATTTCTTTCTACTTCTTATTTGCCTTCTCTCTCAGCTGGAGCTGCACCGGTACCCGGACTGCTGAGCCTTTTATAGGCCGCTGCCTCTCTCGACGCTCCCCGGACTGCTGAGCCTTTTATAGGCCGCTGCCTCTCTTGACGCTCCCCGGACTGCTGAGCCTTTTATAGGCCGCTGCCTCTCTCGACTCCCGCCTCTCTCGACGCTCCCCGGACTGCTGAGCCTTTTATAGGCCGCGGCCTCTCTCAACTCCCGCCTCTCTCGACGCTCCCCGGACTGCTGAGCCTTTTATAGGCCGCTGCCTCTTATGTTCTTATGTTCACCCAGTCTCAACCGGGTTTCTCTCTCATTTTTGTCGACAGCCCAAAGTGGCTACTGATTGGCACTATATTTAGAATCTCACTGGGCGAAGCCACAGGAGAAGATCATTCGGTCCAATCAGCTCATCCCTTTTTACCTCACCACTTGTCTTTTAACTATATTGTATCGTTCAGTCCCTCCTCTCTCTAGAACATGTCGAATTGCCCCCTTGAGCCCCTTTATACTGTCCACCTGCTTCAGATTCCTCAGTGACTCATTCCACAACTCTGTTACCCTTTGAGTGCAAAAGGCAATAGACCAATGCGGTCCCGTCTCAAGAAACTGGCACATCCCACCATATCTGACGTGCCCCTCCATCAGATTATTTGCGGCTCTTTACGTGTCAGAATCTCAGAGCTGATCAAAATAAAACTACAAACCTTGGAAACAGGGAAACAAAAATCCCACTTCATCCTGAAATAAAAACAGAAAAATGCTGGAAACACTCAGCAGGTCAGACAGCATCTGCGGAGGGAGAGAGATAGAGTTGACATTTCAGGTTGATGATCTTTCATCAGAGCTGGAAGAAGTTAGAAATGTAACAGTTTATAAGCAAGTGCTGAGCCAGGAAAAAAGAGCAAAAGGGAAAGTCTGTGATAGAGTGGAAGGCAGGAATGATTAAATGACAAAAGGGATGATGGTACGTCATCATCATAGGCAGTCCCTCAGCATCGAGGAAAACCTGCTTCCACTCTTAACATGAGTTCTTAGGTGGCTGTACAGTGCAAAATGAGAACCACAGTCCCTGTCACAGGTGGGATAGATAGTCATTGAGGGTAAGGGTGGGCGGGACTGGTTTGCCGCACGCTCTTTCCGCTGCCTGCACTTGATTTCTGCATGCTCTCGGCGATGAGACTCGAGGTGCTCAGCGCCTTCCCGGATGCACTTCCTCCACTTAGGGCGGTCTTTGTCCAGGGACTCCCAGGTGTCGGTGGGGATGTTGCATTTTATCAGGGAGACTTTGGGACGTACTGAGGTCATGAAAGCCACTTTATAAATTCAAGTCTTTCTTTTTTCTTTTTAAAAGGGAGTGGTAATGAGAAAAGGAAAGAAATAAAAGCTGGGTCCAGAGGAGGTGTAAATGGTTACAGCAGAACCATTACCAGTACTTGCTGTCTGACAAAATGTGAACAGTGGTTATGAATCGATTCCGAGGGACTGTCTATAATGATGACGCACCATCATCCCTTTTGTCGTTTAATCACTTCTGCCTTCCACTCTATCACAGACCTTCCCTTTTGCTCTATTTCCCTGGCTCAGCGCTTGCTTATAAACTGTTACATTTCTAACTTATGTCTGACAAAATGGGAACAATGGTTATGACCTGAAGTTGTTGAACTCAATGTTAAGGCCGGAAGGTTGTAAAGTGCATAATCAAAAGATGAGATACTGTTCCTTGAGCTTGCGTTGAGCTTTATTCAACAGAACAGGAGGCCGAGGGCAGAGTGGGGTGGAGCATTATAATGGAGAACGACCAGAGTCACGCTTGCAGAGTGAATGGGGGTGTTCAGCAAAGTGATCGCCTAATCTGGTATTGTCAAATCAGCAAATATATCATCACACTGAGCTCTTGTGAATAATGTGCGTGAATTGTGATTTTGGAGCTGTTCTCCAAGTGTGGTCCAATATATGAACTATTAGCTTCAATAGAAACTGTTAAAAACTCACCTTTTCAGTCTCTTTATTTTCATGCATGAGTTAGTAACCATTGTCACATTTTCCAATTTACACTCCTTGGTTCACACTCACTGGGTCACACCCACTGGTTCACACCCATTGGGAACCTGAAAATAGATTCAGTAGGGAGGGGAGAAAAGCTGGAATTAGAAAGCAAAAATAAAGAAAGCGAGTTTGAAGGAGAGAGGAAACAAGCCGAAAAAAAGGATAAAAAAACAAATTTAAAGTCACTTTGTCTAAATACACGTAGCATTTGTGCCAAAATAGATGAATTGACGGCACAAATAGATACAAATGGGTATGAGCTGATAGCTATTATAGAGACATGGTTGCAAAGTGACCAGGACTGGGAATTAAATATTCAGGGGTATTTGACAATCCGAAAGGACAGATAGAAAGGAAAAGGAGGTGGGGTAACTCTATTGATAAATAGTAAGATGGAATAGTAAGAAACAATATTGGCTCAAATGATCAGGATGTTGAAACAGTTTGGGTGGAGATAAGGAACAATAAGGGGAAAAAGTCACTGATGGGTGTAGTGTATAGACCCCCTAACAGTAGCAACTCTGTTGGTCGGAGCATAAACCAGGAAATAGTGGGGGCTTGTAAAAAGGAAACAGCAATAATCATGGGTGATTTTAACCTCCATATTGATTGGACAAATCAAATTGGTCAGGGTAGCCTTGAGGAAGAGTTCATAGAGTGCATAAGGGACAGGTTCCTTGAGCAGTATGTAACAGAACCAACCAGGGGGCAGGCTATCTTAGATCTGGTCCTGTGTAATGAGACAGGATTAATAAATCTATAAAGAATCCCCTTGGAATGAGTGATCATAGCATAATTGAGTTTCAAATTCAGATGGAGGGTGAGAACGTTGGATCTCTAACCAGCATACTAAGCTTAAATAAAGGAGACTATGAAGGTATGAGGGCAGAGTTGGCTAAAGTGGACTGGGAAAATAGATTGAAGTGTAGGACGGTTGATGAACAGTGGTGTACATTTAAGCAGATATTTCACAACTCTCAAGAAAAATATATTCCAGTGAGGAGGAAAGGGTGTAAGAGAAAAGATGGCTAACTAAAGAAATAAAGGACGATATCCAATTAAAAACAAGAGCATACAGAGTGGCCAAAACTAGTGGGAGGACAGAAGATTGGGAAGCTTTTAAAAGCCAGCAAAGAATGACTAAAAAAATGATTAAGAAAGGGAAGATAGACTATGAAAGTAAACTAGCACAAAATATAAAAACAGATAGCAAGAGTTTCTATAGGTATATAAAAAGAAAAAGAGTGGCTAGAGTAAATGTTGGTCCCTTAGAGGATGAGACTGGGAAATTAGTAATGGGGAACATGGAGATGGCAGAAACTATGAACAAATATTTTGTATCAGTCTTTACAGTAGAGAACACTAACAATCCCAACAGTGGATAGTCAAGGGGCTCTTGGGGGGAGGAACTTATCACAATCACAATCACTAAGGAGGTGGTACAGAGTAAAATAATGGGACTAAAGACAGATAAATTCCCTGGACCTGATGGCTTGCATGCTAGGGTCTTAAGAGAAGTAGCGGCAGGGATTGTGGATGCATTGGTTGTAATTTACCAAAATTCCCTGGATTCTGGGGAGGTCCCAACAGATTGGAAAACTGCAAATGTAACGCCCCTATTTAAAAAAGGAGGCAGACAAAATGCAGGAAACTATAGACCAGTCAGCCTAATATCTGTGGTTGGGAAAATGTTGGAGTCCATTATTAAAGAAGCAGTAGCAGGACATTTGGAAAAGCATAATTCGGTCAGGCAGAGTCAGCATGGATTTATGAAGGGGATGTCATGTTTGACAAATTTGCTGGATTTCTTTGAGGATGTAACGAACAGGGTGGATAAAGGGGAACCAGTGGATGTAGTATATTTGGACTTCCAGAAGGCATTTGACAAGGTGCCATATAAAAGGTTACTGCACAAGATAAAAGCTCACGGGGTTGAGGGTAATATATTAGCATGGATAGAGGATTCGCTAACGAACAGAAAACAGAGAGTCGGGATAAATGGTTCATTCTCGGGTTGGCAATCAGTAACTAATGGGGTGCCGCAGGGATCAGTGCTGGGACCCCAACTATTTACAATCTATATTAACGACTTGGAAGAAGGGACTGACTGTAATGTAGCCAAGTTTGCTGATGATACAAAGATGGGAGGAAAAGCAATGTGTGAGGAGGACAAAAAAATCTGCAAAAGGACATAGACAGGCTAAGTGAGTGGGCAAAAATTTGGCAGATGAAGGATAATGTTGGAAAGTGTGAGGTCATGCACTTTGGCAGAAAAAAATCAAAGAGCAAGTTATTATTTAAATGGAGAAAGATTGCAAAGTGCTGCAGTACAGCGGGACCTGGGGATACTTGTTCATGAAACACAGAAGGTTAGTGCGCAGGTACAGCAAGTGATCAGGAAGGCCAATGGAATCTTGGCCTTTATTGCAAAGGGGATGGAGTATAAAAGCAGGGAAGTATTGCTACAGTTATACAGGGCATTGGTGAGGCCACACCTGGAATACTGCATGCAGTTTTGGTTTCCATATTTACGAAAGGATATACTTGCTTTGGAGGCAGTTCAGAAAAGGTTCACTAGGTTGGTTCCGGAGATGAGGGGGTTGGCTTATGAGGAAAGGTTGAGTAGGTTGGGCCTCTACTCATTGGAATTCAGAAGAATGAGAGATGATCTTATCGAAACATATAAGATTATGAGGGGGCTTGACAAGGTGGATGCAGAGCGGATGTTTCCACTGATGGAGGAGACTAGAACTAGAGGGCATAATCTTAGAATAAGGGGCTGCCCATTTAAAACTGAGATGAGGAGGAATTTCTTCTCTCTGGGGGCTGTAAATTTGTGGAATTCGCTGCCTCAGAGAGCTGTGGAAGGTGGGACATTGAATAAATTTAAGACAGAAATAGACAGTTTCTTAGCCAATAAGGGAATAAGGGGTTATGAGGAGCGGGCGGGGAAGTGGACCTGAGTCCATGATCGGATCAGCCATGATCATATTAAATGGCGGAGCAGACTCAAGGGGCCGTATGGCCTACTCCTGCTCCTATTTATTATGTTCTTACGTTCTTATTGGTTCACACCCACTGGTTCACACTCACTGGTTCATACTCATTGGGTCACACTCACTGGTTCACACCCTTTGGTGTGTACTAAAATAAAAACTGAAAATGCTATAAACACACAGCAGGCCAGACAGCGTCTGTGGAGAGAGAAGCAGTGTTAACGTTTCAGGTCGAGGATCTTTCGTTGGAGAAGTAGCAGGTTTTAAGCAAGCACAGAGGCAGGGAAAGGGAGGAAAGAACAAAAGGGAAGGTCTGTGATAGGGTGGCAGGCAGGGATGAGTAAATGGCAAAAGTGATGATAGTGCAAGGCAAAAGGAGATTATATGTGGGACAAGTAACGGAACAAAAGTTGTGTCAATCCTTGGCTTACACTCACTGCATCACACTGGTTTACACGCTATTGTTGAAAGATAATACGTGGCTCCATCATAGAAAAACATAGAAACATAGAAAATAGGTGCAGGAGTAGGCCATATGGCCCTTCGAGCCTCTACCACCATTCAATAAGATCATGGCTGATCATTCCTTCAGTACCCCTTTCCTGCTTTCTCTCCATACCCCTTGATCCCTTTAGCCGCAAGGGCCATATCTAACTCCCTCTTGAATATATCCAATGAACTGGCATCAACAACTCTCTGCGGTAGGGAATTCCAGAGGTTAACAACTCTCTGAGTGAAGAAGTTCCTCCTCATCTCAGTCCTAAATGGCTTACCCCCTATCCTAAGACTATGTCCCCTGGTTCTGGACTTGCCCAACATCGGGAACATTCTTCCTGCATCTAACCTGTCCAGTCCCATCAGAATTCTATTTGTTTCTATGAGATCCCCGCTCATCCTTCTAAACTCCAGTGAATACAGGCCCAGTCGATCCAGTCTCTCCTCATATGTCAGTCCTGCCATCCCAGGAATCAGTCTGGTGAACCTCCGCTGCACTCCCTCAATAGCAAGAACGTCCTTCCTCAGACTAGGAGACCAAAACTGAACACAATATTCCAGGTGGGGCCTCACCAAGGCCCTGCACAATTGCATTAAGACTTCCCTGCTCCTATACTCAAATCCCCTAGCTATGAAGGCCAACATGCCATTTGCCTTCTTTACCGCCTGCTGTACCTGCAAGCCAACCAATCAATGGCTTACAGGATAAATATACTGCTGGGTATATGCAGAAGCACCTAAGTTAAGTGGTCTCAGCCAGGGCAATAGGAGAGGAACTGCAATTGATGACAACGCATATGACTAACGAGACCAGGTTCCTATCCAGTGATCTCTCCATGGAAAGTGCATTTATCCGGTGATCATGTAAGGACATCATCATCATAGGCAGTCCCTCAAATCGAGGAAGACTTGCTTCCACTCTAAAAGTGAGTTCTTAGGTGACTGAACACCCCAATACAGGAATTACAGTCTCTGTCATCGGTGGGACAGATAGTTGTTGAGGGAAAGGGAGGGTGGGACTGGTTTGCCGCACGCTCTTTCCACTGCCTGTGCTTGGTTTCTTCATTCTCTCGGCGACGAGATTCGGTGCTCAGTGCCCTCCCGGATGCTCTTCCTCCACTTAGGGCGGTCTTTGGCCAGGGACTCCCAGGTGTCGATGGGGATGTTGCACTTTATCAAGGAGGCCCTGAGGGTGTCCCTTAAATGTTTCCTCTGCCCAACTGGGGCTCGCTTGCCGTGCAGGAGTTCGGAGTAGAGCACCTGCTTTGGGAGTCTCTTGTCAGACATGTGGACAATGTGGCGAACATAATTAGATTAATAGTGATGCCTCCCACACTGGAAACACCTCCCCAACCTCACTGTCCAGGCTCACACAAGAAGAAAGACCTGATCTGTGAGGTACTAAAGGCCTGACAGTGCCGAGGGATTTGTAGCCAAGAATGAATCAGCAACTTCATGAACTAAAAGGTGAGAACTGTTTTTTTTACTAAAAGTAGAATGCACCTCAGAGACAGAAGGACCAGTCCACTTGATTCACACCTGTCAGAGCGCACTTGCGCCTCTTTATTTTGCGTTGGGTACCCAATCCCATTGTGTATCTTTTATGTTTTCGACTCGGTAAAGCGACATTCAAAGTTCAGTGCGGTCTTTGGTGAATATTAAGTTTCAGTTCTAAAGGGTCAGTCAGGTCTCCTCGGCTGATCAAGCAATTCCACACGGCAGTGGATAAGCCAATAGACGGACAGCACTGAGGCCAATTGTAGCACCCTTAAACCTACCCGAGATCAGATCAGCCAACTCAGCATTGACCAAGCATCCAATCTGGAATCTCCTGATCTGTGTGACTTGCTACTGCACCAAGCACTCCATTTACCCTCCAGTGTTAGAAATCAGGGGTCAACAAAACATATATGGTGATGTGTCGAAAACTGTGACGGGAAGAATGCTGTGTTTAAATGGTTATGTCTTGAACTGGAGACCAAGTATCTCCTCAGATTTGGATTAGCTGCTTAGGAATGCTAATGTTTTGGAACCCTGTTGAGATGTTATAGCATTTTGCACTATGACAACCATTATCTGTTGTTTCCAAGATAAGATTTCAACTTTGTTTATGTATCTTAAAGACAATCGAACTTGGTTGAAGCCAAGGCCCGCCCAAAGGACCGACCTAGAGACCGGTGGTACTTTGCCAGGAAGATTCCTCTAAAAGAGGTGGCATTACTGCCCGGCGGCAAAATAACGGTCAATCTGGGCGGCAGCAGATGAGAACTCTCAAAGTCGGCGGCAAATGCGATTACCACCCAAGTGCCACCGAGGGTGGAGTCAGGCCCAGGGAGGGTGGAAGACATGAAATTAAAAATCATTACAAAAAAAAATCACTGGAACTCCTTCGGGCGAGCCCATACAGGTAAGTTGCTGTAAAAAAATTAAAAGATGTACACTAAACTTTTTTTGCAGGTCTTCATACTCAGTTTCGGGGTTAGACCTGCCTCCATGCAGCAGTTGTTCCCCCTGCTGGGGCCGTCTCCCGCTGTCTCCCGCCGTCTCCCGCCGACTCCCGCCAACTCCCGCCTGCACCAATCTGGCAGCTCGGCGGGCGGGAGGTGAGGTGAGTGGGCAAATGCATGGCAGATGCAGTATAATGTCGATAAATGTGAGGTTATCCACTTTGGTGGCAAAAACAGGAAGTCAGAATATTATCTGAATGGTGACAGATTAGGAAAAGGGGAGGTGCAATGAAACCTGGGTGTCATGGTACATCAGTCATTGAAAGTTGGCATGCAGGTACAGCAGGCGGTGAAGAATGGCATGTTGGCCTTCATAGCGAGAGTATTTGAGTATAGGAGCAGGGAGGTCTTACTGCAGTTGTACAGGGCCTTGGTGAGGCCACACCTGGAACATTGTGTACAGTTTTGGTCTCCTAATCTGAGGAAGGACATTGTTGCTATTGAGGGAGTACAGTGAAGGTTCACCAGGCTGGCAGGACTGACATATGAAGAAAGACTGGATCGACTAGGAATTTAGAAGAATGAGAGAAGATCTCATAGAAGCATAAAAAATTCTGACGGGATTGGACAGGTTAGATGTAGGAAGAATGTTCCCAATGTTGTGGAAGTCCAGAACCAGGGGTCATAGTGTAAGGATTAAGGGGTAAGCCTTTTAGGACCGAGATAATGACAAACTTCTTCACTCAGAGAATTGTGAACCTGTGGAATTCTCTACCACAGAAAGTTGTTGAGGCCAGTTCGTTAGATATATTCAAAAGGGAGATAGATGTAGCCCTTACAGCTAAAGAGATCAAGGGGTATGGAGAGAAAGCAGGAATAGAGTACTGAAGATGCATGATCAGCTATGATCATATTGAATGGTGGTGTAGGCTCGAAGGGCCGAATGGCCTACTCCTGCACTTATTTTCTATGTTTCTATGTTTCTATCATGCTACTTGGCCGCCAACAACCGTCAGCGGGCGGTTCCCAGGATGGGAGAGTGGAGAGCACCACTTCCAACTATCACAGGTCAGAGAGTGGTGAGCACCAGTTCCAACTGTCACAGGACAGAGAGTGGAGAGCACCACTTCCAACTATCACAGGTCAGAGAGTGGTGAGCACCAGTTCCCACTGTCACAGGTCAGAGAGTGGTGAGCACCAGTTCCAACTGTCACAGGACAGAGAGTGGAGAGCACCAGTTCCAACTATCACAGGACAGAGAGTGGTGAGCACCAGTTCCAACTGTCACAGGTCAGAGAGTGGTGAGCACCAGTTCCAACTGTCACATGTTAGAGAGTGGAGAGCACCAGTTCCAACTGTCACAGGACAGGAGATTGGAGAGCACCAGTTCCAACTGTCACAGGACAGAGAGTGGAGACCACCAGTTACCACTGTCACAGGACAGGAGAGTGGAGAGCACCAGTTCCCACTGTCACAGGACAGAGACTGTAGAGCACCAGTTCCCACTGACACAGGACAGGAGAGTGGAGAGCACCAGTTCCAACTGTCACAGGACAGAGAGTGGCGAGCACCAGTTCCCACTGTCACAGGACAGGAGAGTGGAGAGCACCACTTCCAACTATCACAGGACAGAGAGTGGTGAGCACCAGTTCCAACTGTCACAGGTCAGAGAGTGGAGAGCACCAGTTCCAACTGTCACAGGACAGGAGATTGGAGAACACTAGTTCCAACTGTCACAGGACGGGAGAGTGGAGAGCACCAGTTCCCAATGTCACAGGACAGGAGAGTGGAGAGCAGCAGTTCCAACTGTCACAGGACAGAGAGTGGAGAGCACCAGTTACCACTGTCACAGGACAGGAGAGTGGAGAGCACCAGTTCCCACTGTCACAGGACAGGAGAGTGGAGAGCACCACTTCCAACTATCACAGGACAGAGAGTGGTGAGCACCAGTTCCAACTGTCACAGGACAGAGAGTGGAGAGCACCAGTTCCCAATGTCACAGGACAGGAGAGTGGAGAGCAGCAGTTCCAACTGTCACAGGACAGAGAGTGGAGAGCACCAGTTACCACTGTCACAGGACAGGAGAGTGGAGAGCACCAGTTCCCACTGTCACAGGACAGAGAGTGGAGAGCACCAGTTCCCACTGACACAGGACAGGAGTGTGGAGAGCACCAGTTCCAACTGTCACAGGACAGAGAGTGGAGAGCACCACTTCCAACTATCACAGGACAGAGAGTGGTGAGCACCAGTTCCAACTGTCACAGGTCAGAGAGTGGAGAGCACCAGTTCCAACTGTCACAGGACGGGAGAGTGGAGAGCACCAGTTCCAACTGTCACAGGACAGAGAGTGGAGAGCACCAGTTCCCAATGTCACAGGACAGGAGAGTGGAGAGCACCAGTTCCAACTGTCACAGGACAGAGAGTGGAGAGCACCAGTTACCACTGTCACAGGACAGGAGAGTGGAGAGCACCATTTCCCACTGTCACAGGACAGAGAGTGGAGAGCACCAGTTCCCACTGACACAGGACAGAAGAGTGGAGAGCACCAGTTCACACTGTCACAGGACAGAGAGTGGAGAGCACCAGTTCACACTGTCACAGGACAGAGAGTGGAGAGCATCAGTTCACACTGTCACTGGACAGAGAGTGGAGAGCACCAGTTCCAACTGTCACAGGACAGAGAGTGGAGAGCACCAGTTCAAGCTGTCACAGGACAGAGAGTGGAGAGCATCAGTTCACACTGTCACAGGACAGAGAGTGGAGAGCACCAGTTCAAACTGTCACAGGACAGAGAGTGGAGAGCACCAGTTCAAGCTGTCACAGGACGGGAGAGTGGAGAGCATCAGTTCCAACTATTGCAGGACAGAGAGTGGAGAGCATCAGTTCCAACTGTCACAGGACGGGAGAGTAGGAGAGCACCAGTTCCCACTGTCTAAGGACAGAGAGTAGAGATCACCAGTTCAAACTGTCACAGGACAGAGAATGGAGAGCACCAGTTCCCACTGTCACAGGACAGAGAGTGGAGAGCACCAGTTCCAACTGTCACAGGACAGGAGAGTGGAGAGCACCAGTTCCCACTGTCACAGGACAGAGAGTGGAGAGCACAAGTTCCCACTGTCACAGGAAGGGAGAGTGGAGAGCACCAGTTCCCACTGTCACAGAACGGGAGACTGGAGAGCACCAGTTCCCACTGTAACAGGAGAGAGAGTGGAGAGCACCAGTTCCAACTGTCACAGGACAGAGAGTGCAGAGCACCAGTTCCAACAGTCACAGGACAGAGAGTGGAGAGCACCAGTGCAAACTGTCACAGGACAGAGAGTGGAGAGCACCAGTTCAAACTGTCACAGGACAGAGAGGGGAGAGCACCAGTTCAAACTGTCACAGGACAGAGAGTGGAGAGCACCAGTTCCCACGGTCACAGGACAGAGAGTGGAGAGCACCAGTTCCCACTGTCACAGGACAGAGAGTGGAGAGCACCAGTTCAAACTGTCACAGGACAGAGAGTGCAGAGCACCAGTTCCCACTGTCACAGGACAGAGAGTGGAGAGCACCAGTTCCAACTGTCACAGGACAGAAAGTGGAGAGCACCAGTTCCAATTGTCAAAGGACGGGAGAGTGGAGAGCACCAGTTCCCACTGTCACAGGACAGAGAGTGGAGAGCACCAGTTCCCACTGTCACAGGACAGAGAGTGGAGAGCACCAGTTCCAAGTGTCACAGGACAGAAAGTGGAGAGCACCAGTTCCAATTGTCACAGGACGGGAGAATGGAGTGCACCAGTTCCCACTGTCACAGGACAGAGAGTGGATAGCACCAGTGCAAACTGTCACAGGACAGAGAGTGGAGAGCACAAGTTCAAACTGTCACAGGACAGAGAGTGGAGAGCACCAGTTCAAACTGTCACAGGACAGAGAGTGGAGAGCACCAGTTCCCACTGTCACAGGACAGAGAGTGGAGAGCACCAGTTCCCACTGTCACAGGACAGAGAGTGGAGAGCACCAGTTCCAACTGTCACAGGACAGAGAGTGGAGAGCACCAGTTCCAACTGTCACAGGACAGAAAGTGGTGAGCACCAGTTCCAATTGTCACAGGACGGGAGAATGGAGTGCACCAGTTCCCAGTGTCACAGGACAGAGAGTGGAGAGCACCAGTTCCAATTGTCACAGGACGGGAGAGTGGAGAGCACCAGTTCCAACTGTCACAGGACAGAGAGTGGTGAGCACCAGTTCCCACTGTCACAGGACAGAGAGTGGAGAGCACCAGTTCCAACTGTCACAGGACAGAAAGTGGTGAGCACCAGTTCCAATTGTCACAGGACGGGAGAATGGAGTGCACCAGTTCCCAGTGTCACAGGACAGAGAGTGGCGAGCACCAGTTCCCACTGTCACAGGACAGAGAGTGGAGAGCACCAGTTTAAACTGTCACAGGACAGAGAGTGGAGAGCACCAGTTCAAGCTGTCACTGGATGGGAGAGTGGAGAGCATCAGTTCCAACTATTGCAGGACAGAGAGTGGAGAGCATCAGTTCCAACTGTCACAGGACGGGAGAGTAGGAGAGCACCAGTTCCCACTGTCTAAGGACAGAGAGTAGAGATCACCAGTTCAAACTGTCATAGGACAGAGAGTGGAGAGCACCAGTTCCAACTATCAGAGGACAGAGAGTGGAGAGCACCAGTTCCAACTATCACAGGACGGGAGAGTGAAGAGCACCAGTTCCCACTGTCACAGGACGGGAGAGTGGAGAGCACCAGTTCCAACTGTCACAGGACAGAGAGTGGAGAGCACCAGTTCCCACTGTCACAGGACGGGAGAGTGGAGAGCACCAGTTCCCACTGCCACAGGACAGAGAGTGGAGAGCACCAGTTCAAACTGTCACAGGACGGGAGAGTGGAGAGCACCAGTTCCCACTGTCACAGGACAGAGAGTGGAGAGCACCAGTTCAAACTGTCACAGGACGGACGAGTGGAGAGCACCAGTTCCCACTGTCACAGGACAGAGAGTGGAAAGCACCAGTTCCCACTGTCACAGGACAGAGAGTGGAGAGCATCAGTTCCAACTGTCACAGGACGGGAGAGTAGGAGAGCACCAGTTCCCACTGTCTAAGGACAGAGAGTAGAGATCACCAGTTCAAACTGTCACAGGACAGAGAGTGGAGAGCACCAGTTCCCACTGTCACAGGACAGAGAGTGGAGAGCACCAGTTCCAACTGTCACAGGACAGAGAGTGGAGAGCACCAGTTCCAACTGTCACAGGACAGGAGAGTGGAGAGCACCAGTTCCCACTGTCACAGGACAGAGAGTGGAGAGCACAAGTTCCCACTGTCACAGGAAGGGAGAGTGGAGAGCACCAGTTCCCACTGTCACAGAACGGGAGACTGGAGAGCACCAGTTCCCACTGTAACAGGAGAGAGAGTGGAGAGCACCAGTTCCCACTGTCACAGGACAGAGAGTGGAGAGCACCAGTTCCCACTGTCACAGGACAGAAAGTGGGGAGCACCAGTTCCAACTGTCACAGGGCAGAAAGTGGAGAGCACCAGTTCCAATTGTCACAGGACGGGAGAGTGGAGAGCACCAGTTCCCACTGTCACAGGACAGAGAGTAGAGATCACCAGTTCAAACTGTCACAGGACAGAGAGTGGAGAGCACCAGTTCAAACTATCACAGGACAGAGAGTGGAGGGCACCAGTTCCAACTATCACAGGACGGGAGAGTGAAGAGCACCAGTTCCCACTGTCACAGGACGGGAGAGTGGAGAGCACCAGTTCCAACTGTCACAGGACAGAGAGTGGAGAGCACCAGTTCCCACTGTCACAGGACGGGAGAGTGGAGAGCAACAATTCCCACTGTCACAGGACAGAGAGTGGAGAGCACCAGTTCAAACTGTCACAGGACGGGAGAGTGGAGAGCACCAGTTCCCACTGTCACAGGACAGAGAGTGGAGAGCACCAGTTCCCACTGTCACAGGACAGAGAATGGAGAGCACCAGTTCAAACTGTCACAGGACAGAGAGTGGAGAGCACCAGTTCCCACTGTCACAGGACGGGAGAGTGGAGAGCACCAGTTCAAACTGTCACAGGACAGAGAGTGGAGAGCACCAGTTCCCACTGTCACAGGCCAGGAGATTGGAGAGCACCAGTTCCCACTGTCACAGGACAGAGAGTGGAGAGCATCAGTTCCAACTGTCACAGGACGGGAGAGTAGGAGAGCACCAGTTCCCACTGTCTAAGGACAGAGAGTAGAGATCAACAGTTCAAACTGTCATAGGACAGAGAGTGGAGAGCACCAGTTCCAACTATCAGAGGACAGAGAGTGGAGAGCACCAGTTCCAACTATCACAGGACGGGAGAGTGAAGAGCACCAGTTCCCACTGTCACAGGACGGGAGAGTGGAGAGCACCAGTTCCAACTGTCACAGGACAGAGAGTGGAGAGCACCAGTTCCCACTGTCACAGGACGGGAGAGTGGAGAGCACCAGTTCCCACTGCCACAGGACAGAGAGTGGAGAGCACCAGTTCAAACTGTCACAGGACGGGAGAGTGGAGAGCACCAGTTCCCACTGTCACAGGACAGAGAGTGGAGAGCACCAGTTCAAACTGTCACAGGACGGAAGAGTGGAGAGCACCAGTTCCCACTGTCACAGGACAGAGAGTGGAAAGCACCAGTTCCCACTGTCACAGGACAGAGAGTGGAGAGCAGCAGTTCCAACAGTCACAGGACAGAGAGTGGAGAGCACCAGTTCAAACTGTCACAGGACAGAGAGTGGAGAGCAACAGTTCAAACTGTCACAGGACAGAGAGTGGAGAGCACCAGTTCCCACTGTCACAGGACAGAGAGTGGAGAGCACCAGTTCCCACTGTCACAGGACAGAAAGTGGGGAGCACCAGTTCCAACTGTCACAGGGCAGAAAGTGGAGAGCACCAGTTCCAATTGTCACAGGACGGGAGAGTGGAGAGCACCAGTTCCCACTGTCACAGGACAGAGAGTAGAGATCACCAGTTCAAACTGTCACAGGACAGAGAGTGGAGAGCACCAGTTCAAACTATCACAGGACAGAGAGTGGAGGGCACCAGTTCCAACTATCACAGGACGGGAGAGTGAAGAGCACCAGTTCCCACTGTCACAGGACGGGAGAGTGGAGAGCACCAGTTCCAACTGTCACAGGACAGAGAGTGGAGAGCACCAGTTCCCACTGTCACAGGACGGGAGAGTGGAGAGCAACAATTCCCACTGTCACAGGACAGAGAGTGGAGAGCACCAGTTCAAACTGTCACAGGACGGGAGAGTGGAGAGCACCAGTTCCCACTGTCACAGGACAGAGAGTGGAGAGCACCAGTTCCCACTGTCACAGGACAGAGAATGGAGAGCACCAGTTCAAACTGTCACAGGACAGAGAGTGGAGAGCACCAGTTCCCACTGTCACAGGACGGGAGAGTGGAGAGCACCAGTTCAAACTGTCACAGGACAGAGAGTGGAGAGCACCAGTTCCCACTGTCACAGGCCAGGAGATTGGAGAGCACCAGTTCCCACTGTCACAGGACAGAGAGTGGAGAGCACCAGTTCAAACTGTCACAGGACAGAGAGTGGAGAGCACCAATTCCCACTGTCACAGGACAGAGAGTGAAGAGCACCAGTTCCAACAGTCACAGGACAGAGAGTGGAGAGCACCAGTTCCCACTGTCACAGGACAGAGAGTGGAGAGCACCAGTTCCCACTGTCACAGGACGGGGAGAGTGGAGAGCACCAGTTCAAACTGTCACAGGACAGAGAGTGGAGAGCACCAGTTCCCAGTGTCACAGGACAGAGAGTGGAGAGCACCAATTCCAACAGTCACAGGACATAGAGTGGAGAGCACCAGTTCCCAATGTCCCAGGACAAAGAGTGGAGAGCACCAGATCCAACAGTCACAGGACAGAGAGTGGAGAGCACCAGTTCCCACTGTCACAGGACAAGAGAGTGGAGAGCACCAGTTCCAACAGTCACAGGACAGAGAGTGGAGAGCACCAGTTCTCACTGTCACAGGACAGAGAGTGGTGAGCACCAGTTCCCACTGTCACAGGACGGAGAGTGGAGAGCACCAGTTCCCACTGTCACAGGACAGAGTGTGGAGAGCACCATTTCCAACAGTCACAGGACAGAGATTGGAGAGCACCAGTTCAAACTCTCACAGGACAGAGAGTGGAGAGCACCAGTTCCAACTATTACAGGACAGAGAGTGGAGAGCATCAGTCCCAACTGTCACAGGACGGGAGAGTGGAGAGCACCAGTTCCAACGATTACAGGACAGAGAGTGGAGAGCATCAGTTCCCACTGTCACAGGACGGGAGAGTGGAGAGCACCAGTTCAAACTGCCACAGGACAGAGAGTGGAGAGCACCAGTTCCCACTGTCACAAGACAGAGAGTGGAGAGCACCAGTTCCAACTGTCACAGGACAGAGAGTGGAGAGCATCAGTTCACACTGTCACAGGACAGAGAGTGGAGAGCACCAGTTCCCACTGTCACAGGACAGAGAGTGGAGAGCACAAGTTCCCACTGTCACAGGAAGGGAGAGTGGAGAGCACCAGTTCCCACTGTCACAGAACGGGAGACTGGAGAGCACCAGTTCCCACTGTAACAGGAGAGAGAGTGGAGAGCACCAGTTCCAACTGTCACAGGACAGAGAGTGCAGAGCACCAGTTCCAACAGTCACAGGACAGAGAGTGGAGAGCACCAGTGCAAACTGTCACAGGACAGAGAGTGGAGAGCACCAGTTCAAACTGTCACAGGACAGAGAGGGGAGAGCACCAGTTCAAACTGTCACAGGACAGAGAGTGGAGAGCACCAGTTCCCACGGTCACAGGACAGAGAGTGGAGAGCACCAGTTCCCACTGTCACAGGACAGAGAGTGGAGAGCACCAGTTCCAACTGTCACAGGACAGAGAGTGGAGAGCACCAGTTCCCACTGTCACAGGACAGAGAGTGGAGAGCACCAGTTCCCACTGTCACAGGACAGAAAGTGGAGAGCACCAGTTCCAATTGTCACAGGACGGGAGAGTGGAGAGCACCAGTTCCCACTGTCACAGGACAGAGAGTGGAGAGCACCAGTTCAAACTGTCACAGGACAGAGAGTGGAGAGCACCAGTTCCCACTGTCACAGGACAGAGAGTGGAGAGCACCAGTTCCCACTGTCACAGGACAGAGAGTGGAGAGCACCAGTTCCCACTGTCACAGGACAGAGAGTGGAGAGCACCATTTCAAACTGTCACAGGACAGAGAGTGCAGAGCACCAGTTCCCACTGTCACAGGACAGAGAGTGGAGAGCACCAGTTCCAACTGTCACAGGACAGAAAGTGGAGAGCACCAGTTCCAATTGTCACAGGACGGGAGAGTGGAGAGCACCAGTTCCCACTGTCACAGGACAGAGAGTGGAGAGCACCAGTTCCCACTGTCACAGGACAGAGAGTGGAGAGCACCAGTTCCAACTGTCACAGGACAGAAAGTGGAGAGCACCAGTTCCAATTGTCACAGGACGGGAGAATGGAGTGCACCAGTTCCCACTGTCAAAGGACAGAGAGTGGATAGCACCAGTGCAAACTGTCACAGGACAGAGAGTGGAGAGCACAAGTTCAAACTGTCACAGGACAGAGAGTGGAGAGCACCAGTTCAAACTGTCACAGGACAGAGAGTGGAGAGCACCAGTTCCCACTGTCACAGGACAGAGAGTGGAGAGCACCAGTTCCCACTGTCACAGGACAGAGAGTGGAGAGCACCAGTTCCAACTGTCACAGGACAGAGAGTGGAGAGCACCAGTTCCCACTGTCACAGGACGGGAGAGTGGAGAGCACCAGTTCCCACTGTCACACGACAGAAAGTGGAGAGCACCAGTTCCAATTGTCACAGGACGGGAGAGTGGAGACCACCAGTTCCCACTGTCACAGGACAGAGAGTGGAGAGCACCAGTTCAAACTGTCACAGGACAGAGAGTGGAGAGCACCAGTTCCCACTGTCACAGGACAGAGAGTGGAGAGCACCAGTTCCCACTGTCACAGGACAGAGAGTGGAGAGCACCAGTTCCCACTGTCACAGGACAGAGAGTGGAGAGCACCAGTTCAAACTGTCACAGGACAGAGAGTGGAGAGCACCAGTTCCCACTGTCACAGGACAGAGAGTGGAGAGCACCAGTTCCAACTGTCACAGGACAGAAAGTGGAGAGCACCAGTTCCAATTGTCACAGGACGGGAGAGTGGAGAGCACCAGTTCCAACTGTCACAGGACAGAGAGTGGTGAGCACCAGTTCCCACTGTCACAGGACAGAGAGTGGAGAGCACCAGTTCCAACTGTCACAGGACAGAAAGTGGTGAGCACCAGTTCCAATTGTCACAGGATGGGAGAATGGAGTGCACCAGTTCCCAGTGTCACAGGACAGAGAGTGGAGAGCACCAGTTCCCACTGTCACAGGACAGAGAGTGGAGAGCACCAGTTTAAACTGTCACAGGACAGAGAGTGGAGAGCACCAGTTCAAGCTGTCACTGGATGGGAGAGTGGAGAGCATCAGTTCCAACTATTGCAGGACAGAGAGTGGAGAGCATCAGTTCCAACTGTCACAGGACGGGAGAGCAGGAGAGCACCAGTTCCCACTGTCTAAGGACAGAGAGTAGAGATCACCAGTTCAAACTGTCATAGGACAGAGAGTGGAGAGCACCAGTTCCAACTATCAGAGGACAGAGAGTGGAGAGCACCAGTTCCAACCATCACAGGACGGGAGAGTGAAGAGCACCAGTTCCCACTGTCACAGGACGGGAGAGTGGAGAGCACCAGTTCCAACTGTCATAGGACAGAGAGTGGAGAGCACCAGTTCCCACTGTCACAGGACGGGAGAGTGGAGAGCACCAGTTCCCACTGCCACAGGACAGAGAGTGGAGAGCACCAGTTCAAACTGTCACAGGACGGGGGAGTGGAGAGCAGCAGTTCCCACTGTCACAGGACAGAGAGTGGAGAGCACCAGTTCAAACTGTCACAGGACAGAGAGTGGAAAGCACCAGTTCCCACTGTCACAGGACAGAGAGTGGAGAGCAGCAGTTCCAACAGTCACAGGACAGAGAGTGGAGAGCACCAGTTCAAACTGTCACAGGACAGAGAGTGGAGAGCACCAGTTCAAACTGTAACAGGACAGAGAGTGGAGAGCACCAGTTCCCACTGTCACAGGACAGAGAGTGGAGAGCACCAGTTCCCACTGTCACAGGACAGAGAGTGGAGAGCACCAGTTCCCACTGTCACAGGACAGAGAGTGGAGAGCACCAGTTCCCACTGTCACAGGACAGAAAGTGGGGAGCACCAGTTCCAACTGTCACAGGGCAGAAAGTGGAGAGCACCAGTTCCAATTGTCACAGGACGGGAGAGTGGAGAGCACTAGTTCCCACTGTCACAGGACAGAGAGTAGAGATCACCAGTTCAAACTGTCACAGGACAGAGAGTGGAGAGCACCAGTTCAAACTATCACAGGACAGAGAGTGGAGGGCACCAGTTCCAACTATCACAGGACGGGAGAGTGAAGAGCACCAGTTCCCACTGTCACAGGACGGGAGAGTGGAGAGCAGCAGTTCCCACTGTCACAGGACAGAAGAGTGGAGAGCACCAGTTCCCACTGTCACAGGACAGAGAGTGGAAAGCACCAGTTCCCACTGTCACAGGACAGAGAGTGGAGAGCAGCAGTTCCAACAGTCACAGGACAGAGAGCGGAGAGCACCAGTTCAAACTGTCACAGGACAGAGAGTGGAGAGCACCAGTTCAAACTGTCACAGGACAGAGAGTGGAGAGCACCAGTTCCCACTGTCACAGGACAGAGAGTGGAGAGCACCAGTTCCCACTGTCACAGGACAGAGAGTGGAGAGCACCAGTTCCCACTGTCACAGGACAGAGAGTGGAGAGCACCAGTTCCCACTGTCACAGGACAGAAAGTGGGGAGCACCAGTTCCAACTGTCACAGGGCAGAAAGTGGAGAGCACCAGTTCCAATTGTCACAGGACGGGAGAGTGGAGAGCACCAGTTCCCACTGTCACAGGACAGAGAGTAGAGATCACCAGTTCAAACTGTCACAGGACAGAGAGTGGAGAGCACCAGTTCAAACTATCACAGGACAGAGAGTGGAGGGCACCAGTTCCAACTATCACAGGACGGGAGAGTGAAGAGCACCAGTTCCCACTGTCACAGGACGGGAGAGTGGAGAGCACCAGTTCCAACTGTCACAGGACAGAGAGTGGAGAGCACCAGTTCCCACTGTCACAGGACGGGAGAGTGGAGAGCAACAATTCCCACTGTCACAGGACAGAGAGTGGAGAGCACCAGTTCAAACTGTCACAGGACGGGAGAGTGGAGAGCACCAGTTCCCACTGTCACAGGACAGAGAGTGGAGAGCACCAGTTCCCACTGTCACAGGACAGAGAATGGAGAGCAACAGTTCAAACTGTCACAGGACAGAGAGTGGAGAGCACCAGTTCCCACTGTCACAGGACGGGAGAGTGGAGAGCACCAGTTCAAACTGTCACAGGACAGAGAGTGGAGAGCACCAGTTCCCACTGTCACAGGCCAGGAGATTGGAGAGCACCAGTTCCCACTGTCACAGGACAGAGAGTGGAGAGCACCAGTTCAAACGGTCACAGGACAGAGAGTGGAGAGCACCAATTCCCACTGTCACAGGACAGAGAGTGAAGAGCACCAGTTCCAACAGTCACAGGACAGAGAGTGGAGAGCACCAGTTCCCACTGTCACAGGACAGAGAGTGGAGAGCACCAGTTCCCACTGTCACAGGACGGGGAGAGTGGAGAGCACCAGTTCAAACTGTCACAGGACAGAGAGTGGAGAGCACCAGTTCCCAGTGTCACAGGACAGAGAGTGCAGAGCACCAATTCCAACAGTCACAGGACATAGAGTGGAGAGCACCAGTTCCCAATGTCCCAGGACAAAGAGTGGAGAGCACCAGATCCAACAGTCACAGGACAGAGAGTGGAGAGCACCAGTTCCCACTGTCACAGGACAAGAGAGTGGAGAGCACCAGTTCCAACAGTCACAGGACAGAGAGTGGAGATCACCAGTTCTCACTGTCACAGGACAGAGAGTGGTGAGCACCAGTTCCCACTGTCACAGGACGGAGAGTGGAGAGCACCAGTTCCCACTGTCACAGGACAGAGTGTGGAGAGCACCATTTCCAACAGTCACAGGACAGAGATTGGAGAGCACCAGTTCAAACTCTCACAGGACAGAGAGTGGAGAGCACCAGTTCCAACTATTACAGGACAGAGAGTGGAGAGCATCAGTCCCAACTGTCACAGGACGGGAGAGTGGAGAGCACCAGTTCCAACGATTACAGGACAGAGAGTGGAGAGCATCAGTTCCCACTGTCACAGGACGGGAGAGTGGAGAGCACCAGTTCCCACTGTCACAAGACAGAGAGTGGAGAGCACCAGTTCCAACTGTCACAGGACAGAGAGTGGAGAGCATCAGTTCACACTGTCACAGGACAGAGAGTGGAGAGCACCAGTTCCAACTGTCACAGGACAGAGAGTGGAGAGCACCAGTTCCCACTGTCACAGGATGGGAGAGTGGAGAGCACCAGTTCCCACTGTCACAGGAGAGAGAGTGGAGAGCAGCAGTTCAAACTGTCACAGGACAGAAAGTGGAGAGCACCAGTTCCAATTGTCACAGGACGGGAGAGTGGAGAGCACCAGTTCCAACTGCCACAGGACAGAGAGTGGAGAGCACCAGTTCCCACTGTCACAAGACAGAGAGTGGAGAGCACCAGTTCCAACTGTCACAGGACAGAGAGTGGAGAGCATCAGTTCAAACTGTCACAGGACGGGAGAGTGGAGAGCACCAGTTCCCACTGTCACAGGACAGAGAGTGGAGAGCACCAGTTCAAAGTGTCACAGGACGGAAGAGTGGAGAGCACCAGTTCCCACTGTCACAGGACAGAGAGTGGAAAGCACCAGTTCCCACTGTCACAGGACAGAGAGTGGAGAGCAGCAGTTCCAACAGTCACAGGACAGAGAGTGGAGAGCACCAGTTCAAACTGTCACAGGACAGAGAGTGGAGAGCACCAGTTCAAACTGTCACAGGACAGAGAGTGGAGAGCACCAGTTCCCACTGTCACAGGACAGAGAGTGGAGAGCACCAGTTCCCACTGTCACAGGACAGAGAGTGGAGAGCACCAGTTCCCACTGTCACAGGACAGAGAGTGGAGAGCACCAGTTCCCACTGTCACAGGACAGAAAGTGGGGAGCACCAGTTCCAACTGTCACAGGGCAGAAAGTGGAGAGCACCAGTTCCAATTGTCACAGGACGGGAGAGTGGAGAGCACCAGTTCCCACTGTCACAGGACAGAGAGTAGAGATCACCAGTTCAAACTGTCACAGGACAGAGAGTGGAGAGCACCAGTTCAAACTATCACAGGACAGAGAGTGGAGGGCACCAGTTCCAACTATCACAGGACGGGAGAGTGAAGAGCACCAGTTCCCACTGTCACAGGACGGGAGAGTGGAGAGCACCAGTTCCAACTGTCACAGGACAGAGAGTGGAGAGCACCAGTTCCCACTGTCATAGGACGGGAGAGTGGAGAGCAACAATTCCCACTGTCACAGGACAGAGAGTGGAGAGCACCAGTTCAAACTGTCACAGGACGGGAGAGTGGAGAGCACCAGTTCCCACTGTCACAGGACAGAGAGTGGAGAGCACCAGTTCCCACTGTCACAGGACAGAGAATGGAGAGCAACAGTTGAAACTGTCACAGGACAGAGAGTGGAGAGCACCAGTTCCCACTGTCACAGGACGGGAGAGTGGAGAGCACCAGTTCAAACTGTCACAGGACAGAGAGTGGAGAGCACCAGTTCCCACTGTCACAGGCCAGGAGATTGGAGAGCACCAGTTCCCACTGTCACAGGACAGAGAGTGGAGAGCACCAGTTCAAACTGTCACAGGACAGAGAGTGGAGAGCACCAATTCCCACTGTCACCTGGACAGAGAGTGAAGAGCACCAGTTCCAACAGTCACAGGACAGAGAGTGGAGAGCACCAGTTCCCACTGTCACAGGACAGAGAGTGGAGAGCACCAGTTCCCACTGTCACAGGACGGGGAGAGTGGAGAGCACCAGTTCAAACTGTCACAGGACAGAGAGTGGAGAGCACCAGTTCCCAGTGTCACAGGACAGAGAGTGCAGAGCACCAATTCCAACAGTCACAGGACATAGAGTGGAGAGCACCAGTTCCCAATGTCCCAGGACAAAGAGTGGAGAGCACCAGATCCAACAGTCACAGGACAGAGAGTGGAGAGCACCAGTTCCCACTGTCACAGGACAAGAGAGTGGAGAGCACCAGTTCCAACAGTCACAGGACAGAGAGTGGAGATCACCAGTTCTCACTGTCACAGGACAGAGAGTGGTGAGCACCAGTTCCAACTGTCACAGGACGGAGAGTGGAGAGCACCAGTTCCCACTGTCACAGGACAGAGTGTGGAGAGCACCATTTCCAACAGTCACAGGACAGAGATTGGAGAGCACCAGTTCAAACTCTCACAGGACAGAGAGTGGAGAGCACCAGTTCCAACTATTACAGGACAGAGAGTGGAGAGCATCAGTCCCAACTGTCACAGGACGGGAGAGTGGAGAGCACCAGTTCCAACGATTACAGGACAGAGAGTGGAGAGCATCAGTTCCCACTGTCAGAGGACGGGAGAGTGGAGAGCACCAGTTCAAACTGCCACAGGACAGAGAGTGGAGAGCACCAGTTCCCACTGTCACAAGACAGAGAGTGGAGAGCACCAGTTCCAACTGTCACAGGACAGAGAGTGGAGAGCATCAGTTCACACTGTCACAGGACAGAGAGTGGAGAGCACCAGTTCCAACTGTCACAGGACAGAGAGTGGAGAGCACCAGTTCCCACTGTCACAGGATGGGAGAGTGGAGAGCACCAGTTCCCACTGTCACAGGAGAGAGAGTGGAGAGCAGCAGTTCAAACTGTCACAGGACAGAAAGTGGAGAGCACCAGTTCCAATTGTCACAGGACGGGAGAGTGGAGAGCACCAGTTCCAACTGTCACAGGACAGAGAGTGGTGAGCACCAGTTCCCACTGTCACAGGACAGAGAGTGGAGAGCACCTGTTCCAACTGTCACAGGACAGAAAGTGGTGAGCACCAATTCCAATTGTCACAGGACGGGAGAATGGAGTGCACCAGTTCCCAGTGTCACAGGATGGGAGAGTGGAGAGCACCAGTTCCCACTGTCACAGGACAGAGAGTGGAGAGCACCAGTTTAAACTGTCACAGGACAGAGAGTGGAGAGCACCAGTTCAAGCTGTCACTGGATGGGAGAGTGGAGAGCATCAGTTCCAACTATTGCAGGACAGAGAGTGGAGAGCATCAGTTCCAACTGTCACAGGACGGGAGAGTAGGAGAGCACCAGTTCCCACTGTCTAAGGACAGAGAGTAGAGATCACCAGTTCAAACTGTCACAGGACAGAGAGTGGAGAGCACCAGTTCCAACTATCAGAGGACAGAGAGTGGAGAGCACCAGTTCCAACTATCACAGGACGGGAGAGTGAAGAGCACCAGTTCTAAACTGTCACAGGACGGGAGAGTGGAGAGCACCAGTTCAAACTGTCACAGGACAGAGAGTGGAGAGCACCAGTTCCCACTGTCACAGGACGGGAGAGTGGAGAGCACCAGTTCCCACTGTCACAGGACAGAGAGTGGAGAGCACCAGTTCAAACTGTCACAGGACGGGAGAGTGGAGAGCACCAGTTCCCACTGTCACAGGACAGAGAGTGGAAAGCACCAGTTCCCACTGTCACAGGACAGAGAGTGGAGAGCAGCAGTTCCAACAGTCACAGGACGAAGAGTGGAGAGCACCAGTGCAAACTGTCACAGGACAGAGAGTGGAGAGCACCAGTTCAAACTGTCACAGGACAGAGAGTGGAGAGCACCAGTTCAAACTGTCACAGGACAGAGAGTGGAGAGCACCAGTTCCCACTGTCACAGGACAGAGAGTGGAGAGCACCAGTTCCCACTGTCACAGGACAGAGAGTGGAGAGCACCAGTTCCCACTGTCACAGGACAGAGAGTGGAGAGCACCAGTTCCCACTGTCACAGGACAGAAAGTGGGGAGCACCAGTTCCAACTTTCACAGGGCAGAAAGTGGAGAGCACCAGTTCCAATTGTCACAGGACAGAGAGTAAAGATCACCAGTTCAAACTGTCACAGGACAGAGAGTGGAGAGCACCAGTTCAAACTATCACAGGACAGAGAGTGGAGGGCACCAGTTCCAACTATCACAGGACGGGAGAGTGAAGAGCACCAGTTCCCACTGTCACAGGACGGGAGAGTGGAGAGCACCAGTTCCAACTGTCACAGGACAGAGAGTGGAGAGCACCAGTTCCCACTGTCACAGGACAGGAGAGTGGAGAGCAACAATTCCCACTGTCACAGGACAGAGAGTGGAGAGCACCAGTTCAAACTGTCACAGGACGGGAGAGTGGAGAGCACCAGTTCCCACTGTCACAGGACAGAGAGTGGAGAGCACCAGTTCCCACTGTCACAGGACAGAGAATGGAGAGCACCAGTTCAAACTGTCACAGGACAGAGAGTGGAGAGCACCAGTTCCCACTGTCACAGGACGGGAGAGTGGAGAGCACCAGTTCAAACTGTCACAGGACAGAGAGTGGAGAGCACCAGTTCCCACTGTCACAGGCCGGGAGATTGGAGAGCACCAGTTCCCACTGTCACCGGACAGAGAGTGGAGAGCACCACTTCAAACTGTCACAGGATAGAGAGTGGAGAGCACCAATTCCCACTGTCACAGGACAGAGAGTGAAGAGCACCAGTTCCAACAGTCACAGGACAGAGAGTGGAGAGCACCAGTTCCCACTGTCACAGGACAGAGAGTGGAGAGCACCAGTTCCCACTGTCACAGGACGGGAGAGTGGAGAGCACCAGTTCAAACTGTCACAGGACAGAGAGTGGAGAGCACCAGTTCCCAGTGTCACAGGACAGAGAGTGGAGAGCACCAATTCCAACAGTCACAGGACATAGAGTGGAGAGCACCAGTTCCCAATGTCCCAGGACAGAGAGTGGAGAGCACCAGATCCAACAGTCACAGGACAGAGAGTGGAGAGCACCAGTTCCCACTGTCACAGGACAAGAGAGTGGAGAGCACCAGTTCCAACAGTCACAGGACAGAGAGTGGAGAGCACCAGTTCTCACTGTCACAGGACAGAGAGTGGCGAGCACCAGTTCCCACTGTCACAGGACGGAGAGTGGAGAGCACCAGTTCCCACTGTCACAGGACAGAGAGTGGAGAGCACCATTTCCAACAGTCACAGGACAGAGATTGGAGAGCACCAGTTCAAACTCTCACAGGACAGAGAGTGGAGAGCACCAGTTCCAACTATTACAGGACAGAGAGTGGAGAGCATCAGTCCCAACTGTCACAGGACGGGAGAGTGGAGAGCACCATTTCCAACGATTACAGGACAGAGAGTGGAGAGCATCAGTTCCCACTGTCACAGGACGGGAGAGTGGAGAGCACCAGTTCAAAATGCCACAGGACATAGAGTGGAGAGCACCAGTTCCCACTGTCACAGGACAGAGAGTGGAGAGCATCAGTTCACACTGTCACAGGACAGAGAGTGGAGAGCACCAGTTCCAACTGTCACAGGACAGAGAGTGGAGAACACCAGTTCCCACTGTCACAGGATGGGAGAGTGGAGAGCACCAGTTCCCACTGTCACAGGAGAGAGAGTGGAGAGCAGCAGTTCAAACTGTCACAGGACAGAGAGTGGAGAGCACCAGTTCAAGCTGTCACAGGACGGGAGAGTGGAGAGCATCAGTTCCAACTATTGCAGGACAGAGAGTGGAGAGCATCAGTTCCAACTGTCACAGGACGGAAGAGTAGGAGAGCACCAGTTCCCACTGTCTAAGGACAGAGAGTAGAGATCACCAGTTCAAACTGTCACAGGACAGAGAGTGGAGAGCACCAGTTCCAACTGTCACAGGACAGAGAGTGGAGAGCACCAGTTCCAACTGTCACAGGACGGGAGAGTGGGGAGCACCAGTTCCCACTGTCACAGGACAGAGAGTGGAGAGCACCAGTTCCCACTGTCACAGGACGGGAGAGTGGAGAGCACCAGTTCCTACTGTCACAGAACGGGAGAGTGGAGAGCACCAGTTCCCACTGTCACAGGACGGGAGAGTGGAGAGCACCAGTTCCAACTGTCACAGGACAGAGAGTGGAGAGCACCAGTTCCCACTGTCACAGGACGGGAGAGTGGAGAGCAACAATTCCCACTGTCACAGGACAGAGAGTGGAGAGCACCAGTTCAAACTGTCACAGGACGGGAGAGTGGAGAGCACCAGTTCCCACTGTCACAGGACAGAGAGTGGAGAGCACCAGTTCCCACTGTCACAGGACAGAGAGTGGAGAGCACCAGTGCAAACTGTCACAGGACTGAGAGTGGAGAGCACCAGTTCCCACTGTCAAAGGACAGAGAGTGGAGAGCACCAGTTCCAACTGTCACAGGACGGGAGAGTGGAGAGCACCAGTTCAAACTGTCACAGGACAGAGAGTGGAGAGCACCAGTTCCCACTGTCACAGGCCGGGAGATTGGAGAGCACCAGTTCCCACTGTCACAGGACAGAGAGTGGAGAGCACCAGTTCCCACTGTCAAAGGACAGAGAGTGGAGAGCACCAGTTCCAACTGTCACAGGACAGAAAGAGGAGAGCACCAGTTCCAATTGTCACAGGACGGGAGAATGGAGTGCACCAGTTCCCACTGTCACAGGACAGAGAGTGGAGAGCACCAGTTCAAACTGTCACAGGACAGAGAGTGGAGAGCACCAGTTCAAACTGTCACAGGACAGAGAGTGGAGAGCACCAGTTCCCACTGTCACAGGACAGAGAGTGCAGAGCATCAGTTCCCACTGTCACAGGACAGAGAGTGGAGAGCACCAGTTCCAACTGTCACAGGACAGAGAGTGGAGAGCACCAGTTCCCACTGTCACAGGACAGAGAGTGGAGAGCACAAGTTCCCACTGTCACAGGACAGAAAGTGGAGAGCACCAGTTCCAATTGTCACAGGACGGGAGAGTGGAGACCACCAGTTCCCACTGTCACAGGACAGAGAGTGGAGAGCACCAGTTCAAACTGTCACAGGACAGAGAGTGGAGAGCACCAGTTCCCACTGTCACAGGACAGAGAGTGGAGAGCACCAGTTCCCACTGTCACAGGACAGAGAGTGGAGAGCACCATTTCCCACTGTCACAGGACAGAGAGTGGAGAGCACCAGTTCAAACTGTCACAGGACAGAGAGTGGAGAGCACCATTTCCCACTGTCACAGGACAGAGAGTGGAGAGCACCAGTTCCAACTGTCACAGGACAGAAAGTGGAGAGCACCAGTTCCAATTGTCACAGGACGGGAGAGTGGAGAGCACCAGTTCCAACTGTTACAGGACAGAGAGTGGAGAGCACCAGTTCCCACTGTCACAGGACAGAGATTGGAGAGCACCAGTTGAAACTGTCACAGGACAGAGAGTGGAGAGCACCAGTTCAAGCTGTCACTGGATGGGAGAGTGGAGAGCATCAGTTCCAACTATTGCAGGACAGAGAGTGGAGAGCATCAGTTCCAACTGTCACAGGACGGGAGAGTAGGAGAGCACCAGTTCCCACTGTCTAAGGACAGAGAGTAGAGATCACCAGTTCAAACTGTCACAGGACAGAGAGTGGAGAGCACCAGTTCCAACTATCACAGGATAGAGAGTGGAGAGCACCAGTTCCAACTATCACAGGACGGGAGAGTGAAGAGCACCAGTCCCACTGTCACAGGACGGGAGAGTGGAGAGCTCCAGTTCCAACTGTCACAGGACAGAGAGTGGAGAGCACCAGTTCCCAATGTCACAGGACAGAGAGTGGAGAGCACCAGTTCAAACTGTCACAGGACGGGAGAGTGGAGAGCACCAGTTCCCACTGTCACAGGACAGAGAGTGGAAAGCACCAGTTCCCACTGTCACAGGACAGAAAGTAGGGAGCACCAGTTCCAACTGTCACAGGACAGAAAGTGGAGAGCACCAGTTCCAATTGTCACAGGACGGGAGAGTGGAGAGCACCAGTTCCCACTGTCACAGGACAGAGAGTGGAGAGCACCAGTTCCCACTGTCACAGGACAGAGAGTGGAGAGCAACATTTCCAACTGTCACAGGACAGAAAGTGGAGAGCACCAGTTCCAACTGTCACAGGACGGGTGAATGGAGTGCACCAGTTCCCACTGTCACAGGACAGAGAGTGGAGAGCACCAGTCCCCACTGTCACTGGACAGAGAGTGGAGAGCACCAGTTTAAACTGTCACAGGACAGAGAGTGGAGAGCACCAGTTCAAGCTGTCACAGTACGGGAGAGTGGAGAGCATCAGTTCCAACTATTGCAGGACAGAGAGTGAAGAGCATCAGTTCCAACTGTCACAGGACGGGAGAGTAGGAGAGCATCAGTTCCCACTGTCTAAGGACAGAGAGTAGAGATCACCAGTTCAAACTGTCACAGGACAGAGAGTGGAGAGCACCAGTTCCAACTATCACAGGACAGAGAGTGGAGAGCACCAGTTCCAACTATCACAGGATGGGAGAGTGAAGAGCACCAGTTCCCACTGTCACAGGACGGGAGAGTGGAGAGCACCAGTTCCAACTGTCACAGGACAGAGAGTGGAGAGCACCAGTTCCCAACTGTCACAGGACGGGAGAGTGGAGAGCAACAATTCCCACTGTCACAGGACAGAGAGTGGAGAGCACCAGTTCAAACTGTCACAGGACGGGAGAGTGGAGAGCACCAGTTCCCACTGTCACAGGACAGAGAGTGGAGAGCACCAGTTCCCACTGTCACAGGACAGAGAGTGGAGAGCACCAGTTCAAACTGTCACAGGACAGAGAGTGGAGAGCACCAGTTCCCACTGTCACAGGACGGGAGAGTGGAGAGCACCAGTTCAAACTGTCACAGGACAGAGAGTGGAGAGCACCAGTTCCCACTGTCACAGGCCGGGAGATTGGAGAGCACCAGTTCCCACTGTCACAGGACAGAGAGTGGAGAGCACCAGTTCAAACTGTCACAGGACAGAGAGTGGAGAGCACCAATTCCCACTGTCACAGGACAGAGAGTGAAGAGCACCAGTTCCAACAGTCACAGGACAGAGAGTGGAGAGCACCAGTTCCCACTGTCACAGGACAGAGAGTGGAGAGCCCCAGTTCCCACTGTCACAGGACAGAGAGTGGAGAGCACCAGTTCAAACTGTCACAGGACAGAGAGTGGAGAGCACCAGTTCCCACTGTCACAGGACAGAGAGTGGAGAGCACCAATTCCAACAGTCACAGGACAGAGAGTGGAGAGCACCAGTTCCCAATGTCCCAGGACAGAGAGTGGAGAGCACCAGTTCCAACAGTCACAGGACAGAGAGTGGAGAGCACCAGTTCTCACTGTCACAGAACAGAGAGTGGCGAGCACCAGTTCCCACTGTCACAGGACAGAGAGTGGAGAGCACCAGTTCCCACTGTCACAGGACAGAGAGTGGAGAGCACCATTTCCAACACTCACAGGACAGAGATTGGAGAGCACCAGTTCAAACTCTCACAGGACAGAGAGTGGAGAGCACCAGTTCCAACTATTACAGGACAGAGAGTGGAGAGCATCAGTCCCAACTGTCACAGGACGGGAGAGTGGAGAGCACCAGTTCCAACGATTACAGGACAGAGAGTGGAGAGCATCTGTTCCCACTGTCACAGGATGGGAGAGTGGAGAGCACCAGTTCCCACTGTCACAAGACAGAGAGTGGAGAGCACCAGTTCCAACTGTCACAGGACAGAGAGTGGAGAGCATCAGTTCACACTGTCACAGGACAGAGAGTGGAGAGCACCAGTTCCAACTGTCACAGGACAGAGAGTGGAGAGCACCAGTTCCCACTGTCACAGGATGGGAGAGTTGAGAGCACCAGTTCCCACAGTCACAGGAGAGAGAGTGGAGAGCAGCAGTTCAAACTGTCACAGGACAGAGAGTGGGGAGCACCAGTTCAAGCTGTCACAGGACGGGAGAGTGGAGAGCACCAGTTCCCACTGTCACAGGACAGAGATTGGAGAGCACCAGTTCCCACTGTCACAGGACGGGAGAGTGGAGAGCACCAGTTCCTACTGTCACAGAACGGGAGAGTGGAGAGCACCAGTTCCCACTGTCACAGGACGGGAGAGTGGAGAGCACCAGTTCCAACTGTCACAGGACAGAGAGTGGAGAGCACCAGTTCCCACTGTCACAGGACGGGAGAGTGGAGAGCAACAATTCCCACTGTCACAGGACAGAGAGTGGAGAGCACCAGTTCAAACTGTCACAGGACGGGAGAGTGGAGAGCACCAGTTCCCACTGTCACCGGACAGAGAGTGGAGAGCACCAGTTCCCACTGTCACCGGACAGAGAGTGGAGAGCACCAGTTCCCACTGTCACAGGACGGGAGAGTGGAGAGCACCAGTTCCCACTGTCACAGGACGGGAGAGTGGAGAGCACCAGTTCCCACTGTCACAGGACGGGAGAGTGGAGAGCACCAGTTCCAACTGTCACAGGACAGAGAGTGGAGAGCACCAGTTCCCACTGTCACAGGACGGGAGAGTGGAGAGCAACAATTCCCACTGTCACAGGACAGAGAGTGGAGAGCACCAGTTCCCACTGTCACAGGACGGGAGAGTGGAGAGCAACAATTCCCACTGTCACAGGACAGAGAGTGGAGAGCACCAGTTCAAACTGTCACAGGACGGGAGAGTGGAGAGCACCAGGTCCCACTGTCACCGGACAGAGAGTGGAGAGCACCAGTTCCCACTGTCACAGGACAGAGAGTGGAGAGCACCAGTTCAAACTGTCACAGGACAGAGAGTGGAGAGCACCAGTTCCCACTGTCACAGGACGGGAGAGTGGAGAGCACCAGTTCAAACTGTCACAGGACAGAGAGTGGAGAGCACCAGTTCCCACTGTCACAGGCCGGGAGATTGGAGAGCACCAGTTCCCACTGTCACAGGACAGAGAGTGGAGAGCACCAGTTCAAACTGTCACAGGACAGAGAGTGGAGAGCACCAATTCCCACTGTCACAGGACAGAGAGTGAAGAGCACCAGTTCCAACAGTCACAGGACAGAGAGTGGAGAGCACCAGTTCCCACTGTCACAGGACAGAGAGTGCAGAGCACCAGTTCCCACTGTCACAGGACGGGAGAGTGGAGAGCACCAGTTCAAACTGTCACAGGACAGAGAGTGGAGAGCACCAGTTCCCACTGTCACAGGACAGAGAGTGGAGAGCACCAATTCCAACAGTCACAGGACAGAGAGTGGAGAGCACCAGTTCCCAATGTCCCAGGACAGAGAGTGGAGAGCACCAGATCCAACAGTCACAGGACAGAGAGTGGAGAGCACCAGTTCCCACTGTCACAGGACAAGAGAGTGGAGAGCACCAGTTCCAACAGTCACAGGACAGAGAGTGGGAGCACCAGTTCTCGCTGTCACAGGACAGAGAGCGGCGAGCACCAGTTCCCACTATCACAGGACAGAGAGTGGAGAGCACCAGTTCCCACTGTCACAGGACAGAGAGTGGAGAGCACCATTTGCAACAGTCACAGGACAGAGATTGGAGAGCACCAGTTCAAACTATCACAGGACAGAGAGTGGAGAGCACCAGTTCCAACTATTACAGGACAGAGAGTGGAGAGCATCAATCCCAACTGTCACAGGACGGGAGAGTGGAGAGCACCAGTTCCAACGATTACAGGACAGAGAGTGGAGAGCATCAGTTCCCACTGTCACAGGACGGGAGAGTGGAGAGCACCAGTTCAAACTGCCACAGGACAGAGAGTGGACAGCACCAGTTCCCACTGTCACAAGACAGAGAGTGGAGAGCACCAGTTCCAACTGTCACAGGACAGATAGTGGAGAGCACCAGTTCCAACTGTCACAGGACAGAGATTGGAGAGCACCAGTTCCCACTGTCACAGGATGGGAGAGTGGAGAGCACCAGTTCCCACTGTCACAGGATGGGAGAGTGGAGAGCACCAGTTCCCACTGTCACAGGAGAGAGAGTGGAGAGCACCAGTTCCCACTGTCACAGGACAGAGAGTGGAGAGCACCAGTTCAAACTGTCACAGGACAGAGAGTGGAGAGCACCAGTTCAAGCTGTCAAAGGACGGGAGAATGGAGAGCATCAGTTCCAACTATTGCAGGACAGAGAGTGGAGAGCATCAGTTCCAACTGTCACAGGACGGGAGAGTAGGAGAGCACCAGTTCCCACTGTCTAAGGACAGAGAGTGGAGAGCACCATTTCCAACAGTCACAGGACAGAGATTGGAGAGCACCAGTTCAAACTATCACAGGACAGAGAGTGGAGAGCACCAGTTCCAACTATTACAGGACAGAGAGTGGAGAGCATCAGTCCCAACTGTCACAGGACGGGAGAGTGGAGAGCACCAGTTCCAACGATTACAGGACAGAGAGTGGAGAGCATCAGTTCCCACTGTCACAGGACGGGAGAGTGGAGAGCACCAGTTCAAACTGCCACAGGACAGAGAGTGGAGAGCACCAGTTGCCACTGTCACAAGACAGAGAGTGGAGAGCACCAGTTCCAACTGTCACAGGACAGAGAGTGGAGAGCATCAGTTCACACTGTCACAGGACAGAGAGTGGAGAGCACCAGTTCCAACTGTCACAGGACAGAGAGTGGAGAGCACCAGTTCCCACTGTCACAGGATGGGAGAGTGGAGAGCACCAGTTCCCACTGTCACAGGAGAGAGAGTGGAGAGCAGCAGTTCAAACTGTCACAGGACAGAGAGTGGAGAGCACCAGTTCAAGCTGTCACAGGACGGGAGAGTGGAGAGCATCAGTTCCAACTATTGCAGGACAGAGAGTGGAGAGCATCAGTTCCAACTGTCACAGGACGGGAGAGTAGGAGAGCACCAGTTCCCACTGTCTAAGGACACAGCGTAGAGATCACCAGTTCCAACTGTCACAGGACAGAGAGTGGAGAGCACCAGTTCCAACTGTCACAGGACGGGAGAGTGGAGAACACCAGTTCCCACTGTCACAGGACAGAGAGTGGAGAGCACCAGTTCCCACTGTCACAGGACGGGAGAGTGGAGAGCACCAGTTCCTACTGTCACAGAACGGGAGAGTGGAGAGCACCAGTTCCCACTGTCACAGGACGGGAGAGTGAAGAGCACCAGTTCCAACTGTCACAGGACAGAGAGTGGAGAGCACCAGTTCCCACTGTCACAGGACAGTGAGTGGAGAGCACCAGTTCCCACTGTCACAGGACAGAGAGTGGAGAGCACCAGTTCAAGCTGTCACAGGACAGAGAGTGGAGAGCACCAATTCCCACTGTCACAGGACAGCGAGTGGAGAGCACCAGTTCCAACAGTCACAGGACAGAGAGTGGAGTGCACCAGTTCCCACTGTCACAGGACAGTGAGTGGAGAGCACCAGTTCCCACTGTCACAGGACGGGAGAGTGGAGAGCACCAGTTCCCACTGTCACAGGACAGAGATTGGAGAGCACCAGTTCAAACTATCACAGGACAGAGAGTGGAGAGCACCAGTTCCAACTATTACAGGAAGAGAGTGGAGAGCATCAGTCCCAACTGTCACAGGACGGGAGAGTGGAGAGCACCAGTTCCAACGATTACAGGACAGAGAGTGGAGAGCATCAGTTCCCACTGTCACAGGACGGGAGAGTGGAGAGCACCAGTTCAAACTGCCACAGGACAGAGAGTGGAGAGCACCAGTTCCCACTGTCACAAGACAGAGAGTGGAGAGCACCAGTTCCAACTGTCACAGGACAGAGAGTGGAGAGCATCAGTTCACACTGTCACAGGACAGAGAGTGGAGAGCACCAGTTCCAACTGTCAGAGGACAGAGAGTGGAGAGCACCAGTTCCCACTGTCACAGGATGGGAGAGTGGAGAGCACCAGTTCGCACTGTCACAGGAGAGAGAGTGGAGAGCAGCAGTTCAAACTGTCACAGGACAGAGAGTGGAGAGCACCAGTTCAAGCTGTCACAGGACAGAGAGTGGAGAGCACCAGTTCCAACTGTCACAGGACAGAGAGTGGAGATCACCAGTTCAAACTGTCACAGGACAGAGAATGGAGAGCACCAGTTCCAACTGTCATAGGACAGAGAGTGGAGAGCACCAGTTCCAACTGTCACAGGACGGGAGAGTGGAGAGCACCAGTTCCCACTGTCACAGGACAGAGAGTGGAGAGCACCAGTTCCCACTGTCACAGGACGGGAGAGTGGAGAGCACCAGTACCTAATGTCACAGAACGGGAGAGTAGAGAGCACCAGTTCCCACTGTCACAGGACGGGAGAGTGGAGAGCACCAGTTCCAACTGTCACAGGACAGAGAGTGGAGAGCACCAGTTCCCACTGTCACAGGACGGGAGAGTGGAGAGCAACAATTCCCACTGTCACAGGACAGAGAGTGGAGAGCACCAGTTCCCACTGTCACAGGACGGGAGAGTGGGGAGCACCAGTTCCCACTGCCACAGGACAGAGAGTGGAGAGCACCAGTTCCCACTGTCACAGGACAGAGAGTGGAGAGCACCAGTTCAAACTGTCACAGGACAGAGAGTGGAGAGCACCAGTTCCCACTGTCACAGGACGGGAGATTGGAGAGCACCAGTTCAAACTGTCACAGGACAGAGAGTGGAGAGCACCAGTTCCCACTGTCACAGGCCGGGAGATTGGAGAGCACCAGTTCCCACTGTCACAGGACAGAGAGTGGAGAGCACCAGTTCAAACTGTCACAGGACAGAGAGTGGAGAGCACCAATTCCCACTGTCACAGGACAGAGAGTGAAGAGCACCAGTTCCAACAGTCACAGGACAGAGAGTGGAGAGCACCAGTTCCCACTGTCACAGGACAGAGAGTGGAGAGCACCAGTTCCCACTGTCACAGGACGGGAGAGTGGAGAGCACCAGTTCAAACTGTCACAGGACAGAGAGTGGAGAGCACCAGTTCCCACTGTCACAGGACAGAGAGTGGAGAGCACCAGTTCCCAATGTCCCAGGACAGAGAGTGGAGAGCACCAGATCCAACAGTCACAGGACAGAGAGTGGAGAGCACCAGTTCCCACTGTCACAGGACAATAGGGTGGAGAGCACCAGTTCCAACAGTCACAGGACAGAGAGTGGAGAGCACCAGTTCTCACTGTCACAGGACAGAGAGTGGCGAGCACCAGTTCCCACTATCACAGGACAGAGAGTGGAGAGCACCAGTTCCCACTGTCACAGGACAGAGAGTGGAGAGCACCATTTCCAACAGTCACAGGACAGAGATTGGAGAGCACCAGTTCAAACTATCACAGGACAGAGAGTGGAGAGCACCAGTTCCAACTATTACAGGACAGAGAGTGGAGAGCATCAGTCCCAACTGTCACAGGACGGGAGAGTGGAGAGCACCAGTTCCAACGATTACAGGACAGAGAGTGGAGAGCATCAGTTCCCACTGTCACAGGACGGGAGAGTGGAGAGCACCAGTTCAAACTGCCACAGGACAGAGAGTGGAGAGCACCAGTTCCCACTGTCACAAGACAGAGAGTGGAGAGCACCAGTTCCAACTGTCACAGGACAGAGAGTGGAGAGCATCAGTTCCCACTGTCACAGGATGGGAGAGTGGAGAGCACCAGTTCCCACTGTCACAGGAGAGAGAGTGGAGAGCAGCAGTTCCAACTGTCACAGGACAGAGAATGGAGAGCACCAGTTCCAACTGTCACAGGACAGAGAGTGGAGAGCACCAGTTCCCACTGTCACAGGATGGGAGAGTGGAGAGCACCAGTTCCCACTGTCACAGGAGAGAGAGTGGAGAGCAGCAGTTCAAACTGTCACAGGACAGAGAGTATAGATCACCAGTTCAAACTGTCACAGGACAGAGAGTAGAGATCACCAGTTCAAACTGTCACAGGACAGAGAGTGGAGAGCACCAGTTCCAACTGTCACAGGACAGAGAGTGGAGAGCACCAGTTCCAACTGTCACAGGACGGGAGAGTGGAGAACACCAGTTCCCACTGTCACAGGACAGAGAGTGGAGAGCACCAGTTCCCACTGTCACAGGACGGGAGAGTGGAGAGCACCAGTTCCTACTGTCACAGAACGGGAGAGTGGAGAGCACCAGTTCCCACTGTCACAGGACGGGAGAGTGAAGAGCACCAGTTCCAACTGTCACAGGACAGAGAGTGGAGAGCACCAGTTCCCACTGTCACAGGACGGGAGAGTGGAGAGCAACAATTCCCACTGTCACAGGACAGAGAGTGGAGAGCACCAGTTCAAGCTGTCACAGGACGGGAGAGTGGAGAGCATCAGTTCCAACTATTGCAGGACAGAGAGTGGAGAGCATCAGTTCCAACTGTCACAGGACGGGAGAGTAGGAGAGCACCAGTTCCCACTGTCTAAGGACAGAGAGTAGAGATCACCAGTTCAAACTGTCACAGGACAGAGAGTGGAGAGCACCAGTTCCCACTGTCTAAGGACAGAGAGTATAGATCACCAGTTCAAACTGTCACAGGACAGAGAGTAGAGATCACCAGTTCAAACTGTCACAGGACAGAGAGTGGAGAGCACCAGTTCCAACTGTCACAGGACAGAGAGTGGAGAGCACCAGTTCCAACTGTCACAGGACGGGAGAGTGGAGAACACCAGTTCCCACTGTCACAGGACAGAGAGTGGAGAGCACCAGTTCCCACTGTCACAGGACGGGAGAGTGGAGAGCACCAGTTCCTACTGTCACAGAACGGGAGAGTGGAGAGCACCAGTTCCCACTGTCACAGGACGGGAGAGTGAAGAGCACCAGTTCCAACTGTCACAGGACAGAGAGTGGAGAGCACCAGTTCCCACTGTCACAGGACGGGAGAGTGGAGAGCAACAATTCCCACTGTCACAGGACAGAGAGTGGAGAGCACCAGTTCAAACTGTCACAGGACGGGAGAGTGGAGAGCACCAGTTCCCACTGTCACAGGACAGAGAGTGGAGAGCACCAGTTCCCACTGTCACAGGACAGAGAGTGGAGAGCACCAGTTCAAACTGTCACAGGACAGAGAGTGGAGAGCACCAGTTCCCACTGTCACAGGACGGGAGAGTGGAGAGCACCAGTTCAAACTGTCACAGGACAGAGAGTGGAGAGCACCAGTTCCCACTGTCACAGGCCGGGAGATTGGAGAGCACCAGTTCCCACTGTCACAGGACAGAGAGTGGAGAGCACCAGTTCAAGCTGTCACAGGACAGAGAGTGGAGAGCACCAATTCCCACTATCACAGGACAGAGAGTGGAGAGCACCAGTTCCAACAGTCACAGGACAGAGAGTGGAGAGCACCAGTTCCCACTGTCACAGGACAGAGAGTGGAGAGCACCAGTTCCCACTGTCACAGGACGGGAGAGTGGAGAGCACCAGTTCCCACTGTCACAGGACAGAGAGTGGAGAGCACCAGTTCCCACTGTCACAGGACAGAGAGTGGAGAGCACCAGTTCAAACTGTCACAGGACAGAGAGTGGAGAGCACCAGTTCCAACTGTCACAGGACGGGAGAGTGGAGAGCACCAGTTCAAACTGTCACAGGACAGAGATTGGAGAGCACCAGTTCCCACTGTCACAGGCCGGGAGATTGGAGAGCACCAGTTCAAACTGTCACAGGACAGAGAGTGGAGAGCACCAATTCCCACTGTCACAGGACAGAGAGTGAAGAGCACCAGTTCCAACAGTCACAGGACAGAGAGTGGAGAGCACCAGTTCCCACTGTCACAGGACAGAGAGTGGAGATCACCAGTTCCCACTGTCACAGGACAGAGAGTGGAGAGCACCAGTTCCAACAGTCACAGGACAGAGAGTGGAGAGCACCAGTTCCCACTGTCACAGGACAGAGAGTGGAGAGCACCAGTTCCCACTGTCACAGGACGGGAGAGTGGAGAGCACCAGTTCCCACTGTCACAGGACAGAGAGTGGAGAGCACCAGTTCCCACTGTCACAGGACAGAGAGTGGAGAGCACCAGTTCAAACTGTCACAGGACAGAGAGTGGAGAGCACCAGTTCCCACTGTCACAGGACGGGAGAGTGGAGAGCAACAGTTCAAACTGTCACAGGACAGAGAGTGGAGAGCACCAGTTCCCACTGTCACAGGCCGGGAGATTGGAGAGCACCAGTTCCCACTGTCACAGGACAGCGAGTGGAGAGCACCAGTTCAAACTGTCACAGGACAGAGAGTGGAGAGCACCAATTGCCACTGTCACAGGACAGAGAGTGAAGAGCACCAGTTCCAACAGTCACAGGACAGAGAGTGGAGAGCACCAGTTCAAGCTGTCACAGGACGGGAGAATGGAGAGCATCAGTTCCAGCTATTGCAGGACAGAGAGTGGAGAGCATCAGTTCCAACTGTCACAGGACGGAAGAGTAGGAGAGCACCAGTTACCACTGTCTAAGGACAGAGTGTAGAGATCACCAGTTCAAACTGTCACAGGACAGAGAGTGGAGAGCACCAGTTCCAACTGTCACAGGACAGAGAGTGGAGAGCACCAGTTCCAACTGTCACAGGACGGGAGAGTGGAGAGCACCAGTTCCCACTGTCACAGGACAGAGAGTGGAGAGCACCAGTTCCCACTGTCACAGGACGGGAGAGTGGAGAGCACCAGTTCCAACTGTCACAGAACGGGAGATTGGAGAGCACCAGTTCCCACTGTCACAGGACGGGAGAGTGGAGAGCAACAATTCCCACTGTCACAGGACAGAGAGTGGAGAGCACCAGTTCAAACTGTCACAGGACGGGAGAGTGGAGAGCACCAGTACCCACTGTCACAGGACAGAGAGTGGAGAGCACCAGTTCCCACTGTCACAGGACAGAGAGTGGAGAGCACCAGTTCAAACTGTCACAGGACAGAGAGTGGAGAGCACCAGTTCCAACTGTCACAGGACGGGAGAGTGGAGAGCAGCAGTTCAAACTGTCACAGGACAGAGAGTGGAGAGCACCAGTTCAAGCTGTCACAGGACAGAGAGTGGAGAGCACCAGTTCCAACTGTCACAGGACAGAGAGTGGAGATCACCAGTTCAAACTGTCACAGGACAGAGAATGGAGAGCACCAGTTCCAACTGTCACAGGACAGAGAGTGGAGAGCACCAGTTCCAACTGTCACAGGACGGGAGAGTGCAGAGCACCAGTTCCCACTGTCACAGGACAGAGAGTGGAGAGCACCAGTTCCCACTGTCACAGGACGGGAGAGTGGAGAGCACCAGTTCCTAATGTCACAGAACGGGAGAGTAGAGAGCACCAGTTCCCACTGTCACAGGACGGGAGAGTGGAGAGCACCAGTTCCCACTGTCACAGGAGAGAGAGTGGAGAGCAGCAGTTCAAACTGTCACAGGACAGAGAGTGGAGAGCACCAGTTCAAGCTGTCACAGGACGGGAGAGTGGAGAGCATCAGTTCCAACTATTGCAGGACAGAGAGTGGAGAGCATCAGTTCCAACTGTCACAGGACGGGAGAGTAGGAGAGCACCAGTTCCCACTGTCTAAGGACAGAGAGTATAGATCACCAGTTCAAACTGTCACAGGACAGAGAGTAGAGATCACCAGTTCAAACTGTCACAGGACAGAGAGTGGAGAGCACCAGTTCCAACTGTCACAGGACAGAGAGTGGAGAGCACCAGTTCCAACTGTCACAGGACGGGAGCGTGGAGAACAACAGTTCCCACTGTCACAGGACAGAGAGTGGAGAGCACCAGTTCCTACTGTCACAGAACGGGAGAGTGGAGAGCACCAGTTCCCACTGTCACAGGACGGGAGAGTGAAGAGCACCAGTTCCAACTGTCACAGGACAGAGAGTGGAGAGCACCAGTTCCCACTGTCACAGGACGGGAGAGTGGAGAGCAACAATTCCCACTGTCACAGGACAGAGAGTGGAGAGCACCAGTTCCCACTGTCACAGGACGGGAGAGTGGAGAGCACCAGTTCCCACTGTCACAGGACAGAGAGTGGAGAGCACCAGTTCCCACTGTCACAGGACAGAGAGTGGAGAGCACCAGTTCAAACTGTCACAGGACAGAGAGTGGAGAGCACCAGTTCCCACTGTCACAGGACGGGAGAGTGGAGAGCACCAGTTCAAACTGTCACAGGACAGAGAGTGGAGAGCACCAGTTCCCACTGTCACAGGCCGGGAGATTGGAGAGCACCAGTTCCCACTGTCACAGGACAGAGAGTGGAGAGCACCAGTTCAAGCTGTCACAGGACAGAGAGTGGAGAGCACCAATTCCCACTGTCACAGGACAGAGAGTGGAGAGCACCAGTTCCAACAGTCACAGGACAGAGAGTGGAGAGCACCAGTTCCCACTGTCACAGGACAGAGAGTGGAGAGCACCAGTTCCCACTGTCACAGGATGGGAGAGTGGAGAGCACCAGTTCCCACTGTCACAGGACAGAGAGTGGAGAGCACCAGTTCCAACAGTCACAGGACAGAGAGTGGAGAGCACCAGTTCCCACTGTCACAGGACAGAGAGTGGAGAGCACCAGTTCAAACTGTCACAGGACAGAGAGTGGAGAGCACCAATTCCCACTGTCACAGGACAGAGAGTGAAGAGCACCAGTTCCAACAGTCACAGGACAGAGAGTGGAGAGCACCAGTTCCCACTGTCACAGGACAGAGAGTGGAGAGCACCAGTTCCCACTGTCACAGGACAGAGAGTGGAGAGCACCAGTTCCAACAGTCACAGGACAGAGAGTGGAGAGCACCAGTTCCCACTGTCACAGGACAGAGAGTGGAGAGCACCAGTTCCCACTGTCACAGGACGGGAGAGTGGAGAGCACCAGTTCCCACTGTCACAGGACAGAGAGTGGAGAGCACCAGTTCCCACTGTCACAGGACAGAGAGTGGAGAGCACCAGTTCAAACTGTCACAGGACAGAGAGTGGAGAGCACCAGTTCCCACTGTCACAGGACGGGAGAGTGGAGAGCACCAGTTCAAACTGTCACAGGACAGAGAGTGGAGAGCACCAGTTCCCACTGTCACAGGCCGGGAGATTGGAGAGCACCAGTTCCCACTGTCACAGGACAGCGAGTGGAGAGCACCAGTTCAAACTGTCACAGGACAGAGAGTGGAGAGCACCAATTCCCACTGTCACAGGACAGAGAGTGAAGAGCACCAGTTCCAACAGTCACAGGACAGAGAGTGGAGAGCACCAGTTCAAGCTGTCACAGGACGGGAGAGTGGAGAGCATCAGTTCCAGCTATTGCAGGACAGAGAGTGGAGAGCATCAGTTCCAACTGTCACAGGACGGAAGAGTAGGAGAGCACCAGTTACCACTGTCTAAGGACAGAGTGTAGAGATCACCAGTTCAAACTGTCACAGGACAGAGAGTGGAGAGCACCAGTTCCAACTGTCACAGGACAGAGAGTGGAGAGCACCAGTTCCAACTGTCACAGGACGGGAGAGTGGAGAGCACCAGTTCCCACTGTCACAGGACAGAGAGTGGAGAGCACCAGTTCCCACTGTCACAGGACGGGAGAGTGGAGAGCACCAGTTCCAACTGTCACAGAACGGGAGATTGGAGAGCACCAGTTCCCACTGTCACAGGACGGGAGAGTGGAGAGCACCAGTTCCAACTGTCACAGGACAGAGAGTAGAGAGCACCAGTTCCCACTGTCACAGGACGGGAGAGTGGAGAGCAACAATTCCCACTGTCACAGGACAGAGAGTGGAGAGCACCAGTTCAAACTGTCACAGGACGGGAGAGTGGAGAGCACCAGTACCCACTGTCACAGGACAGAGAGTGGAGAGCACCAGTTCCCACTGTCACAGGACAGAGAGTGGAGAGCACCAGTTCAAACTGTCACAGGACAGAGAGTGATGAGCACCAGTTCCCACTGTCACAGGACGGGAGAGTGGAGAGCAGCAGTTCAAACTGTCACAGGACAGAGAGTGGAGAGCACCAGTTCAAGCTGTCACAGGACAGAGAGTGGAGAGCACCAGTTCCAACTGTCACAGGACAGAGAGTGGAGAGCACCAGTTCCCACTGTCACAGGACAGAGAGTGGAGAGCACCAGTTCCCACTGTCACAGGACGGGAGAGTGGAGAGCACCAGTTCCTAATGTCACAGAACGGGAGAGTAGAGAGCACCAGTTCCCACTGTCACAGGACGGGAGAGTGGAGAGCACCAGTTCCAACTGTCACAGGACAGAGAGTGGAGAGCACCAGTTCCCACTGTCACAGGACGGGAGAGTGGAGAGCAACAATTCCCACTGTCACAGGACAGAGATTGGAGTGCACCAGTTCCCACTGTCACAGGACGGGAGAGTGGGGAGCACCAGTTCCCACTGTCACAGGACAGAGAGTGGAGAGCACCAGTTCCCACTGTCACAGGACAGAGAGTGGAGAGCACCAGTTCAAACTGTCACAGGACAGAGAGTGGAGAGCACCAGTTCCCACTGTCACAGGACGGGAGAGTGGAGAGCACCAGTTCAAACTGTCACAGGACAGAGAGTGGAGAGCACCAGTTCCCACTGTCACAGGCCGGGAGATTGGAGAGCACCAGTTCCCACTGTCACAGGACAGAGAGTGGAGAGCACCAGTTCAAACTGTCACAGGACAGAGAGTGGAGAGCACCAATTCCCACTGTCACAGGACAGAGAGTGAAGAGCACCAGTTCCAACAGTCACAGGACAGAGAGTGGAGAGCACCAGTTCCCACTGTCACAGGACAGAGAGTGGAGAGCACCAGTTCCCACTGTCACAGGACGGGAGAGTGGAGAGCACCAGTTCAAACTGTCACAGGACAGAGAGTGGAGAGCACCAGTTCCCACTGTCACAGGACAGAGAGTGGAGAGCACCAATTCCAACAGTCACAGGACAGAGAGTGGAGAGCACCAGTTCCCAATGTCCCAGGACAGAGAGTGGAGAGCACCAGATCCAACAGTCACAGGACAGAGAGTGGAGAGCACCAGTTCCCACTGTCACAGGACAAGAGAGTGGAGAGCACCAGTTCCAACAGTCACAGGACAGAGAGTGGAGAGCACCAGTTCTCACTGTCACAGGACAGAGAGTGGCGAGCACCAGTTCCCACTGTCACAGGACAGAGAGTGGAGAGCACCAGTTCCAACAGTCACAGGACAGAGAGTGGAGAGCACCAGTTCCCACTGTCACAGGACAGAGAGTGGAGAGCACCAGTTCCCACTGTCACAGGACGGGAGAGTGGAGAGCACCAGTTCCCACTGTCACAGGACAGAGAGTGGAGAGCACCAGTTCCCACTGTCACAGGACAGAGAGTGGAGAGCACCAGTTCAAACTGTCACAGGACAGAGAGTGGAGAGCACCAGTTCCCACTGTCACAGGACGGGAGAGTGGAGAGCACCAGTTCAAACTGTCACAGGACAGAGAGTGGAGAGCACCAGTTCCCACTGTCACAGGCCGGGAGATTGGAGAGCACCAGTTCCCACTGTCACAGGACAGCGAGTGGAGAGCACCAGTTCAAACTGTCACAGGACAGAGAGTGGAGAGCACCAATTCCCACTGTCACAGGACAGAGAGTGAAGAGCACCAGTTCCAACAGTCACAGGACAGAGAGTGGAGAGCACCAGTTCAAGCTGTCACAGGACGGGAGAGTGGAGAGCATCAGTTCCAGCTATTGCAGGACAGAGAGTGGAGAGCATCAGTTCCAACTGTCACAGGACGGAAGAGTAGGAGAGCACCAGTTACCACTGTCTAAGGACAGAGTGTAGAGATCACCAGTTCAAACTGTCACAGGACAGAGAGTGGAGAGCACCAGTTCCAACTGTCACAGGACAGAGAGTGGAGAGCACCACTTCCAACTGTCACAGGACGGGAGAGTGGAGAGCACCAGTTCCCACTGTCACAGGACAGAGAGTGGAGAGCACCAGTTCCCACTGTCACAGGACGGGAGAGTGGAGAGCACCAGTTCCAACTGTCACAGAACGGGAGATTGGAGAGCACCAGTTCCCACTGTCACAGGACGGGAGAGTGGAGAGCACCAGTTCCAACTGTCACAGCACAGAGAGTAGAGAGCACCAGTTCCCACTGTCACAGGACGGGAGAGTGGAGAGCAACAATTCCCACTGTCACAGGACAGAGAGTGGAGAGCACCAGTTCAAACTGTCACAGGACGGGAGAGTGGAGAGCACCAGTACCCACTGTCACAGGACAGAGAGTGGAGAGCACCAGTTCCCACTGTCACAGGACAGAGAGTGGAGAGCACCAGTTCAAACTGTCACAGGACAGAGAGTGATGAGCACCAGTTCCCACTGTCACAGGACGGGAGAGTGGAGAGCAGCAGTTCAAACTGTCACAGGACAGAGAGTGGAGAGCACCAGTTCAAGCTGTCACAGGACAGAGAGTGGAGAGCACCAGTTCCAACTGTCACAGGACAGAGAGTGGAGAGCACCAGTTCCCACTGTCACAGGACAGAGAGTGGAGAGCACCAGTTCCCACTGTCACAGGACGGGAGAGTGGAGAGCACCAGTTCCTAATGTCACAGAACGGGAGAGTAGAGAGCACCAGTTCCCACTGTCACAGGACGGGAGAGTGGAGAGCACCAGTTCCAACTGTCACAGGACAGAGAGTGGAGAGCACCAGTTCCCACTGTCACAGGACGGGAGAGTGGAGAGCAACAATTCCCACTGTCACAGGACAGAGATTGGAGTGCACCAGTTCCCACTGTCACAGGACGGGAGAGTGGGGAGCACCAGTTCCCACTGTCACAGGACAGAGAGTGGAGAGCACCAGTTCCCACTGTCACAGGACAGAGAGTGGAGAGCACCAGTTCAAACTGTCACAGGACAGAGAGTGGAGAGCACCAGTTCCCACTGTCACAGGACGGGAGAGTGGAGAGCACCAGTTCAAACTGTCACAGGACAGAGAGTGGAGAGCACCAGTTCCCACTGTCACAGGCCGGGAGATTGGAGAGCACCAGTTCCCACTGTCACAGGACAGAGAGTGGAGAGCACCAGTTCAAACTGTCACAGGACAGAGAGTGGAGAGCACCAATTCCCACTGTCACAGGACAGAGAGTGAAGAGCACCAGTTCCAACAGTCACAGGACAGAGAGTGGAGAGCACCAGTTCCCACTGTCACAGGACAGAGAGTGGAGAGCACCAGTTCCCACTGTCACAGGACGGGAGAGTGGAGAGCACCAGTTCAAACTGTCACAGGACAGAGAGTGGAGAGCACCAGTTCCCACTGTCACAGGACAGAGAGTGGAGAGCACCAATTCCAACAGTCACAGGACAGAGAGTGGAGAGCACCAGTTCCCAATGTCCCAGGACAGAGAGTGGAGAGCACCAGATCCAACAGTCACAGGACAGAGAGTGGAGAGCACCAGTTCCCACTGTCACAGGACAAGAGAGTGGAGAGCACCAGTTCCAACAGTCACAGGACAGAGAGTGGAGAGCACCAGTTCTCACTGTCACAGGACAGAGAGTGGCGAGCACCAGTTCCCACTATCACAGGACAGAGAGTGGAGAGCACCAGTTCCCACTGTCACAGGACAGAGAGTGGAGAGCACCATTTCCAACAGTCACAGGACAGAGATTGGAGAGCACCAGTTCAAACTATCACAGGACAGAGAGTGGAGAGCACCAGTTCCAACTATTACAGGACAGAGAGTGGAGAGCATCAGTCCCAACTGTCACAGGACGGGAGAGTGGAGAGCACCAGTTCCAACGATTACAGGACAGAGAGTGGAGAGCATCAGTTCCCACTGTCACAGGACGGGAGAGTGGAGAGCACCAGTTCAAACTGCCGCAGGACAGAGAGTGGAGAGCACCAGTTCCCACTGTCACAAGACAGAGAGTGGAGAGCACCAGTTCCAACTGTCACAGGACAGAGAGTGGAGAGCATCAGTTCACACTGTCACAGGACAGAGAGTGGAGAGCACCAGTTCCAACTGTCACAGGACAGAGAGTGGAGAGCACCAGTTCCCACTGTCACAGGATGGGAGAGTGGAGAGCACCAATTCCCACTGTCACAGGAGAGAGAGTGGAGAGCAGCAGTTCAAACTGTCACAGGACAGAGAGTGGAGAGCACCAGTTCAAGCTGTCACAGGACGGGAGAGTGGAGAGCATCAGTTCCAACTATTGCAGGACAGAGAGTGGAGAGCATCAGTTCCAACTGTCACAGGACGGGAGAGTAGGAGAGCACCAGTTCCCACTGTCTAAGGACAGAGAGTAGAGATCACCAGTTCCAACTGTCACAGGACAGAGAGTGGAGAGCACCAGTTCCAACTGTCACAGGACGGGAGAGTGGAGAACACCAGTTCCCACTGTCACAGGACAGAGAGTGGAGAGCACCAGTTCCCACTGTCACAGGACGGGAGAGTGGAGAGCACCAGTTCCTACTGTCACAGAACGGGAGAGTGGAGAGCACCAGTTCCCACTGTCACAGGACGGGAGAGTGAAGAGCACCAGTTCCAACTGTCACAGGACAGAGAGTGGAGAGCACCAGTACCCACTGTCACAGGACAGAGAGTGGAGAGCACCAGTTCCCACTGTCACAGGACAGAGAGTGGAGAGCACCAGTTCAAACTGTCACAGGACAGAGAGTGGAGAGCACCAGTTCCCACTGTCACAGGACGGGAGAGTGGAGAGCAGCAGTTCAAACTGTCACAGGACAGAGAGTGGAGAGCACCAGTTCAAGCTGTCACAGGACAGAGAGTGGAGAGCACCAGTTCCAACTGTCACAGGACAGAGAGTGGAGATCACCAGTTCAAACTGTCACAGGACAGAGAATGGAGCGCACCAGTTCCAACTGTCACAGGACAGAGAGTGGAGAGCACCAGTTCCAACTGTCACAGGACGGGAGAGTGGAGAGCACCAGTTCCCACTGTCACAGGACAGAGAGTGGAGAGCACCAGTTCCCACTGTCACAGGACGGGAGAGTGGAGAGCACCAGTTCCTAATGTCACAGAACGGGAGAGTAGAGAGCACCAGTTCCCACTGTCACAGGACGGGAGAGTGGAGAGCACCAGTTCCAACTGTCACAGGACAGAGAGTGGAGAGCACCAGTTCCCACTGTCACAGGACGGGAGAGTGGAGAGCAACAATTCCCACTGTCACAGGACAGAGATTGGAGTGCACCAGTTCCCACTGTCACAGGACGGGAGAGTGGGGAGCACCAGTTCCCACTGTCACAGGACAGAGAGTGGAGAGCACCAGTTCCCACTGTCACAGGACAGAGAGTGGAGAGCACCAGTTCAAACTGTCACAGGACAGAGAGTGGAGAGCACCAGTTCCCACTGTCACAGGACGGGAGAGTGGAGAGCACCAGTTCAAACTGTCACAGGACAGAGAGTGGAGAGCACCAGTTCCCACTGTCACAGGCCGGGAGATTGGAGAGCACCAGTTCCCACTGTCACAGGACAGAGAGTGGAGAGCACCAGTTCAAACTGTCACAGGACAGAGAGTGGAGAGCACCAATTCCCACTGTCACAGGACAGAGAGTGAAGAGCACCAGTTCCAACAGTCACAGGACAGAGAGTGGAGAGCACCAGTTCCCACTGTCACAGGACAGAGAGTGGAGAGCACCAGTTCCCACTGTCACAGGACGGGAGAGTGGAGAGCACCAGTTCAAACTGTCACAGGACAGAGAGTGGAGAGCACCAGTTCCCACTGTCACAGGACAGAGAGTGGAGAGCACCAATTCCAACAGTCACAGGACAGAGAGTGGAGAGCACCAGTTCCCAATGTCCCAGGACAGAGAGTGGAGAGCACCAGATCCAACAGTCACAGGACAGAGAGTGGAGAGCACCAGTTCCCACTGTCACAGGACAAGAGAGTGGAGAGCACCAGTTCCAACAGTCACAGGACAGAGAGTGGAGAGCACCAGTTCTCACTGTCACAGGACAGAGAGTGGCGAGCACCAGTTCCCACTATCACAGGACAGAGAGTGGAGAGCACCAGTTCCCACTGTCACAGGACAGAGAGTGGAGAGCACCATTTCCAACAGTCACAGGACAGAGATTGGAGAGCACCAGTTCAAACTATCACAGGACAGAGAGTGGAGAGCACCAGTTCCAACTATTACAGGACAGAGAGTGGAGAGCATCAGTCCCAACTGTCACAGGACGGGAGAGTGGAGAGCACCAGTTCCAACGATTACAGGACAGAGAGTGGAGAGCATCAGTTCCCACTGTCACAGGACGGGAGAGTGGAGAGCACCAGTTCAAACTGCCGCAGGACAGAGAGTGGAGAGCACCAGTTCCCACTGTCACAAGACAGAGAGTGGAGAGCACCAGTTCCAACTGTCACAGGACAGAGAGTGGAGAGCATCAGTTCACACTGTCACAGGACAGAGAGTGGAGAGCACCAGTTCCAACTGTCACAGGACAGAGAGTGGAGAGCACCAGTTCCCACTGTCACAGGATGGGAGAGTGGAGAGCACCAATTCCCACTGTCACAGGAGAGAGAGTGGAGAGCAGCAGTTCAAACTGTCACAGGACAGAGAGTGGAGAGCACCAGTTCAAGCTGTCACAGGACGGGAGAGTGGAGAGCATCAGTTCCAACTATTGCAGGACAGAGAGTGGAGAGCATCAGTTCCAACTGTCACAGGACGGGAGAGTAGGAGAGCACCAGTTCCCACTGTCTAAGGACAGAGAGTAGAGATCACCAGTTCCAACTGTCACAGGACAGAGAGTGGAGAGCACCAGTTCCAACTGTCACAGGACGGGAGAGTGGAGAACACCAGTTCCCACTGTCACAGGACAGAGAGTGGAGAGCACCAGTTCCCACTGTCACAGGACGGGAGAGTGGAGAGCACCAGTTCCTACTGTCACAGAACGGGAGAGTGGAGAGCACCAGTTCCCACTGTCACAGGACGGGAGAGTGAAGAGCACCAGTTCCAACTGTCACAGGACAGAGAGTGGAGAGCACCAGTACCCACTGTCACAGGACAGAGAGTGGAGAGCACCAGTTCCCACTGTCACAGGACAGAGAGTGGAGAGCACCAGTTCAAACTGTCACAGGACAGAGAGTGGAGAGCACCAGTTCCCACTGTCACAGGACGGGAGAGTGGAGAGCAGCAGTTCAAACTGTCACAGGACAGAGAGTGGAGAGCACCAGTTCAAGCTGTCACAGGACAGAGAGTGGAGAGCACCAGTTCCAACTGTCACAGGACAGAGAGTGGAGATCACCAGTTCAAACTGTCACAGGACAGAGAATGGAGCGCACCAGTTCCAACTGTCACAGGACAGAGAGTGGAGAGCACCAGTTCCAACTGTCACAGGACGGGAGAGTGGAGAGCACCAGTTCCCACTGTCACAGGACAGAGAGTGGAGAGCACCAGTTCCCACTGTCACAGGACGGGAGAGTGGAGAGCACCAGTTCCTAATGTCACAGAACGGGAGAGTAGAGAGCACCAGTTCCCACTGTCACAGGACGGGAGAGTGGAGAGCACCAGTTCCAACTGTCACAGGACAGAGAGTGGAGAGCACCAGTTCCCACTGTCACAGGACGGGAGAGTGGAGAGCAACAATTCCCACTGTCACAGGACAGAGATTGGAGTGCACCAGTTCCCACTGTCACAGGACGGGAGAGTGGGGAGCACCAGTTCCCACTGTCACAGGACAGAGAGTGGAGAGCACCAGTTCCCACTGTCACAGGACAGAGAGTGGAGAGCACCAGTTCAAACTGTCACAGGACAGAGAGTGGAGAGCACCAGTTCCCACTGTCACAGGACGGGAGAGTGGAGAGCACCAGTTCAAACTGTCACAGGACAGAGAGTGGAGAGCACCAGTTCCCACTGTCACAGGCCGGGAGATTGGAGAGCACCAGTTCCCACTGTCACAGGACAGAGAGTGGAGAGCACCAGTTCAAACTGTCACAGGACAGAGAGTGGAGAGCACCAATTCCCACTGTCACAGGACAGAGAGTGAAGAGCACCAGTTCCAACAGTCACAGGACAGAGAGTGGAGAGCACCAGTTCCCACTGTCACAGGACAGAGAGTGGAGAGCACCAGTTCCCACTGTCACAGGACGGGAGAGTGGAGAGCACCAGTTCAAACTGTCACAGGACAGAGAGTGGAGAGCACCAGTTCCCACTGTCACAGGACAGAGAGTGGAGAGCACCAATTCCAACAGTCACAGGACAGAGAGTGGAGAGCACCAGTTCCCAATGTCCCAGGACAGAGAGTGGAGAGCACCAGATCCAACAGTCACAGGACAGAGAGTGGAGAGCACCAGTTCCCACTGTCACAGGACAAGAGAGTGGAGAGCACCAGTTCCAACAGTCACAGGACAGAGAGTGGAGAGCACCAGTTCTCACTGTCACAGGACAGAGAGTGGCGAGCACCAGTTCCCACTATCACAGGACAGAGAGTGGAGAGCACCAGTTCCCACTGTCACAGGACAGAGAGTGGAGAGCACCATTTCCAACAGTCACAGGACAGAGATTGGAGAGCACCAGTTCAAACTATCACAGGACAGAGAGTGGAGAGCACCAGTTCCAACTATTACAGGACAGAGAGTGGAGAGCATCAGTCCCAACTGTCACAGGACGGGAGAGTGGAGAGCACCAGTTCCAACGATTACAGGACAGAGAATGGAGAGCATCAGTTCCCACTGTCACAGGACGGGAGAGTGGAGAGCACCAGTTCAAACTGCCACAGGACAGAGAGTGGAGAGCACCAGTTCCCACTGTCACAAGACAGAGAGTGGAGAGCACCAGTTCCAACTGTCACAGGACAGAGAGTGGAGAGCATCAGTTCACACTGTCACAGGACAGAGAGTGGAGAGCACCAGTTCCAACTGTCACAGGACAGAGAGTGGAGAGCACCAGTTCCCACTGTCACAGGATGGGAGAGTGGAGAGCACCAATTCCCACTGTCACAGGAGAGAGAGTGGAGAGCAGCAGTTCAAACTGTCACAGGACAGAGAGTGGAGAGCACCAGTTCAAGCTGTCACAGGACGGGAGAGTGGAGAGCATCAGTTCCAACTATTGCAGGACAGAGAGTGGAGAGCATCAGTTCCAACTGTCACAGGACGGGAGAGTAGGAGAGCACCAGTTCCCACTGTCAAAGGACAGAGAGTAGAGATCACCAGTTCCAACTGTCACAGGACAGAGAGTGGAGAGCACCAGTTCCAACTGTCACAGGACGGGAGAGTGGAGAACACCAGTTCCCACTGTCACAGGACAGAGAGTGGAGAGCACCAGTTCCCACTGTCACAGGACGGGAGAGTGGAGAGCACCAGTTCCTACTGTCACAGAACGGGAGAGTGGAGAGCACCAGTTCCCACTATCACAGGACGGGAGAGTGAAGAGCACCAGTTCCAACTGTCACAGGACAGAGAGTGGAGAGCACCAGTTCCCACTGTCACAGGCCGGGAGATTGGAGAGCACCAGTTCCCACTGTCACAGGACAGAGAGTGGAGAGCACCAGTTCAAGCTGTCACAGGACAGAGAGTGGAGAGCACCAATTCCCACTGTCACAGGACAGCGAGTGGAGAGCACCAGTTCCAACAGTCACAGGACAGAGAGTGGAGAGCACCAGTTCCCACTGTCACAGGACAGTGAGTGGGGAGCACCAGTTCCCACTGTCACAGGACGGGAGAGTGGAGAGCACCAGTTCCCACTGTCACAGGACAGAGATTGGAGAGCACCAGTTCAAACTATCACAGGACAGAGAGTGGAGAGCACCAGTTCCAACTATTACAGGAAGAGAGTGGAGAGCATCAGTCCCAACTGTCACAAGACAGAGAGTGGAGAGCACCAGTTCCAACGATTACAGGACAGAGAGTGGAGAGCATCAGTTCCCACTGTCACAGGACGGGAGAGTGGAGAGCACCAGTTCAAACTGCCACAGGACAGAGAGTGGAGAGCACCAGTTCCCACTGTCACAAGACAGAGAGTGGAGAGCACCAGTTCCAACTGTCACAGGACAGAGAGTGGAGAGCATCAGTTCACACTGTCACAGGACAGAGAGTGGAGAGCACCAGTTCCAACTGTCACAGGACAGAGAGTGGAGAGCACCAGTTCCCACTGTCACAGGATGGGAGAGTGGAGAGCACCAGTTCCCACTGTCACAGGAGAGAGAGTGGAGAGCAGCAGTTCAAACTGTCACAGGACAGAGAGTGGAGAGCACCAGTTCAAGTTGTCACAGGACAGAGAGTGGAGAGCACCAGTTCCAACTGTCACAGGACAGAGAGTGGAGATCACCAGTTCAAACTGTCACAGGACAGAGAATGGAGAGCACCAGTTCCAACTGTCACAGGACAGAGAGTGGAGAGCACCAGTTCCAACTGTCACAGGACGGGAGAGTGGAGAGCACCAGTTCCCACTGTCACAGGACAGAGAGTGGAGAGCACCAGTTCCCACTGTCACAGGACAGAGAGTGGAGAGCACCAGTTCCCACTGTCACAGGCCGGGAGATTGGAGAGCACCAGTTCCCACTGTCACAGGACAGAGAGTGGAGAGCACCAGTTCCTAATGTCACAGAACGGGAGAGTAGAGAGCACCAGTTCCCACTGTCACAGGACGGGAGAGTGGAGAGCACCAGTTCCAACTGTCACAGGACAGAGAGTGGAGAGCACCAGTTCCCACTGTCACAGGACGGGAGAGTGGAGAGCAACAATTCCCACTGTCACAGGACAGAGAGTGGAGAGCACCAGTTCCCACTGTCACAGGACGGGAGAGTGGGGAGCACCAGTTCCCACTGTCACAGGACAGAGAGTGGAGAGCACCAGTTCCCACTGTCACAGGACGGGAGAGTGGAGAGCACCAGTTCCTAATGTCACAGAACGGGAGAGTAGAGAGCACCAGTTCCCACTGTCACAGGACGGGAGAGTGGAGAGCACCAGTTCCAACTGTCACAGGACAGAGAGTGGAGAGCACCAGTTCCCACTGTCACAGGACGGGAGAGTGGAGAGCAACAATTCCCACTGTCACAGGACAGAGAGTGGAGAGCACCAGTTCCCACTGTCACAGGACGGGAGAGTGGGGAGCACCAGTTCCCACTGTCACAGGACAGAGAGTGGAGAGCACCAGTTCCCACTGTCACAGGACAGAGAGTGGAGAGCACCAGTTCAAACTGTCACAGGACAGAGAGTGGAGAGCACCAGTTCCCACTGTCACAGGACGGGAGAGTGGAGAGCACCAGTTCAAACTGTCACAGGACAGAGAGTGGAGAGCACCAGTTCCCACTGTCACAGGACGGGAGATTGGAGAGCACCAGTTCCCACTGTCACAGGACAGAGAGTGGAGAGCACCAGTTCAAACTGTCACAGGACAGAGAGTGGAGAGCACCAATTCCCACTGTCACAGGACAGAGAGTGAAGAGCACCAGTTCCAACAGTCACAGGACAGAGAGTGGAGAGCACCAGTTCCCACTGTCACAGGACGGGAGAGTGGAGAGCAACAATTCCCACTGTCACAGGACGGGAGAGTGGAGAGCACCAGTTCAAACTGTCACAGGACAGAGAGTGGAGAGCACCAGTTCCCACTGTCACAGGACAGAGAGTGGAGAGCACCAATTCCAACAGTCACAGGACAGAGAGTGGAGAGCACCAGTTCCCAATGTCCCAGGACAGAGAGTGGAGAGCACCAGATCCAACAGTCACAGGACAGAGAGTGGAGAGCACCAGTTCCCACTGTCACAGGACAAGAGAGTGGAGAGCACCAGTTCCAACAGTCACAGGACAGAGAGTGGAGAGCACCAGTTCTCACTGTCACAGGACAGAGAGTGGCGAGCACCAGTTCCCACTATCACAGGACAGAGAGTGGAGAGCATCAGTCCCAACTGTCACAGGACGGGAGAGTGGAGAGCACCAGTTCCAACGATTACAGGACAGAGAGTGGAGAGCATCAGTTCCCACTGTCACAGGACGGGAGAGTGGAGAGCACCAGTTCAAACTGCCACAGGACAGAGAGTGGAGAGCACCAGTTCCCACTGTCACAGGACAGAGAGTGGAGAGCATCAGTTCACACTGTCACAGGACAGAGAGTGGAGAGCACCAGTTCCAACTGTCACAGGACAGAGAGTGGAGAGCACCAGTTCCCACTGTCACAGGATGGGAGAGTGGAGAGCACCAGTTCCCACTGTCACAGGAGAGAGAGTGGAGAGCAGCAGTTCAAACTGTCACAGGACAGAGAGTGGAGAGCACCAGTTCAAGCTGTCACAGGACGGGAGAGTGGAGAGCATCAGTTCCAACTATTGCAGGACAGAGAGTGGAGAGCATCAGTTCCAACTGTCACAGGACGGGAGAGTAGGAGAGCACCAGTTCCCACTGTCTAAGGACAGAGAGTAGAGATCACCAGTTCAAACTGTCACAGGACAGAGAGTGGAGAGCACCAGTTCCCACTGTCACAGGACAGAGAGTGGAGAGCACCAGTTCCCACTGTCACAGGACGGGAGAGTGGAGAGCACCAGTTCCAACTGTCACAGAACGGGAGATTGGAGAGCACCAGTTCCCACTGTCACAGGACGGGAGAGTGGAGAGCACCAGTTCCAACTGTCACAGGACAGAGAGTAGAGAGCACCAGTTCCCACTGTCACAGGACGGGAGAGTGGAGAGCAACAATTCCCACTGTCACAGGACAGAGAGTGGAGAGCACCAGTTCAAACTGTCACAGGACGGGAGAGTGGAGAGCACCAGTACCCACTGTCACAGGACAGAGAGTGGAGAGCACCAGTTCCCACTGTCACAGGACAGAGAGTGGAGAGCACCAGTTCAAACTGTCACAGGACAGAGAGTGATGAGCACCAGTTCCCACTGTCACAGGACGGGAGAGTGGAGAGCAGCAGTTCAAACTGTCACAGGACAGAGAGTGGAGAGCACCAGTTCAAGCTGTCACAGGACAGAGAGTGGAGAGCACCAGTTCCAACTGTCACAGGACAGAGAGTGGAGAGCACCAGTTCCCACTGTCACAGGACAGAGAGTGGAGAGCACCAGTTCCCACTGTCACAGGACGGGAGAGTGGAGAGCACCAGTTCCTAATGTCACAGAACGGGAGAGTAGAGAGCACCAGTTCCCACTGTCACAGGACGGGAGAGTGGAGAGCACCAGTTCCAACTGTCACAGGACAGAGAGTGGAGAGCACCAGTTCCCACTGTCACAGGACGGGAGAGTGGAGAGCAACAATTCCCACTGTCACAGGACAGAGATTGGAGTGCACCAGTTCCCACTGTCACAGGACGGGAGAGTGGGGAGCACCAGTTCCCACTGTCACAGGACAGAGAGTGGAGAGCACCAGTTCCCACTGTCACAGGACAGAGAGTGGAGAGCACCAGTTCAAACTGTCACAGGACAGAGAGTGGAGAGCACCAGTTCCCACTGTCACAGGACGGGAGAGTGGAGAGCACCAGTTCAAACTGTCACAGGACAGAGAGTGGAGAGCACCAGTTCCCACTGTCACAGGCCGGGAGATTGGAGAGCACCAGTTCCCACTGTCACAGGACAGAGAGTGGAGAGCACCAGTTCAAACTGTCACAGGACAGAGAGTGGAGAGCACCAATTCCCACTGTCACAGGACAGAGAGTGAAGAGCACCAGTTCCAACAGTCACAGGACAGAGAGTGGAGAGCACCAGTTCCCACTGTCACAGGACAGAGAGTGGAGAGCACCAGTTCCCACTGTCACAGGACGGGAGAGTGGAGAGCACCAGTTCAAACTGTCACAGGACAGAGAGTGGAGAGCACCAGTTCCCACTGTCACAGGACAGAGAGTGGAGAGCACCAATTCCAACAGTCACAGGACAGAGAGTGGAGAGCACCAGTTCCCAATGTCCCAGGACAGAGAGTGGAGAGCACCAGATCCAACAGTCACAGGACAGAGAGTGGAGAGCACCAGTTCCCACTGTCACAGGACAAGAGAGTGGAGAGCACCAGTTCCAACAGTCACAGGACAGAGAGTGGAGAGCACCAGTTCTCACTGTCACAGGACAGAGAGTGGCGAGCACCAGTTCCCACTATCACAGGACAGAGAGTGGAGAGCACCAGTTCCCACTGTCACAGGACAGAGAGTGGAGAGCACCATTTCCAACAGTCACAGGACAGAGATTGGAGAGCACCAGTTCAAACTATCACAGGACAGAGAGTGGAGAGCACCAGTTCCAACTATTACAGGACAGAGAGTGGAGAGCATCAGTCCCAACTGTCACAGGACGGGAGAGTGGAGAGCACCAGTTCCAACGATTACAGGACAGAGAGTGGAGAGCATCAGTTCCCACTGTCACAGGACGGGAGAGTGGAGAGCACCAGTTCAAACTGCCGCAGGACAGAGAGTGGAGAGCACCAGTTCCCACTGTCACAAGACAGAGAGTGGAGAGCACCAGTTCCAACTGTCACAGGACAGAGAGTGGAGAGCATCAGTTCACACTGTCACAGGACAGAGAGTGGAGAGCACCAGTTCCAACTGTCACAGGACAGAGAGTGGAGAGCACCAGTTCCCACTGTCACAGGATGGGAGAGTGGAGAGCACCAATTCCCACTGTCACAGGAGAGAGAGTGGAGAGCAGCAGTTCAAACTGTCACAGGACAGAGAGTGGAGAGCACCAGTTCAAGCTGTCACAGGACGGGAGAGTGGAGAGCATCAGTTCCAACTATTGCAGGACAGAGAGTGGAGAGCATCAGTTCCAACTGTCACAGGACGGGAGAGTAGGAGAGCACCAGTTCCCACTGTCTAAGGACAGAGAGTAGAGATCACCAGTTCCAACTGTCACAGGACAGAGAGTGGAGAGCACCAGTTCCAACTGTCACAGGACGGGAGAGTGGAGAACACCAGTTCCCACTGTCACAGGACAGAGAGTGGAGAGCACCAGTTCCCACTGTCACAGGACGGGAGAGTGGAGAGCACCAGTTCCTACTGTCACAGAACGGGAGAGTGGAGAGCACCAGTTCCCACTGTCACAGGACGGGAGAGTGAAGAGCACCAGTTCCAACTGTCACAGGACAGAGAGTGGAGAGCACCAGTACCCACTGTCACAGGACAGAGAGTGGAGAGCACCAGTTCCCACTGTCACAGGACAGAGAGTGGAGAGCACCAGTTCAAACTGTCACAGGACAGAGAGTGGAGAGCACCAGTTCCCACTGTCACAGGACGGGAGAGTGGAGAGCAGCAGTTCAAACTGTCACAGGACAGAGAGTGGAGAGCACCAGTTCAAGCTGTCACAGGACAGAGAGTGGAGAGCACCAGTTCCAACTGTCACAGGACAGAGAGTGGAGATCACCAGTTCAAACTGTCACAGGACAGAGAATGGAGCGCACCAGTTCCAACTGTCACAGGACAGAGAGTGGAGAGCACCAGTTCCAACTGTCACAGGACGGGAGAGTGGAGAGCACCAGTTCCCACTGTCACAGGACAGAGAGTGGAGAGCACCAGTTCCCACTGTCACAGGACGGGAGAGTGGAGAGCACCAGTTCCTAATGTCACAGAACGGGAGAGTAGAGAGCACCAGTTCCCACTGTCACAGGACGGGAGAGTGGAGAGCACCAGTTCCAACTGTCACAGGACAGAGAGTGGAGAGCACCAGTTCCCACTGTCACAGGACGGGAGAGTGGAGAGCAACAATTCCCACTGTCACAGGACAGAGATTGGAGTGCACCAGTTCCCACTGTCACAGGACGGGAGAGTGGGGAGCACCAGTTCCCACTGTCACAGGACAGAGAGTGGAGAGCACCAGTTCCCACTGTCACAGGACAGAGAGTGGAGAGCACCAGTTCAAACTGTCACAGGACAGAGAGTGGAGAGCACCAGTTCCCACTGTCACAGGACGGGAGAGTGGAGAGCACCAGTTCAAACTGTCACAGGACAGAGAGTGGAGAGCACCAGTTCCCACTGTCACAGGCCGGGAGATTGGAGAGCACCAGTTCCCACTGTCACAGGACAGAGAGTGGAGAGCACCAGTTCAAACTGTCACAGGACAGAGAGTGGAGAGCACCAATTCCCACTGTCACAGGACAGAGAGTGAAGAGCACCAGTTCCAACAGTCACAGGACAGAGAGTGGAGAGCACCAGTTCCCACTGTCACAGGACAGAGAGTGGAGAGCACCAGTTCCCACTGTCACAGGACGGGAGAGTGGAGAGCACCAGTTCAAACTGTCACAGGACAGAGAGTGGAGAGCACCAGTTCCCACTGTCACAGGACAGAGAGTGGAGAGCACCAATTCCAACAGTCACAGGACAGAGAGTGGAGAGCACCAGTTCCCAATGTCCCAGGACAGAGAGTGGAGAGCACCAGATCCAACAGTCACAGGACAGAGAGTGGAGAGCACCAGTTCCCACTGTCACAGGACAAGAGAGTGGAGAGCACCAGTTCCAACAGTCACAGGACAGAGAGTGGAGAGCACCAGTTCTCACTGTCACAGGACAGAGAGTGGCGAGCACCAGTTCCCACTATCACAGGACAGAGAGTGGAGAGCACCAGTTCCCACTGTCACAGGACAGAGAGTGGAGAGCACCATTTCCAACAGTCACAGGACAGAGATTGGAGAGCACCAGTTCAAACTATCACAGGACAGAGAGTGGAGAGCACCAGTTCCAACTATTACAGGACAGAGAGTGGAGAGCATCAGTCCCAACTGTCACAGGACGGGAGAGTGGAGAGCACCAGTTCCAACGATTACAGGACAGAGAGTGGAGAGCATCAGTTCCCACTGTCACAGGACGGGAGAGTGGAGAGCACCAGTTCAAACTGCCACAGGACAGAGAGTGGAGAGCACCAGTTCCCACTGTCACAAGACAGAGAGTGGAGAGCACCAGTTCCAACTGTCACAGGACAGAGAGTGGAGAGCATCAGTTCACACTGTCACAGGACAGAGAGTGGAGAGCACCAGTTCCAACTGTCACAGGACAGAGAGTGGAGAGCACCAGTTCCCACTGTCACAGGATGGGAGAGTGGAGAGCACCAATTCCCACTGTCACAGGAGAGAGAGTGGAGAGCAGCAGTTCAAACTGTCACAGGACAGAGAGTGGAGAGCACCAGTTCAAGCTGTCACAGGACGGGAGAGTGGAGAGCATCAGTTCCAACTATTGCAGGACAGAGAGTGGAGAGCATCAGTTCCAACTGTCACAGGACGGGAGAGTAGGAGAGCACCAGTTCCCACTGTCTAAGGACAGAGAGTAGAGATCACCAGTTCCAACTGTCACAGGACAGAGAGTGGAGAGCACCAGTTCCAACTGTCACAGGACGGGAGAGTGGAGAACACCAGTTCCCACTGTCACAGGACAGAGAGTGGAGAGCACCAGTTCCCACTGTCACAGGACGGGAGAGTGGAGAGCACCAGTTCCTACTGTCACAGAACGGGAGAGTGGAGAGCACCAGTTCCCACTATCACAGGACGGGAGAGTGAAGAGCACCAGTTCCAACTGTCACAGGACAGAGAGTGGAGAGCACCAGTTCTCACTGTCACAGGCCGGGAGATTGGAGAGCACCAGTTCCCACTGTCACAGGACAGAGAGTGGAGAGCACCAGTTCAAGCTGTCACAGGACAGAGAGTGGAGAGCACCAATTCCCACTGTCACAGGACAGCGAGTGGAGAGCACCAGTTCCAACAGTCACAGGACAGAGAGTGGAGAGCACCAGTTCCCACTGTCACAGGACAGTGAGTGGGGAGCACCAGTTCCCACTGTCACAGGACGGGAGAGTGGAGAGCACCAGTTCCCACTGTCACAGGACAGAGATTGGAGAGCACCAGTTCAAACTATCACAGGACAGAGAGTGGAGAGCACCAGTTCCAACTATTACAGGAAGAGAGTGGAGAGCATCAGTCCCAACTGTCACAAGACAGAGAGTGGAGAGCACCAGTTCCAACGATTACAGGACAGAGAGTGGAGAGCATCAGTTCCCACTGTCACAGGACGGGAGAGTGGAGAGCACCAGTTCAAACTGCCACAGGACAGAGAGTGGAGAGCACCAGTTCCCACTGTCACAAGACAGAGAGTGGAGAGCACCAGTTCCAACTGTCACAGGACAGAGAGTGGAGAGCATCAGTTCACACTGTCACAGGACAGAGAGTGGAGAGCACCAGTTCCAACTGTCACAGGACAGAGAGTGGAGAGCACCAGTTCCCACTGTCACAGGATGGGAGAGTGGAGAGCACCAGTTCCCACTGTCACAGGAGAGAGAGTGGAGAGCAGCAGTTCAAACTGTCACAGGACAGAGAGTGGAGAGCACCAGTTCAAGTTGTCACAGGACAGAGAGTGGAGAGCACCAGTTCCAACTGTCACAGGACAGAGAGTGGAGATCACCAGTTCAAACTGTCACAGGACAGAGAATGGAGAGCACCAGTTCCAACTGTCACAGGACAGAGAGTGGAGAGCACCAGTTCCAACTGTCACAGGACGGGAGAGTGGAGAGCACCAGTTCCCACTGTCACAGGACAGAGAGTGGAGAGCACCAGTTCCCACTGTCACAGGACAGAGAGTGGAGAGCACCAGTTCCCACTGTCACAGGCCGGGAGATTGGAGAGCACCAGTTCCCACTGTCACAGGACAGAGAGTGGAGAGCACCAGTTCCTAATGTCACAGAACGGGAGAGTAGAGAGCACCAGTTCCCACTGTCACAGGACGGGAGAGTGGAGAGCACCAGTTCCAACTGTCACAGGACAGAGAGTGGAGAGCACCAGTTCCCACTGTCACAGGACGGGAGAGTGGAGAGCAACAATTCCCACTGTCACAGGACAGAGAGTGGAGAGCACCAGTTCCCACTGTCACAGGACGGGAGAGTGGGGAGCACCAGTTCCCACTGTCACAGGACAGAGAGTGGAGAGCACCAGTTCCCACTGTCACAGGACGGGAGAGTGGAGAGCACCAGTTCCTAATGTCACAGAACGGGAGAGTAGAGAGCACCAGTTCCCACTGTCACAGGACGGGAGAGTGGAGAGCACCAGTTCCAACTGTCACAGGACAGAGAGTGGAGAGCACCAGTTCCCACTGTCACAGGACGGGAGAGTGGAGAGCAACAATTCCCACTGTCACAGGACAGAGAGTGGAGAGCACCAGTTCCCACTGTCACAGGACGGGAGAGTGGGGAGCACCAGTTCCCACTGTCACAGGACAGAGAGTGGAGAGCACCAGTTCCCACTGTCACAGGACAGAGAGTGGAGAGCACCAGTTCAAACTGTCACAGGACAGAGAGTGGAGAGCACCAGTTCCCACTGTCACAGGACGGGAGAGTGGAGAGCACCAGTTCAAACTGTCACAGGACAGAGAGTGGAGAGCACCAGTTCCCACTGTCACAGGACGGGAGATTGGAGAGCACCAGTTCCCACTGTCACAGGACAGAGAGTGGAGAGCACCAGTTCAAACTGTCACAGGACAGAGAGTGGAGAGCACCAATTCCCACTGTCACAGGACAGAGAGTGAAGAGCACCAGTTCCAACAGTCACAGGACAGAGAGTGGAGAGCACCAGTTCCCACTGTCACAGGACAGAGAGTGGAGAGCACCAGTTCCCACTGTCACAGGACGGGAGAGTGGAGAGCACCAGTTCAAACTGTCACAGGACAGAGAGTGGAGAGCACCAGTTCCCACTGTCACAGGACAGAGAGTGGAGAGCACCAATTCCAACAGTCACAGGACAGAGAGTGGAGAGCACCAGTTCCCAATGTCCCAGGACAGAGAGTGGAGAGCACCAGATCCAACAGTCACAGGACAGAGAGTGGAGAGCACCAGTTCCCACTGTCACAGGACAAGAGAGTGGAGAGCACCAGTTCCAACAGTCACAGGACAGAGAGTGGAGAGCACCAGTTCTCACTGTCACAGGACAGAGAGTGGCGAGCACCAGTTCCCACTATCACAGGACAGAGAGTGGAGAGCACCAGTTCCCACTGTCACAGGACAGAGAGTGGAGAGCACCATTTCCAACAGTCACAGGACAGAGATTGGAGAGCACCAGTTCAAACTATCACAGGACAGAGAGTGGAGAGCACCAGTTCCAACTATTACAGGACAGAGAGTGGAGAGCATCAGTCCCAACTGTCACAGGACGGGAGAGTGGAGAGCACCAGTTCCAACGATTACAGGACAGAGAGTGGAGAGCATCAGTTCCCACTGTCACAGGACGGGAGAGTGGAGAGCACCAGTTCAAACTGCCACAGGACAGAGAGTGGAGAGCACCAGTTCCCACTGTCACAGGACAGAGAGTGGAGAGCATCAGTTCACACTGTCACAGGACAGAGAGTGGAGAGCACCAGTTCCAACTGTCACAGGACAGAGAGTGGAGAGCACCAGTTCCCACTGTCACAGGATGGGAGAGTGGAGAGCACCAGTTCCCACTGTCACAGGAGAGAGAGTGGAGAGCAGCAGTTCAAACTGTCACAGGACAGAGAGTGGAGAGCACCAGTTCAAGCTGTCACAGGACGGGAGAGTGGAGAGCATCAGTTCCAACTATTGCAGGACAGAGAGTGGAGAGCATCAGTTCCAACTGTCAAAGGACGGGAGAGTAGGAGAGCACCAGTTCCCACTGTCTAAGGACAGAGAGTAGAGATCACCAGTTCAAACTGTCACAGGACAGAGAGTGGAGAGCACCAGTTCCCACTGTCTAAGGACAGAGAGTAGAGATCACCAGTTCAAACTGTCACAGGACAGAGAGTAGAGATCACCAGTTCAAACTGTCACAGGACAGAGAGTGGAGAGCACCAGTTCCAACTGTCACAGGACAGAGAGTGGAGAGCACCAGTTCCAACTGTCACAGGACGGGAGAGTGGAGAACACCAGTTCCCACTGTCACAGGACAGAGAGTGGAGAGCACCAGTTCCCACTGTCACAGGACGGGAGAGTGGAGAGCACCAGTTCCTACTGTCACAGAACGGGAGAGTGGAGAGCACCAGTTCCCACTGTCACAGGACGGGAGAGTGAAGAGCACCAGTTCCAACTGTCACAGGACAGAGAGTGGAGAGCACCAGTTCCCACTGTCACAGGACGGGAGAGTGGAGAGCAACAATTCCCACTGTCACAGGACAGAGAGTGGAGAGCACCAGTTCAAACTGTCACAGGACGGGAGAGTGGAGAGCACCAGTTCCCACTGTCACAGGACAGAGAGTGGAGAGCACCAGTTCCCACTGTCACAGGACAGAGAGTGGAGAGCACCAGTTCAAACTGTCACAGGACAGAGAGTGGAGAGCACCAGTTCCCACTGTCACAGGACGGGAGAGTGGAGAGCACCAGTTCAAACTGTCACAGGACAGAGAGTGGAGAGCACCAGTTCCCACTGTCACAGGCCGGGAGATTGGAGAGCACCAGTTCCCACTGTCACAGGACAGAGAGTGGAGAGCACCAGTTCAAGCTGTCACAGGACAGAGAGTGGAGAGCACCAATTCCCACTGTCACAGGACAGAGAGTGGAGAGCACCAGTTCCAACAGTCACAGGACAGAGAGTGGAGAGCACCAGTTCCCACTGTCACAGGACAGAGAGTGGAGAGCACCAGTTCCCACTGTCACAGGACGGGAGAGTGGAGAGCACCAGTTCCCACTGTCACAGGACAGAGAGTGGAGAGCACCAGTTCCCACTGTCACAGGACAGAGAGTGGAGAGCACCAGTTCAAACTGTCACAGGACAGAGAGTGGAGAGCACCAGTTCCAACTGTCACAGGACGGGAGAGTGGAGAGCACCAGTTCAAACTGTCACAGGACAGAGAGTGGAGAGCACCAGTTCCCACTGTCACAGGCCGGGAGATTGGAGAGCACCAGTTCCCACTGTCACAGGACAGAGAGTGGAGAGCACCAGTTCAAACTGTCACAGGACAGAGAGTGGAGAGCACCAATTCCCACTGTCACAGGACAGAGAGTGAAGAGCACCAGTTCCAACAGTCACAGGACAGAGAGTGGAGAGCACCAGTTCCCACTGTCACAGGACAGAGAGTGGAGAGCACCAGTTCCCACTGTCACAGGACAGAGAGTGGAGAGCACCAGTTCCAACAGTCACAGGACAGAGAGTGGAGAGCACCAGTTCCCACTGTCACAGGACAGAGAGTGGAGAGCACCAGTTCCCACTGTCACAGGACGGGAGAGTGGAGAGCACCAGTTCCCACTGTCACAGGACAGAGAGTGGAGAGCACCAGTTCCCACTGTCACAGGACAGAGAGTGGAGAGCACCAGTTCAAACTGTCACAGGACAGAGAGTGGAGAGCACCAGTTCCCACTGTCACAGGACGGGAGAGTGGAGAGCACCAGTTCAAACTGTCACAGGACAGAGAGTGGAGAGCACCAGTTCCCACTGTCACAGGCCGGGAGATTGGAGAGCACCAGTTCCCACTGTCACAGGACAGAGAGTGGAGAGCACCAGTTCAAACTGTCACAGGACAGAGAGTGGAGAGCACCAATTCCCACTGTCACAGGACAGAGAGTGAAGAGCACCAGTTCCAACAGTCACAGGACAGAGAGTGGAGAGCACCAGTTCAAGCTGTCACAGGACGGGAGAGTGGAGAGCATCAGTTCCAGCTATTGCAGGACAGAGAGTGGAGAGCATCAGTTCCAACTGTCACAGGACAGAGAGTGGAGAGCACCAGTTCCAACTGTCACAGGACGGGAGAGTGGAGAGCACCAGTTCCCACTGTCTAAGGACAGAGTGTAGAGATCACCAGTTCAAACTGTCACAGGACAGAGAGTGGAGAGCACCAGTTCCAACTGTCACAGGACAGAGAGTGGAGAGCACCAGTTCCAACTGTCACAGGACGGGAGAGTGGAGAGCACCAGTTCCCACTGTCACAGGACAGAGAGTGGAGAGCACCAGTTCCCACTGTCACAGGACGGGAGAGTGGAGAGCACCAGTTCCTACTGTCACAGAATGGGAGATTGGAGAGCACCAGTTCCCACTGTCACAGGACGGGAGAGTGGAGAGCACCAGTTCCAACTGTCACAGGACAGAGAGTAGAGAGCACCAGTTCCCACTGTCACAGGACGGGAGAGTGGAGAGCAACAATTCCCACTGTCACAGGACAGAGAGTGGAGAGCACCAGTTCAAACTGTCACAGGACGGGAGAGTGGAGAGCACCAGTACCCACTGTCACAGGACAGAGAGTGGAGAGCACCAGTTCCCACTGTCACAGGACAGAGAGTGGAGAGCACCAGTTCAAACTGTCACAGGACAGAGAGTGGAGAGCACCAGTTCCCACTGTCACAGGACGGGAGAGTGGAGAGCACCAGTTCAAACTGTCACAGGACAGAGAGTGGAGAGCACCAGTTCCCACTGTCACAGGCCGGGAGATTGGAGAGCACCAGTTCCCACTGTCACAGGACAGAGAGTGGAGAGCACCAGTTCAAACTGTCACAGGACAGAGAGTGGAGGGCACCAATTCCCACTGTCACAGGACAGAGAGTGAAGAGCACCAGTTCCAACAGTCACAGGACAGAGAGTGGAGAGCACCAGTTCCCACTGTCACAGGACAGAGAGTGGAGAGCACCAGTTCCAACTGTCACAGGACGGGAGAGTAGGAGTGCACCAGTTCCCACTGTCTAAGGACAGAGAGTAGAGATCACCAGTTCAAACTGTCACAGGACAGAGAGTGGAGAGCACCAGTTCCCACTGTCTAAGGACAGAGAGTAGAGATCACCAGTTCAAACTGTCACAGGACAGAGAGTAGAGATCACCAGTTCAAACTGTCACAGGACGGGAGAGTGGAGAACACCAGTTCCCACTGTCACAGGACAGAGAGTAGAGAGCACCAGTTCCCACTGTCACAGGACGGGAGAGTGGAGAGCACCAGTTCCTACTGTCACAGAACGGGAGAGTGGAGAGCACCAGTTCCCACTGTCACAGGACGGGAGAGTGAAGAGCACCAGTTCCAACTGTCACAGGACAGAGAGTGGAGAGCACCAGTTCCCACTGTCACAGGACGGGAGAGTGGAGAGCAACAATTCCCACTGTCACAGGACAGAGAGTGGAGAGCACCAGTTCAAACTGTCACAGGACGGGAGAGTGGAGAGCACCAGTTCCCACTGTCACAGGACAGAGAGTGGAGAGCATCAGTTCCCACTGTCACAGGACAGAGAGTGGAGAGCACCAGTTCAAACTGTCACAGGACAGAGAGTGGAGAGCACCAGTTCCCACTGTCACAGGACGGGAGAGTGGAGAGCACCAGTTCAAACTGTCACAGGACAGAGAGTGGAGAGCACCAGTTCCCACTGTCACAGGCCGGGAGATTGGAGAGCAGCAGTTCCCACTGTCACAGGACAGAGAGTGGAGAGCACCAGTTCAAGCTGTCACAGGACAGAGAGTGGAGAGCACCAATTCCCACTGTCACAGGACAGAGAGTGGAGAGCACCAGTTCCAACAGTCACAGGACAGAGAGTGGAGAGCACCAGTTCCCACTGTCACAGGACAGAGAGTGGAGAGCACCAGTTCCCACTGTCACAGGACGGGAGAGTGGAGAGCACCAGTTCCCACTGTCACAGGACAGAGAGTGGAGAGCACCAGTTCCCACTGTCACAGGACAGAGAGTGGAGAGCACCAGTTCAAACTGTCACAGGACAGAGAGTGGAGAGCACCAGTTCCAACTGTCACAGGACGGGAGAGTGGAGAGCACCAGTTCAAACTGTCACAGGACAGAGAGTGGAGAGCACCAGTTCCCACTGTCACAGGCCGGGAGATTGGAGAGCACCAGTTCCCACTGTCACAGGACAGAGAGTGGAGAGCACCAGTTCCCACTGTCACAGGACAGAGAGTGGAGAGCACCAGTTCCCACTGTCACAGGACAGAGAGTGGAGAGCACCAGTTCCAACAGTCACAGGACAGAGAGTGGAGAGCACCAGTTCCCACTGTCACAGGACAGAGAGTGGAGAGCACCAGTTCCCACTGTCACAGGACGGGAGAGTGGAGAGCACCAGTTCCCACTGTCACAGGACAGAGAGTGGAGAGCACCAGTTCCCACTGTCACAAGACAGAGAGTGGAGAGCACCAGTTCAAACTGTCACAGGACAGAGAGTGGAGAGCACCAGTTCCCACTGTCACAGGACGGGAGAGTGGAGAGCACCAGTTCAAACTGTCACAGGACAGAGAGTGGAGAGCACCAGTTCCCACTGTCACAGGCCGGGAGATTGGAGAGCACCAGTTCCCACTGTCACAGGACAGAGAGTGGAGAGCACCAGTTCAAACTGTCACAGGACAGAGAGTGGAGAGCACCAATTCCCACTGTCACAGGACAGAGAGTGAAGAGCACCAGTTCCAACAGTCACAGGACAGAGAGTGGAGAGCACCAGTTCAAGCTGTCACAGGACGGGAGAGTGGAGAGCACCAGTTCCAGCTATTGCAGGACAGAGAGTGGAGAGCACCAGTTCCCACTGTCACAGGACGGGAGAGTGGAGAGCAACAATTCCCACTGTCACAGGACAGAGAGTGGAGAGCACCAGTTCAAACTGTCACAGGACGGGAGAGTGGAGAGCACCAGTACCCACTGTCACAGGACAGAGAGTGGAGAGCACCAGTTCCCACTGTCACAGGACAGAGAGTGGAGAGCACCAGTTCAAACTGTCACAGGACAGAGAGTGGAGAGCACCAGTTCCCACTGTCACAGGACGGGAGAGTGGAGAGCACCAGTTCAAACTGTCACAGGACAGAGAGTGGAGAGCACCAGTTCCCACTGTCACAGGCCGGGAGATTGGAGAGCACCAGTTCCCACTGTCACAGGACAGAGAGTGGAGAGCACCAGTTCAAACTGTCACAGGACAGAGAGTGGAGAGCACCAATTCCCACTGTCACAGGACAGAGAGTGAAGAGCACCAGTTCCAACAGTCACAGGACAGAGAGTGGAGAGCACCAGTTCCCACTGTCACAGGACAGAGTGTGGAGAGCACCAGTTCCCACTGTCACAGGACAGAGAGTGGAGAGCACCAGTTCCCACTGTCACAGGACGGGAGAGTGGAGAGCACCAGTTCAAACTGTCACAGGACAGAGAGTGGAGAGCACCAGTTCCAACTATTACAGGAAGAGAGTGGAGAGCATCAGTCCCAACTGTCACAGGACGGGAGAGTGGAGAGCACCAGTTCCAACGATTACAGGACAGAGAGTGGAGAGCATCAGTTCCCACTGTCACAGGACGGGAGAGTGGAGAGCACCAGTTCAAACTGCCACAGGACAGAGAGTGGAGAGCACCAGTTCCCACTGTCACAAGACAGAGAGTGGAGAGCACCAGTTCCAACTGTCACAGGACAGAGAGTGGAGAGCATCAGTTCACACTGTCACAGGACAGAGAGTGGAGAGCACCAGTTCCAACTGTCACAGGACAGAGAGTGGAGAGCACCAGTTCCCACTGTCACAGGATGGGAGAGTGGAGAGCACCAGTTCCCACTGTCACAGGAGAGAGAGTGGAGAGCAGCAGTTCAAACTGTCACAGGACAGAGAGTGGAGAGCACCAGTTCAAGTTGTCACAGGACAGAGAGTGGAGAGCACCAGTTCCAACTGTCACAGGACAGAGAGTGGAGATCACCAGTTCAAACTGTCACAGAACAGAGAATGGAGAGCACCAGTTCCAACTGTCACAGGACAGAGAGTGGAGAGCACCAGTTCCAACTGTCACAGGACGGGAGAGTGGAGAGCACCAGTTCCCACTGTCACAGGACAGAGAGTGGAGAGCACCAGTTCCCACTGTCACAGGACGGGAGAGTGGAGAGCACCAGTTCCTAATGTCACAGAACGGGAGAGTAGAGAGCACCAGTTCCCACTGTCACAGGACGGGAGAGTGGAGAGCACCAGTTCCAACTGTCACAGGACAGAGAGTGGAGAGCACCAGTTCCCACTGTCACAGGACGGGAGAGTGGAGAGCAACAATTCCCACTGTCACAGGACAGAGAGTGGAGAGCACCAGTTCCCACTGTCACAGGACGGGAGAGTGGGGAGCACCAGTTCCCACTGTCACAGGACAGAGAGTGGAGAGCACCAGTTCCCACTGTCACAGGACAGAGAGTGGAGAGCACCAGTTCAAACTGTCACAGGACAGAGAGTGGAGAGCACCAGTTCCCACTGTCACAGGACGGGAGAGTGGAGAGCACCAGTTCAAACTGTCACAGGACAGAGAGTGGAGAGCACCAGTTCCCACTGTCACAGGCCGGGAGATTGGAGAGCACCAGTTCCCACTGTCACAGGACAGAGAGTGGAGAGCACCAGTTCAAACTGTCACAGGACAGAGAGTGGAGAGCACCAATTCCCACTGTCACAGGACAGAGAGTGAAGAGCACCAGTTTCAACAGTCACAGGACAGAGAGTGGAGAGCACCAGTTCCCACTGTCACAGGACAGAGAGTGGAGAGCACCAGTTCCCACTGTCACAGGACGGGAGAGTGGAGAGCACCAGTTCAAACTGTCACAGGACAGAGAGTGGAGAGCACCAGTTCCCACTGTCACAGGACAGAGAGTGGAGAGCACCAATTCCAACAGTCACAGGACAGAGAGTGGAGAGCACCAGTTCCCAATGTCCCAGGACAGAGAGTGGAGAGCACCAGATCCAACAGTCACAGGACAGAGAGTGGAGAGCACGAGTTCCCACTGTCACAGGACAAGAGAGTGGAGAGCACCAGTTCCAACAGTCACAGGACAGAGAGTGGAGAGCACCAGTTCTCACTGTCACAGGACAGAGAGTGGCGAGCACCAGTTCCCACTATCACAGGACAGAGAGTGGAGAGCACCAGTTCCCACTGTCACAGGACAGAGAGTGGAGAGCACCATTTCCAACAGTCACAGGACAGAGATTGGAGAGCACCAGTTCAAACTATCACAGGACAGAGAGTGGAGAGCACCAGTTCCAACTATTACAGGACAGAGAGTGGAGAGCATCAGTCCCAACTGTCACAGGACGGGAGAGTGGAGAGCACCAGTTCCAACGATTACAGGACAGAGAGTGGAGAGCATCAGTTCCCACTGTCACAGGACGGGAGAGTGGAGAGCACCAGTTCAAACTGCCACAGGACAGAGAGTGGAGAGCACCAGTTCCCACTGTCACAAGACAGAGAGTGGAGAGCACCAGTTCCAACTGTCACAGGACAGAGAGTGGAGAGCATCAGTTCACACTGTCACAGGACAGAGAGTGGAGAGCACCAGTTCCAACTGTCACAGGACAGAGAGTGGAGAGCACCAGTTCCCACTGTCACAGGATGGGAGAGTGGAGAGCACCAGTTCCCACTGTCACAGGAGAGAGAGTGGAGAGCAGCAGTTCAAACTGTCACAGGACAGAGAGTGGAGAGCACCAGTTCAAGCTGTCACAGGACGGGAGAGTGGAGAGCATCAGTTCCAACTATTGCAGGACAGAGAGTGGAGAGCATCAGTTCCAACTGTCACAGGACGGGAGAGTAGGAGAGCACCAGTTCCCACTGTCTAAGGACAGAGTGTAGAGATCACCAGTTCAAACTGTCACAGGACAGAGAGTGGAGAGCACCAGTTCCCACTGTCTAAGGACAGAGAGTAGAGATCACCAGTTCAAACTGTCACAGGACAGAGAGTAGAGATCACCAGTTCAAACTGTCACAGGACAGAGAGTGGAGAGCACCAGTTCCAACTGTCACAGGACAGAGAGTGGAGAGCACCAGTTCCAACTGTCACAGGACGGGAGAGTGGAGAACACCAGTTCCCACTGTCACAGGACAGAGAGTGGAGAGCACCAGTTCCCACTGTCACAGGACGGGAGAGTGGAGAGCACCAGTTCCTACTGTCACAGAACGGGAGAGTGGAGAGCACCAGTTCCCACTGTCACAGGACGGGAGAGTGAAGAGCACCAGTTCCAACTGTCACAGGACAGAGAGTGGAGAGCACCAGTTCCCACTGTCACAGGACGGGAGAGTGGAGAGCAACAATTCCCACTGTCACAGGACAGAGAGTGGAGAGCACCAGTTCAAACTGTCACAGGACGGGAGAGTGGAGAGCACCAGTTCCCACTGTCACAGGACAGAGAGTGGAGAGCACCAGTTCCCACTGTCACAGGACAGAGAGTGGAGAGCACCAGTTCAAACTGTCACAGGACAGAGAGTGGAGAGCACCAGTTCCCACTGTCACAGGACGGGAGAGTGGAGAGCACCAGTTCAAACTGTCACAGGACAGAGAGTGGAGAGCACCAGTTCCCACTGTCACAGGCCGGGAGATTGGAGAGCACCAGTTCCCACTGTCACAGGACAGAGAGTGGAGAGCACCAGTTCAAGCTGTCACAGGACAGAGAGTGGAGAGCACCAATTCCCACTGTCACAGGACAGAGAGTGGAGAGCACCAGTTCCAACAGTCACAGGACAGAGAGTGGAGAGCACCAGTTCCCACTGTCACAGGACAGAGAGTGGAGAGCACCAGTTCCCACTGTCACAGGACGGGAGAGTGGAGAGCACCAGTTCCCACTGTCACAGGACAGAGAGTGGAGAGCACCAGTTCCCACTGTCACAGGACATAGAGTGGAGAGCACCAGTTCAACTGTCACAGGACAGAGAGTGGAGAGCACCAGTTCCAACTGTCACAGGACGGGAGAGTGGAGAGCACCAGTTCAAACTGTCACAGGACAGAGAGTGGAGAGCACCAGTTCCCACTGTCACAGGCCGGGAGATTGGAGAGCACCAGTTCCCACTGTCACAGGACAGAGAGTGGAGAGCACCAGTTCAAACTGTCACAGGACAGAGAGTGGAGAGCACCAATTCCCACTGTCACAGGACAGAGAGTGAAGAGCACCAGTTCCAACAGTCACAGGACAGAGAGTGGAGAGCACCAGTTCCCACTGTCACAGGACAGAGAGTGGAGAGCACCAGTTCCCACTGTCACAGGACAGAGAGTGGAGAGCACCAGTTCAAGCTGTCACAGGACGGGAGAGTGGAGAGCATCAGTTCCAGCTATTGCAGGACAGAGAGTGGAGAGCATCAGTTCCAACATGTCACAGGACGGAAGAGTAGGAGAGCACCAGTTACCACTGTCTAAGGACAGAGTGTAGAGATCACCAGTTCAAACTGTCACAGGACAGAGAGTGGAGAGCACCAGTTCCAACTGTCACAGGACAGAGAGTGGAGAGCACCAGTTCCAACTGTCACAGGACGGGAGAGTGGAGAGCACCAGTTCCCACTGTCACAGGACAGAGAGTGGAGAGCACCAGTTCCCACTGTCACAGGACGGGAGAGTGGAGAGCACCAGTTCCTACTGTCACAGAACGGGAGATTGGAGAGCACCAGTTCCCACTGTCACAGGACGGGAGAGTGGAGAGCACCAGTTCCAACTGTCACAGGACAGAGAGTAGAGAGCACCAGTTCCCACTGTCACAGGACGGGAGAGTGGAGAGCAACAATTCCCACTGTCACAGGACAGAGAGTGGAGAGCACCAGTTCAAACTGTCACAGGACGGGAGAGTGGAGAGCACCAGTACCCACTGTCACAGGACAGAGAGTGGAGAGCACCAGTTCCCACTGTCACAGGACAGAGAGTGGAGAGCACCAGTTCAAACTGTCACAGGACAGAGAGTGGAGAGCACCAGTTCCCACTGTCACAGGACGGGAGAGTGGAGAGCACCAGTTCAAACTGTCACAGGACAGAGAGTGGAGAGCACCAGTTCCCACTGTCACAGGCCGGGAGATTGGAGAGCACCAGTTCCCACTGTCACAGGACAGAGAGTGGAGAGCACCAGTTCAAACTGTCACAGGACAGAGAGTGGAGAGCACCAATTCCCACTGTCACAGGACAGAGAGTGAAGAGCACCAGTTCCAACAGTCACAGGACAGAGAGTGGAGAGCACCAGTTCCCACTGTCACAGGACAGAGAGTGGAGAGCACCAGTTCCAACTGTCACAGGACGGGAGAGTAGGAGAGCACCAGTTCCCACTGTCTAAGGACAGAGAGTAGAGATCACCAGTTCAAACTGTCACAGGACAGAGAGTAGAGATCACCAGTTCAAACTGTCACAGGACAGAGAGTAGAGATCACCAGTTCAAACTGTCACAGGACAGAGAGTGGAGAGCACCAGTTCCAACTGTCACAGGACAGAGAGTGGAGAGCACCAGTTCCAACTGTCACAGGACGGGAGAGTGGAGAACACCAGTTCCCACTGTCACAGGACAGAGAGTAGAGAGCACCAGTTCCCACTGTCACAGGACGGGAGAGTGGAGAGCACCAGTTCCTACTGTCACAGAACGGGAGAGTGGAGAGCACCAGTTCCCACTGTCACAGGACGGGAGAGTGAAGAGCACCAGTTCCAACTGTCACAGGACAGAGAGTGGAGAGCACCAGTTCCCACTGTCACAGGACGGGAGAGTGGAGAGCAACAATTCCCACTGTCACAGGACAGAGAGTGGAGAGCACCAGTTCAAACTGTCACAGGACGGGAGAGTGGAGAGCACCAGTTCCCACTGTCACAGGACAGAGAGTGGAGAGCACCAGTTCCCACTGTCACAGGACAGAGAGTGGAGAGCACCAGTTCAAACTGTCACAGGACAGAGAGTGGAGAGCACCAGTTCCCACTGTCACAGGACGGGAGAGTGGAGAGCACCAGTTCAAACTGTCACAGGACAGAGAGTGGAGAGCACCAGTTCCCACTGTCACAGGCCGGGAAATTGGAGAGCAGCAGTTCCCACTGTCACAGGACAGAGAGTGGAGAGCACCAGTTCAAGCTGTCACAGGACAGAGAGTGGAGAGCACCAATTCCCACTGTCACAGGACAGAGAGTGGAGAGCACCAGTTCCAACAGTCACAGGACAGAGAGTGGAGAGCACCAGTTCCCACTGTCACAGGACAGAGAGTGGAGAGCACCAGTTCCCACTGTCACAGGACGGGAGAGTGGAGAGCACCAGTTCCCACTGTCACAGGACAGAGAGTGGAGAGCAACAGTTCCCACTGTCACAGGACAGAGAGTGGAGAGCACCAGTTCAAACTGTCACAGGACAGAGAGTGGAGAGCACCAGTTCCAACTGTCACAGGACGGGAGAGTGGAGAGCACCAGTTCAAACTGTCACAGGACAGAGAGTGGAGAGCACCAGTTCCCACTGTCACAGGCCGGGAGATTGGAGAGCACCAGTTCCCACTGTCACAGGACAGAGAGTGGAGAGCACCAGTTCCCACTGTCACAGGACAGAGAGTGGAGAGCACCAGTTCCCACTGTCACAGGACAGAGAGTGGAGAGCACCAGTTCCAACAGTCACAGGACAGAGAGTGGAGAGCACCAGTTCCCACTGTCACAGGACAGAGAGTGGAGAGCACCAGTTCCCACTGTCACAGGACGGGAGAGTGGAGAGCACCAGTTCCCACTGTCACAGGACAGAGAGTGGAGAGCACCAGTTCCCACTGTCACGGGACAGAGAGTGGAGAGCACCAGTTCAAACTGTCACAGGACAGAGAGTGGAGAGCACCAGTTCCCACTGTCACAGGACGGGAGAGTGGAGAGCACCAGTTCAAACTGTCACAGGACAGAGAGTGGAGAGCACCAGTTCCCACTGTCACAGGCCGGGAGATTGGAGAGCACCAGTTCCCACTGTCACAGGACAGAGAGTGGAGAGCACCAGTTCAAACTGTCACAGGACAGAGAGTGGAGAGCACCAATTCCCACTGTCACAGGACAGAGAGTGATGAGCACCAGTTCCAACAGTCACAGGACAGAGAGTGGAGAGCACCAGTTCAAGCTGTCACAGGACGGGAGAGTGGAGAGCATCAGTTCCAGCTATTGCAGGACAGAGAGTGGAGAGCATCAGTTCCAACTGTCACAGGACGGAAGAGTAGGAGAGCACCAGTTACCACTGTCTAAGGACAGAGTGTAGAGATCACCAGTTCAAACTGTCACAGGACAGAGAGTGGAGAGCACCAGTTCCAACTGTCACAGGACAGAGAGTGGAGAGCACCAGTTCCAACTGTCACAGGACGGGAGAGTGGAGAGCACCAGTTCCCACTGTCACAGGACAGAGAGTGGAGAGCACCAGTTCCCACTGTCACAGGACGGGAGAGTGGAGAGCACCAGTTCCTACTGTCACAGAACGGGAGATTGGAGAGCACCAGTTCCCACTGTCACAGGACGGGAGAGTGGAGAGCACCAGTTCCAGCTGTCACAGGACAGAGAGTGGAGAGCACCAGTTCCCACTGTCACAGGACGGGAGAGTGGAGAGCAACAATTCCCACTGTCACAGGACAGAGAGTGGAGAGCACCAGTTCAAACTGTCACAGGACGGGAGAGTAGAGAGCACCAGTACCCACTGTCACAGGACAGAGAGTGGAGAGCACCAGTTCCCACTGTCACAGGACAGAGAGTGGAGAGCACCAGTTCAAAGTGTCACAGGACAGAGAGTGGAGAGCACCAGTTCCCACTGTCACAGGACGGGAGAGTGGAGAGCACCAGTTCAAACTGTCACAGGACAGAGAGTGGAGAGCACCAGTTCCCACTGTCACAGGCCGGGAGATTGGAGAGCACCAGTTCCCACTGTCACAGGACAGAGAGTGGAGAGCACCAGTTCAAACTGTCACAGGACAGAGAGTGGAGAGCACCAATTCCCACTGTCACAGGACAGAGAGTGAAGAGCACCAGTTCCAACAGTCACAGGACAGAGAGTGGAGAGCACCAGTTCCCACTGTCACAGGACAGAGAGTGGAGAGCACCAGTTCCCTATGTCACAGGACAGAGAGTGGAGAGCACCAGTTCCCACTGTCACAGGACGGGAGAGTGGAGAGCACCAGTTCAAACTGTCACAGGACAGAGAGTGGAGAGCACCAGTTCCCACTGTCACAGGACAGAGAGTGGAGAGCACCAATTCCAAAAGTCACAGGACAGAGAGTGGAGAGCACCAGTTCCCAATGTCCCAGGACAGAGAGTGGAGAGCACCAGATCCAACAGTCACAGGACAGAGAGTGGAGAGCACCAGTTCCCACTGTCACAGGACAAGAGAGTGGAGAGCACCAGTTCCAACAGTCACAGGACAGAGAGTGGAGAGCACCAGTTCTCACTGTCACAGGACAGAGAGCGGCGAGCACCAGTTCCCACTATCACAGGACAGAGAGTGGAGAGCACCAGTTCCCACTGTCACAGGACAGAGAGTGGAGAGCACCATTTCCAACAGTCACAGGACAGAGATTGGAGAGCACCAGTTCAAACTATCACAGGACAGAGAGTGGAGAGCACCAGTTCCAACTATTACAGGACAGAGAGTGGAGAGCATCAGTCCCCACTGTCACAGGACGGGAGAGTGGAGAGCACCAGTTCCAACGATTACAGGACAGAGAGTGGAGAGCATCAGTTCCCACTGTCACAGGACGGGAGAGTGGAGAGCACCAGTTCAAACTGCCACAGGACAGAGAGTGGAGAGCACCAGTTCCCACTGTCACAAGACAGAGAGTGGAGAGCACCAGTTCCAACTGTCACAGGACAGAGAGTGGAGAGCATCATTTCACACTGTCACAGGACAGAGAGTGGAGAGCACCAGTTCCAACTGTCACAGGACAGAGCGTGGAGAGCACCAGTTCCCACTGTCACAGGATGGGAGAGTGGAGAGCACCAGTTCCCACTGTCACAGGAGAGAGAGTGGAGAGCAGCAGTTCAAACTGTCACAGGACAGAGAGTGGAGAGCATCAGTTCAAGCTGTCATAGGACGGGAGAGTGGAGAGCATCAGTTCCAACTATTGCAGGACAGAGAGTGGAGAGCATCAGTTCCAACTGTCACAGGACGGGAGAGTAGGAGAGCACCAGTTCCAACTGTCACAGGACGGGAGAGTGGAGAGCACCAGTTCCCACTGTCACAGGACAGAGAGTGGAGAGCACCAGTTCCCACTGTCACAGGACGGGAGAGTGGAGAGCACCAGTTCCTACTGTCACAGAACGGGAGAGTGGAGAGCACCAGTTCCCACTGTCACAGGACGGGAGAGTGGAGAGCACCAGTTCCAACTGTCACAGGACAGAGAGTGGAGAGCACCAGTTCCCACTGTCACAGGACGGGAGAGTGGAGAGCAACAATTCCCACTGTCACAGGACAGAGAGTGGAGAGCACCAGTTCAAACTGTCACAGGACGGGAGAGTGGAGAGCACCAGTTCCCACTGTCACAGGACAGAGAGTGGAGAGCACCAGTTCCCACTGTCACAGGACAGAGAGTGGAGAGCACCAGTTCAAACTGTCACAGGACAGAGAGTGGAGAGCACCAGTTCCCACTGTCACAGGACGGGAGAGTGGAGAGCACCAGTTCAAACTGTCACAGGACAGAGAGTGGAGAGCACCAGTTCCCACTGTCACAGGCCGGGAGATTGGAGAGCACCAGTTCCCACTGTCACAGGACGGGAGAGTGGAGAGCAACAATTCCCACTGTCACAGGACAGAGAGTGGAGAGCACCAGTTCAAACTGTCACAGGACGGGAGAGTGGAGAGCACCAGTTCCCACTGTCACAGGCCGGGAGATTGGAGAGCACCAGTTCCCACTGTCACAGGACAGAGAGTGGAGAGCACCAGTTCAAACTGTCACAGGACAGAGAGTGGAGAGCACCAATTCCCACTGTCACAGGACAGAGAGTGAAGAGCACCAGTTCCAAAAGTCACAGGACAGAGAGTGGAGAGCACCAGTTCCCACTGTCACAGGACGGGAGAGTGGAGAGCACCAGTTCCCACTGTCACAGGACAGAGAGTGGAGAGCACCAGTTCCCACTGTCACAGGACAGAGAGTGGAGAGCACCAGTTCAAACTGTCACAGGACAGAGAGTGGAGAGCACCAGTTCCCACTGTCACAGGACGGGAGAGTGGAGAGCACCAGTTCAAACTGTCACAGGACAGAGAGTGGAGAGCACCAGTTCCCACTGTCACAGGCCGGGAGATTGGAGAGCACCAGTTCCCACTGTCACAGGACAGAGAGTGGAGAGCACCAGTTCAAACTGTCACAGGACAGAGAGTGGAGAGCACCAATTCCCACTGTCACAGGACAGAGAGTGAAGAGCACCAGTTCCAACAGTCACAGGACAGAGAGTGGAGAGCACCAGTTCAAGCTGTCACAGGACGGGAGAGTGGAGAGCATCAGTTCCAGCTATTGCAGGACAGAGAGTGGAGAGCATCAGTTCCAACTGTCACAGGACGGAAGAGTAGGAGAGCACCAGTTACCACTGTCTAAGGACAGAGTGTAGAGATCACCAGTTCAAACTGTCACAGGACAGAGAGTGGAGAGCACCAGTTCCAACTGTCACAGGACAGAGAGTGGAGAGCACCAGTTCCAACTGTCACAGGACGGGAGAGTGGAGAGCACCAGTTCCCACTGTCACAGGACAGAGAGTGGAGAGCACCAGTTCCCACTGTCACAGGACGGGAGAGTGGAGAGCACCAGTTCCTACTGTCACAGAACGGGAGATTGGAGAGCACCAGTTCCCACTGTCACAGGACGGGAGAGTGGGGAGCACCAGTTCCAGCTGTCACAGGACAGAGAGTGGAGAGCACCAGTTCCCACTGTCACAGGACGGGAGAGTGGAGAGCAACAATTCCCACTGTCACAGGACAGAGAGTGGAGAGCACCAGTTCAAACTGTCACAGGACGGGAGAGTAGAGAGCACCAGTACCCACTGTCACAGGACAGAGAGTGGAGAGCACCAGTTCCCACTGTCACAGGACAGAGAGTGGAGAGCACCAGTTCAAACTGTCACAGGACAGAGAGTGGAGAGCACCAGTTCCCACTGTCACAGGACGGGAGAGTGGAGAGCACCAGTTCAAACTGTCACAGGACAGAGAGTGGAGAGCACCAGTTCCCAATGTCACAGGCCGGGAGATTGGAGAGCACCAGTTCCCACTGTCACAGGACAGAGAGTGGAGAGCACCAGTTCAAACTGTCACAGGACAGAGAGTGGAGAGCACCAATTCCCACTGTCACAGGACAGAGAGTGAAGAGCACCAGTTCCCACTGTCACAGGACAGAGAGTGGAGAGCACCAGTTCCCACTGTCACAGGACAGAGAGTGGAGAGCACCAGTTCCCTATGTCACAGGACAGAGAGTGGAGAGCACCAGTTCCCACTGTCACAGGACGGGAGAGTGGAGAGCACCAGTTCAAACTGTCACAGGACAGAGAGTGGAGAGCACCAGTTCCCACTGTCACAGGACAGAGAGTGGAGAGCACCAATTCCAAAAGTCACAGGACAGAGAGTGGAGAGCACCAGTTCCCAATGTCCCAGGACAGAGAGTGGAGAGCACCAGATCCAACAGTCACAGGACAGAGAGTGGAGAGCACCAGTTCCCACTGTCACAGGACAAGAGAGTGGAGAGCACCAGTTCCAACAGTCACAGGACAGAGAGTGGAGAGCACCAGTTCTCACTGTCACAGGACAGAGAGCGGCGAGCACCAGTTCCCACTATCACAGGACAGAGAGTGGAGAGCACCAGTTCCCACTGTCACAGGACAGAGAGTGGAGAGCACCATTTCCAACAGTCACAGGACAGAGATTGGAGAGCACCAGTTCAAACTATCACAGGACAGAGAGTGGAGAGCACCAGTTCCAACTATTACAGGACAGAGAGTGGAGAGCATCAGTCCCCACTGTCACAGGACGGGAGAGTGGAGAGCACCAGTTCCAACGATTACAGGACAGAGAGTGGAGAGCATCAGTTCCCACTGTCACAGGACGGGAGAGTGGAGAGCACCAGTTCAAACTGCCACAGGACAGAGAGTGGAGAGCACCAGTTCCCACTGTCACAAGACAGAGAGTGGAGAGCACCAGTTCCAACTGTCACAGGACAGAGAGTGGAGAGCATCATTTCACACTGTCACAGGACAGAGAGTGGAGAGCACCAGTTCCAACTGTCACAGGACAGAGCGTGGAGAGCACCAGTTCCCACTGTCACAGGATGGGAGAGTGGAGAGCACCAGTTCCCACTGTCACAGGAGAGAGAGTGGAGAGCAGCAGTTCAAACTGTCACAGGACAGAGAGTGGAGAGCATCAGTTCAAGCTGTCATAGGACGGGAGAGTGGAGAGCATCAGTTCCAACTATTGCAGGACAGAGAGTGGAGAGCATCAGTTCCAACTGTCACAGGACGGGAGAGTAGGAGAGCACCAGTTCCAACTGTCACAGGACGGGAGAGTGGAGAGCACCAGTTCCCACTGTCACAGGACAGAGAGTGGAGAGCACCAGTTCCCACTGTCACAGGACGGGAGAGTGGAGAGCACCAGTTCCTACTGTCACAGAACGGGAGAGTGGAGAGCACCAGTTCCCACTGTCACAGGACGGGAGAGTGGAGAGCACCAGTTCCAACTGTCACAGGACAGAGAGTGGAGAGCACCAGTTCCCACTGTCACAGGACGGGAGAGTGGAGAGCAACAATTCCCACTGTCACAGGACAGAGAGTGGAGAGCACCAGTTCAAACTGTCACAGGACGGGAGAGTGGAGAGCACCAGTTCCCACTGTCACAGGACAGAGAGTGGAGAGCACCAGTTCCCACTGTCACAGGACAGAGAGTGGAGAGCACCAGTTCAAACTGTCACAGGACAGAGAGTGGAGAGCACCAGTTCCCACTGTCACAGGACGGGAGAGTGGAGAGCACCAGTTCAAACTGTCACAGGACAGAGAGTGGAGAGCACCAGTTCCCACTGTCACAGGCCGGGAGATTGGAGAGCACCAGTTCCCACTGTCACAGGACGGGAGAGTGGAGAGCAACAATTCCCACTGTCACAGGACAGAGAGTGGAGAGCACCAGTTCAAACTGTCACAGGACGGGAGAGTGGAGAGCACCAGTTCCCACTGTCACAGGCCGGGAGATTGGAGAGCACCAGTTCCCACTGTCACAGGACAGAGAGTGGAGAGCACCAGTTCAAACTGTCACAGGACAGAGAGTGGAGAGCACCAATTCCCACTGTCACAGGACATAGAGTGAAGAGCACCAGTTCCAAAAGTCACAGGACAGAGAGTGGAGAGCACCAGTTCCCACTGTCACAGGACGGGAGAGTGGAGAGCACCAGTTCCCACTGTCACAGGCCGGGAGATTGGAGAGCAGCAGTTCCCACTGTCACAGGACAGAGAGTGGAGAGCACCAGTTCAAGCTGTCAAAGGACAGAGAGTGGAGAGCACCAATTCCCACTGTCACAGGACAGAGAGTGGAGAGCACCAGTTCCAACAGTCACAGGACAGAGAGTGGAGAGCACCAGTTCCCACTGTCACAGGACAGTGAGTGGAGAGCACCAGTTCCCACTGTCACAGGACGGGAGAGTGGAGAGCACCAGTTCCCCCTGTCACAGGACAGAGAGTGGAGAGCACCAGTTCCCACTGTCACAGAACAGAGAGTGGAGAGCACCAGTTCAAACTGTCACAGGACAGAGAGTGGAGAGCACCAGTTCCCACTGTCACAGGACGGGAGAGTGGAGAGCACCAGTTCAAACTGTCACAGGACAGAGAGTGGAGAGCACCAGTTCCCACTGTCACAGGCCGGGAGATTGGAGAGCACCAGTTCCCACTGTCACAGGACAGAAAGTGGAGAGCACCAGTTCAAACTGCCACAGGACAGAGAGTGGAGAGCACCAATTCCCACTGTCACAGGACAGAGAGTGAAGAGCACCAGGTCCAACAGTCACAGGACAGAGAGTGGAGAGCACCAGTTCCCACTGTCACAGGACAGAGAGTGGAGAGCACCAGTTCCCACTGTCACAGGACGGGAGAGTGGAGAGCACCAGTTCAAACTGTCACAGGACAGAGAGTGGAGAGCACCAGTTCCCACTGTCACAGGACAGAGAGTGGAGAGCACCAATTCCAACAGTCACAGGACAGAGAGTGGAGAGCACCAGTTCCCAATGTCCCAGGACAGAGAGTGGAGAGCACCAGATCCAACAGTCACAGGACAGAGATTGGAGAGCAGCATTTCAAACTATCACAGGACAAGAGAGTGGAGAGCACCAGTTCCAACAGTCACAGGACAGAGAGTGGAGAGCACCAGTTCTCACTGTCACAGGACAGAGAGTGGCGAGCACCAGTTCCCACTATCACAGGACAGAGAGTGGAGAGCACCAGTTCCCACTGTCACAGGACAGAGAGTGGAGAGCACCATTTCCAACAGTCACAGGACAGAGATTGGAGAGCACCAGTTCAAACTATCACAGGACAGAGAGTGGAGAGCACCAGTTCCAACTATTACAGCACAGAGAGTGGAGAGCATCAGTCCCAACTGTCACAGGACGGGAGAGTGGAGAGCACCAGTTCCAACGATTACAGGACAGAGAGTGGAGAGCATCAGTTCCCACTGTCACAGGACGGGAGAGTGGAGAGCACCAGTTCAAACTGCCACAGGACAGAGAGTGGAGAGCACCAGTTCCCACTGTCACAAGACAGAGAGTGGAGAGCACCAGTTCCAACTGTCACAGGACAGAGAGTGGAGAGCATCAGTTCACACTGTCACAGGACAGAGAGTGGAGAGCACCAGTTCCAACTGTCACAGGACAGAGAGTGGAGAGCACCAGTTCCCACTGTCACAGGATGGGAGAGTGGAGAGCACCAGTTCCCACTGTCACAGGAGAGAGAGTGGAGAGCAGCAGTTCAAACTGTCACAGGACAGAGAGTGGAGAGCACCAGTTCAAGCTGTCACAGGACGGGAGAGTGGAGAGCATCAGTTCCAACTATTGCAGGACAGAGAGTGGAGAGCATCAGTTCCAACTGCCACAGGACGGAAGAGTAGGAGAGCACCAGTTCCCACTGTCTAAGGACAGAGTGTAGAGATCACCAGTTCAAACTGTCACAGGACAGAGAGTGGAGAGCACCAGTTCCAACTGTCACAGGACAGAGAGTGGAGAGCACCAGTTCCAACTGTCACAGGACGGGAGAGTGGAGAGCACCAGTTACCACTGTCACAGGACAGAGAGTGGAGAGCACCAGTTCCCACTGTCACAGGACGGGAGAGTGGAGAGCACCAGTTCCTACTGTCACAGAACGGGAGAGTGGAGAGCACCAGTTCCCACTGTCACAGGACGGGAGAGTGGAGAGCACCAGTTCCAACTGTCACAGGACAGAGAGTGGAGAGCACCAGTTCCCACTGTCACAGGACGGGAGAGTGGAGAGCAACAATTCCCACTGTCACAGGACAGAGAGTGGAGAGCACCAGTTCAAACTGTCACAGGACAGAGAGTGGAGAGCACCAGTTCCCACTGTCACAGGACAGAGAGTGGAGAGCACCAGTTCCCACTGTCACAGGACAGAGAGTGGAGAGCACCAGTTCAAACTGTCACAGGACAGAGAGTGGAGAGCACCAGTTCCCACTGTCACAGGACGGGAGAGTGGAGAGCACCAGTTCAAACTGTCACAGGACAGAGAGTGGAGAGCACCAGTTCCCACTGTCACAGGCCGGGACATTGGAGAGCACCAGTTCCCACTGTCACAGGACAGAGAGTGGAGAGCACCAGTTCAAACTGTCACAGGACAGAGAGTGGAGAGCACCAATTCCCACTGTCACAGGACAGAGAGTGAAGAGCACCAGTTCCAAAAGTCACAGGACAGAGAGTGGAGAGCACCAGTTCCCACTGTCACAGGACAGAGAGTGGAGAGCACCAGTTCAAACTGTCACAGGACAGAGAGTGGAGAGCACCAGTTCCCACTGTCACAGGACGGGAGAGTGGAGAGCACCAGTTCAAACTGTCACAGGACAGAGAGTGGAGAGCACCAGTTCCCACTGTCACAGGCCGGGAGATTGGAGAGCACCAGTTCCCACTGTCACAGGACAGAGAGTGGAGAGCACCAGTTCAAGCTGTCACAGGACAGAGAGTGGAGAGCACCAGTTCCAACAGTCACAGGACAGAGAGTGGAGAGCACCAGTGCAAACTGTCACAGGACAGAGAGTGGAGAGCACCAGTTCCCACTGTCACAGGACAGAGAGTGGAGAGCACCAATTCCAACAGTCACAGGACAGAGAGTGGAGAGCACCAGTTCCCAATATCCCAGGACAGAGAGTGGAGAGCACCAGATCCAACATTCACAGGACAGAGAGTGGAGAGAACCAGTTCCCACTGTCACAGGACAAGAGAGTGGAGAGCACCAGTTCCAACAGTCACAGGACAGAGAGTGGAGAGCACCAGTTCTCACTTTCACAGGACAGAGAGTGGCGAGCACCAGTTCCCACTATCACACGACAGAGAGTGGAGAGCACCATTTCCAACAGTCACAGGACAGAGATTGGAGAGCACCAGTTCAAACTATCACAGGACAGAGAGTGGAGAGCACCAGTTCCAACTATTACAGGACAGAGAGTGGAGAGCATCAGTCCCAACTGTCACAGGACGGGAGAGTGGAGAGCACCAGTTCCAACGATTACAGGACAGAGAGTGGAGAGCATCAGTTCCCACTGTCACAGGACGGGAGAGTGGAGAGCACCAGTTCAAACTGCCACAGGACAGAGAGTGGAGAGCACCAGTTCCCACTGTCACAAGACAGAGAGTGGAGAGCACCAGTTCCAACTGTCACAGGACAGAGAGTGGAGAGCATCAGTTCACACTGTCACAGGACAGAGAGTGGAGAGCACCAGTTCCAACTGTCACAGGACAGAGAGTGGAGAGCACCAGTTCCCACTGTCACAGGATGGGAGAGTGGAGAGCACCAGTTCCCACTGTCAAAGGAGAGAGAGTGGAGAGCAGCAGTTCAAACTGTCACAGGACAGAGAGTGGAGAGCACCAGTTCAAGCTGTCACAGGACGGGAGAGTGGAGAGCATCAGTTCCAACTATTGCAGGACAGAGAGTGGAGAGCATCAGTTCCAACTGTCACAGGACGGGAGAGTAGGAGAGCACCAGTTCCCACTGTCTAAGGACAGAGAGTAGAGATCACCAGTTCAAACTGTCACAGGACAGAGAGTGGAGAGCACCAGTTCCAACTGTCACAGGACAGAGAGTGGAGAGCACCAGTTCCCACTGTCACAGGACAGAGAATGGAGAGCACCAGTTCAAACTGTCACAGGACAGAGAGTGGAGAGCACCAGTTCCAACTGTCACAGGACGGGAGAGTGGAGAACACCAGTTCCCACTGTCACAGGACGGGAGAGTGGAGAGCACCAGTTCCCACTGTCACAGGATGGTAGAGTGGAGAGCACCAGTTCTAACTGTCACAGGACAGAGAATGGACAGCACCAGTTCCCACTGTCACAGGACGGGAGAGTGGAGAGCAACAATTCCCACTGTCACAGGACAGAGAGTGGAGAGCACCAGTTCAAACTGTCACAGGACGGGAGAGTGGAGAGCACCAGTTCCCACTGTCACAGGACAGAGAGTGGAGAGCACCAGTTCCCACTGTCACAGGACAGAGAGTGGAGAGCACCAGTTCAAACTGTCACAGGACAGAGAGTGGAGAGCACCAGTTCCCACTGTCACAGGACGGGAGAGTGGAGAGCACCAGTTCAAACTGTCACAGGACAGAGAGTGGAGAGCACCAATTCCCACTGTCACAGGACATAGAGTGAAGAGCACCAGTTCCAAAAGTCACAGGACAGAGAGTGGAGAGCACCAGTTCCCACTGTCACAGGACGGGAGAGTGGAGAGCACCAGTTCCCACTGTCACAGGCCGGGAGATTGGAGAGCAGCAGTTCCCACTGTCACAGGACAGAGAGTGGAGAGCACCAGTTCAAGCTGTCAAAGGACAGAGAGTGGAGAGCACCAATTCCCACTGTCACAGGACAGAGAGTGGAGAGCACCAGTTCCAACAGTCACAGGACAGAGAGTGGAGAGCACCAGTTCCCACTGTCACAGGACAGTGAGTGGAGAGCACCAGTTCAAACTGTCACAGGACGGGAGAGTGGAGAGCACCAGTTCCCCCTGTCACAGGACAGAGAGTGGAGAGCACCAGTTCCCACTGTCACAGAACAGAGAGTGGAGAGCACCAGTTCAAACTGTCACAGGACAGAGAGTGGAGAGCACCAGTTCCCACTGTCACAGGACGGGAGAGTGGAGAGCACCAGTTCAAACTGTCACAGGACAGAGAGTGGAGAGCACCAGTTCCCACTGTCACAGGCCGGGAGATTGGAGAGCACCAGTTCCCACTGTCACAGGACAGAAAGTGGAGAGCACCAGTTCAAACTGCCACAGGACAGAGAGTGGAGAGCACCAATTCCCACTGTCACAGGACAGAGAGTGAAGAGCACCAGGTCCAACAGTCACAGGACAGAGAGTGGAGAGCACCAGTTCCCACTGTCACAGGACAGAGAGTGGAGAGCACCAGTTCCCACTGTCACAGGACGGGAGAGTGGAGAGCACCAGTTCAAACTGTCACAGGACAGAGAGTGGAGAGCACCAGTTCCCACTGTCACAGGACAGAGAGTGGAGAGCACCAATTCCAACAGTCACAGGACAGAGAGTGGAGAGCACCAGTTCCCAATGTCCCAGGACAGAGAGTGGAGAGCACCAGATCCAACAGTCACAGGACAGAGATTGGAGAGCAGCATTTCAAACTATCACAGGACAAGAGAGTGGAGAGCACCAGTTCCAACAGTCACAGGACAGAGAGTGGAGAGCACCAGTTCTCACTGTCACAGGACAGAGAGTGGCGAGCACCAGTTCCCACTATCACAGGACAGAGAGTGGAGAGCACCAGTTCCCACTGTCACAGGACAGAGAGTGGAGAGCACCATTTCCAACAGTCACAGGACAGAGATTGGAGAGCACCAGTTCAAACTATCACAGGACAGAGAGTGGAGAGCACCAGTTCCAACTATTACAGCACAGAGAGTGGAGAGCATCAGTCCCAACTGTCACAGGACGGGAGAGTGGAGAGCACCAGTTCCAACGATTACAGGACAGAGAGTGGAGAGCATCAGTTCCCACTGTCACAGGACGGGAGAGTGGAGAGCACCAGTTCAAACTGCCACAGGACAGAGAGTGGAGAGCACCAGTTCCCACTGTCACAAGACAGAGAGTGGAGAGCACCAGTTCCAACTGTCACAGGACAGAGAGTGGAGAGCATCAGTTCACACTGTCACAGGACAGAGAGTGGAGAGCACCAGTTCCAACTGTCACAGGACAGAGAGTGGAGAGCACCAGTTCCCACTGTCACAGGATGGGAGAGTGGAGAGCACCAGTTCCCACTGTCACAGGAGAGAGAGTGGAGAGCAGCAGTTCAAACTGTCACAGGACAGAGAGTGGAGAGCACCAGTTCAAGCTGTCACAGGACGGGAGAGTGGAGAGCATCAGTTCCAACTATTGCAGGACAGAGAGTGGAGAGCATCAGTTCCAACTGCCACAGGACGGAAGAGTAGGAGAGCACCAGTTCCCACTGTCTAAGGACAGAGTGTAGAGATCACCAGTTCAAACTGTCACAGGACAGAGAGTGGAGAGCACCAGTTCCAACTGTCACAGGACAGAGAGTGGAGAGCACCAGTTCCAACTGTCACAGGACGGGAGAGTGGAGAGCACCAGTTACCACTGTCAAAGGACAGAGAGTGGAGAGCACCAGTTCCCACTGTCACAGGACGGGAGAGTGGAGAGCACCAGTTCCTACTGTCACAGAACGGGAGAGTGGAGAGCACCAGTTCCCACTGTCACAGGACGGGAGAGTGGAGAGCACCAGTTCCAACTGTCACAGGACAGAGAGTGGAGAGCACCAGTTCCCACTGTCACAGGACGGGAGAGTGGAGAGCAACAATTCCCACTGTCACAGGACAGAGAGTGGAGAGCACCAGTTCAAACTGTCACAGGACAGAGAGTGGAGAGCACCAGTTCCCACTGTCACAGGACAGAGAGTGGAGAGCACCAGTTCCCACTGTCACAGGACAGAGAGTGGAGAGCACCAGTTCAAACTGTCACAGGACAGAGAGTGGAGAGCACCAGTTCCCACTGTCACAGGACGGGAGAGTGGAGAGCACCAGTTCAAACTGTCACAGGACAGAGAGTGGAGAGCACCAGTTCCCACTGTCACAGGCCGGGACATTGGAGAGCACCAGTTCCCACTGTCACAGGACAGAGAGTGGAGAGCACCAGTTCAAACTGTCACAGGACAGAGAGTGGAGAGCACCAATTCCCACTGTCACAGGACAGAGAGTGAAGAGCACCAGTTCCAAAAGTCACAGGACAGAGAGTGGAGAGCACCAGTTCCCACTGTCACAGGACAGAGAGTGGAGAGCACCAGTTCAAACTGTCACAGGACAGAGAGTGGAGAGCACCAGTTCCCACTGTCACAGGACGGGAGAGTGGAGAGCACCAGTTCAAACTGTCACAGGACAGAGAGTGGAGAGCACCAGTTCCCACTGTCACAGGCCGGGAGATTGGAGAGCACCAGTTCCCACTGTCACAGGACAGAGAGTGGAGAGCACCAGTTCAAGCTGTCACAGGACAGAGAGTGGAGAGCACCAGTTCCAACAGTCACAGGACAGAGAGTGGAGAGCACCAGTGCAAACTGTCACAGGACAGAGAGTGGAGAGCACCAGTTCCCACTGTCACAGGACAGAGAGTGGAGAGCACCAATTCCAACAGTCACAGGACAGAGAGTGGAGAGCACCAGTTCCCAATATCCCAGGACAGAGAGTGGAGAGCACCAGATCCAACATTCACAGGACAGAGAGTGGAGAGAACCAGTTCCCACTGTCACAGGACAAGAGAGTGGAGAGCACCAGTTCCAACAGTCACAGGACAGAGAGTGGAGAGCACCAGTTCTCACTTTCACAGGACAGAGAGTGGCGAGCACCAGTTCCCACTATCACACGACAGAGAGTGGAGAGCACCATTTCCAACAGTCACAGGACAGAGATTGGAGAGCACCAGTTCCAACTATTACAGGACAGAGAGTGGAGAGCATCAGTCCCAACTGTCACAGGACGGGAGAGTGGAGAGCACCAGTTCCAACGATTACAGGACAGAGAGTGGAGAGCATCAGTTCCCACTGTCACAGGACGGGAGAGTGGAGAGCACCAGTTCAAACTGCCACAGGACAGAGAGTGGAGAGCACCAGTTCCCACTGTCACAAGACAGAGAGTGGAGAGCACCAGTTCCAACTGTCACAGGACAGAGAGTGGAGAGCATCAGTTCACACTGTCACAGGACAGAGAGTGGAGAGCACCAGTTCCAACTGTCACAGGACAGAGAGTGGAGAGCACCAGTTCCCACTGTCACAGGATGGGAGAGTGGAGAGCACCAGTTCCCACTGTCAAAGGAGAGAGAGTGGAGAGCAGCAGTTCAAACTGTCACAGGACAGAGAGTGGAGAGCACCAGTTCAAGCTGTCACAGGACGGGAGAGTGGAGAGCATCAGTTCCAACTATTGCAGGACAGAGAGTGGAGAGCATCAGTTCCAACTGTCACAGGACGGGAGAGTAGGAGAGCACCAGTTCCCACTGTCTAAGGACAGAGAGTAGAGATCACCAGTTCAAACTGTCACAGGACAGAGAGTGGAGAGCACCAGTTCCAACTGTCACAGGACAGAGAGTGGAGAGCACCAGTTCCCACTGTCACAGGACAGAGAATGGAGAGCACCAGTTCAAACTGTCACAGGACAGAGAGTGGAGAGCACCAGTTCCAACTGTCACAGGACGGGAGAGTGGAGAACACCAGTTCCCACTGTCACAGGACGGGAGAGTGGAGAGCACCAGTTCCCACTGTCACAGGATGGTAGAGTGGAGAGCACCAGTTCTAACTGTCACAGGACAGAGAATGGACAGCACCAGTTCCCACTGTCACAGGACGGGAGAGTGGAGAGCAACAATTCCCACTGTCACAGGACAGAGAGTGGAGAGCACCAGTTCAAACTGTCACAGGACGGGAGAGTGGAGAGCACCAGTTCCCACTGTCACAGGACAGAGAGTGGAGAGCACCAGTTCCCACTGTCACAGGACAGAGAGTGGAGAGCACCAGTTCAAACTGTCACAGGACAGAGAGTGGAGAGCACCAGTTCCCACTGTCACAGGACGGGAGAGTGGAGAGCACCAGTTCAAACTGTCACAGGACAGAGAGTGGAGAGCACCAGTTCCCACTGTCACAGGCCGGGAGATTGGAGAGCACCAGTTCCCACTGTCACAGGACAGAGAGTGGAGAGCACCAGTTCAAGCTGTCACAGGACAGAGAGTGGAGAGCACCAATTCCCACTGTCACAGGACAGAGAGTGGAGAGCACCAGTTCCAACAGTCACAGGACAGAGAGTGGAGAGCACCAGTTCCCACTGTCACAGGACAGTGAGTGGAGAGCACCAGTTCCCACTGTCACAGGACGGGAGAGTGGAGAGCACCAGTTCAAACTGTCACAGGACAGAGAGTGGAGAATACAAGTTCCCACTGTCACAGGACAGAGAGTGGAGAGCACAAATTCCAACAGTCACAGGACAGAGAGTGGAGAGCACCAGTTCCCAATGTCCCAGGACAGAGAGTGGAGAGCACCAGATCCAACAGTCACAGGACAGAGAGTGGAGAGCACCAGTTCCCACTGTCACAGGACAACAGAGTGGAGAGCACCAGTTCCAACAGTCACAGGACAGAGAGTGGAGAGCACCAGTTCTCACTGTCACAGGACAGAGAGTGGCGAGCACCTGTTCCCACTGTCACAGGACAGAGAGTGGAGAGCACCAGTTCCCACTGTCACAGGACAGAGAGTGGAGAGCACCATTTCCAACTGTCACAGGACAGAGATTGGAGAGCACCAGTTCAAACTCTCACAGGACAGAGAGTGGAGAGCACCAGTTCCAACTATTACAGGACAGAGAGTGGAGAGCATCAGTCCCAACTGTCACAGGACGGGAGAGTGGAGAGCACCAGTTCCAACGATTACAGGACAGAGAGTGGAGAGCATCAGTTCCCACTGTCACAGGACGGGAGAGTAGGAGAGCACCAGTTCCCACTGTCTAAGGACAGAGAGTATAGATCACCAGTTCAAACTGTCACAGGACAGAGAGTGGAGAGCACCAGTTCCAACTGTCACAGGACAGAGAGTGGAGAGCACCAGTTCCAACTGTCACAGGACGGGAGAGTGGAGAGCACCAGTTCCCACTGTCACAGGACAGAGAGTGGAGAGCACCAGTTCCCACTGTCACAGGACGGGAGAGTGGAGAGCACCAGTTCCCACTGTCACAGAACGGGAGACTGGAGAGCACCAGTTCCCACTGTAACAGGAGAGAGAGTGGAGAGCACCAGTGCAAACTGTCACAGGACAGAGAGTGGATAGCACCAGTTCAAACTGTCACAGGACCGAGCGTGGGGAGCACCAGTTCAAACTGTCACAGGACAGAGAGTGGAGAGCACCAGTTCCCACTGTCACAGGACAGAGAGTGGAGAGCACCAGTTCCAACTGTCACAGGACAGAGAGTGGAGAGCACAAGTTCCCACTTTCACAGGACAGAGAGTGGAGAGCACCAGTTCCCACTGTCAAAGGACAGAAAGTGGAGAGCACCAGTTCCAATTGTCACAGGACGGGAGAGTGGAGAGCACCAGTTCCCACTGTCACAGGACAGAGAGTGGAGAGCACCAGTTCAAACTGTCACAGGACAGAGAGTGGAGAGCACCAGTTCCCACTGTCACAGGACAGAGAGTGGAGAGCACCAGTTCCCACTGTCACAGGACAGAGAGTGGAGAGCACCAGTTCCCACTGTCACAGGACAGAGAGTGGAGAGCACCAGTTCAAACTGTCACAGGACAGAGAGTGGAGAGCACCAGTTCCCACTGTCACAGGACAGAAAGTGGAGAGCACCAGTTCCAACTGTCACAGGACAGAAAGTGGAGAGCACCAGTTCCAATTGTCACAGGACGGGAGAGTGGAGAGCACCAGTTCCCACTGTCACAGGACAGAGAGTGGAGAGCACCAGTTCCCACTGTCACAGGACAGAGAGTGGAGAGCACCAGTTCCAACTGTCACAGGACAGAAAGTGGAGAGCACCAGTTCCAATTGTCACAGGACGGGAGAATGGAGTGCACCAGTTCCCACTGTCACAGGACAGAGAGTGGAGAGCACCAGTTCCCACTGTCACAGGACAGAGAGTGGAGAGCACCAGTTCCCACTGTCAAGGACAGAGAGTGGAGAGCACCAGTTCAAGCTGTCAATGGACGGGAGAGTGGAGAGCATCAGTTCCAACTATTGCAGGACAGAGAGTGGAGAGCATCAGTTCCAACTGTCACAGGACGGGAGAGTAGGAGAGCACCAGTTCCCACTGTCTAAGGACAGAGAGTAGAGATCACCAGTTCAAACTGTCACAGGACAGAGAGTGGAGAGCACCAGTTCCTACTGTCACAGAACGGGAGAGTGGAGAGCACCAGTTCCCACTGTCACAGGATGGGAGAGTGGAGAGCACCAGTTCCAACTGTCACAGGACAGAGAGAGGAGAGAACCAGTTCCCACTGTCACAGGACGGGAGAGTGGAGAGCAACAATTCCCACTGTCACAGGACAGAGAGTGGAGAGCACCAGTTCAAACTGTCACAGGACGGGAGAGTGGAGAGCACCAGTTCCCACTGTCACAGGACAGAGAGTGGAGAGCACCAGTTCCCACTGTCACAGGACAGAGAGTGGAGAGCACCAGTTCAAACTGTCACAGGACAGAGAGTGGAGAGCACCAGTTCCCACTGTCACAGGACGGGAGAGTGGAGAGCACCAGTTCAAACTGTCACAGGACAGAGAGTGGAGAGCACCAGTTCCCACTGTCACAGGCCGGGAGATTGGAGAGCACCAGTTCCCACTTTCACAGGACAGAGAGTGGAGAGCACCAGATCAAACTGTCACAGGACAGAGAGTGGAGAGCACCAATTCCCACTGTCACAAGACAGAGAGTGAAGAGCACCAGTTCCAAAAGTCACAGGACAGAGAGTGGAGAGCACCAGTTCCCACTGTCACAGGACAGAGAGTGGAGAGCACAAGTTCAAACTGTCACAGGACAGAGAGTGGAGAGCACCAGTTCCCACTGTCACAGGACGGGAGAGTGGAGAGCACCATTTCAAACTGTCACAGGACAGAGAGTGGAGAGCACCAGTTCCCACTGTCACAGGCCGGGAGATTGGAGAGCACCAGTTCCCACTGTCACAGGACAGAGAGTGGAGAGCACCAGTTCAAGCTGTCACAGGACAGAGAGTGGAGAGCACCAGTTCCAACAGTCACAGGACAGAGAGTGGAGAGCACCAGTGCAAACTGTCACAGGACAGAGAGTGGAGAGCACCAGTTCCCACTGTCACAGGACAGAGAGTGGAGAGCACCAATTCCAACAGTCACAGGACAGAGAGTGGAGAGCACCAGTTCCCAATGTCCCAGGACAGAGAGTGGAGAGCACCAGATCCTACAGTCACAGGACAGAGAGTGGAGAGCACCAGTTCCCACTGTCACAGGACAAGAGAGTGGAGAGCACCAGTTCCAACAGTCACAGGACAGAGAGTGGAGAGCACCAGTTCTCACTGTCACAGGACAGAGAGTGGCGAGCACCAGTTCCCACTATCACACGACAGAGAGTGGAGAGCACCAGTTCCCACTGTCACAGGACAGAGAGTGGAGAGCACCATTTCCAACAGTCACAGGACAGAGATTGGAGAGCACCAGTTCAAACTATCACAGGACTGAGAGTGGAGAGCACCAGTTCCAACTATTACAGGACAGAGAGTGGAGAGCATCAGTCCCAACTGTCACAGGACGGGAGAGTGGAGAGCACCAGTTCCAACGATTACAGGACAGAGAGTGGAGAGCACCAGTTCCCACTGTCACAAGACAGAGAGTGGAGAGCACCAGTTCCAACTGTCACAGGACAGAGAGTGGAGAGCATCAGTTCACACTGTCACAGGACAGAGAGTGGAGAGCACCAGTTCCAACTGTCACAGGACAGAGAATGGAGAGCACCAGTTCCCACTGTCACAGGATGGGAGAGTGGAGAGCACCAGTTCCCACTGTCACAGGAGAGAGAGTGGAGAGCAGCAGTTCAAACTGTCACAGGACAGAGAGTGGAGAGCACCAGTTCAAGCTGTCACAGGACGGGAGAGTGGAGAGCATCAGTTCCAACTATTGCAGGACAGAGAGTGGAGAGCATCAGTTCCAACTGTCACAGGACGGGAGAGTAGGAGAGCACCAGTTCCCACTGTCTAAGGACAGAGAGTAGAGATCACCAGTTCAAACTGTCACAGGACAGAGAGTGGAGAGCACCAGTTCCAACTGTCACAGGACAGAGAGTGGAGAGCACCAGTTCCAACTGTCACACGACGGGAGAGTGGAGAACACCAGTTCCCACTGTCACAGGACAGAGAGTGGAGAGCACCAGTTCCCACTGTCACAGGACGGGAGAGTGGAGAGCACCAGTTCCCACTGTCACAGGATGGGAGAGTGGAGAGCACCAGTTCCAACTGTCACAGGACAGAGAATGGAGAGCACCAGTTCCCACTGTCACAGGACGGGAGAGTGGAGAGCAACAATTCCCACTGTCACAGGACAGAGAGTGGAGAGCACCAGTTCAAACTGTCACAGGACGGGAGAGTGGAGAGCACCAGTTCCCACTGTCACAGGACAGAGAGTGGAGAGCACCAGTTCCCACTGTCACAGGACAGAGAGTGGAGAGCACCAGTTCAAACTGTCACAGGACAGAGAGTGGAGAGCACCAGTTCCCACTGTCACAGGACGGGAGAGTGGAGAGCACCAGTTCAAACTGTCACAGGACAGAGAGTGGAGAGCACCAGTTCCCACTGTCACAGGCCGGGAGATTGGAGAGTACCAGTTCCCACTGTCACAGGACAGAGAGTGGAGAGCACCAGTTCAAGCTGTCACAGGACAGAGAGTGGAGAGCACCAATTCCCACTGTCACAGGACAGAGAGTGGAGAGCACCAGTTCCAACAGTCACAGGACAGAGAGTGGAGAGCACCAGTTCCCACTGTCACAGGACAGTGAGTGGAGAGCACCAGTTCCCACTGTCACAGGACGGGAGAGTGGAGAGCACCAGTTCAAACTGTCACAGGACAGAGAGTGGAGAACACAAGTTCCCACTGTCACAGGACAGAGAGTGGAGAGCACAAATTCCAACAGTCACAGGACAGAGAGTGGAGAGCACCAGTTCCCAATGTCCCAGGACAGAGAGTGGAGAGCACCAGATCCAACAGTCACAGGACAGAGAGTGGAGAGCACCAGTTCCCACTGTCACAGGACAAGAGAGTGGAGAGCACCAGTTCCAACAGTCACAGGACAGAGAGTGGAGAGCACCAGTTCTCACTGTCACAGGACAGAGAGTGGCGAGCACCAGTTCCCACTGTCACAGGACAGAGAGTGGAGAGCACCAGTTCCCACTGTCACAGGACAGAGAGTGGAGAGCACCATTTCCAACTGTCACAGGACAGAGATTGGAGAGCACCAGTTCAAACTCTCACAGGACAGAGAGTGGAGAGCACCAGTTCCAACTATTACAGGACAGAGAGTGGAGAGCATCAGTCCCAACTGTCACAGGACGGGAGAGTGGAGAGCACCAGTTCCAACGATTAGAGGACAGAGAGTGGAGAGCATCAGTTCCCACTGTCACAGGACGGGAGAGTAGGAGAGCACCAGTTCCCACTGTCTAAGGACAGAGAGTATAGATCACCAGTTCAAACTGTCACAGGACAGAGAGTGGAGAGCACCAGATCCAACTGTCACAGGACAGAGAGTGGAGAGCACCAGTTCCAACTGTCACAGGACGGGAGAGTGGAGAGCACCAGTTCCCACTGTCACAGGACAGAGAGTGGAGAGCACCAGTTCCCACTGTCACAGGACGGGAGAGTGGAGAGCACCAGTTCCCACTGTCACAGAACGGGAGACTGGAGAGCACCAGTTCCCACTGTAACAGGAGAGAGAGTGGAGAGCACCTGTTCAAACTGTCACAGGACAGAGAGTGGAGAGCACCAGTTCCCACTGTCACAGGCCGGGAGATTGGCGAGCACCAGTTCCCACTGTCACATGAAGAGAGTGGAGAGCACCAGTTCAAACTGTCACAGGACAGAGAGTGGAGAGCACCAATTCCCACTGTCACAGGACAGAGAGTGGAGAGCACCAGTTCCAACAGTCACAGGACAGAGAGTGGAGAGCACCAGTTCCCACTGTCACAGGACAGAGAGTGGAGAGCACCAGTTGCCACTGTCACAGGACGGGAGAGTGGAGAGCACCAGTTCAAACTGTCACAGGACAGAGAATGGAGAGCACCAGTTCCCACTGTCACAGGACAGAGAGTGGAGAGCACCAGTTCCAACAGTCACAGGACAGAGAGTGGAGAGCACCAGTTCCCAATGTCCCAGGACAGAGAGTGGAGAGCACCAGATCCAACAGTCACAGGACAGAGAGTGGAGAGCACCAGTTCCCACTGTCACAGGACAAGAGAGTGGAGAGCACCAGTTCCAACAGTCACAGGACAGAGAGTGGAGAGCACCAGTTCTCGCTGTCACAGGACAGAGAGTGGCGAGCACCAGTTCCCACTGTCACAGGACAGAGAGTGGAGAGCACCAGTTCCCACTGTCACAGGACAGAGAGTGGAGAGCACCAGTTCCAACTGTCACAGGACAGAGATTGGAGAGCACCAGTTCAAACTCTCACAGGACAGAGAGTGGAGAGCACCAGTTCAAACTGTCACAGGACAGAGAGTGGAGAGCACCAGTTCAAGCTGTCACAGGACGTGAGAGTGGAGAGCACCAGTTCCAACTATTACAGGACAGAGAGTGGAGAGCATCAGTTCCAACTGTCACAGGACGGGATAGTGGAGAGCACCAATTCCAACGATTACAGGACAGAGAGTGGAGAGCATCAGTTTCAACTGTCACAGGACGGGAGAGTGGAGAGTACCAGTTCCAACTGTCACAGGACGGGAGAGTGGAGAGCACCAGTTCCAAATGTCACAGGACAGAGAGTGGAGAGCACCAGTTCCAACTGTTACAGGACAGAGAGTGGAGAGCACCAGTTCCCACTGTCACAGGACAGAGAGTGGAGAGCACCAGTTCCAACTGTCACAGAACAGAGAGTGGAGAGCACCAGTTCCCACTGTCACAGGACGGGAGAGTGGAGAGCAACAGTTCCCACTGTCACAGGACAGAGAGTGGAGAGCACCAGTTCAAACAGTCACAGGATGGGAGAGTGGAGAGCACCAGTTCCCAGGGTCACAGGACAGAGAGTGGAGATCACCAATTCCCACTGTCACAGGACAGAGAGTGGAGAGCACCAGTTGCCACTGTCAGAGGACGGGAGAGTGGAGAGCACCAGTTCCCACTGTCACAGGACAGAAGGTGGAGAGCACCAGTTCAAACTGTCACAGGACAGAGAGTGGAGAGCGCCAGTTCCCACTGTCACAGGACAGAGAGTGGAGAGCACCAGTTCCCACTGTCACAGGACAGAGAGTGGAGAGCACCAGTTCAAACTGTCACAGAACAGAGAGTGGAGAGCACCAGTTCCAACTGTCACAGGACAGAGAGTGGAGAGCACCGGTTCAAACTGTCACACGACGGAGAGTGGAGAGCACCAGTTCCCACTGTCACAGGACAGAGAGTGGAGAGTACCAGTTCCCACTGTCACAGGACAGAGAGGTGAGAACAAAAGTTCAAACTGTCACAGGACAGAGAGTGGAGAGCACCAGTTCCCACTGTCACAGGACAGAGAGTGGAGAGCAACAGTTCAAACTGTCACAGGACAGAGAGTGGAGAGCACCAGTTACAACAGTCAAAGGACAGAGAGAGGAGAGCACCAGTTCCAACTGTCACAGGACGGGAGAGTGGAGAACACCAGTTCCAACTGTCACAGGACAGAGAGTGGAGAACACCAGTTCCCACTGTCACAGGACAGAGAGTGGAGAGCACCAGTTCCAACTGTCACAGGACAGAGAGTGGAGTACACCAGTTCCCACTGTCACAGGACAGAGAGTGGAGAGCACCAGTTCCCACTGTCACAGGACGGGAGAGTGGAGAGCAACAGTTCCCACTGTCACAGGACAGAGAGTGGAGAGCACCAGTTCAAACTGTCACAGGACGGGAGAGTGGAGAGCACCAGTTCCCACTGTCACAGGACAGAGAGTGGAGAGCACCAGTTCCCACTGTCACAGGACAGAGAGTGGAGAGCACCTGTTCCCACTGTCACAGGACAGAGAGTGGAGAGCACCAGTTCCCACTTTCACAGGACAGAGAATGGAGAGCACCAGTTCCCACTGTCACAGGACGGGAGAGTGGAGTGCACCAGTTCCAACTGACACAGGACAGAGAGTGGAGAGCACCAGTTCAAACTGTCACAGGACAGAGAGTGGAGAGCACCAGTTCCCACTGTCACAGGCCGGGAGAGTGGAGAGCACCAGTTCCCACTATCACAGGACAGAGAGTGGAGAGCACCATTTCAAACTGTCACAGGACAGAGAGTGGAGAGCACCAGTTCCCACTGTCACAGGACAGAGAGTGGAGAGCACCAGATCCAACAGTCACAGGACAGAGAGTGGAGAGCACCAGTTCCCACTGTCACAGGACAGGAGAGTGGAGAGCACCAGTTCCAACAGTCACAGGACAGAGAATGGAGAGCACCAGTTCCCACTGTCACAGGAGAGAGAGTGGAGAGCACCAGTTCCAACTGTCACAGGACAGAGAGTGGAGAGCACCAGTTCAAACTCTCACAGGACAGAGAGTGGAGAACACCAGTTCAAACTGTCACAGGACAGAGCGTGGAGAGCACCTGTTCAAGCTGTCACAGGACGGGAGAGTGGAGAGCACCAGTTCCAACGATTACAGGACAGAGAGTGGAGAGCATCAGTTCCAACTGTCACAGGACGGGAGAGTGGAGAGCACCAGTTCCAACAGTCAAAGGACAGAGAGTGGAGAGCACCAGTTCCCACTGTCACAGGACAGAGAGTGGAGAGCACCAGTTCCAACTGTTACAGCACAGAGAGTGGAGAGCACCAGTTCCCACTGTCACAGGACAGAGAGTGGAGAGCACCAGTTCCAACTGTCACAGGACAGAGAGTGGAGAGCACCAGTTCCCACTGTCACAGGACAGAGAGTGGAGAGCACCAGTTCCCACTGTCACAGGACAGAGAGTGGAGAGCACCTGTTCCCACTGTCACAGGACAGAGAGTGGAGAGCACTAGTTCCCACTTTCACAGGACAGAGAGTGGAGAGCACCATTTCAAACTGTCACAGGACAGAGAGTGGAGAGCACCAGTTCCCACTGTCACAGGACAGAGAGTGGAGAGCACCAGATCCAACAGTCACAGGACAGAGAGTGGAGAGCACCAGTTCCCACTGTCACAGGACAGGAGAGTGGAGAGCACCAGTTCCAACAGTCACAGGACAGAGAATGGAGAGCACCAGTTCCCACTGTCACAGGACAGAGAGTGGAGAGCACCAGTTCCAACTGTCACAGGACAGAGAGTGGAGAGCACCAGTTCAAACTCTCACAGGACAGAGAGTGGAGAGCACCAGTTCAAACTGTCACAGGACGGAGCGTGGAGAGCACAAGTTCAAGCTGTCACAGGACGGGAGAGTGGAGAGCACCAGTTCCAACGATTACAGGACAGAGAGTGGAGAGCATCAGTTCCAACTGTCACAGGACGGGAGAGTGGAGAGCACCAGTTCCAACTGTCATAGGACAGAGAATGGAGAGCACCAGTTCCAACTGTTACAGCACAGAGAGTGGAGAGCACCAGTTTAAACTGTCACAGGACAGAGAGTGGAGAGCACCAGTTCCAACTGTCACAGGATAGAGAGTGGAGAGCACCAGTTCCCACTGTCACAGGACGGGAGAGTGAAGAGCACCAGTTCCCACTGTCACAGGACGGGAGAGTGGAGAGCACCAGTTCCAACTGTCACAGGACAGAGAGTGGAGAGCACCAGTTCCCACTGTCACAGGACGGGAGAGTGGAGAGCACCAGTTCCCACTGTCACAGGACAGAGAGTGGAGAGCACCAGTTCCCACTGTCACAGGACAGAGAGTGGAGAGCACCAGTTCAAACTGTCACAGGACAGAGAGTGGAGAGCACCAGTTCCCACTGTCACAGGACGGGAGAGTGGAGAGCACCTGTTCAAACTGTCACAGGACAGAGAGTGGAGAGCACCAGTTCCCACTGTCACAGGCCGGGAGATTGGCGAGCACCAGTTCCCACTGTCACATGAAGAGAGTGGAGAGCACCAGTTCAAACTGTCACAGGACAGAGAGTGGAGAGCACCAATTCCCACTGTCACAGGACAGAGAGTGGAGAGCACCAGTTCCAACAGTCACAGGACAGAGAGTGGAGAGCACCAGTTCCCACTGTCACAGGACAGAGAGTGGAGAGCACCAGTTGCCACTGTCACAGGACGGGAGAGTGGAGAGCACCAGTTCAAACTGTCACAGGACAGAGAATGGAGAGCACCAGTTCCCACTGTCACAGGACAGAGAGTGGAGAGCACCAGTTCCAACAGTCACAGGACAGAGAGTGGAGAGCACCAGTTCCCAATGTCCCAGGACAGAGAGTGGAGAGCACCAGATCCAACAGTCACAGGACAGAGAGTGGAGAGCACCAGTTCCCACTGTCACAGGACAAGAGAGTGGGGAGCACCAGTTCCAACAGTCACAGGACAGAGAGTGGAGAGCACCAGTTCTCGCTGTCACAGGACAGAGAGTGGCGAGCACCAGTTCCCACTGTCACAGGACAGAGAGTGGAGAGCACCAGTTCCCACTGTCACAGGACAGAGAGTGGAGAGCACCAGTTCCAACTGTCACAGGACAGAGATTGGAGAGCACCAGTTCAAACTCTCACAGGACAGAGAGTGGAGAGCACCAGTTCAAACTGTCACAGGACAGAGAGTGGAGAGCACCAGTTCAAGCTGTCACAGGACGTGAGAGTGGAGAGCACCAGTTCCAACTATTACAGGACAGAGAGTGGAGAGCATCAGTTCCAACTGTCACAGGACGGGATAGTGGAGAGCACCAATTCCAACGATTACAGGACAGAGAGTGGAGAGCATCAGTTTCAACTGTCACAGGACGGGAGAGTGGAGAGCACCAGTTCCAACTGTCACAGGACGGGAGAGTGGAGAGCACCAGTTCCAAATGTCACAGGACAGAGAGTGGAGAGCACCAGTTCCAACTGTTACAGGACAGAGAGTGGAGAGCACCAGTTCCCACTGTCACAGGACAGAGAGTGGAGAGCACCTGTTCCAACTGTCACAGAACAGAGAGTGGAGAGCACCAGTTCCCACTGTCACAGGACGGGAGAGTGGAGAGCAACAGTTCCCACTGTCACAGGACAGAGAGTGGAGAGCACCAGTTCAAACAGTCACAGGATGGGAGAGTGGAGAGCACCAGTTCCCAGGGTCACAGGACAGAGAGTGGAGAGCACCAATTCCCACTGTCACAAGACAGAGAGTGGAGAGCACCAGTTGCCACTGTCAGTGGACGGGAGAGTGGAGAGCACCAGTTCCCACTGTCACAGGACAGAAGGTGGAGAGCACCAGTTCAAACTGTCACAGGACAGAGAGTGGAGAGCGCCAGTTCCCACTGTCACAGGACAGAGAGTGGAGAGCACCAGTTCCCACTGTCACAGGACAGAGAGTGGAGAGCACCAGTTCAAACTGTCACAGAACAGAGAGTGGAGAGCACCAGTTCCAACTGTCACAGGACAGAGAGTGGAGAGCACCGGTTCAAACTGTCACACGACGGAGAGTGGAGAGCACCAGTTCCCACTGTCACAGGACAGAGAGTGGAGAGTACCAGTTCCCACTGTCACAGGACAGAGAGGTGAGAGCAAAAGTTCAAACTGTCACAGGACAGAGAGTGGAGAGCACCAGTTCCCACTGTCACAGGACAGAGAGTGGAGAGCAACAGTTCAAACTGTCACAGGACAGAGAGTGGAGAGCACCAGTTACAACAGTCAAAGGACAGAGAGAGGAGAGCACCAGTTCCAACTGTCACAGGACGGGAGAGTGGAGAACACCAGTTCCAACTGTCACAGGACAGAGAGTGGAGAACACCAGTTCCCACTGTCACAGGACAGAGAGTGGAGAGCACCAGTTCCAACTGTCACAGGACAGAGAGTGGAGTACACCAGTTCCCACTGTCACAGGACAGAGAGTGGAGAGCACCAGTTCCCACTGTCACAGGACGGGAGAGTGGAGAGCAACAGTTCCCACTGTCACAGGACAGAGAGTGGAGAGCACCAGTTCAAACTGTCACAGGACGGGAGAGTGGAGAGCACCAGTTCCCACTGTCACAGGACAGAGAGTGGAGAGCACCAGTTCCCACTGTCACAGGACAGAGAGTGGAGAGCACCTGTTCCCACTGTCACAGGACAGAGAGTGGAGAGCACCAGTTCCCACTTTCACAGGACAGAGAATGGAGAGCACCAGTTCCCACTGTCACAGGACGGGAGAGTGGAGTGCACCAGTTCCAACTGACACAGGACAGAGAGTGGAGAGCACCAGTTCAAACTGTCACAGGACAGAGAGTGGAGAGCACCAGTTCCCACTGTCACAGGCCGGGAGAGTGGAGAGCACCAGTTCCCACTATCACAGGACAGAGAGTGGAGAGCACCATTTCAAACTGTCACAGGACAGAGAGTGGAGAGCACCAGTTCCCACTGTCACAGGACAGAGAGTGGAGAGCACCAGATCCAACAGTCACAGGACAGAGAGTGGAGAGCACCAGTTCCCACTGTCACAGGACAGGAGAGTGGAGAGCACCAGTTCCAACAGTCACAGGACAGAGAATGGAGAGCACCAGTTCCCACTGTCACAGGAGAGAGAGTGGAGAGCACCAGTTCCAACTGTCACAGGACAGAGAGTGGAGAGCACCAGTTCAAACTCTCACAGGACAGAGAGTGGAGAACACCAGTTCAAACTGTCACAGGACAGAGCGTGGAGAGCACCTGTTCAAGCTGTCACAGGACGGGAGAGTGGAGAGCACCAGTTCCAACGATTACAGGACAGAGAGTGGAGAGCATCAGTTCCAACTGTCACAGGACGGGAGAGTGGAGAGCACCAGTTCCAACTGTCACAGGACAGAGAATGGAGAGCACCAGTTCCAACTGTTACAGCACAGAGAGTGGAGAGCACCAGTTCCCACTGTCACAGGACAGAGAGTGGAGAGCAACAGTTCAAACTGTCACAGGACAGAGAGTGGAGAGCACCAGTTCCAACAGTCAAAGGACAGAGAGTGGAGAGCACCAGTTCCCACTGTCACAGGACAGAGAGTGGAGAGCACCAGTTCCAACTGTTACAGCACAGAGAGTGGAGAGCACCAGTTCCCACTGTCACAGGACAGAGAGTGGAGAGCACCAGTTCCAACTGTCACAGGACAGAGAGTGGAGAGCACCAGTTCCCACTGTCACAGGACAGAGAGTGGAGAGCACCAGTTCCCACTGTCACAGGACAGAGAGTGGAGAGCACCTGTTCCCACTGTCACAGGACAGAGAGTGGAGAGCACTAGTTCCCACTTTCACAGGACAGAGAGTGGAGAGCACCATTTCAAACTGTCACAGGACAGAGAGTGGAGAGCACCAGTTCCCACTGTCACAGGACAGAGAGTGGAGAGCACCAGATCCAACAGTCACAGGACAGAGAGTGGAGAGCACCAGTTCCCAGTGTCACAGGACAGGAGAGTGGAGAGCACCAGTTCCAACAGTCACAGGACAGAGAATGGAGAGCACCAGTTCCCACTGTCACAGGACAGAGAGTGGAGAGCACCAGTTCCAACTGTCACAGGACAGAGAGTGGAGAGCACCAGTTCAAACTCTCACAGGACAGAGAGTGGAGAGCACCAGTTCAAACTGTCACAGGACGGAGCGTGGAGAGCACCAGTTCAAGCTGTCACAGGACGGGAGAGTGGAGAGCACCAGTTCCAACGATTACAGGACAGAGAGTGGAGAGCATCAGTTCCAACTGTCACAGGACGGGAGAGTGGAGAGCACCAGTTCCAACTGTCATAGGACAGAGAATGGAGAGCACCAGTTCCAACTGTTACAGCACAGAGAGTGGAGAGCACCAGTTTAAACTGTCACAGGACAGAGAGTGGAGAGCACCAGTTCCAACTGTCACAGGATAGAGAGTGGAGAGCACCAGTTCCCACTGTCACAGGACGGGAGAGTGGAGAGCAACAGTTCCCACTGTCACAGGACAGAGAGTGGCGAGCACCAGTTCAAACTGTCACAAGGACAGAGAGTGGAGAGCACCAATTCCCACTGTCACAGGACAGAGAGTGGAGAGCACCAGTTCCCACTGTCACAGGACGGGAGAGTGGAGAGCACCAGTTCCCACTGTCACAGGACAGAGAGTGGAGAGCACCAGTTCTCACTGTCACGGGACAGAGAGTGGAGAGCATCAGTTCCCACTGTCACAGGACAGAGAGTGGAGAGCACCAGTTTCCACTGTCACAGGACAGAGAGTGGAGAGCACCTGTTCCCACTGTCACAGGACAGAGTGTGGAGAGCACCAGTTCCCACTTTCAATGGACAGAGAGTGCAGAGCACCAGTTCCCACTGTCACAGGACGGGAGAGTGGAGTGCACCAGTTCCAACTGTCACAGGACAGAGAGTGGAGAGCACCAGTTCAAACTGTCACAGGACAGAGAGTGGAGAGCACCAGTTCCCACTGTCACAGGCCGGGAGAGTGGAGAGCACCAGTTCCCACTATCACAGGACAGAGAGTGGAGAGCACCAGTTCAAACTGTCACAGGACAGAGCGTGGAGAGCACCAGTTCAAGCTGTCACAGGACGGGAGAGTGGAGAGCATCAGTTCCAACTGTCACAGGACGGGAGAGTGGAGAGCACCAGTTCCAACTGTCACAGGACAGAGAATGGAGAGCACCAGTTCCAACTGTTACAGCACAGAGAGTGGAGAGCACCAGTTCCCACTGTCACAGGACAGAGAGTGGAGAGCACCAGTTCCAACTGTCACAGGATAGAGAGTGGAGAGCACCAGTTCCCACTGTCACAGGACGGGAGAGTGGAGAGCAACAGTTCCCACTGTCACAGGACAGAGAGTGGCGAGCACCAGTTCAAACTGTCACAGGACGGGAGAGTGGAGAGCACCAGTTCCAAGGGTCACAGGACAGAGAGTGGAGAGCACCAATTCCCACTGTCACAGGACAGAGAGTGGAGAGCACCAGTTCCCACTGTCACAGGACGGGAGAGTGGAGAGCACCAGTTCCCACTGTCACAGGACAGAGAGTGGAGAGCACCAGTTCAAACTGTCACAGGACAGAGAGTGGAGAGCACCAGTTCCCACTGTCACGGGACAGAGAGTGGAGAGCACCAGTTCCAACTGTCACAGCACAGAGAGTGGAGAGTACCAGTTCCCACTGTCACAGGACAGAGAGTGGAGAGCACCAGTTCCCACTGTCACAGGACAGAGATTGGAGAGCAACAGTTCAAACTGTCACAGGACAGAGAGTGGAGAGCACCAGTTCCCACTGTCACAGGACAGAGAGTGGAGAGCAACAGTTCAAACTGTCACAGGACAGAGAGTGGAGAGCACCAGTTCAAACAGTCACAGGACAGAGAGTGGAGAGCACCAGTTCCAATTGTCACAGGACGGGAGAGTGGAGAGCACCAGTTCCAACTGTCACAGGACAGAGAATGGAGAGCAACAGTTCCAACTGTTACAGGACAGAGAGTGGAGAGCACCAGTTCCCACTGTCACAGGACAGAGAGTGGAGATCACCAGTTCCAACTGTCACAGGACGGGAGAGTGGAGAGCACCAGTTCCAACTGTCACAGGACAGAGAATGGAGAGCAACAGTTCCAACTGTTACAGGACAGAGAGTGGAGAGCACCAGTTCGCACTGTCACAGGACAGAGAGTGGAGAGCACCAGTTCCCACTGTCACAGGACGGGAGAGTGGAGAGCAACAGTTCCCACTGTCACAGGACAGAGAGTGGAGAGCACCAGTTCAAACAGTCACAGGATGGGAGAGTGGAGAGCACCAGTTCCCAGGGTCACAGGACAGAGAGTGGAGAGCACCAGTTCCAACTGTTACAGCACAGAGAGTGGAGAGCACCAGTTCCCACTGTCACAGGACAGAGAGTGGAGAGCACCAGTTCCAACTGTCACAGGACAGAGAGTGGAGAGCACCAGTTCCCACTGTCACAGGACAGAGAGTGGAGAGCACCAGTTCCCACTGTCACAGGACAGAGAGTGGAGAGCACCTGTTCCCACTGTCACAGGACAGAGAGTGGAGAGCACTAGTTCCCACTTTCACAGGACAGAGAGTGGAGAGCACCATTTCAAACTGTCACAGGACAGAGAGTGGAGAGCACCAGTTCCCACTGTCACAGGACAGAGAGTGGAGAGCACTAGATCCAACAGTCACAGGACAGAGAGTGGAGAGCACCAGTTCCCAGTGTCACAGGACAGGAGAGTGGAGAGCACCAGTTCCAACAGTCACAGGACAGAGAATGGAGAGCACCAGTTCCCACTGTCACAGGACAGAGAGTGGAGAGCACCAGTTCCAACTGTCACAGGACAGAGAGTGGAGAGCACCAGTTCAAACTCTCACAGGACAGAGAGTGGAGAGCACCAGTTCAAACTGTCACAGGACGGAGCGTGGAGAGCACCAGTTCAAGCTGTCACAGGACGGGAGAGTGGAGAGCACCAGTTCCAACGATTACAGGACAGAGAGTGGAGAGCATCAGTTCCAACTGTCACAGGACGGGAGAGTGGAGAGCACCAGTTCCAACTGTCATAGGACAGAGAATGGAGAGCACCAGTTCCAACTGTTACAGCACAGAGAGTGGAGAGCACCAGTTTAAACTGTCACAGGACAGAGAGTGGAGAGCACCAGTTCCAACTGTCACAGGATAGAGAGTGGAGAGCACCAGTTCCCACTGTCACAGGACGGGAGAGTGGAGAGCAACAGTTCCCAGGGTCACAGGACAGAGAGTGGAGAGCACCAATTCCCACTGTCACAGGACAGAGAGTGGAGAGCACCAGTTCCCACTGTCACAGGACGGGAGAGTGGAGAGCACCAGTTCCCACTGTCACAGGACAGAGAGTGGAGAGCACCAGTTCTCACTGTCACGGGACAGAGAGTGGAGAGCATCAGTTCCCACTGTCACAGGACAGAGAGTGGAGAGCACCAGTTTCCACTGTCACAGGACAGAGAGTGGAGAGCACCTGTTCCCACTGTCACAGGACAGAGTGTGGAGAGCACCAGTTCCCACTTTCAATGGACAGAGAGTGCAGAGCACCAGTTCCCACTGTCACAGGACGGGAGAGTGGAGTGCACCAGTTCCAACTGTCACAGGACAGAGAGTGGAGAGCACCAGTTCAAACTGTCACAGGACAGAGAGTGGAGAGCACCAGTTCCCACTGTCACAGGCCGGGAGAGTGGAGAGCACCAGTTCCCACTATCACAGGACAGAGAGTGGAGAGCACCAGTTCAAACTGTCACAGGACAGAGCGTGGAGAGCACCAGTTCAAGCTGTCACAGGACGGGAGAGTGGAGAGCACCAGTTCCAAATGTCACAGGACAGAGAGTGGAGAGCACCAGTTCCAACTGTTACAGGACAGAGAGTGGAGAGCACCAGTTCCAACTGTCACAGGATAGAGAGTGGAGAGCACCAGTTCCCACTGTCACAGGACGGGAGAGTGGAGAGCAACAGTTCCCACTGTCACAGGACAGAGAGTGGCGAGCACCAGTTCAAACTGTCACAGGACGGGAGAGTGGAGAGCACCAGTTCCAAGGGTCACAGGACAGAGAGTGGAGAGCACCAGTTCCCACTGTCACAGGACAGAGAGTGGAGAGCACCAGTTCCAACTGTCACAGGATAGAGAGTGGAGAGCACCAGTTCCCACTGTCACAGGACGGGAGAGTGGAGAGCAACAGTTCCCACTGTCACAGGACAGAGAGTGGCGAGCACCAGTTCAAACTGTCACAGGACGGGAGAGTGGAGAGCACCAGTTCCAAGGGTCACAGGACAGAGAGTGGAGAGCACCAATTCCCACTGTCACAGGACAGAGAGTGGAGAGCACCAGTTCCCACTGTCACAGGACGGGAGAGTGGAGGGCACCAGTTCCCACTGTCACAGGACAGAGAGTGGAGAGCACCAGTTCAAACTGTCACAGGACAGAGAGTGGAGAGCACCAGTTCCCACTGTCACGGGACAGAGAGTGGAGAGCACCAGTTCCAACTGTCACAGGATAGAGAGTGGAGAGCACCAGTTCAAACTGTCACAGGACGGGAGAGTGGAGAGCACCAGTTCCAACTGTCACAGGACAGAGAATGGAGAGCACCAGTTCCAACTGTTACAGCACAGAGAGTGGAGAGCACCAGTTCCCACTGTCACAGGACAGAGAGTGGAGAGCACCAGTTCCAACTGTCACAGGATAGAGAGTGGAGAGCACCAGTTCCCACTGTCACAGGACGGGAGAGTGGAGAGCAACAGTTCCCACTGTCACAGGACAGAGAGTGGCGAGCACCAGTTCAAACTGTCACAGGACGGGAGAGTGGAGAGCACCAGTTCCAAGGGTCACAGGACAGAGAGTGGAGAGCACCAATTCCCACTGTCACAGGACAGAGAGTGGAGAGCACCAGTTCCCACTGTCACAGGACGGGAGAGTGGAGAGCACCAGTTCCCACTGTCACAGGACAGAGAGTGGAGAGCACCAGTTCAAACTGTCACAGGACAGAGAGTGGAGAGCACCAGTTCCCACTGTCACGGGACAGAGAGTGGAGAGCACCAGTTCCAACTGTCACAGCACAGAGAGTGGAGAGTACCAGTTCCCACTGTCACAGGACAGAGAGTGGAGAGCACCAGTTCCCACTGTCACAGGACAGAGATTGGAGAGCAACAGTTCAAACTGTCACAGGACAGAGAGTGGAGAGCACCAGTTCCCACTGTCACAGGACAGAGAGTGGAGAGCAACAGTTCAAACTGTCACAGGACAGAGAGTGGAGAGCACCAGTTCAAACAGTCACAGGACAGAGAGTGGAGAGCACCAGTTCCAATTGTCACAGGACGGGAGAGTGGAGAGCACCAGTTCCAACTGTCACAGGACAGAGAATGGAGAGCAACAGTTCCAACTGTTACAGGACAGAGAGTGGAGAGCACCAGTTCCCACTGTCACAGGACAGAGAGTGGAGATCACCAGTTCCAACTGTCACAGGACGGGAGAGTGGAGAGCACCAGTTCCAACTGTCACAGGACAGAGAATGGAGAGCAACAGTTCCAACTGTTACAGGACAGAGAGTGGAGAGCACCAGTTCGCACTGTCACAGGACAGAGAGTGGAGAGCACCAGTTCCCACTGTCACAGGACGGGAGAGTGGAGAGCAACAGTTCCCACTGTCACAGGACAGAGAGTGGAGAGCACCAGTTCAAACAGTCACAGGATGGGAGAGTGGAGAGCACCAGTTCCCAGGGTCACAGGACAGAGAGTGGAGAGCACCAATTCCCATTGTCACAGGACAGAGAGTGGAGAGCACCAGTTCCCACTGTCACAGGACGGGAGAGTGGAGAGCACCAGTTCCCACTGTCACAGGACAGAGAGTGGAGAGCACCAGTTCAAACTGTCACAGGACAGAGAGTGGAGAGCACCAGTTCCCACTGTCACGGGACAGAGAGTGGAGAGCACCAGTTCCAACTGTCACAGGATAGAGAGTGGAGAGCACCAGTTCCCACTGTCACAGGACGGGTGAGTGGAGAGCAACAGTTCCCACTGTCACAGGACAGAGAGTGGCGAGCACCAGTTCAAACTGTCACTGGACGGGAGAGTGGAGAGCACCAGTTCCCAGGGTCACAGGACAGAGAGTGGAGAGCACCAATTCCCACTGTCACAGGACAGAGAGTGGAGAGCACCAGTTCCCACTGTCACAGGACGGGAGAGTGGAGAGCACCAGTTCCTACTGTCACAGGACAGAGAGTGGAGAGCACCAGTTCTCACTGTCACGGGACAGAGAGTGGAGAGCATCAGTTCCCACTGTCACAGGACAGAGAGTGGAGAGCACCAGTTTCCACTGTCACAGGACAGAGAGTGGAGAGCACCAGTTCCCACTGTCACAGGACAGAGACTGGAGGGCTCCAGTTCAAACTGTCACAGAACAGAGAGTGGAGAGCACCAGTTCCCACTGTCACAGGACAGAGAGTGGAGAGCACCATTTCAAACTGTAACACGACAGAGAGTGGAGAGCACCAGTTCCCACTGTCACAGGACAGAGAGTGGAGAGCACCAGTTCCCACTGTCACAGGACGGGAGAGTGGAGAGCACCAGTTCAAACTGCCACAGGACGGGAGAGTGGAGAGCACCAGTTCCAACAGTCACAGGACAGAGAGTGGAGAGCACCAGTTCCAACTGTCACAGGACGGGAGAGTGGAGAGCACCAGTTCCAACTGTCACAGGACAGAGAATGGAGAGCACAAGTTCTAACTGTTACAGCACAGAGAGTGGAGAGCACCAGTTCCCACTGTCACAGGACGGGAGAGTGGAGAGCACCAGTTCCCACTGTCACAGGACAGAGAGTGGAGAGCACCAGTTCCAGCTGTTACAGCACAGAGAGTGTAGAGCACCAGTTCCCACTGTCACAGGACAGAGAGTGGAGAGCACCAGTTCCAACTGTCACAGCACAGAGAGTGGAGAGTACCAGTTCCCACTGTCACAGGACAGAGAGTGGAGAGCACCAGTTTAAACTGTCACAGGACAGAGAGTGGAGAGCACCAGTTCCAACAGTCACAGGACAGAGAGTGGAGAGCACCAGTTCCAACTGTCACAGGACGGGAGAGTGGAGAGCACCAGTTCCAACTGTCACAGGACAGAGAATGGAGAGCACAAGTTCTAACTGTTACAGCACAGAGAGTGGAGAGCACCAGTTCCCACTGTCACAGGACGGGAGAGTGGAGAGCACCAGTTCCCACTGTCACAGGACAGAGAGTGGAGAGCACCAGTTCCCACTCTCACAGGACAGAGAGTGGAGAGCACCAGTTCAAACTGTCACAGGACAGAGAGTGGAGAGCACCAGTTCCCACTGTCACAGGACAGAGAGTGGAGAGCACCTGTTCCCACTGTCACAGGACAGAGAGTGGAGAGCACCAGTTCCCACTTTCACAGGACAGAGAGTGGAGAGCACCAGTTCCCACTGTCACAGGACAGAGAGTGGAGAGCACCAGTTCCCACTGTCACAGGACAGAGAGTGGAGAGCACCAGTTCAAACTGTCACAGGACAGAGAGTGGAGAGCACCAGTTCCCACTCTCACAGGACAGAAAGTGGAGAGCACCAGTTCCAACTGTCACAGGACAGATAGTGGAGAGCACCAGTTCCAATTGTCACAGGACGGGAGAGTGGAGAGCACCAGTTCCCACTGTCACAGGACAGAGAGTGGAGAGCACCAGTTCCCACTTTCAAAGGACAGAAAGTGGAGAGCACCATTTCCCACTGTCACAGGACAGAGAGTGGAGAGCAACAGTTCAAGCTGTCACAGGACGGGAGAGTAGAGAGCACCAGTTCCAACGATTACAGGACAGAGAGTGGAGAGCATCAGTTCCAACTGTCACAGGACGGGAGAGTGGAGAGCACCAGTTCCAACTGTCATAGGACAGAGAATGGAGAGCACCAGTTCCAACTGTTACAGCACAGAGAGTGGAGAGCACCAGTTTAAACTGTCACAGGACAGAGAGTGGAGAGCACCAGTTCCAACTGTCACAGGATAGAGAGTGGAGAGCACCAGTTCCCACTGTCACAGGACGGGAGAGTGGAGAGCAACAGTTCCCACTGTCACAGGACAGAGAGTGGCGAGCACCAGTTCCCACTGTCACAGGACAGAGAGTGGAGAGCACCAGTTCAAACAGTCACAGGATGGGAGAGTGGAGAGCACCAGTTCCCAGGGTCACAGGACAGAGAGTGGAGAGCACCAATTCCCACTGTCACAGGACAGAGAGTGGAGAGCACCAGTTCCCACTGTCACAGGACGGGAGAGTGGAGAGCACCAGTTCCCACTGTCACAGGACAGAGAGTGGAGAGCACCAGTTCAAACTGTCACAGGACAGAGAGTGGAGAGCACCAGTTCCCACTGTCACGGGACAGAGAGTGGAGAGCACCAGTTCCAACAGTCACAGGATAGAGAGTGGAGAGCACCAGTTCCCACTGTCACAGGACGGGAGAGTGGAGAGCAACAGTTCCCACTGTCACAGGACAGAGAGTGGCGAGCACCAGTTCAAACTGTCACAGGACGGGAGAGTGGAGAGCACCAGTTCCCAGGGTCACAGGACAGAGAGTGGAGAGCACCAATTCCCACTGTCACAGGACAGAGAGTGGAGAGCACCAGTTCCCACTGTCACAGGACGGGAGAGTGGAGAGCACCAGTTCCCACTGTCACAGGACAGAGAGTGGAGAGCACCAGTTCTCACTGTCACGGGACAGAGAGTGGAGAGCATCAGTTCCCACTGTCACAGGACAGAGAGTGGAGAGCACCAGTTTCCACTGTCACAGGACAGAGAGTGGAGAGCACCAGTTCCCACTCTCACAGGACAGAGACTGGAGGGCTCCAGTTCAAACTGTCACAGAACAGAGAGTGGAGAGCACCAGTTCCCACTGTCACAGGACAGAGAGTGGAGAGCACCATTTCAAACTGTAACACGACAGAGAGTGGAGAGCACCAGTTCCCACTGTCACAGGACGGGAGAGTGGAGAGCACCAGTTCAAACTGCCACAGGACGGGAGAGTGGAGAGCACCAGTTCCCACTGTCACAGGACAGAGATTGGAGAGCAACAGTTCAAACTGTCACAGGACAGAGAGTGGAGAGCACCAGTTCCCACTGTCACAGGACAGAGAGTGGAGATCAACAGTTGAAACTGTCACAGGACAGAGAGTGGAGAGCACCAGTTCAAACAGTCACAGGACAGAGAGTGGAGAGCACCAGTTCCAACTGTCACAGGACGGGAGAGTGGAGAGCACCAGTTCCAACTGTCACAGGACAGAGAATGGAGAGCAACAGTTCCAACTGTTACAGGACAGAGAGTAGAGAGCACCAGTTCCCACTGTCACAGGACAGAGAGTGGAGAGCACCAGTTCCAACTGTCACAGGACGGGAGAGTGGAGAGCACCAGTTCCAACTGTCACAGGACAGAGAATGGAGAGCAACAGTTCCAACTGTTACAGGACAGAGAGTGGAGAGCACCAGTTCCCACTGTCACAGGACAGAGAGTGGAGAGCACCCGTTCCCACTGTCACAGGACGGGAGAGTGGAGAGCAACAGTTCCCACTGTCACAGGACAGAGAGTGGAGAGCACCAGTTCAAACAGTCACAGGATGGGAGAGTGGAGAGCACCAGTTCCCAGGGTCACAGGACAGAGAGTGGAGAGCACCAATTCCCACTGTCACAGGACAGAGAGTGGAGAGCACCAGTTCCCACTGTCACAGGACGGGAGAGTGGAGAGCACCAGTTCCCACTGTCACAGGACAGAGAGTGGAGAGCACCAGTTCAAACTGTCACAGGACAGAGAGTGGAGAGCACCAGTTCCCACTGTCACGGGACAGAGAGTGGAGAGCACCAGTTCCAACTGTCACAGCACAGAGAGTGGAGAGTACCAGTTCCCACTGTCACAGGACAGAGAGTGGAGAGCACCAGTTTAAACTGTCACAGGACAGAGAGTGGAGAGCACCAGTTCCAACAGTCACAGGACAGAGAGTGGAGAGCACCAGTTCCAACTGTCACAGGACGGGAGAGTGGAGAGCACCAGTTCCAACTGTCACAGGACAGAGAATGGAGAGCACAAGTTCTAACTGTTACAGCACAGAGAGTGGAGAGCACCAGTTCCCACTGTCACAGGACGGGAGAGTGGAGAGCACCAGTTCCCACTGTCACAGGACAGAGAGTGGAGAGCACCAGTTCCCACTCTCACAGGACAGAGAGTGGAGAGCACCAGTTCAAACTGTCACAGGACAGAGAGTGGAGAGCACCAGTTCCCACTGTCACAGGACAGAGAGTGGAGAGCACCTGTTCCCACTGTCACAGGACAGAGAGTGGAGAGCACCAGTTCCCACTTTCACAGGACAGAGAGTGGAGAGCACCAGTTCCCACTGTCACAGGACAGAGAGTGGAGAGCACCAGTTCCCACTGTCACAGGACAGAGAGTGGAGAGCACCAGTTCAAACTGTCACAGGACAGAGAGTGGAGAGCACCAGTTCCCACTCTCACAGGACAGAAAGTGGAGAGCACCAGTTCCAACTGTCACAGGACAGATAGTGGAGAGCACCAGTTCCAATTGTCACAGGACGGGAGAGTGGAGAGCACCAGTTCCCACTGTCACAGGACAGAGAGTGGAGAGCACCAGTTCCCACTGTCACAGGACAGAGAGTGGAGAGCACCAGTTCCAACTGTCACAGGACAGAAAGTGGAGAGCACCAGTTCCAATTGTCACAGGACGGGAGAATGGAGTGCACCAGTTCCCACTGTCACAGGACAGAGAGTGGAGAGCACCAGTTCCCACTGTCACAGGACAGAGAGTGGAGAGCACCAGTTCCAACTGTCACAGGACAGAAAGTGGAGAGCACCAGTTCAAGCTGTCACAGGACGGGAGAGTAGGAGAGCACCAGTTCCCACTGTCTAAGGACAGAGAGTAGAGATCACCAGTTCAAACTGTCACAGGACAGAGAGTGGAGAGCACCAGTTCCACATATCACAGGACAGAGAATGGAGAGCACCAGTTCCAACTATCACAGGACGGGAGAGTGAAGAGCACCAGTTCCCACTGTCACAGGACGGGAGAGTGGAGAGCACCAGTTCCCACTGTCACAGGACAGAGAGTGGAGAGCACCAGTTCCCACTGTCACAGGACGGCAGAGTGGAGAGCACCAGTTCCCACTGTCACAGGACAGAGAGTGGAGAGCACCAGTTCCCACTGTCACAGGACAGAGAGTGGAGAGCACCAGTTCAAACTGTCACAGGACAGAGAGTGGAGAGCACATGTTCCCACTGTCACAGGACGGGAGAGTGGAGAGCACCAGTTCAAACTGTCACAGGACAGAGAGTGGAGAGCATCAGTTCCCACTGTCACAGGCCGGGAGATTGGGGAGCACCAGTTCCCACTGTCACAGGACAGAGAGTGGAGAGCACCAGTTCAAACTGTCACAGGACAGAGAGTGGAGAGCACCAATTCCCACTGTCACAGGACAGAGAGTGGAGAGCACCAGTTCCAACAGTCACAGGACAGAGAGTGGAGAGCACCAGTTCCCAATGTCCCAGGACAGAGAGTGGAGAGCACCAGATCCAACAGTCACAGGACAGAGAGTGGAGAGCACCAGTTCCCACTGTCACAGGACAAGAGAGTGGAGAGCACCAGTTCCCACTGTCACAGGTAGAGAGTGGAGAGCACCAGTTCCCACTGTCACAGGACAGAGAGTGGAGAGCACCAGTTCCAACAGTCACAGGACAGAGATTGGAGAGCACCAGTTCAAAATCTCACAGGACAGAGAGTGGAGAGCACCAGTTCAAACTGTCACAGGACAGAGAGTGGAGAGCACCAGTTCCCACTCTCACAGGACAGAAAGTGGAGAGCACCAGTTCCAACTGTCACAGGACAGATAGTGGAGAGCACCAGTTCCAATTGTCACAGGACGGGAGAGTGGAGAGCACCAGTTCCCACTGTCACAGGACAGAGAGTGGAGAGCACCAGTTCCCACTGTCACAGGACAGAGAGTGGAGAGCACCAGTTCCAACTGTCACAGGACAGAAAGTGGAGAGCACCAGTTCCAATTGTCACAGGACGGGAGAATGGAGTGCACCAGTTCCCACTGTCACAGGACAGAGAGTGGAGAGCACCAGTTCCCACTGTCACAGGACAGAGAGTGGAGAGCACCAGTTCCAACTGTCACAGGACAGAGAGTGGAGAGCACCAGTTCCAACTGTCACAGGACGGGAGAGTGGAGAGCACCAGTTCCAACTGTCACAGGACAGAGAATGGAGAGCAACAGTTCCAACTGTTACAGGACAGAGAGTAGAGAGCACCAGTTCCCACTGTCACAGGACAGAGAGTGGAGAGCACCAGTTCCAACTGTCACAGGACGGGAGAGTGGAGAGCACCAGTTCCAACTGTCACAGGACAGAGAATGGAGAGCAACAGTTCCAACTGTTACAGGACAGAGAGTGGAGAGCACCAGTTCCCACTGTCACAGGACAGAGAGTGGAGAGCACCCGTTCGCACTGTCACAGGACGGGAGAGTGGAGAGCAACAGTTCCCACTGTCACAGGACAGAGAGTGGAGAGCACCAGTTCAAACAGTCACAGGATGGGAGAGTGGAGAGCACCAGTTCCCAGGGTCACAGGACAGAGAGTGGAGAGCACCAATTCCCACTGTCACAGGACAGAGAGTGGAGAGCACCAGTTCCCACTGTCACAGGACGGGAGAGTGGAGAGCACCAGTTCCCACTGTCACAGGACAGAGAGTGGAGAGCACCAGTTCAAACTGTCACAGGACAGAGAGTGGAGAGCACCAGTTCCCACTGTCACGGGACAGAGAGTGGAGAGCACCAGTTCCAACTGTCACAGCACAGAGAGTGGAGAGTACCAGTTCCCACTGTCACAGGACAGAGAGTGGAGAGCACCAGTTTAAACTGTCACAGGACAGAGAGTGGAGAGCACCAGTTCCAACAGTCACAGGACAGAGAGTGGAGAGCACCAGTTCCAACTGTCACAGGACGGGAGAGTGGAGAGCACGAGTTCCAATTGTCACAGGACAGAGAATGGAGAGCACAAGTTCTAACTGTTACAGCACAGAGAGTGGAGAGCACCAGTTCCCACTGTCACAGGACGGGAGAGTGGAGAGCACCAGTTCCCACTGTCACAGGACAGAGAGTGGAGAGCACCAGTTCCAGCTGTTACAGCACAGAGAGTGGAGAGCACCAGTTCCCACTGTCACAGGACAGAGAGTGGAGAGCACCAGTTCCAACTGTCACAGCACAGAGAGTGGAGATTACCAGTTCCCACTGTCACAGGACAGAGAGTGGAGAGCACCAGTTTAAACTGTCACAGGACAGAGAGTGGAGAGCACCAGTTCCAACAGTCACAGGACAGAGAGTGGAGAGCACCAGTTCCAACTGTCACAGGACGGGAGAGTGGAGAGCACCAGTTCCAACTGTCACAGGACAGAGAATGGAGAGCACAAGTTCTAACTGTTACAGCACAGAGAGTGGAGAGCACCAGTTCCCACTGTCACAGGACGGGAGAGTGGAGAGCACCAGTTCCCACTGTCACAGGACAGAGAGTGGAGAGCACCAGTTCCCACTCTCACAGGACAGAGAGTGGAGAGCACCAGTTCAAACTGTCACAGGACAGAGAGTGGAGAGCACCAGTTCCCACTGTCACAGGACAGAGAGTGGAGAGCACCTGTTCCCACTGTCACAGGACAGAGAGTGGAGAGCACCAGTTCCCACTTTCACAGGACAGAGAGTGGAGAGCACCAGTTCCCACTGTCACAGGACAGAGAGTGGAGAGCACCAGTTCCCACTGTCACAGGACAGAGAGTGGAGAGCACCAGTTCAAACTGTCACAGGACAGAGAGTGGAGAGCACCAGTTCCCACTCTCACAGGACAGAAAGTGGAGAGCACCAGTTCCAACTGTCACAGGACAGATAGTGGAGAGCACCAGTTCCAATTGTCACAGGACGGGAGAGTGGAGAGCACCAGTTCCCACTGTCACAGGACAGAGAGTGGAGAGCACCAGTTCCCACTGTCACAGGACAGAGAGTGGAGAGCACCAGTTCCAACTGTCACAGGACAGAAAGTGGAGAGCACCAGTTCCAATTGTCACAGGACGGGAGAATGGAGTGCACCAGTTCCCACTGTCACAGGACAGAGAGTGGAGAGCACCAGTTCCCACTGTCACAGGACAGAGAGTGGAGAGCACCAGTTCCAACTGTCACAGGACAGAAAGTGGAGAGCACCAGTTCAAGCTGTCACAGGACGGGAGAATGGAGAGCACCAGTTCCCACTGTCTAAGGACAGAGAGTAGAGATCACCAGTTCAAACTGTCACAGGACAGAGAGTGGAGAGCACCAGTTCCACATATCACAGGACAGAGAATGGAGAGCACCAGTTCCAACTATCACAGGACGGGAGAGTGAAGAGCACCAGTTCCCACTGTCACAGGACGGGAGAGTGGAGAGCACCAGTTCCCACTGTCACAGGACAGAGAGTGGAGAGCACCAGTTCCCACTGTCACAGGACGGCAGAGTGGAGAGCACCAGTTCCCACTGTCACAGGACAGAGAGTGGAGAGCACCAGTTCCCACTGTCACAGGACAGAGAGTGGAGAGCACCAGTTCAAACTGTCACAGGACAGAGAGTGGAGAGCACATGTTCCCACTGTCACAGGACGGGAGAGTGGAGAGCACCAGTTCAAACTGTCACAGGACAGAGAGTGGAGAGCATCAGTTCCCACTGTCACAGGCCGGGAGATTGGGGAGCACCAGTTCCCACTGTCACAGGACAGAGAGTGGAGAGCACCAGTTCAAACTGTCACAGGACAGAGAGTGGAGAGCACCAATTACCACTGTCACAGGACAGAGAGTGGAGAGCACCAGTTCCAACAGTCACAGGACAGAGAGTGGAGAGCACCAGTTCCCAATGTCCCAGGACAGAGAGTGGAGAGCACCAGATCCAACAGTCACAGGACAGAGAGTGGAGAGCACCAGTTCCCACTGTCACAGGACAAGAGAGTGGAGAGCACCAGTTCCCACTGTCACAGGACAGAGAGTGGAGAGCACCAGTTCCCACTGTCACAGGACAGAGAGTGGAGAGCACCAGTTCCAACTGTCACAGGACAGAGATTGGAGAGCACCAGTTCAAAATCTCACAGGACAGAGAGTGGAGAGCACCAGTTCAAACTGTCACAGGACAGAGAGTGGAGAGCACCAGTTCCCACTCTCACAGGACAGAAAGTGGAGAGCACCAGTTCCAACTGTCACAGGACAGATTGTGGAGAGCACCAGTTCCAATTGTCACAGGGCGGGAGAGTGGAGAGCACCAGTTCCCACTGTCACAGGACAGAGAGTGGAGAGCACCAGTTCCCACTGTCACAGGACAGAGAGTGGAGAGCACCAGTTCCAACTGTCACAGGACAGAAAGTGGAGAGCACCAGTTCCAATTGTCACAGGACGGGAGAATGGAGTGCACCAGTTCCCACTGTCACAGGACAGAGAGTGGAGAGCACCAGTTCCCACTGTCACAGGACAGAGAGTGGAGAGCACCAGTTCCAACTGTCACAGGACAGAAAGTGGAGAGCACCAGTTCAAGCTGTCACAGGACGGGAGAGTAGGAGAGCACCAGTTCCCACTGTCTAAGGACAGAGAGTAGAGATCACCAGTTCAAACTGTCACAGGACAGAGAGTGGAGAGCACCAGTTCCACATATCACAGGACAGAGAATGGAGAGCACCAGTTCCAACTATCACAGGACGGGAGAGTGAAGAGCACCAGTTCCCACTGTCACAGGACGGGAGAGTGGAGAGCACCAGTTCCCACTGTCACAGGACAGAGAGTGGAGAGCACCAGTTCCCACTGTCACAGGACGGCAGAGTGGAGAGCACCAGTTCCCACTGTCACAGGACAGAGAGTGGAGAGCACCAGTTCCCACTGTCACAGGACAGAGAGTGGAGAGCACCAGTTCAAACTGTCACAGGACAGAGAGTGGAGAGCACATGTTCCCACTGTCACAGGACGGGAGAGTGGAGAGCACCAGTTCAAACTGTCACAGGACAGAGAGTGGAGAGCATCAGTTCCCACTGTCACAGGCCGGGAGATTGGGGAGCACCAGTTCCCACTGTCACAGGACAGAGAGTGGAGAGCACCAGTTCAAACTGTCACAGGACAGAGAGTGGAGAGCACCAATTCCACCTGTCACAGGACAGAGAGTGGAGAGCACCAGTTCCAACAGTCACAGGACAGAGAGTGGAGAGCACCAGTTCCCAATGTCCCAGGACAGAGAGTGGAGAGCACCAGATCCAACAGTCACAGGACAGAGAGTGGAGAGCACCAGTTCCCACTGTCACAGGACAAGAGAGTGGAGAGCACCAGTTCCCACTGTCACAGGTAGAGAGTGGAGAGCACCAGTTCCCACTGTCACAGGACAGAGAGTGGAGAGCACCAGTTCCAACAGTCACAGGACAGAGATTGGAGAGCACCAGTTCAAAATCTCACAGGACAGAGAGTGGAGAGCACCAGTTCAAACTGTCACAGGACAGAGAGTGGAGAGCACCAGTTCCCACTCTCACAGGACAGAAAGTGGAGAGCACCAGTTCCAACTGTCACAGGACAGATAGTGGAGAGCACCAGTTCCAATTGTCACAGGACGGGAGAGTGGAGAGCACCAGTTCCCACTGTCACAGGACAGAGAGTGGAGAGCACCAGTTCCCACTGTCACAGGACAGAGAGTGGAGAGCACCAGTTCCAACTGTCACAGGACAGAAAGTGGAGAGCACCAGTTCCAATTGTCACAGGACGGGAGAATGGAGTGCACCAGTTCCCACTGTCACAGGACAGAGAGTGGAGAGCACCAGTTCCCACTGTCACAGGACAGAGAGTGGAGAGCACCAGTTCCAACTGTCACAGGACAGAGAGTGGAGAGCACCAGTTCCAACTGTCACAGGACGGGAGAGTGGAGAGCACCAGTTCCAACTGTCACAGGACAGAGAATGGAGAGCAACAGTTCCAACTGTTACAGGACAGAGAGTAGAGAGCACCAGTTCCCACTGTCACAGGACAGAGAGTGGAGAGCACCAGTTCCAACTGTCACAGGACGGGAGAGTGGAGAGCACCAGTTCCAACTGTCACAGGACAGAGAATGGAGAGCAACAGTTCCAACTGTTACAGGACAGAGAGTGGAGAGCACCAGTTCCCACTGTCACAGGACAGAGAGTGGAGAGCACCCGTTCGCACTGTCACAGGACGGGAGAGTGGAGAGCAACAGTTCCCACTGTCACAGGACAGAGAGTGGAGAGCACCAGTTCAAACAGTCACAGGATGGGAGAGTGGAGAGCACCAGTTCCCAGGGTCACAGGACAGAGAGTGGAGAGCACCAATTCCCACTGTCACAGGACAGAGAGTGGAGAGCACCAGTTCCCACTGTCACAGGACGGGAGAGTGGAGAGCACCAGTTCCCACTGTCACAGGACAGAGAGTGGAGAGCACCAGTTCAAACTGTCACAGGACAGAGAGTGGAGAGCACCAGTTCCCACTGTCACGGGACAGAGAGTGGAGAGCACCAGTTCCAACTGTCACAGCACAGAGAGTGGAGAGTACCAGTTCCCACTGTCACAGGACAGAGAGTGGAGAGCACCAGTTTAAACTGTCACAGGACAGAGAGTGGAGAGCACCAGTTCCAACAGTCACAGGACAGAGAGTGGAGAGCACCAGTTCCAACTGTCACAGGACGGGAGAGTGGAGAGCACGAGTTCCAATTGTCACAGGACAGAGAATGGAGAGCACAAGTTCTAACTGTTACAGCACAGAGAGTGGAGAGCACCAGTTCCCACTGTCACAGGACGGGAGAGTGGAGAGCACCAGTTCCCACTGTCACAGGACAGAGAGTGGAGAGCACCAGTTCCAGCTGTTACAGCACAGAGAGTGGAGAGCACCAGTTCCCACTGTCACAGGACAGAGAGTGGAGAGCACCAGTTCCAACTGTCACAGCACAGAGAGTGGAGATTACCAGTTCCCACTGTCACAGGACAGAGAGTGGAGAGCACCAGTTTAAACTGTCACAGGACAGAGAGTGGAGAGCACCAGTTCCAACAGTCACAGGACAGAGAGTGGAGAGCACCAGTTCCAACTGTCACAGGACGGGAGAGTGGAGAGCACCAGTTCCAACTGTCACAGGACAGAGAATGGAGAGCACAAGTTCTAACTGTTACAGCACAGAGAGTGGAGAGCACCAGTTCCCACTGTCACAGGACGGGAGAGTGGAGAGCACCAGTTCCCACTGTCACAGGACAGAGAGTGGAGAGCACCAGTTCCCACTCTCACAGGACAGAGAGTGGAGAGCACCAGTTCAAACTGTCACAGGACAGAGAGTGGAGAGCACCAGTTCCCACTGTCACAGGACAGAGAGTGGAGAGCACCTGTTCCCACTGTCACAGGACAGAGAGTGGAGAGCACCAGTTCCCACTTTCACAGGACAGAGAGTGGAGAGCACCAGTTCCCACTGTCACAGGACAGAGAGTGGAGAGCACCAGTTCCCACTGTCACAGGACAGAGAGTGGAGAGCACCAGTTCAAACTGTCACAGGACAGAGAGTGGAGAGCACCAGTTCCCACTCTCACAGGACAGAAAGTGGAGAGCACCAGTTCCAACTGTCACAGGACAGATAGTGGAGAGCACCAGTTCCAATTGTCACAGGACGGGAGAGTGGAGAGCACCAGTTCCCACTGTCACAGGACAGAGAGTGGAGAGCACCAGTTCCCACTGTCACAGGACAGAGAGTGGAGAGCACCAGTTCCAACTGTCACAGGACAGAAAGTGGAGAGCACCAGTTCCAATTGTCACAGGACGGGAGAATGGAGTGCACCAGTTCCCACTGTCACAGGACAGAGAGTGGAGAGCACCAGTTCCCACTGTCACAGGACAGAGAGTGGAGAGCACCAGTTCCAACTGTCACAGGACAGAAAGTGGAGAGCACCAGTTCAAGCTGTCACAGGACGGGAGAATGGAGAGCACCAGTTCCCACTGTCTAAGGACAGAGAGTAGAGATCACCAGTTCAAACTGTCACAGGACAGAGAGTGGAGAGCACCAGTTCCACATATCACAGGACAGAGAATGGAGAGCACCAGTTCCAACTATCACAGGACGGGAGAGTGAAGAGCACCAGTTCCCACTGTCACAGGACGGGAGAGTGGAGAGCACCAGTTCCCACTGTCACAGGACAGAGAGTGGAGAGCACCAGTTCCCACTGTCACAGGACGGCAGAGTGGAGAGCACCAGTTCCCACTGTCACAGGACAGAGAGTGGAGAGCACCAGTTCCCACTGTCACAGGACAGAGAGTGGAGAGCACCAGTTCAAACTGTCACAGGACAGAGAGTGGAGAGCACATGTTCCCACTGTCACAGGACGGGAGAGTGGAGAGCACCAGTTCAAACTGTCACAGGACAGAGAGTGGAGAGCATCAGTTCCCACTGTCACAGGCCGGGAGATTGGGGAGCACCAGTTCCCACTGTCACAGGACAGAGAGTGGAGAGCACCAGTTCAAACTGTCACAGGACAGAGAGTGGAGAGCACCAATTACCACTGTCACAGGACAGAGAGTGGAGAGCACCAGTTCCAACAGTCACAGGACAGAGAGTGGAGAGCACCAGTTCCCAATGTCCCAGGACAGAGAGTGGAGAGCACCAGATCCAACAGTCACAGGACAGAGAGTGGAGAGCACCAGTTCCCACTGTCACAGGACAAGAGAGTGGAGAGCACCAGTTCCCACTGTCACAGGACAGAGAGTGGAGAGCACCAGTTCCCACTGTCACAGGACAGAGAGTGGAGAGCACCAGTTCCAACTGTCACAGGACAGAGATTGGAGAGCACCAGTTCAAAATCTCACAGGACAGAGAGTGGAGAGCACCAGTTCAAACTGTCACAGGACAGAGAGTGGAGAGCACCAGTTCCCACTCTCACAGGACAGAAAGTGGAGAGCACCAGTTCCAACTGTCACAGGACAGATTGTGGAGAGCACCAGTTCCAATTGTCACAGGGCGGGAGAGTGGAGAGCACCAGTTCCCACTGTCACAGGACAGAGAGTGGAGAGCACCAGTTCCCACTGTCACAGGACAGAGAGTGGAGAGCACCAGTTCCAACTGTCACAGGACAGAAAGTGGAGAGCACCAGTTCCAATTGTCACAGGACGGGAGAATGGAGTGCACCAGTTCCCACTGTCACAGGACAGAGAGTGGAGAGCACCAGTTCCCACTGTCACAGGACAGAGAGTGGAGAGCACCAGTTCCAACTGTCACAGGACAGAAAGTGGAGAGCACCAGTTCAAGCTGTCACAGGACGGGAGAGTAGGAGAGCACCAGTTCCCACTGTCTAAGGACAGAGAGTAGAGATCACCAGTTCAAACTGTCACAGGACAGAGAGTGGAGAGCACCAGTTCCACATATCACAGGACAGAGAATGGAGAGCACCAGTTCCAACTATCACAGGACGGGAGAGTGAAGAGCACCAGTTCCCACTGTCACAGGACGGGAGAGTGGAGAGCACCAGTTCCCACTGTCACAGGACAGAGAGTGGAGAGCACCAGTTCCCACTGTCACAGGACGGCAGAGTGGAGAGCACCAGTTCCCACTGTCACAGGACAGAGAGTGGAGAGCACCAGTTCCCACTGTCACAGGACAGAGAGTGGAGAGCACCAGTTCAAACTGTCACAGGACAGAGAGTGGAGAGCACATGTTCCCACTGTCACAGGACGGGAGAGTGGAGAGCACCAGTTCAAACTGTCACAGGACAGAGAGTGGAGAGCATCAGTTCCCACTGTCACAGGCCGGGAGATTGGGGAGCACCAGTTCCCACTGTCACAGGACAGAGAGTGGAGAGCACCAGTTCAAACTGTCACAGGACAGAGAGTGGAGAGCACCAATTCCCACTGTCACAGGACAGAGAGTGGAGAGCACCAGTTCCAACAGTCACAGGACAGAGAGTGGAGAGCACCAGTTCCCACTGTCACAGGACAAGAGAGTGGAGAGCACCAGTTCCCACTGTCACAGGACAGAGAGTGGAGAGCACCAGTTCCCACTGTCACAGGACAGAGAGTGGAGAGCACCAGTTCCAACTGTCACAGGACAGAGATTGGAGAGCACCAGTTCAAAATCTCACAGGACAGAGAGTGGAGAGCACCAGTTCAAACTGTCACAGGACAGAGAGTGGAGAGCACCAGTTCCCACTCTCACAGGACAGAAAGTGGAGAGCACCAGTTCCAACTGTCACAGGACAGATAGTGGAGAGCACCAGTTCCAATTGTCACAGGACGGGAGAGTGGAGAGCACCAGTTCCCACTGTCACAGGACAGAGAGTGGAGAGCACCAGTTCCCACTGTCACAGGACAGAGAGTGGAGAGCACCAGTTTCAACTGTCACAGGACAGAAAGTGGAGAGCACCAGTTCCAATTGTCACAGGACGGGAGAATGGAGTGCACCAGTTCCCACTGTCACAGGACAGAGAGTGGAGAGCACCAGTTCCCACTGTCACAGGACAGAGAGTGGAGAGCACCAGTTCCAACTGTCACAGGACAGAAAGTGGAGAGCACCAGTTCAAGCTGTCACAGGACGGGAGAGTAGGAGAGCACCAGTTCCCACTGTCTAAGGACAGAGAGTAGAGATCACCAGTTCAAACTGTCACAGGACAGAGAGTGGAGAGCACCAGTTCCACATATCACAGGACAGAGAATGGAGAGCACCAGTTCCAACTATCACAGGACGGGAGAGTGAAGAGCACCAGTTCCCACTGTCACAGGACGGGAGAGTGGAGAGCACCAGTTCCCACTGTCACAGGACAGAGAGTGGAGAGCACCAGTTCCCACTGTCACAGGACGGCAGAGTGGAGAGCACCAGTTCCCACTGTCTCAGGACAGAGAGTGGAGAGCACCAGTTCCCACTGTCACAGGACAGAGAGTGGAGAGCACCAGTTCAAACTGTCACAGGAAAGAGAGTGGAGAGCACATGTTCCCACTGTCACAGGACGGGAGAGTGGAGAGCACCAGTTCAAACTGTCACAGGACAGAGAGTGGAGAGCATCAGTTCCCACTGTCACAGGCCGGGAGATTGGGGAGCACCAGTTCCCACTGTCACAGGACAGAGAGTGGAGAGCACCAGTTCAAACTGTCACAGGACAGAGAGTGGTGAGCACCAATTCCCACTGTCACAGGACAGAGAGTGGAGAGCACCAGTTCCAACAGTCACAGGACAGAGAGTGGAGAGCACCAGTTCCCAATGTCCCAGGACAGAGAGTGGAGAGCACCAGATCCAACAGTCACAGGACAGAGAGTGGAGAGCACCAGTTCCCACTGTCACAGGACAAGAGAGTGGAGAGCACCAGTTCCCATTGTCACAGGACAGAGAGTGGAGAGCACCAGTTCCCACTGTCACAGGACAGAGAGTGGAGAGCACCAGTTCCAACTGTCACAGGACAGAGATTGGAGAGCACCAGTTCAAAATCTCACAGGACAGAGGGTGGAGAGCACCAGTTCAAACTGTCACAGGACAGAGAGTGGAGAGCACCAGTTCAAGCTGTCACAGGAAGTGAGCGTGGAGAGCACCAGTTCCAACTATTACAGGACAGAGAGTGGAGAGCACCACTTCCAACTGTCACAGGACGGGAGAGTGGAGAGCACCAGTTCCAACGAATACAGGACAGATAGTGGAGAGCATCAGTTCCAACTGTCACAGGACGGGAGAGTGGAGAGCACCAGTTCCAACTGTCACAGGACGGGAGAGTGGAGAGCACCAGTTCCAAATGTCACAGGACAGAGAGTGGAGAGCACCAGTTCCAACTGTTACAGGACAGAGAGTGGAGAGCACCAGTTCCCACTGTTACAGGACAGAGAGTGGAGAGCACCAGTTCCAACTGTCACAGAACAGAGAGTGGAGAGCACCAGTTCCCACTGTCACAGGACAGAGAGTGGAGAGCAACAGTTCAAACTGTCACAGGACAGAGAGTGGAGAGCACCAGTTCCCACTGTCACAGGACAGAGAGTGGAGAGCAACAGTTCAAACTGTCACAGGAGAGAGAGTGGAGAGCACCAGTTACAACAGTCACAGGACAGAGAGTGGAGAGCACCAGTTCCAACTGTCACAGGACGGGAGAGTGGAGAGCACCAGTTCCAAATGTCACAGGACAGAGAATGGAGAGCATCAGTTCCAACTGTTACAGCACAGAGAGTGGAGAGCACCAGTTCCCACTGTCACAGGACAGAGAGTGGAGAGCATCAGTTCCAACTGTCACAGGACAGAGAGTGGAGAGTACCAGTTCCCACTGTCACAGGACGGGAGAGTGGAGAGCAACAGTTCCCACTGTCACAGGACAGAGAGTGGAGAGCACCAGTTCAAACTGTCACAGGACGGGAGAGTGGAGAGCACCAGTTCCCACTGTCACAGGACAGAGAGTGGAGAGCAACAGTTCGAACTGTCACAGGACGGGAGAGTGGAGAGCACCAGTTCCCACTGTCACAGGACAGAGAGTGGAGAGCAACAGTTCAAACTGTCACAGGACAGAGAGTGGAGAGCACCAGTTCCAACAGTCACAGGAAAGAGAGTGGAGAGCACCAGTTCCAACTGTCACAGGACGGGAGAGTGGAAAGCACCAGTTCCAACTGTCACAGGACAGAGAATGGAGAGCACCAGTTCCAACTGTTACAGCACAGAGAGTGGAGATCACCAGATTCCCACTGTCACAGGACAGAGAGTGGAGAGCACCAGTTCCAACTGTCACAGCACAGAGAGTGGAGAGTACCAGTTCCCACTGTCACAGGACAGAGAGTGGAGAGCACCAGTTCAAACAGTCACAGGACAGAGAGTGGAAAGCACCAGTTCCAACAGTCACAGGACAGAGAGTGGAGAGCACCAGTTCCAACTGTCACAGGACGGGAGAGTGGAGAGCACCAGTTACAACTGTCACAGGACAGAGAATGGAGAGCACCAGTTCCCAATTTCCCAGGACAGAGAGTGAGGAGCACCAGATCCAACAGTCACAGGACAGAGAGTGGAGAGCACCAGTTCCCACTGTCACAGGACAAGAGAGTGGAGAGCACCAGTTCCAACAGTCACAGGACAGAGAGTGGAGAGCACCAGTTCCCACTGTCACAGGACAGAGAGTGGCGAGCACCAGTTCCCACTGTCACAGGACAGAGAGTGGAGAGCACCAGTTCCCACTGTCACAGGACAGAGAGTGGAGAGTACCAGTTCCCACTGTCACAGGACAGAGAGTGGAGAGCACCAGTTCAAACTGTCACAGGACAGAGAGTGGAGAGCACCAGTTCCAACAGTCACAGGACAGAGAGTGGAGAGCACCAGTTCCAACTGTCACAGGATGGGAGAGTGGAGAGCACCAGTTCCAACTGTCACAGTACAGAGAATGGAGAGCACCAGTTCCAACTATTACAGCACAGAGAGTGGAGAGCACCAGTTCCCACTGTCACAGGACAGAGAGTGGAGAGCACCAGTTCCAACTGTCACAGCACAGATAGTGGAGAGTACCAGTTCCCACAGTCACAGGACAGAGAGTGGAGAGCACCAGTTCAAACTGTCACAGGACAGAGAGTGGAGAGCACCAGTTCCAACAACACAGGACAGAGAGTGGAGAGCACCAGTTCCAACTGTCACAGGACGGGAGAGTGGAGAGCACCAGTTCCAACTGTCACAGGACAGAGAATGGAGAGCACCAGTTTCAACTATTACAGCACAGAGAGTGGAGAGCACCAGTTCCCACTGTCACAGGATGGGAGAGTGGAGAGCACCAGTTCCCACTGTCACAGGACAGAGAGTGGAGAGCACCAGTTCCCACTGTCACAGGACAGAGAGTGGAGAGCACCAGTTCAAACTGTCACAGGACAGAGAGTGGAGAGCACCAGTTCCCACTGTCACAGGACAGAGAGTGGAGAGCACCAGTTCCCACTGTCACAGGACAGAGAGTGGAGAGCACCTGTTCCCACTGTCACAGGACAGAGAGTGCAGAGCACCAGTTCCCACTTTCACAGGACAGAGAGTGGAGAGCACCAGTTCAAGCTGTCACAGGAAGTGAGAGTGGAGAGCACCAGTTCCAACTATTACAGGACAGAGAGTGGAGAGCACCACTTCCAACTGTCACAGGACGGGAGAGTGGAGAGCACCAGTTCCAACGAATACAGGACAGAGAGTGGAGAGCATCAGTTCCAACTGTCACAGGACGGGAGAGTGGAGAGCACCAGTTCCAACTGTCACAGGACGGGAGAGTGGAGAGCACCAGTTCCAAATGTCACAGGACAGAGAGTGGAGAGCACCAGTTCCAATTGTTACAGGACAGAGAGTGGAGAGCACCAGTTCCCACTGTCACAGGACAGAGAGTGGAGAGCACCAGTTCCAACTGTCACAGAACAGAGAGTGGAGAGCACCAGTTCCCACTGTCACAGGACAGAGAGTGGAGAGCAACAGTTCAAACTGTCACAGGACAGAGAGTGGAGAGCACCAGTTCCCACTGTCACAGGACAGAGAGTGGAGAGCAACAGTTCAAACTGTCACAGGAGAGAGAGTGGAGAGCACCAGTTACAACAGTCACAGGACAGAGAGTGGAGAGCACCAGTTCCAACTGTCACAGGACGGGAGAGTGGAGAGCACCAGTTCCAAATGTCACAGGACAGAGAATGGAGAGCACCAGTTCCAACTGTTACAGCACAGAGAGTGGAGAGCACCAGTTCCCACTGTCACAGGACAGAGAGTGGAGAGCATCAGTTCCAACTGTCACAGGACAGAGAGTGGAGAGTACCAGTTCCCACTGTCACAGGACGGGAGAGTGGAGAGCAACAGTTCCCACTGTCACAGGACAGAGAGTGGAGAGCACCAGTTCAAACTGTCACAGGACAGGAGAGTGGAGAGCACCAGTTCCCACTGTCACAGGACAGAGAGTGGAGAGCAACAGTTCGAACTGTCACAGGACGGGAGAGTGGAGAGCACCAGTTCCCACTGTCACAGGACAGAGAGTGGAGAGCAACAGTTCAAACTGTCACAGGACAGAGAGTGGAGAGCACCAGTTCCAACAGTCACAGGACAGAGAGTGGAGAGCACCAGTTCCAACTGTCACAGGACGGGAGAGTGGAAAGCACCAGTTCCAATTGTCACAGGACAGAGAATGGAGAGCACCAGTTCCAACTGTTACAGCACAGAGAGTGGAGATCACCAGATTCCCACTGTCACAGGACAGAGAGTGGAGAGCACCAGTTCCAACTGTCACAGCACAGAGAGTGGAGAGTACCAGTTCCCACTGTCACAGGACAGAGAGTGGAGAGCACCAGTTCTAACTGTCACAGGACAGAGAGTGGAAAGCACCAGTTCCAACAGTCACAGGACAGAGAGTGGAGAGCACCAGTTCCAACTGTCACAGGACGGGAGAGTGGAGAGCACCAGTTCCAACTGTCACAGGACAGAGAATGGAGAGCAACAGTTCCAACTGTTACAGGACAGAGAGTGGAGAGCACCAGTTCCCACTGTCACAGGACAGAGAGTGGAGAGCACCCGTTCCCACTGTCACAGGACGGGAGAGTGGAGAGCAACAGTTCCCACTGTCACAGGACAGAGAGTGGAGAGCACCAGTTCAAACAGTCACAGGATGGGAGAGTGGAGAGCACCAGTTCCCAGGGTCACAGGACAGAGAGTGGAGAGCACCAATTCCCACTGTCACAGGACAGAGAGTGGAGAGCACCAGTTCCCACTGTCACAGGACGGGAGAGTGGAGAGCACCAGTTCCCACTGTCACAGGACAGAGAGTGGAGAGCACCAGTTCAAACTGTCACAGGACAGAGAGTGGAGAGCACCAGTTCCCACTGTCACGGGACAGAGAGTGGAGAGCACCAGTTCCAACTGTCACAGCACAGAGAGTGGAGAGTACCAGTTCCCACTGTCACAGGACAGAGAGTGGAGAGCACCAGTTTAAACTGTCACAGGACAGAGAGTGGAGAGCACCAGTTCCAACAGTCACAGGACAGAGAGTGGAGAGCACCAGTTCCAACTGTCACAGGACGGGAGAGTGGAGAGCACCAGTTCCAACTGTCACAGGACAGAGAATGGAGAGCACAAGTTCTAACTGTTACAGCACAGAGAGTGGAGAGCACCAGTTCCCACTGTCACAGGATGGGAGAGTGGAGAGCACCAGTTCCCACTGTCACAGGACAGAGAGTGGAGAGCACCAGTTCCAGCTGTTACAGCACAGAGAGTGGAGAGCACCAGTTCCCACTGTCACAGGACAGAGAGTGGAGAGCACCAGTTCGAACTGTCACAGCACAGAGAGTGGAGAGTACCAGTTCCCACTGTCACAGGACAGAGAGTGGAGAGCACCAGTTTAAACTGTCACAGGACAGAGAGTGGAGAGCACCAGTTCCAACAGTCACAGGACAGAGAGTGGAGAGCACCAGTTCCAACTGTCACAGGACGGGAGAGTGGAGAGCACCAGTTCCAACTGTCACAGGACAGAGAATGGAGAGCACAAGTTCTAACTGTTACAGCACAGAGAGTGGAGAGCACCAGTTCCCACTGTCACAGGACGGGAGAGTGGAGAGCACCAGTTCCCACTGTCACAGGACAGAGAGTGGAGAGCACCAGTTCCCACTCTCACAGGACAGAGAGTGGAGAGCACCAGTTCAAACTGTCACAGGACAGAGAGTGGAGAGCACCAGTTCCCACTGTCACAGGACAGAGAGTGGAGAGCACCTGTTCCCACTGTCACAGGACAGAGAGTGGAGAGCACCAGTTCCCACTTTCACAGGACAGAGAGTGGAGAGCACCAGTTCCCACTGTCACAGGACAGAGAGTGGAGAGCACCAGTTCCCACTGTCACAGGACAGAGAGTGGAGAGCACCAGTTCAAACTGTCACAGGACAGAGAGTGGAGAGCACCAGTTCCCACTCTCACAGGACAGAAAGTGGAGAGCACCAGTTCCAACTGTCACAGGACAGATAGTGGAGAGCACCAGTTCCAATTGTCACAGGACGGGAGAGTGGAGAGCACCAGTTCCCACTGTCACAGGACAGAGAGTGGAGAGCACCAGTTCCCACTGTCACAGGACAGAGAGTGGAGAGCACCAGTTCCAACTGTCACAGGACAGAAAGTGGAGAGCACCAGTTCCAATTGTCACAGGACGGGAGAATGGAGTGCACCAGTTCCCACTGTCACAGGACAGAGAGTGGAGAGCACCAGTTCCCACTGTCACAGGACAGAGAGTGGAGAGCACCAGTTCCAACTGTCACAGGACAGAAAGTGGAGAGCACCAGTTCAAGCTGTCACAGGACGGGAGAGTAGGAGAGCACCAGTTCCCACTGTCTAAGGACAGAGAGTAGAGATCACCAGTTCAAACTGTCACAGGACAGAGAGTGGAGAGCACCAGTTCCACATATCACAGGACAGAGAATGGAGAGCACCAGTTCCAACTATCACAGGATGGGAGAGTGAAGAGCACCAGTTCCCACTGTCACAGGACGGGAGAGTGGAGAGCACCAGTTCCCACTGTCACAGCACAGAGAGTGGAGAGCACCAGTTCCCACTGTCACAGGACGGCAGAGTGGAGAGCACCAATTCCCTCTGTCACAGGACAGAGAGTGGAGAGCACCAGTTCCCACTGTCACATGACAGAGAGTGGAGAGCACCAGTTCAAACTGTCACAGGACAGAGAGTGGAGAGCACATGTTCCCACTGTCACAGGACGGGAGAGTGGAGAGCACCAGTTCAAACTGTCACAGGACAGAGAGTGGAGAGCATCAGTTCCCACTGTCACAGGCCGGGAGATTGGGGAACACCAGTTCCCACTGTCACAGGACAGAGAGTGGAGAGCACCAGTTCAAACTGTCACAGGACAGAGAGTGGAGAGCACCAATTCCCACTGTCACAGGACAGAGAGTGGAGAGCACCAGTTCCAACAGTCACAGGACAGAGAGTGGAGAGCACCAGTTCCCAATGTCCCAGGACAGAGAGTGGAGAGCACCAGATCCAACAGTCACAGGACAGAGAGTGGAGAGCACCAGTTCCCACTGTCACAGGACAAGAGAGTGGAGAGCACCAGTTCCCACTGTCACAGGACAGAGAGTGGAGAGCACCAGTTCCCACTGTCACAGGACAGAGAGTGGAGAGCACCAGTTCCAACTGTCACAGGACAGAGATTGGAGAGCACCAGTTCAAAATCTCACAGGACAGAGAGTGGAGAGCACCAGTTCAAACTGTCACAGGACAGAGAGTGGAGAGCACCAGTTCAAGCTGTCACAGGAAGTGAGAGTGGAGAGCCAACCAGTTCCAACTATTACAGGACAGAGAGTGGAGAGCACCACTTCCAACTGTCACAGGACGGGAGAGTGGAGAGCACCAGTTCCAACGAATACAGGACAGAGAGTGGAGAGCATCAGTTCCAACTGTCACAGGACGGGAGAGTGGAGAGCACCAGTTCCAACTGTCACAGGACGGGAGAGTGGAGAGCACCAGTTCCAAATGTCACAGGACAGAGAGTGGAGAGCATCAGTTCCAACTGTTACAGGACAGAGAGTGGAGAGCACCAGTTCCCACTGTCACAGGGCAGAGAGTGGAGAGCACCAGTTCCAACTGTCACAGAACAGAGAGTGGAGAGCACCAGTTCCCACTGTCACAGGACAGAGAGTGGAGAGCAACAGTTCAAACTGTCACAGGACAGAGAGTGGAGAGCACCAGTTCTCACTGTCACAGCACAGAGAGTGGAGAGCAACAGTTCAAACTGTCACAGGAGAGAGAGTGGAGAGCACCAGTTACAACAGTCACAGGACAGAGAGTGGAGAGCACCAGTTCCAACTGTCACAGGACGGGAGAGTGGAGAGCACCAGTTCCAAATGTCACAGGACAGAGAATGGAGAGCACCAGTTCCAACTGTTACAGCACAGAGAGTGGAGAGCACCAGTTCCCACTGTCACAGGACAGAGAGCGGAGAGCATCAGTTCCAACTGTCACAGGACAGAGACTGGAGAGTACCAGTTCCCACTGTCACAGGACGGGAGAGTGGAGAGCAACAGTTCCCACTGTCACAGGACAGAGAGTGGAGAGCACCAGTTCAAACTGTCACAGGACGGGAGAGTGGAGAGCACCAGTTCCCACTGTCACAGGACAGAGAGTGGAGAGCAACAGTTCGAACTGTCACAGGACGGGAGAGTGGAGAGCACCAGTTCCCACTGTCACAGGACAGAGAGTGGAGAGCAACAGTTCAAACTGTCACAGGACAGAGAGTGGAGAGCACCAGTTCCAACAGTCACAGAACAGAGAGTAGAGAGCACCAGTTCCAACTGTCACAGGACGGGAGAGTGGAAAGCACCAGTTCCAACTGTCACAGGACAGAGAATGGAGAGCACCAGTTCCAACTGTTACTGCACAGAGAGTGGAGATCACCAGATTCCCACTGTCACAGGACAGAGAGTGGAGAGCACCAGTTCCAACTGTCACAGCACAGAGAGTGGAGAGTACCAGTTCCCACTGTCACAGGACAGAGAGTGGAGAGCACCAGTTCAAACAGTCACAGGACAGAGAGTGGAAAGCACCAGTTCCAACAGTCACAGGACAGAGAGTGGAGAGCACCAGTTCCAACTGTCACAGGACGGGAGAGTGGAGAGCACCAGTTCCAACTGTCACAGGACAGAGAATGGAGAGCACCAGTTCCCAATGTCCCAGGACAGAGAGTGAGGAGCACCAGATCCAACAGTCACAGGACAGAGAGTGGAGAGCACCAGTTCCCACTGTCACAGGACAAGAGAGTGGAGAGCACCAGTTCCAACAGTCACAGGACAGAGAGTGGAGAGCACCAGTTCTCACTGTCACAGGACAGAGAGTGGCGAGCACCAGTTCCCACTGTCACAGGACAGAGAGTGGAGAGCACCAGTTCCCACTGTCACAGGACAGAGAGTGGAGAGTACCAGTTCCCACTGTCACAGGACAGAGAGTGGAGAGCACCAGTTCAAACTGTCACAGGACAGAGAGTGGAGAGCACCAGTTCCAACAGTCACAGGACAGAGAGTGGAGAGCACCAGTTCCAACTGTCACAGGACGGGAGAGTGGAGAGCACCAGTTCCAACTGTCACAGTACAGAGAATGGAGAGCACCAGTTCCAACTATTACAGCACAGAGAGTGGAGAGCACCTGTTCCCACTGTCACAGGACAGAGAGTGGAGAGCACCAGTTCCAACTGTCACAGCACAGATAGTGGAGAGTACCAGTTCCCACAGTCACAGGACAGAGAGTGGAGAGCACCAGTTCAAACTGTCACAGGACAGAGAGTGGAGAGCACCAGTTCCAACAGTCACAGGACAGAGAGTGGAGAGCACCAGTTCCAACTGTCACAGGACGGGAGAGTGGAGAGCACCAGTTCCAACTGTCACAGGACAGAGAATGGAGAGCACCAGTTTCAACTGTTACAGCACAGAGAGTGGAGAGCACCAGTTCCCACTGTCACAGGATGGGAGAGTGGAGAGCACCAGTTCCCACTGTCACAGGACAGAGAGTGGAGAGCACCAGTTCCCACTGTCACAGGACAGAGAGTGGAGAGCACCAGTTCAAACTGTCACAGGACAGAGAGTGGAGAGCACCAGTTCCCACTGTCACAGGACAGAGAGTGGAGAGCACCAGTTCCCACTGTCACAGGACAGAGAGTGGAGAGCACCTGTTCCCACTGTCACAGGACAGAGAGTGCAGAGCACCAGTTCCCACTTTCACAGGACAGAGAGTGGAGAGCACCAGTTCAAGCTGTCACAGGAAGTGAGAGTGGAGAGCACCAGTTCCAACTATTACAGGACAGAGAGTGGAGAGCACCACTTCCAACTGTCACAGGACGGGAGAGTGGAGAGCACCAGTTCCAACGAATACAGGACAGAGAGTGGAGAGCATCAGTTCCAACTGTCACAGGACGGGAGAGTGGAGAGCACCAGTTCCAACTGTCACAGGACGGGAGAGTGGAGAGCACCAGTTCCAAATGTCACAGGACAGAGAGTGGAGAGCACCAGTTCCAACTGTTACAGGACAGAGAGTGGAGAGCACCAGTTCCCACTGTCACAGGACAGAGAGTGGAGAGCACCAGTTCCAACTGTCACAGAACAGAGAGTGGAGAGCACCAGTTCCCACTGTCACAGGACAGAGAGTGGAGAGCAACAGTTCAAACTGTCACAGGACAGAGAGTGGAGAGCACCAGTTCCCACTGTCACAGGACAGAGAGTGGAGAGCAACAGTTCAAACTGTCACAGGACAGAGAGTGGAGAGCACCAGTTACAACAGTCACAGGACAGAGAGTGGAGAGCATCAGTTCCAACTGTCACAGGACGGGAGAGTGGAGAGCACCAGTTCCAAATGTCACAGGACAGAGAATGGAGAGCACCAGTTCCAACTGTTACAGCACAGAGAGTGGAGAGCACCAGTTCCCACTGTCACAGGAAAGAGAGTGGAGAGCATCAGTTCCAACTGTCACAGGACAGAGAGTGGAGAGTACCAGTTCCCACTGTCACAGGACGGGAGAGTGGAGAGCAACAGTTCCCACTGTCACAGGACAGAGAGTGGAGAGCACAAGTTCAAACTGTCACAGGACAGGAGAGTGGAGAGCAGCAGTTCCCACTGTCACAGGACAGAGAGTGGAGAGCAACAGTTCGAACTGTCACAGGACGGGAGAGTGGAGAGCACCAGTTCCCACTGTCACAGGACAGAGAGTGGAGAGCAACAGTTCAAACTGTCACAGGACAGAGAGTGGAGAGCATCAGTTCCAACAGTCACAGGACAGAGAGTGGAGAGCACCAGTTCCAACTGTCACAGGACGGGAGAGTGGAAAGCACCAGTTCCAACTGTCACAGGACAGAGAATGGAGAGCACCAGTTCCAACTGTTACAGCACAGAGAGTGGAGATCACCAGATTCCCACTGTCACAGGACAGAGAGTGGAGAGCACCAGTTCCAACTGTCACAGCACAGAGAGTGGAGAGTACCAGTTCCCACTGTCACAGGACAGAGAGTGGAGAGCACCAGTTCTAACTGTCACAGGACAGAGAGTGGAAAGCACCAGTTCCAACAGTCACAGGACAGAGAGTGGAGAGCACCAGTTCCAACTGTCACAGGACGGGAGAGTGGAGAGCACCAGTTCCAACTGTCACAGGACAGAGAATGGAGAGCACCAGTTCCCAATGTCCCAGGACAGAGAGTGAGGAGCACCAGATCCAACAGTCACAGGACAGAGAGTGGAGAGCACCAGTTCCCACTGTCACAGGACAAGAGAGTGGAGAGCACCAGTTCCAACAGTCACAGGACAGAGAGTGGAGAGCACCAGTTCTCACTGTCACAGGACAGAGAGTGGCGAGCACCAGTTCCCACTGTCACAGGACAGAGAGTGGAGAGCACCAGTTCCCACTGTCACAGGACAGAGAGTGGAGAGTACCAGTTCCCACTGTCACAGGACAGAGAGTGGAGAGCACCAGTTCAAACTGTCACAGGACAGAGAGTGGAGAGCACCAGTTCCAACAGTCACAGGACAGAGAGTGGAGAGCACCAGTTCCAACTGTCACAGGACGGGAGAGTGGAGAGCACCAGTTCCAACTGTCACAGTACAGAGAATGGAGAGCACCAGTTCCAACTATTACAGCACAGAGAGTGGAGAGCACCAGTTCCCACTGTCACAGGACAGAGAGTGGAGAGCACAAGTTCCAACTGTCACAGCACAGATAGTGGAGAGTACCAGTTCCCACAGTCACAGGACAGAGAGTGGAGAGCACCAGTTCAAACTGTCACAGGACAGAGAGTGGAGAGCACCAGTTCCAACAGTCACAGGACAGAGAGTGGAGAGCACCAGTTCCAACTGTCACAGGACGGGAGAGTGGAGAGCACCAGTTCCAACTGTCACAGGACAGAGAATGGAGAGCACCAGTTTCAACTGTTACAGCACAGAGAGTGGAGAGCACCAGTTCCCACTGTCACAGGATGGGAGAGTGGAGAGCACCAGTTCCCACTGTCACAGGACAGAGAGTGGAGAGCACCAGTTCCCACTGTCACAGGACAGAGAGTGGAGAGCACCAGTTCCCACTGTCACAGGACAGAGAGTGGAGAGCACCAGTTCCCACTGTCACAGGACAGAGAGTGGAGAGCACCTGTTCCCACTGTCACAGGACAGAGAGTGCAGAGCACCAGTTCCCAATTTCACAGGACAGAGAGTGGAGAGCACCAGTTCAAGCTGTCACAGGAAGTGAGAGTGGAGAGCACCAGTTCCAACTATTACAGGACAGAGAGTGGAGAGCACCACTTCCAACTGTCACAGGACGGGAGAGTGGAGAGCACCAGTTCCAACGAATACAGGACAGAGAGTGGAGAGCATCAGTTCCAACTGTCACAGGACGGGAGAGTGGAGAGCACCAGTTCCAACTGTCACAGGACGGGAGAGTGGAGAGCACCAGTTCCAAATGTCACAGGACAGAGAGTGGAGAGCACCAGTTCCAACTGTTACAGGACAGAGAGTGGAGAGCACCAGTTCCCACTGTCACAGGACAGAGAGTGGAGAGCACCAGTTCCAACTGTCACAGAACAGAGAGTGGAGAGCACCAGTTCCCACTGTCACAGGACAGAGAGTGGAGAGCAACAGTTCAAACTGTCACAGGACAGAGAGTGGAGAGCACCAGTTCCCACTGTCACAGGACAGAGAGTGGAGAGCAACAGTTCAAACTGTCACAGGAGAGAGAGTGGAGAGCACCAGTTACAACAGTCACAGGACAGAGAGTGGAGAGCACCAGTTCCAACTGTCACAGGACGGGAGAGTGGAGCGCACCAGTTCCAAATGTCACAGGACAGAGAATGGAGAGCACCAGTTCCAACTGTTACAGCACAGAGAGTGGAGAGCACCAGTTCCCACTGTCACAGGACAGAGAGTGGAGAGTACCAGTTCCCACTGTCACAGGACGGGAGAGTGGAGAGCAACAGTTCCCACTGTCACAGGACAGAGAGTGGAGAGCACCAGTTCAAACTGTCACAGGACAGGAGAGTGGAGAGCACCAGTTCCCACTGTCACAGGACAGAGAGTGGAGAGCAACAGTTCGAACTGTCACAGGACGGGAGAGTGGAGAGCACCAGTTCCCACTGTCACAGGACAGAGAGTGGAGAGCAACAGTTCAAACTGTCACAGGACAGAGAGTGGAGAGCACCAGTTCCAACAGTCACAGGACAGAGAGTGGAGAGCACCAGTTCCAACTGTCACAGGACGGGAGAGTGGAAAGCACCAGTTCCAACTGTCACAGGACAGAGAATGGAGAGCACCAGTTCCAACTGTTACAGCACAGAGAGTGGAGATCACCAGATTCCCACTGTCACAGGACAGAGAGTGGAGAGCACCAGTTCCAACTGTCACAGCACAGAGAGTGGAGAGTACCAGTTCCCACTGTCACAGGACAGAGAGTGGAGAGCACCAGTTCAAACTGTCACAGGACAGAGAGTGGAAAGCACCAGTTCCAACAGTCACAGGACAGAGAGTGGAGAGCACCAGTTCCAACTGTCACAGGATGGGAGAGTGGAGAGCACCAGTTCCAACTGTCACAGGACAGAGAATGGAGAGCACCAGTTCCCAATGTCCCAGGACAGAGAGTGAGGAGCACCAGATCCAACAGTCACAGGACAGAGAGTGGAGAGCACCAGTTCCCACTGTCACAGGACAAGAGAGTGGAGAGCACCAGTTCCAACAGTCACAGGACAGAGAGTGGAGAGCACCAGTTCTCACTGTCACAGGACAGAGAGTGGCGAGCACCAGTTCCCACTGTCACAGGACAGAGAGTGGAGAGCACCAGTTCCCACTGTCACAGGACAGAGAGTGGAGAGTACCAGTTCCCACTGTCACAGGACAGAGAGTGGAGAGCACCAGTTCAAACTGTCACAGGACAGAGAGTGGAGAGCACCAGTTCCAACAGTCACAGGACAGAGAGTGGAGAGCACCAGTTCCAACTGTCACAGGACGGGAGAGTGGAGAGCACCAGTTCCAACTGTCACAGTACAGAGAATGGAGAGCACCAGTTACAACTATTACAGCACAGAGAGTGGAGAGCACCAGTTCCTACTGTCACAGGACAGAGAGTGGAGAGCACCAGTTCCAACTGTCACAGCACAGATAGTGGAGAGTAACAGTTCCCACAGTCACAGGACAGAGAGTGGAGAGCACCAGTTCAAACTGTCACAGGACAGAGAGTGGAGAGCACCAGTTCCAACAGTCACAGGACAGAGAGTGGAGAGCACCAGTTCCAACAGTCACAGGACGGGAGAGAGGAGAGCACCAGTTCCAACGGTCACAGGACAGAGAATGGAGAGCACCAGTTTCAACTGTTACAGCACAGAGAGTGGAGAGCACCAGTTCCCACTGTCACAGGATGGGAGAGTGGAGAGCACCAGTTCCCACTGTCACAGGACAGAGAGTGGAGAGCACCAGTTCCCACTGTCACAGGACAGAGAGTGGAGAGCACCAGTTCAAACTGTCACAGGACAGAGAGTGGAGAGCACCAGTTCCCACTGTCACAGGACAGAGAGTGGAGAGCACCAGTTCCCACTGTCACAGGACCGAGAGTGGAGAGCACCTGTTCCCACTGTCACAGGACAGAGAGTGCAGAGCACCAGTTCCCACTTTCACAGGACAGAGAGTGGAGAGCACCAGTTCCCACTGTCACAGGACAGAGAATGGAGAGCACCAGTTCCCACTGTCACAGGACAGAGAGTGGAGAGCACCAGTTCAAACTGTCACAGGACAGAGAGTGGAGAGCACCAGTTCCCACTGTCACAGGACAGAAAGTGGAGAGCACCAGTTCCAACTGTCACAGGACAGAAAGTGGAGAGCACCAGTTCCAATTGTCACAGGACGGGAGAGTGGAGAGCACCAGTTCCCACTCTCACAGGACAGAGAGTGGAGAGCACCAGTTCCCACTCTCACAGGACAGAGAGTGGAGAGCACCAGTTCCCACTGTCACAGGACAGAGAGTGGAGAGCACCAGTTCCAACTGTCACAGGACAGAAAGTGGAGAGCACCAGTTCCAATTGTCACAGGACGGGAGAATGGAGTGCACCAGTTCCCACTGTCACAGGACAGAAAGTGGAGAGCACCTGTTCCCACTGTCACAGGACAGAGAGTGGAGAGCACCAGTTCCCACTTTCACAGGACAGAGAGTGGAGAGCACCAGTTCAAACTGTCACAGGACAGAGAGTGGAGAGCACATGTTCCCACTGTCACAGGACGGGAGAGTGGAGAGCACCAGTTCAAACTGTCACAGGACAGAGAGTGGAGAGCATCAGTTCCCACTGTCACAGGCCGGGAGATTGGAGAGCACCAGTTCCCACTGTCACAGGACAGAGAGTGGAGAGCACCAGTTCAAACTGTCACAGGACAGAGAGTGGAGAGCACCAATTCCCACTGTCACAGGACAGAGAGTGGAGAGCACCAGTTCCAACAGTCACAGGACAGAGAGTGGAGAGCACCAGTTCCCAATGTCCCAGGACAGAGAGTGGAGAGCACCAGATCCAACAGTCACAGGACAGAGAGTGGAGAGCACCAGTTCCCACTGTCACAGGACAGGAGAGTGGAGAGCACCAGTTCCAACAGTCACAGGACAGAGAGTGGAGAGCACCAGTTCTCACTGTCACAGGGCAGAGAGTGGCGAGCACCAGTTCCCACTGTCACAGGACAGAGAGTGGAGAGCACCAGTTCCCACTGTCACAGGACAGAGAGAGGAGAGCACCAGTTCCAACTGTCACAGGACAGAGATTGGAGAGCACCAGTTCAAAATCTCACAGGACAGAGAGTGGAGAGCACCAGTTCAAACTGTCACAGGACAGAGAGTGGAGAGCACCAGTTCAAGCTGTCACAGGAAGTGAGAGTGGAGAGCACCAGTTCCACCTATTACAGGACAGAGAGTGGAGAGCACCAGTTCCAACTGTCACAGGACGGGAGAGTGGAGAGCACCAGTTCCAACGAATACAGGACAGAGAGTGGAGAGCATCAGTTCCAACTGTCACAGGACGGGAGAGTGGAGAGCACCAGTTCCAACTGTCACAGGACGGGAGAGTGGAGAGCACCAGTTCCAAATGTCACAGGACAGAGAGTGGAGAGCACCAGTTCCAACTGTTACAGGACAGAGAGTGGAGAGCACCAGTTCCCACTGTCACAGGACAGAGAGTGGAGAGCACCAGTTCCAACTGTCACAGGACAGAGAGTGGAGAGCACCAGTTCCCACTGTCACAGGACAGAGAGAGGAGAGCACCAGTTCCAACGGTCACAGGACAGAGATTGGAGAGCACCAGTTCAAAATCTCACAGGACAGAGAGTGGAGAGCACCAGTTCCAACAGTCACAGGACAGAGAGTGGAGAGCACCAGTTCCAACTGTCACAGGACGGGAGAGTGGAAAGCACCAGTTCCAACTGTCACAGGACAGAGAATGGAGAGCACCAGTTCCAAATGTTACAGCACAGAGAGTGGAGATCACCAGATTCCCACTGTCACAGGACAGAGAGTGGAGAGCACCAGTTCCAACTGTCACAGCACAGAGAGTGGAGAGTACCAGTTCCCACTGTCACAGGACAGAGAGTGGAGAGCACCAGTTCAAACTGTCACAGGACAGAGAGTGGAAAGCACCAGTTCCAACAGTCACAGGACAGAGAGTGGAGAGCACCAGTTCCAACTGTCACAGGATGGGAGAGTGGAGAGCACCAGTTCCAACTGTCACAGGACAGAGAATGGAGAGCACCAGTTCCCAATGTCCCAGGACAGAGAGTGAGGAGCACCAGATCCAACAGTCACAGGACAGAGAGTGGAGAGCACCAGTTCCCACTGTCACAGGACAAGAGAGTGGAGAGCACCAGTTCCAACAGTCACAGGACAGAGAGTGGAGAGCACCAGTTCTCAGTCACAGGACAGAGAGTGGCGAGCACCAGTTCCCACTGTCACAGGACAGAGAGTGGAGAGCACCAGTTCCCACTGTCACAGGACAGAGAGTGGAGAGTACCAGTTCCCACTGTCACAGGACAGAGAGTGGAGAGCACCAGTTCAAACTGTCACAGGACAGAGAGTGGAGAGCACCAGTTCCAACAGTCACAGGACAGAGAGTGGAGAGCAGCAGTTCCAACTGTCACAGGACGGGAGAGTGGAGAGCACCAGTTCCAACTGTCACAGTACAGAGAATGGAGAGCACCAGTTCCAACTATTACAGCACAGAGAGTGGAGAGCACCAGTTCCTACTGTCACAGGACAGAGAGTGGAGAGCACCAGTTCCAACTGTCACAGCACAGATAGTGGAGAGTAACAGTTCCCACAGTCACAGGACAGAGAGTGGAGAGCACCAGTTCAAACTGTCACAGGACAGAGAGTGGAGAGCACCAGTTCCAACAGTCACAGGACAGAGAGTGGAGAGCACCAGTTCCAACAGTCACAGGACGGGAGAGTGGAGAGCACCAGTTCCAACGGTCACAGGACAGAGAATGGAGAGCACCAGTTTCAACTGTTACAGCACAGAGAGTGGAGAGCACCAGTTCCCACTGTCACAGGATGGGAGAGTGGAGAGCACCAGTTCCCACTGTCACAGGACAGAGAGTGGAGAGCACCAGTTCCCACTGTCACAGGACAGAGAGTGGAGAGCACCAGTTCAAACTGTCACAGGACAGAGAGTGGAGAGCACCAATTCCCACTGTCACAGGACAGAGAGTGGAGAGCACCAGTTCCCACTGTCACAGGACCGAGAGTGGAGAGCACCTGTTCCCACTGTCACAGGACAGAGAGTGCAGAGCACCAGTTCCCACTTTCACAGGACAGAGAGTGGAGAGCACCAGTTCCCACTGTCACAGGACAGAGAATGGAGAGCACCAGTTCCCACTGTCACAGGACAGAGAGTGGAGAGCACCAGTTCAAACTGTCACAGGACAGAGAGTGGAGAGCACCTGTTCCCACTGTCACAGGACAGAAAGTGGAGAGCACCAGTTCCAACTGTCACAGGACAGAAAGTGGAGAGCACCAGTTCCAATTGTCACAGGACGGGAGAGTGGAGAGCACCAGTTCCCACTCTCACAGGACAGAGAGTGGAGAGCACCAGTTCCCACTCTCACAGGACAGAGAGTGGAGAGCACCAGTTCCCACTGTCACAGGACAGAGAGTGGAGAGCACCAGTTCCAACTGTCACAGGACAGAAAGTGGAGAGCACCAGTTCCAATTGTCACAGGACGGGAGAATGGAGTGCACCAGTTCCCACTGTCACAGGACAGAAAGTGGAGAGCACCTGTTCCCACTGTCACAGGACAGAGAGTGGAGAGCACCAGTTCCCACTTTCACAGGACAGAGAGTGGAGAGCACCAGTTCAAACTGTCACAGGACAGAGAGTGGAGAGCACATGTTCCCACTGTCACAGGACGGGAGAGTGGAGAGCACCAGTTCAAACTGTCACAGGACAGAGAGTGGAGAGCATCAGTTCCCACTGTCACAGGCCGGGAGATTGGAGAGCACCAGTTCCCACTGTCACAGGACAGAGAGTGGAGAGCACCAGTTCAAACTGTCACAGGACAGAGAGTGGAGAGCACCAATTCCCACTGTCACAGGACAGAGAGTGGAGAGCACCAGTTCCAACAGTCACAGGACAGAGAGTGGAGAGCACCAGTTCCCAATGTCCCAGGACAGAGAGTGGAGAGCACCAGATCCAACAGTCACAGGACAGAGAGTGGAGAGCACCAGTTCCCACTGTCACAGGACAGGAGAGTGGAGAGCACCAGTTCCAACAGTCACAGGACAGAGAGTGGAGAGCACCAGTTCTCACTGTCACAGGACAGAGAGTGGCGAGCACCAGTTCCCACTGTCACAGGACAGAGAGTGGAGAGCACCAGTTCCCACTGTCACAGGACAGAGAGAGGAGAGCACCAGTTCCAACTGTCACAGGACAGAGATTGGAGAGCACCAGTTCAAAATCTCACAGGACAGAGAGTGGAGAGCACCAGTTCAAACTGTCACAGGACAGAGAGTGGAGAGCACCAGTTCAAGCTGTCACAGGAAGTGAGAGTGGAGAGCACCAGTTCCAACTATTACAGGACAGAGAGTGGAGAGCACCAGTTCCAACTGTCACAGGACGGGAGAGTGGAGAGCACCAGTTCCAACGAATACAGGACAGAGAGTGGAGAGCATCAGTTCCAACTGTCACAGGACGGGAGAGTGGAGAGCACCAGTTCCAACTGTCACAGGACGGGAGAGTGGAGAGCACCAGTTCCAAATGTCACAGGACAGAGAGTGGAGAGCACCAGTTCCAACTGTTACAGGACAGAGAGTGGAGAGCACCAGTTCCCACTGTCACAGGACAGAGAGTGGAGAGCACCAGTTCCAACTGTCACAGGACAGAGAGTGGAGAGCACCAGTTCCCACTGTCACAGGACAGAGAGTGGAGAGCAACAGTTCAAACTGTCACAGGACAGAGAGTGGAGAGCACCACTTCCCACTGTCACAGGACAGAGAGTGGAGTGCAACAGTTCAAACTGTCACAGGAGAGAGAGTGGAGAGCACCAGTTACAACAGTCACAGGACAGAGAGTGGAGAGCACCAGTTCCAACTGTCACAGGACGGGAGAGTGGAGAGCAGCAGTTCCCACTGTCACAGGACAGAGAGTGGAGAGCAACAGTTCGAACTGTCACAGGACGGGAGAGTGGAGAGCACCAGTTCCCACTGTCACAGGACAGAGAGTGGAGAGCAACTGTTCAAACTGTCACAGGACAGAGAGTGGAGAGCATCAGTTCCAACAGTCACAGGACAGAGAGTGGAGAGCACCAGTTCCAACTGTCACAGGACGGGAGAGTGGAAAGCACCAGTTCCAACTGTCACAGGACAGAGAATGGAGAGCACCAGTTCCAACTGTTACAGCACAGAGAGTGGAGATCACCAGATTCCCACTGTCACAGGACAGAGAGTGGAGAGCACCAGTTCCAACTGTCACAGCACAGAGAGTGGAGAGTACCAGTTCCCACTGTCACAGGACAGAGAGTGGAGAGCACCAGTTCTAACTGTCACAGGACAGAGAGTGGAAAGCACCAGTTCCAACAGTCACAGGACAGAGAGTGGAGAGCACCAGTTCCGACTGTCACAGGACGGGAGAGTGGAGAGCACCAGTTCCAACTGTCACAGGACAGAGAATGGAGAGCACCAGTTCCCAATGTCCCAGGACAGAGAGTGAGGAGCACCAGATCCAACAGTCACAGGACAGAGAGTGGAGAGCACCAGTTCCCACTGTCACAGGACAAGAGAGTGGAGAGCACCAGTTCCAACAGTCACAGGACAGAGAGTGGAGAGCACCAGTTCTCACTGTCACAGGACAGAGAGTGGCGAGCACCAGTTCCCACTGTCACAGGACAGAGAGTGGAGAGCACCAGTTCCCACTGTCACAGGACAGAGAGTGGAGAGTACCAGTTCCCACTGTCACAGGACAGAGAGTGGAGAGCACCAGTTCAAACTGTCACAGGACAGAGAGTGGAGAGCACCAGTTCCAACAGTCACAGGACAGAGAGTGGAGAGCTACAGTTCCAACTGTCACAGGACGGGAGAGTGGAGAGCACCAGTTCCAACTGTCACAGTACAGAGAATGGAGAGCACCAGTTCCAACTATTACAGCACAGAGAGTGGAGAGCACCAGTTCCCACTGTCACAGGACAGAGAGTGGAGAGCACAAGTTCCAACTGTCACAGCACAGATAGTGGAGAGTACCAGTTCCCACAGTCACAGGACAGAGAGTGGAGAGCACCAGTTCAAACTGTCACAGGACAGAGAGTGGAGAGCACCAGTTCCAACAGTCACAGGACAGAGAGTGGAGAGCACCAGTTCCAACTGTCACAGGACGGGAGAGTGGAGAGCACCAGTTCCAACTGTCACAGGACAGAGAATGGAGAGCACCAGTTTCAACTGTTACAGCACAGAGAGTGGAGAGCACCAGTTCCCACTGTCACAGGATGGGAGAGTGGAGAGCACCAGTTCCCACTGTCACAGGACAGAGAGTGGAGAGCACCAGTTCCCACTGTCACAGGACAGAGAGTGGAGAGCACCAGTTCAAACTGTCACAGGACAGAGAGTGGAGAGCACCAGTTCCCACTGTCACAGGACAGAGAGTGGAGAGCACCAGTTCCCACTGTCACAGGACAGAGAGTGGAGAGCACCTGTTCCCACTGTCACAGGACAGAGAGTGCAGAGCACCAGTTCCCAATTTCACAGGACAGAGAGTGGAGAGCACCAGTTCAAGCTGTCACAGGAAGTGAGAGTGGAGAGCACCAGTTCCAACTATTACAGGACAGAGAGTGGAGAGCACCACTTCCAACTGTCACAGGACGGGAGAGTGGAGAGCACCAGTTCCAACGAATACAGGACAGAGAGTGGAGAGCATCAGTTCCAACTGTCACAGGACGGGAGAGTGGAGAGCACCAGTTCCAACTGTCACAGGACGGGAGAGTGGAGAGCACCAGTTCCAAATGTCACAGGACAGAGAGTGGAGAGCACCAGTTCCAACTGTTACAGGACAGAGAGTGGAGAGCACCAGTTCCCACTGTCACAGGACAGAGAGTGGAGAGCACCAGTTCCAACTGTCACAGAACAGAGAGTGGAGAGCACCAGTTCCCACTGTCACAGGACAGAGAGTGGAGAGCAACAGTTCAAACTGTCACAGGACAGAGAGTGGAGAGCACCAGTTCCCACTGTCACAGGACAGAGAGTGGAGAGCAACAGTTCAAACTGTCACAGGAGAGAGAGTGGAGAGCACCAGTTACAACAGTCACAGGACAGAGAGTGGAGAGCACCAGTTCCAACTGTCACAGGACGGGAGAGTGGAGCGCACCAGTTCCAAATGTCACAGGACAGAGAATGGAGAGCACCAGTTCCAACTGTTACAGCACAGAGAGTGGAGAGCACCAGTTCCCACTGTCACAGGACAGAGAGTGGAGAGCATCAGTTCCAACTGTCACAGGACAGAGAGTGGAGAGTACCAGTTCCCACTGTCACAGGACGGGAGAGTGGAGAGCAACAGTTCCCACTGTCACAGGACAGAGAGTGGAGAGCACCAGTTCAAACTGTCACAGGACAGGAGAGTGGAGAGCACCAGTTCCCACTGTCACAGGACAGAGAGTGGAGAGCAAAAGTTCGAACTGTCACAGGACGGGAGAGTGGAGAGCACCAGTTCCCACTGTCACAGGACAGAGAGTGGAGAGCAACAGTTCAAACTGTCACAGGACAGAGAGTGGAGAGCACCAGTTCCAACAGTCACAGGACAGAGAGTGGAGAGCACCAGTTCCAACTGTCACAGGACGAGAGAGTGGAAAGCACCAGTTCCAACTGTCACAGGACAGAGAATGGAGAGCACCAGTTCCAACTGTTACAGCACAGAGAGTGGAGATCACCAGATTCCCACTGTCACAGGACAGAGAGTGGAGAGCACCAGTTCCAACTGTCACAGCACAGAGAGTGGAGAGTACCAGTTCCCACTGTCACAGGACAGAGAGTGGAGAGCACCAGTTCAAACTGTCACAGGACAGAGAGTGGAAAGCACCAGTTCCAACAGTCACAGGACAGAGAGTGGAGAGCACCAGTTCCAACTGTCACAGGATGGGAGAGTGGAGAGCACCAGTTCCAACTGTCACAGGACAGAGAATGGAGAGCACCAGTTCCCAATGTCCCAGGACAGAGAGTGAGGAGCACCAGATCCAACAGTCACAGGACAGAGAGTGGAGAGCACCAGTTCCCACTGTCACAGGACAAGAGAGTGGAGAGCACCAGTTCCAACAGTCACAGGACAGAGAGTGGAGAGCACCAGTTCTCACTGTCACAGGACAGAGAGTGGCGAGCACCAGTTCCCACTGTCACAGGACAGAGAGTGGAGAGCTACAGTTCCCACTGTCACAGGACAGAGAGTGGAGAGTACCAGTTCCCACTGTCACAGGACAGAGAGTGGAGAGCACCAGTTCAAACTGTCACAGGACAGAGAGTGGAGAGCACCAGTTCCAACAGTCACAGGACAGAGAGTGGAGAGCACCAGTTCCAACTGTCACAGGACGGGAGAGTGGAGAGCACCAGTTCCAACTGTCACAGTACAGAGAATGGAGAGTAACAGTTCCCACAGTCACAGGACAGAGAGTGGAGAGCACCAGTTCAAACTGTCACAGGACAGAGAGTGGAGAGCACCAGTTCCAACAGTCACAGGACAGAGAGTGGAGAGCACCAGTTCCAACAGTCACAGGACGGGAGAGTGGAGAGCACCAGTTCCAACGGTCACAGGACAGAGAATGGAGAGCACCAGTTTCAACTGTTACAGCACAGAGAGTGGAGAGCACCAGTTCCCACTGTCACAGGATGGTAAGAGTGGAGAGCACCAGTTCCCACTGTCACAGGACAGAGAGTGGAGAGCACCAGTTCCCACTGTCACAGGACAGAGAGTGGAGAGCACCAGTTCAAACTGTCACAGGACAGAGAGTGGAGAGCACCAGTTCCCACTGTCACAGGACAGAGAGTGGAGAGCACCAGTTCCCACTGTCACAGGACCGAGAGTGGAGAGCACCTGTTCCCACTGTCACAGGACAGAGAGTGCAGAGCACCAGTTCCCACTTTCACAGGACAGAGAGTGGAGAGCACCAGTTCCCACTGTCACAGGACAGAGAATGGAGAGCACCAGTTCCCACTGTCACAGGACAGAGAGTGGAGAGCACCAGTTCAAACTGTCACAGGACAGAGAGTGGAGAGCACCAGTTCCCACTGTCACAGGACAGAAAGTGGAGAGCACCAGTTCCAACTGTCACAGGACAGAAAGTGGAGAGCACCAGTTCCAATTGTCACAGGACGGGAGAGTGGAGAGCACCAGTTCCCACTCTCACAGGACAGAGAGTGGAGAGCACCAGTTCCCACTCTCACAGGACAGAGAGTGGAGAGCACCAGTTCCCACTGTCACAGGACAGAGAGTGGAGAGCACCAGTTCCAACTGTCACAGGACAGAAAGTGGAGAGCACCAGTTCCAATTGTCACAGGACGGGAGAATGGAGTGCACCAGTTCCCACTGTCACAGGACAGAAAGTGGAGAGCACCTTATCCCACTGTCACAGGACAGAGAGTGGAGAGCACCAGTTCCCACTTTCACAGGACAGAGAGTGGAGAGCACCAGTTCAAACTGTCACAGGACAGAGAGTGGAGAGCACATGTTCCCACTGTCACAGGACGGGAGAGTGGAGAGCACCAGTTCAAACTGTCACAGGACAGAGAGTGGAGAGCATCAGTTCCCACTGTCACAGGCCGGGAGATTGGAGAGCACCAGTTCCCACTGTCACAGGACAGAGAGTGGAGAGCACCAGTTCAAACTGTCACAGGACAGAGAGTGGAGAGCACCAATTCCCACTGTCACAGGACAGAGAGTGGAGAGCACCAGTTCCAACAGTCACAGGACAGAGAGTGGAGAGCACCAGTTCCCAATGTCCCAGGACAGAGAGTGGAGAGCACCAGATCCAACAGTCACAGGACAGAGAGTGGAGAGCACCAGTTCCCACTGTCACAGGACAGGAGAGTGGAGAGCACCAGTTCCAACAGTCACAGGACAGAGAGTGGAGAGCACCAGTTCTCACTGTCACAGGACAGAGAGTGGCGAGCACCAGTTCCCACTGTCACAGGACAGAGAGTGGAGAGCACCAGTTCCCACTGTCACAGGACAGAGAGAGGAGAGCACCAGTTCCAACTGTCACAGGACAGAGATTGGAGAGCACCAGTTCCAACAGTCACAGGACAGAGAGTGGAGAGCACCAGTTCAAACTGTCACAGGACAGAGAGTGGAGAGCACCAGTTCAAGCTGTCACAGGAAGTGAGAGTGGAGAGCACCAGTTCCAACTATTACAGGACAGAGAGTGGAGAGCACCAGTTCCAACTGTCACAGGACGGGAGAGTGGAGAGCACCAGTTCCAACGAATACAGGACAGAGAGTGGAGAGCATCAGTTCCAACTGTCACAGGACGGGAGAGTGGAGAGCACCAGTTCCAACTGTCACAGGACGGGAGAGTGGAGAGCACCAGTTCCAAATGTCACAGGACAGAGAGTGGAGAGCACCAGTTCCAACTGTTACAGGACAGAGAGTGGAGATCACCAGTTCCCACTGTCACAGGACAGAGAGTGGAGAGCACCAGTTCCAACTGTCACAGGACAGAGAGTGGAGAGCACCAGTTCCCACTGTCACAGGACAGAGAGAGGAGAGCACCAGTTCCAACAGTCACAGGACAGAGAGTGGAGAGCACCAGTTCCAACTGTCACAGGACGGGAGAGTGGAAAGCACCAGTTCCAACTGTCACAGGACAGAGAATGGAGAGCACCAGTTCCAACTGTTACAGCACAGAGAGTGGAGATCACCAGATTCCCACTGTCACAGGACAGAGAGTGGAGAGCACCAGTTCCAACTGTCACAGCACAGAGAGTGGAGAGTACCAGTTCCCACTGTCACAGGACAGAGAGTGGAGAGCACCAGTTCAAACTGTCACAGGACAGAGAGTGGAAAGCACCAGTTCCAACAGTCACAGGACAGAGTGTGGAGAGCACCAGTTCCAACTGTCACAGGATGGGAGAGTGGAGAGCACCAGTTCCAACTGTCACAGGACAGAGAATGGAGAGCACCAGTTCCCAATGTCCCAGGACAGAGAGTGAGGAGCACCAGATCCAACAGTCACAGGACAGAGAGTGGAGAGCACCAGTTCCCACTGTCACAGGACAAGAGAGTGGAGAGCACCAGTTCCAACAGTCACAGGACAGAGAGTGGAGAGCACCAGTTCTCACTGTCACAGGACAGAGAGTGGCGAGCACCAGTTCCCACTGTCACAGGACAGAGAGTGGAGAGCACCAGTTCCCACTGTCACAGGACAGAGAGTGGAGAGTACCAGTTCCCACTGTCACAGGACAGAGAGTGGAGAGCACCAGTTCCAACAGTCACAGGACAGAGAGTGGAGAGCACCAGTTCCAACTGTCACAGGACGGGAGAGTGGAGAGCACCAGTTCCAACTGTCACAGTACAGAGAATGGAGAGCACCAGTTCCAACTATTACAGCACAGAGAGTGGAGAGCACCAGTTCCTACTGTCACAGGACAGAGAGTGGAGAGCACCAGTTCCAACTGTCACAGCACAGATAGTGGAGAGTAACAGTTCCCACAGTCACAGGACAGAGAGTGGAGAGCACCAGTTCAAACTGTCACAGGACAGAGAGTGGAGAGCACCAGTTCCAACAGTCACAGGACAGAGAGTGGAGAGCACCAGTTCCAACAGTCACAGGACGGGAGAGTGGAGAGCACCAGTTCCAACGGTCACAGGACAGAGAATGGAGAGCACCAGTTTCAACTGTTACAGCACAGAGAGTGGAGAGCACCAGTTCCCACTGTCACAGGATGGGAGAGTGGAGAGCACCAGTTCCCACTGTCACAGGACAGAGAGTGGAGAGCACCAGTTCCCACTGTCACAGGACAGAGAGTGGAGAGCACCAGTTCAAACTGTCACAGGACAGAGAGTGGAGAGCACCAGTTCCCACTGTCACAGGACAGAGAGTGGAGAGCACCAGTTCCCACTGTCACAGGACCGAGAGTGGAGAGCACCTGTTCCCACTGTCACAGGACAGAGAGTGCAGAGCACCAGTTCCCACTTTCACAGGACAGAGAGTGGAGAGCACCAGTTCCCACTGTCACAGGACAGAGAATGGAGAGCACCAGTTCCCACTGTCACAGGACAGAGAGTGGAGAGCACCAGTTCAAACTGTCACAGGACAGAGAGTGGAGAGCACCAGTTCCCACTGTCACAGGACAGAAAGTGGAGAGCACCAGTTCCAACTGTCACAGGACAGAAAGTGGAGAGCACCAGTTCCAATTGTCACAGGACGGGAGAGTGGAGAGCACCAGTTCCCACTCTCACAGGACAGAGAGTGGAGAGCACCAGTTCCCACTCTCACAGGACAGAGAGTGGAGAGCACCAGTTCCCACTGTCACAGGACAGAGAGTGGAGAGCACCAGTTCCAACTGTCACAGGACAGAAAGTGGAGAGCACCAGTTCCAATTGTCACAGGACGGGAGAATGGAGTGCACCAGTTCCCACTGTCACAGGACAGAAAGTGGAGAGCACCTGTTCCCACTGTCACAGGACAGAGAGTGGAGAGCACCAGTTCCCACTTTCACAGGACAGAGAGTGGAGAGCACCAGTTCAAACTGTCACAGGACAGAGAGTGGAGAGCACATGTTCCCACTGTCACAGGACGGGAGAGTGGAGAGCACCAGTTCAAACTGTCACAGGACAGAGAGTGGAGAGCATCAGTTCCCACTGTCACAGGCCGGGAGATTGGAGAGCACCAGTTCCCACTGTCACAGGACAGAGAGTGGAGAGCACCAGTTCAAACTGTCACAGGACAGAGAGTGGAGAGCACCAATTCCCACTGTCACAGGACAGAGAGTGGAGAGCACCAGTTCCAACAGTCACAGGACAGAGAGTGGAGAGCACCAGTTCCCAATGTCCCAGGACAGAGAGTGGAGAGCACCAGATCCAACAGTCACAGGACAGAGAGTGGAGAGCACCAGTTCCCACTGTCACAGGACAGGAGAGTGGAGAGCACCAGTTCCAACAGTCACAGGACAGAGAGTGGAGAGCACCAGTTCTCACTGTCACAGGACAGAGAGTGGCGAGCACCAGTTCCCACTGTCACAGGACAGAGAGTGGAGAGCACCAGTTCCCACTGTCACAGGACAGAGAGAGGAGAGCACCAGTTCCAACTGTCACAGGACAGAGATTGGAGAGCACCAGTTCAAAATCTCACAGGACAGAGAGTGGAGAGCACCAGTTCAAACTGTCACAGGACAGAGAGTGGAGAGCACCAGTTCAAGCTGTCACAGGAAGTGAGAGTGGAGAGCACCAGTTCCAACTATTACAGGACAGAGAGTGGAGAGCACCAGTTCCAACTGTCACAGGACGGGAGAGTGGAGAGCACCAGTTCCAACGAATACAGGACAGAGAGTGGAGAGCATCAGTTCCAACTGTCACAGGACGGGAGAGTGGAGAGCACCAGTTCCAACTGTCACAGGACGGGAGAGTGGAGAGCACCAGTTCCAAATGTCACAGGAGAGAGAGTGGAGAGCACCAGTTCCAACTGTTACAGGACAGAGAGTGGAGAGCACCAGTTCCCACTGTCACAGGACAGAGAGTGGAGAGCACCAGTTCCAACTGTCACAGGACAGAGAGTGGAGAGCACCAGTTCCCACTGTCACAGGACAGAGAGTGGAGAGCAACAGTTCAAACTGTCACAGGACAGAGAGTGGAGAGCACCACTTCCCACTGTCACAGGACAGAGAGTGGAGTGCAACAGTTCAAACTGTCACAGGAGAGAGAGTGGAGAGCACCAGTTACAACAGTCACAGGACAGAGAGTGGAGAGCACCAGTTCCAACTGTCACAGGACGGGAGAGTGGAGAGCACCAGTTCCAAATGTCACAGGACAGAGAATGGAGAGCACCAGTTCCAACTGTTACAGCACAGAGAGTGGAGAGCACCAGTTCCCACTGTCACAGGACAGAGAGTGGAGAGCACCAGTTCCAACTGTCACAGGACAGAGAGTGGAGAGTACCAGTTCCCACTGTCACAGGACGGGAGAGTGGAGAGCAACAGTTCCCACTTTCACAGGACAGAGAGTGGAGAGCACCAGTTCAAACTGTCACAGGACGGGAGAGTGGAGAGCACCAGTTCCCACTGTCACAGGACAGAGAGTGGAGAGCAACAGTTCGAACTGTCACAGGACGGGAGAGTGGAGAGCACCAGTTCCCACTGTCACAGGACAGAGAGTGGAGAGCAACAGTTCAAACTGTCACAGGACAGAGAGTGGAGAGCACCAGTTCCAACAGTCACAGGACAGAGAGTGGAGAGCACCAGTTCCAACTGTCACAGGACGGGAGAGTGGAAAGCACCAGTTCCAACTGTCACAGGACAGAGAATGGAGAGCACCAGTTCCAACTGTTACAGCACAGAGAGTGGAGATCACCAGATTCCCACTGTCACAGGACAGAGAGTGGAGAGCACCAGTTCCAACTGTTACAGGACAGAGAGTGGAGAGCACCAGTTCCCACTGTCACAGGACAGAGAGTGGAGAGCACCAGTTCCAACTGTCACAGGACAGAGAGTGGAGAGCACCAGTTCCCACTGTCACAGGACAGAGAGTGGAGAGCAACAGTTCAAACTGTCACAGGACAGAGAGTGGAGAGCACCACTTCCCACTGTCACAGGACAGAGAGTGGAGTGCAACAGTTCAAACTGTCACAGGAGAGAGAGTGGAGAGCACCAGTTACAACAGTCACAGGACAGAGAGTGGAGAGCACCAGTTCCAACTGTCACAGGACGGGAGAGTGGAGAGCACCAGTTCCAAATGTCACAGGACAGAGAATGGAGAGCACCAGTTCCAACTGTTACAGCACAGAGAGTGGAGAGCACCAGTTCCCACTGTCACAGGACAGAGAGTGGAGAGCACCAGTTCCAACTGTCACAGGACAGAGAGTGGAGAGTACCAGTTCCCACTGTCACAGGACGGGAGAGTGGAGAGCAACAGTTCCCACTGTCACAGGACAGAGAGTGGAGAGCACCAGTTCAAACTGTCACAGGACGGGAGAGTGGAGAGCACCAGTTCCCACTGTCACAGGACAGAGAGTGGAGAGCAACAGTTCGAACTGTCACAGGACGGGAGAGTGGAGAGCACCAGTTCCCACTGTCACAGGACAGAGAGTGGAGAGCAACAGTTCAAACTGTCACAGGACAGAGAGTGGAGAGCACCAGTTCCAACAGTCACAGGACAGAGAGTGGAGAGCACCAGTTCCAACTGTCACAGGACGGGAGAGTGGAAAGCACCAGTTCCAACTGTCACAGGACAGAGAATGGAGAGCACCAGTTCCAACTGTTACAGCACAGAGAGTGGAGATCACCAGATTCCCACTGTCACAGGACAGAGAGTGGAGAGCACCAGTTCCAACTGTCACAGCACAGAGAGTGGAGAGTACCAGTTCCCACTGTCACAGGACAGAGAGTGGAGAGCACCAGTTCAAACTGTCACAGGACAGAGAGTGGAAAGCACCAGTTCCAACAGTCACAGGACAGAGATTGGAGAGCACCAGTTCCAACTGTCACAGGACGGGAGAGTGGAGAGCACCAGTTCCAACTGTCACAGGACAGAGAATGGAGAGCACCAGTTCCCAATGTCCCAGGACAGAGAGTGAGGAGCACCAGATCCAACAGTCACAGGACAGAGAGTGGAGAGCACCAGTTCCCACTGTCACAGGACAAGAGAGTGGAGAGCACCAGTTCCAACAGTCACAGGACAGAGAGTGGAGAGCACCAGTTCTCACTGTCACAGGACAGAGAGTGGCGAGCACCAGTTCCCACTGTCACAGGACAGAGAGTGGAGAGCACCAGTTCCCACTGTCACAGGACAGAGAGTGGAGAGTACCAGTTCCCACTGTCACAGGACAGAGAGTGGAGAGCACCAGTTCAAACTGTCACAGGACAGAGAGTGGAGAGCACCAGTTCCAACAGTCACAGGACAGAGAGTGGAGAGCACCAGTTCCAACTGTCACAGGACGGGAGAGTGGAGAGCACCAGTTCCAACTGTCACAGGACTGAGAATGGAGAGCACCAGTTCCAACTATTACAGCACAGAGAGTGGAGAGCACCAGTTCCCACTGTCACAGGACAGAGAGTGGAGAGCACCAGTTCCAACTGTCACAGCACAGATAGTGGAGAGTACCAGTTCCCACAGTCACAGGACAGAGAGTGGAGAGCACCAGTTCAAACTGTCACAGGACAGAGAGTGGAGAGCACCAGTTCCAACAGTCACAGGACAGAGAGTGGAGAGCACCAGTTCCAACTGTCACAGGACGGGAGAGTGGAGAGCACCAGTTCCAACTCTCACAGGACAGAGAATGGAGAGCGCCAGTTTCAACTGTTACAGCACAGAGAGTGGAGAGCACCAGTTCCCACTGTCACAGGATGGGAGAGTGGAGAGCACCAGTTCCCACTGTCACAGGACAGAGAGTGGAGAGCACCAGTTCCCACTGTCACAGGACAGAGAGTGGAGAGCACCAGTTCAAACTGTCACAGGACAGAGAGTGGAGAGCACCAGTTCCCACTGTCACAGGACAGAGAGTGGAGTGCACCAGTTCCCACTGTCACAGGACAGAGAGTGGAGAGCACCTGTTCCCACTGTCACAGGACAGAGAGTGGAGAGCACCAGTTCCCACTTTCACAGGACAGAGAGTGGAGAGCACCAGTTCCAACTGTCACAGGACAGAAAGTGGAGGGCACCAGTTCCAATTGTCACATGACGGGAGAATGGAGTGCACCAGTTCCCACTGTCACAGGACAGAGAGTGGAGAGCACAAGTTCCCACTGTCACAGGACAGAGAGTGGAGAGCACCAGTTTAAACTGTCACAGGACAGAGAGTGGAGAGCACCAGTTCAAGCTGTCACAGGACAGAGATTGGAGAGCACCAGTTCAAACTGTCACAGGACAGAGAATGGAGAGCACCATTTCCAACAGTCACAGGACAGAGAGTGGAGAGCACCAGTTCCAACTGTCACAGGACGGGAGAGTGGAGAGCACCAGTTCCAACTGTCACAGGACAGAGAATGGAGAGCACCAGTTCCAACTGTTACAGCACAGAGAGTGGAGAGCACCAGTTCCCACTGTCACAGGACAGAGAGTGGAGAGCACCAGTTCCCACTGTCACAGGACATGAGAGTGGAGAGCACCAGTTCGAACTGTCACAGGACAGAAAGTGGAAAGCACCAGTTCCAATTGTCACAGGACGGGAGAATGGAGTGCACCAGTTCCCACTGTCACAGGACAGAGAATGGAGAGCACCAGTTCCCACTGTCACAGGACAGAGAGTGGAGAGCACCAGTTCAAACTGTCACAGGACAGAGAGTGGAGAGCACCAGTTCCCACTGTCACAGGACAGAAAGTGGAGAGCACCAGTTCCAACTGTCACAGGACAGAAAGTGGAGAGCACCAGTTCCAATTGTGACAGGACGGGAGAGTGGAGAGCACCAGTTCCCACTCTCACAGGACAGAGAGTGGAGAGCACCAGTTCCCACTGTCACAGGACAGAGAGTGGAGAGCACCAGTTCCAACTGTCACAGGACAGAAAGTGGAGGGCACCAGTTCCAATTGTCACAGGACGGGAGAATGGAGTGCACCAGTTCCCACTGTCACAGGACAGAGAGTGGAGAGCACAAGTTCCCACTGTCACAGGACAGAGAGTGGAGAGCACCAGTTTAAACTGTCACAGGACAGAGAGTGGAGAGCACCAGTTCAAGCTGTCACAGGACAGAGATTGGAGAGCACCAGTTCAAACTGTCACAGGACAGAGAGTGGAGAGCACCATTTCCAACAGTCACAGGACAGAGAGTGGAGAGCACCAGTTCCAACTGTCACAGGACGGGAGAGTGGAGAGCACCAGTTCCAACTGTCACAGGACAGAGAATGGAGAGCACCAGTTCCAACTGTTACAGCACAGAGAGTGGAGAGCACAAGTTCCCACTGTCACAGGACAGAGAGTGGAGAGCACCAGTTCCAACTGTCACAGCACAGATAGTGGAGAGTACCAGTTCCCACAGTCACAGGACAGAGAGTGGAGAGCACCAGTTCAAACTGTCACAGGACAGAGAGTGGAGAGCACCAGTTCCAACAGTCACAGGACAGAGAGTGGAGAGCACCAGTTCCAACTGTCACAGGACGGGAGAGTGGAGAGCACCAGTTCCAACTGTCACAGGACAGAGAATGGAGAGCACCAGTTCCAACTGTTACAGCACAGAGAGTGGAGAGCACCACTTCCCACTGTCACAGGACAGAGAGTGGAGAGCACCTGTTCCCACTGTCACAGGACAGAGAGTGGAGAGCACCAGTTCAAACTGTCACAGGACAGAGAGTGGAGAGCACCAGTTCCCACTGTCACAGGACAGAGAGTGGAGAGCACCAGTTCCCACTGTCACAGGACAGAGAGTGGAGAGCACCTGTTCCCACTGTCACAGGACAGAGAGTGGAGAGCACCAGTTCCCACTTTCACAGGACAGAGAGTGGAGAGCACCAGTTTAAACTGTCACAGGACAGAGAGTGGAGAGCACCAGTTCAAGCTGTCACAGGACAGAGATTGGAGAGCACCAGTTCAAACTGTCACAGGACAGAGAATGGAGAGCACCATTTCCAACAGTCACAGGACAGAGAGTGGAGAGCACCAGTTCCAACTGTCACAGGACGGGAGAGTGGAGAGCACCAGTTCCAACTGTCACAGGACAGAGAATGGAGAGCACCAGTTCCAACTGTTACAGCACAGAGAGTGGAGAGCACCAGTTCCCACTGTCACAGGACAGAGAGTGGAGAGCACCAGTTCCCACTGTCACAGGACATGAGAGTGGAGAGCACCAGTTCGAACTGTCACAGGACAGAAAGTGGAAAGCACCAGTTCCAATTGTCACAGGACGGGAGAATGGAGTGCACCAGTTCCCACTGTCACAGGACAGAGAATGGAGAGCACCAGTTCCCACTGTCACAGGACAGAGAGTGGAGAGCACCAGTTCAAACTGTCACAGGACAGAGAGTGGAGAGCACCAGTTCCCACTGTCACAGGACAGAAAGTGGAGAGCACCAGTTCCAACTGTCACAGGACAGAAAGTGGAGAGCACCAGTTCCAATTGTGACAGGACGGGAGAGTGGAGAGCACCAGTTCCCACTCTCACAGGACAGAGAGTGGAGAGCACCAGTTCCCACTGTCACAGGACAGAGAGTGGAGAGCACCAGTTCCAACTGTCACAGGACAGAAAGTGGAGGGCACCAGTTCCAATTGTCACAGGACGGGAGAATGGAGTGCACCAGTTCCCACTGTCACAGGACAGAGAGTGGAGAGCACAAGTTCCCACTGTCACAGGACAGAGAGTGGAGAGCACCAGTTTAAACTGTCACAGGACAGAGAGTGGAGAGCACCAGTTCAAGCTGTCACAGGACAGAGATTGGAGAGCACCAGTTCAAACTGTCACAGGACAGAGAGTGGAGAGCACCATTTCCAACAGTCACAGGACAGAGAGTGGAGAGCACCAGTTCCAACTGTCACAGGACGGGAGAGTGGAGAGCACCAGTTCCAACTGTCACAGGACAGAGAATGGAGAGCACCAGTTCCAACTGTTACAGCACAGAGAGTGGAGAGCACAAGTTCCCACTGTCACAGGACAGAGAGTGGAGAGCACCAGTTCCAACTGTCACAGCACAGATAGTAGAGAGTACCAGTTCCCACAGTCACAGGACAGAGAGTGGAGAGCACCAGTTCAAACTGTCACAGGACAGAGAGTGGAGAGCACCAGTTCCAACAGTCACAGGACAGAGAGTGGAGAGCACCAGTTCCAACTGTCACAGGACGGGAGAGTGGAGAGCACCAGTTCCAACTGTCACAGGACAGAGAATGGAGAGCACCAGTTCCAACTGTTACAGCACAGAGAGTGGAGAGCACCACTTCCCACTGTCACAGGACAGAGAGTGGAGAGCACCTGTTCCCACTGTCACAGGACAGAGAGTGGAGAGCACCAGTTCAAACTGTCACAGGACAGAGAGTGGAGAGCACCAGTTCCCACTGTCACAGGACAGAGAGTGGAGAGCACCAGTTCCCACTGTCACAGGACAGAGAGTGGAGAGCACCTGTTCCCACTGTCACAGGACAGAGAGTGGAGAGCACCAGTTCCCACTTTCACAGGACAGAGAGTGGAGAGCACCAGTACCCACTGTCACAGGACAGAGAATGGAGAGCACCAGTTCCCACTGTCACAGGACAGAGAGTGGAGAGCACCAGTTCAAACTGTCACAGGACAGAGAGTGGAGAGCACCAGTTCCCACTGTCACAGGACAGAGAGTGGAGAGCACCCGTTCCCACTGTCACAGGACAGAGAGTGGAGAGCACCAGTTCAAACTGTCACAGGACAGAGAGTGGAGAGCACCAGTTCCCACTGTCACAGGACAGAGAGTGGAGAGCACCAGTTCCCACTGTCACAGGACAGAGAGTGGAGAGCACCTGTTCCCACTGTCACAGGACAGAGAGTGGAGAGCACCAGTTCCCACTTTCACAGGACAGAGAGTGGAGAGCACCAGTTCCCACTGTCACAGGACAGAGAATGGAGAGCACCAGTTCCCACTGTCACAGGACAGAGAGTGGAGAGCACCAGTTCAAACTGTCACAGGACAGAGAGTGGAGAGCACCAGTTCCCACTGTCACAGGACAGAAAGTGGAGAGCACCAGTTCCAACTGTCACAGGACAGAAAGTGGAGAGCACCAGTTCCAATTGTCACAGGACGGGAGAGTGGAGAGCACCAGTTCTCACTGTCACAGGTCAGAGAGTGGGGAGCACCAGTTCCCACTGTCACTGGACATGAGAGTGGAGAGCACCAGTTCGAACTGTCACAGGACAGAAAGTGGAAAGCACCAGTTCCAATTGTCACAGGACGGGAGAATGGAGTGCACCAGTTCCCACTGTCACAGGACAGAGAGTGGCGAGCACCAGTTCCCACTGTCACAGGACAGAGAGTGGAGAGCACCAGTTCCCACTGTCACAGGACAGAGAGTGGAGAGCACCAGTTCCAACTGTCACAGGACAGAGATTGGAGAGCACCAGTTCAAAATCTCACAGGACAGAGAGTGGAGAGCACCAGTTCAAACTGTCACAGGACAGAGAGTGGAGAGCACCAGTTCAAGCTGTCACAGGAAGTGAGAGTGGAGAGCACCAGTTCCAACTATTACAGGACAGAGAGTGGAGAGCATCAGTTCCAACTGTCACAGGACTGGAGAGTGGAGAGCACCAGTTCCAAATGTCACAGGACGGGAGAGTGGAGAGCACCAGTTCCAAATGTCACAGGACAGAGAGTGGAGAGCAACAGTTCAAACTGTCACAGGACAGAGAGTGGAGAGCACCAGTTCCAACAGTCAAAGGACAGAGAGTGGAGAGCACCAGTTCCAACTGTCACAGGACGGGAGAGTGGAGAGCACCAGATCCAAATGTCACAGGACAGAGAATGGAGAGCACCAGTTCCAACTGTTACAGCACAGAGAGTGGAGAGCACCAGTTCCCACTGTCACAGGACAGAGAGTGGAGAGCACCAGTTCCAACTGTCACAGGACAGAGAGTGGAGACTCCCAGTTCCCACTGTCACAGGACGGGAGAGTGGAGAGCAACAGTTCCCACTGTCACAGGACAGAGAGTGGAGAGCACCAGTTCAAACTGTCACAGGACGGGAGAGTGGAGAGCACCAGTTCCCACTGTCACAGGACAGAGAGTGGAGAGCAACAGTTCGAAATGTCACAGGACGGGAGAGTGGAGAGCACCAGTTCCCACTGTCACAGGACAGAGAGTGGAGAGCAACAGTTCAAACTGTCACAGGACAGAGAGTGGAGAGCACCAGTTCCAACAGTCACAGACAGAGAGTGGAGAGCACCAGTTCCAACTGTCACAGGACGGGAGAGTGGAGAGCACCAGTTCCAACTGTCACAGGACAGAGAATGGAGAGCACCAGTTCCAACTGTTACAGCACAGAGAGTGGAGAGCACCAGTTCCCACTGTCACAGGACAGAAAGTGGAGTTCACAAGTTCCCACTGTCACAGGACGGGAGAGTGGAGAGCACCAGTTCAAACTGTCACAGGACAGAGAGTGGAGAGCACCAGTTCCCACTGTCACAGGACAGAAAGTGGAGAGCACCAGTTCAAACAATCACAGGACAGAGAGTGGAGAGCACCAGTTCCCAATGTCCCAGGACAGAGAGTGAGGAGCACCAGATCCAACAGTCACAGGACAGAGAGTGGAGAGCACCAGTTCCCACTGTCACAGGACAAGAGAGTGGAGAGCACCAGTTCCAACAGTCACAGGACAGAGAGTGGAGAGCACCAGTTCTCACTGTCACAGGACAGAGAGTGGCGAGCACCAGTTCCCACTGTCACAGGACAGAGAGTGGAGAGCACCAGTTCCCACTGTCACAGGACAGAGATTGGAGAGCACCAGTTCAAACTCTCACAGGACAGAGAGTGGAGAGCACCAGTTCAAACTGTCACAGGACAGAGATTGGAGAGCACCAGTTCCAACTATTACAGGACAGAGAGTGGAGAGCAGCAGTTCCAACTGTCACAGGACGGGAGAGTGGAGAGCACCAGTTCCAACGATTACAGGACAGAGAGTGGAGAGCATTAGTTCCAACTGTCACAGGACGGGAGAGTGGAGAGCACCAGTTCCAACTGTCACAGGATGGGAGAGTGGAGAGCACCAGTTCCAAATGTCACAAGACAGAGAGTGGAGAGCAACAGTTCAAACTGTCACAGGACAGAGAGTGGAGAGCACCAGTTCCCACTTTCACAGGACAGAGAGTGGAGAGCAACAGTTCAAACTGTCACAGGACAGAGAGTGGAGAGCACCAGTTCCAACAGTCACAGGACAGCGAGTGGAGAGCACCAGTTCCAACTGTCACAGGACGGGAGAGTGGAGAGCACCAGTTCCAAATGTCACAGGACAGAGAATGGAGAGCACCAGTTCCAACTGTTACAGCACAGAGAGTGGAGAGCACCAGTTCCCACTGTCACAGGACAGAGAGTGGAGAGCACCAGTTCCAACTGTCACAGGACAGAGAGTGGAGAGTACCAGTTCCCACTGTCACAGGACGGGAGAGTGGCGAGCAACAGTTCCAACTGTCACAGGACAGAGAGTGGAGAGCACCAGTTCCAACTGTCACAGGACAGAGAATGGAGAGCACCAGTTCCAACTGTTACAGCACAGAGAGTGGAGAGCACCACTTCCCACTGTCACAGGACAGAGAGTGGAGAGCACCTGTTCCCACTGTCACAGGACAGAGAGTGGAGAGCACCAGTTCAAACTGTCACAGGACAGAGAGTGGAGAGCACCAGTTCCCACTGTCACAGGACAGAGAGTGGAGAGCACCAGTTCCCACTGTCACAGGACAGAGAGTGGAGAGCACCTGTTCCCACTGTCACAGGACAGAGAGTGGAGAGCACCAGTTCCCACTGTCACAGGACAGAGAGTGGAGAGCACCTGTTCCCACTGTCACAGGACAGAGAGTGGAGAGCACCAGTTCCCACTTTCACAGGACAGAGAGTGGAGAGCACCAGTTCCAACTGTCACAGGACAGAAAGTGGAGGGCACCAGTTCCAATTGTCACATGACGGGAGAATGGAGTGCACCAGTTCCCACTGTCACAGGACAGAGAGTGGAGAGCACAAGTTCCCACTGTCACAGGACAGAGAGTGGAGAGCACCAGTTTAAACTGTCACAGGACAGAGAGTGGAGAGCACCAGTTCAAGCTGTCACAGGACAGAGATTGGAGAGCACCAGTTCAAACTGTCACAGGACAGAGAATGGAGAGCACCATTTCCAACAGTCACAGGACAGAGAGTGGAGAGCACCAGTTCCAACTGTCACAGGACGGGAGAATGGAGAGCACCAGTTCCAACTGTCACAGGACAGAGAATGGAGAGCACCAGTTCCAACTGTTACAGCACAGAGAGTGGAGAGCACCAGTTCCCACTGTCACAGGACAGAGAGTGGAGAGCACCAGTTCCCACTGTCACAGGACATGAGAGTGGAGAGCACCAGTTCGAACTGTCACAGGACAGAAAGTGGAAAGCACCAGTTCCAATTGTCACAGGACGGGAGAATGGAGTGCACCAGTTCCCACTGTCACAGGACAGAGAATGGAGAGCACCAGTTCCCACTGTCACAGGACAGAGAGTGGAGAGCACCAGTTCAAACTGTCACAGGACAGAGAGTGGAGAGCACCAGTTCCCACTGTCACAGGACAGAAAGTGGAGAGCACCAGTTCCAACTGTCACAGGACAGAAAGTGGAGAGCACCAGTTCCAATTGTGACAGGACGGGAGAGTGGAGAGCACCAGTTCCCACTCTCACAGGACAGAGAGTGGAGAGCACCAGTTCCCACTGTCACAGGACAGAGAGTGGAGAGCACCAGTTCCAACTGTCACAGGACAGAAAGTGGAGGGCACCAGTTCCAATTGTCACAGGACGGGAGAATGGAGTGCACCAGTTCCCACTGTCACAGGACAGAGAGTGGAGAGCACAAGTTCCCACTGTCACAGGACAGAGAGTGGAGAGCACCAGTTTAAACTGTCACAGGACAGAGAGTGGAGAGCACCAGTTCAAGCTGTCACAGGACAGAGATTGGAGAGCACCAGTTCAAACTGTCACAGGACAGAGAGTGGAGAGCACCATTTCCAACAGTCACAGGACAGAGAGTGGAGAGCACCAGTTCCAACTGTTACAGCACAGAGAGTGGAGAGCACAAGTTCCCACTGTCACAGGACAGAGAGTGGAGAGCACCAGTTCCAACTGTCACAGCACAGATAGTGGAGAGTACCAGTTCCCACAGTCACAGGACAGAGAGTGGAGAGCACCAGTTCAAACTGTCACAGGACAGAGAGTGGAGAGCACCAGTTCCAACAGTCACAGGACAGAGAGTGGAGAGCACCAGTTCCAACTGTCACAGGACGGGAGAGTGGAGAGCACCAGTTCCAACTGTCACAGGACAGAGAATGGAGAGCACCAGTTCCAACTGTTACAGCACAGAGAGTGGAGAGCACCACTTCCCACTGTCACAGGACAGAGAGTGGAGAGCACCTGTTCCCACTGTCACAGGACAGAGAGTGGAGAGCACCAGTTCAAACTGTCACAGGACAGAGAGTGGAGAGCACCAGTTCCCACTGTCACAGGACAGAGAGTGGAGAGCACCAGTTCCCACTGTCACAGGACAGAGAGTGGAGAGCACCTGTTCCCACTGTCACAGGACAGAGAGTGGAGAGCACCAGTTCCCACTGTCACAGGACAGAGAGTGGAGAGCACCAGTTCCCACTGTCACAGGACAGAAAGTGGAGAGCACCAGTTCCAACTGTCACAGGACAGAAAGTGGAGAGCACCAGTTCCAATTGTCACAGGACGGGAGAGTGGAGAGCACCAGTTCTCACTGTCACAGGTCAGAGAGTGGGGAGCACCAGTTCCCACTGTCACTGGACATGAGAGTGGAGAGCACCAGTTCGAACTGTCACAGGACAGAAAGTGGAAAGCACCAGTTCCAATTGTCACAGGACGGGAGAATGGAGTGCACCAGTTCCCACTGTCACAGGACAGAGAGTGGCGAGCACCAGTTCCCACTGTCACAGGACAGAGAGTGGAGAGCACCAGTTCCCACTGTCACAGGACAGAGAGTGGAGAGCACCAGTTCCCACTGTCACAGGACAGAGAATGGAGAGCACCAGTTCCCACTGTCACAGGACAGAGAGTGGAGAGCACCAGTTCAAACTGTCACAGGACAGAGAGTGGAGAGCACCAGTTCCCACTGTCACAGGACAGAAAGTGGAGAGCACCAGTTCCAACTGTCACAGGACAGAAAGTGGAGAGCACCAGTTCCAATTGTCACAGGACGGGAGAGTGGAGAGCACCAGTTCTCACTGTCACAGGTCAGAGAGTGGGGAGCACCAGTTCCCACTGTCACTGGACATGAGAGTGGAGAGCACCAGTTCGAACTGTCACAGGACAGAAAGTGGAAAGCACCAGTTCCAATTGTCACAGGACGGGAGAATGGAGTGCACCAGTTCCCACTGTCACAGGACAGAGAGTGGCGAGCACCAGTTCCCACTGTCACAGGACAGAGAGTGGAGAGCACCAGTTCCCACTGTCACAGGACAGAGAGTGGAGAGCACCAGTTCCAACTGTCACAGGACAGAGATTGGAGAGCACCAGTTCAAAATCTCACAGGACAGAGAGTGGAGAGCACCAGTTCAAACTGTCACAGGACAGAGAGTGGAGAGCACCAGTTCAAGCTGTCACAGGAAGTGAGAGTGGAGAGCACCAGTTCCAACTATTACAGGACAGAGAGTGGAGAGCATCAGTTCCAACTGTCACAGGACTGGAGAGTGGAGAGCACCAGTTCCAAATGTCACAGGACGGGAGAGTGGAGAGCACCAGTTCCAAATGTCACAGGACAGAGAGTGGAGAGCAACAGTTCAAACTGTCACAGGACAGAGAGTGGAGAGCACCAGTTCCAACAGTCAAAGGACAGAGAGTGGAGAGCACCAGTTCCAACTGTCACAGGACGGGAGAGTGGAGAGCACCAGATCCAAATGTCACAGGACAGAGAATGGAGAGCACCAGTTCCAACTGTTACAGCACAGAGAGTGGAGAGCACCAGTTCCCACTGTCACAGGACAGAGAGTGGAGAGCACCAGTTCCAACTGTCACAGGACAGAGAGTGGAGACTCCCAGTTCCCACTGTCACAGGACGGGAGAGTGGAGAGCAACAGTTCCCACTGTCACAGGACAGAGAGTGGAGAGCACCAGTTCAAACTGTCACAGGACGGGAGAGTGGAGAGCACCAGTTCCCACTGTCACAGGACAGAGAGTGGAGAGCAACAGTTCGAAATGTCACAGGACGGGAGAGTGGAGAGCACCAGTTCCCACTGTCACAGGACAGAGAGTGGAGAGCAACAGTTCAAACTGTCACAGGACAGAGAGTGGAGAGCACCAGTTCCAACAGTCACAGACAGAGAGTGGAGAGCACCAGTTCCAACTGTCACAGGACGGGAGAGTGGAGAGCACCAGTTCCAACTGTCACAGGACAGAGAATGGAGAGCACCAGTTCCAACTGTTACAGCACAGAGAGTGGAGAGCACCAGTTCCCACTGTCACAGGACAGAAAGTGGAGTTCACAAGTTCCCACTGTCACAGGACGGGAGAGTGGAGAGCACCAGTTCAAACTGTCACAGGACAGAGAGTGGAGAGCACCAGTTCCCACTGTCACAGGACAGAAAGTGGAGAGCACCAGTTCAAACAATCACAGGACAGAGAGTGGAGAGCACCAGTTCCCAATGTCCCAGGACAGAGAGTGAGGAGCACCAGATCCAACAGTCACAGGACAGAGAGTGGAGAGCACCAGTTCCCACTGTCACAGGACAAGAGAGTGGAGAGCACCAGTTCCAACAGTCACAGGACAGAGAGTGGAGAGCACCAGTTCTCACTGTCACAGGACAGAGAGTGGCGAGCACCAGTTCCCACTGTCACAGGACAGAGAGTGGAGAGCACCAGTTCCCACTGTCACAGGACAGAGATTGGAGAGCACCAGTTCAAACTCTCACAGGACAGAGAGTGGAGAGCACCAGTTCAAACTGTCACAGGACAGAGATTGGAGAGCACCAGTTCCAACTATTACAGGACAGAGAGTGGAGAGCAGCAGTTCCAACTGTCACAGGACGGGAGAGTGGAGAGCACCAGTTCCAACGATTACAGGACAGAGAGTGGAGAGCATTAGTTCCAACTGTCACAGGACGGGAGAGTGGAGAGCACCAGTTCCAACTGTCACAGGATGGGAGAGTGGAGAGCACCAGTTCCAAATGTCACAAGACAGAGAGTGGAGAGCAACAGTTCAAACTGTCAAAGGACAGAGAGTGGAGAGCACCAGTTCCCACTTTCACAGGACAGAGAGTGGAGAGCAACAGTTCAAACTGTCACAGGACAGAGAGTGGAGAGCACCAGTTCCAACAGTCACAGGACAGCGAGTGGAGAGCACCAGTTCCAACTGTCACAGGACGGGAGAGTGGAGAGCACCAGTTCCAAATGTCACAGGACAGAGAATGGAGAGCACCAGTTCCAACTGTTACAGCACAGAGAGTGGAGAGCACCAGTTCCCACTGTCACAGGACAGAGAGTGGAGAGCACCAGTTCCAACTGTCACAGGACAGAGAGTGGAGAGTACCAGTTCCCACTGTCACAGGACGGGAGAGTGGAGAGCAACAGTTCCAACTGTCACAGGACAGAGAGTGGAGAGCACCAGTTCCAACTGTCACAGGACAGAGAATGGAGAGCACCAGTTCCAACTGTTACAGCACAGAGAGTGGAGAGCACCACTTCCCACTGTCACAGGACAGAGAGTGGAGAGCACCTGTTCCCACTGTCACAGGACAGAGAGTGGAGAGCACCAGTTCAAACTGTCACAGAACAGAGAGTGGAGAGCACCAGTTCCCACTGTCACAGGACAGAGAGTGGAGAGCACCAGTTCCCACTGTCACAGGACAGAGAGTGGAGAGCACCTGTTCCCACTGTCACAGGACAGAGAGTGGAGAGCACCAGTTCCCACTTTCACAGGACAGAGAGTGGAGAGCACCAGTACCCACTGTCACAGGACAGAGAATGGAGAGCACCAGTTCCCACTGTCACAGGACAGAGAGTGGAGAGCACCAGTTCAAACTGTCACAGGACAGAGAGTGGAGAGCACCAGTTCCCACTGTCACAGGACAGAGAGTGGAGAGCACCCGTTCCCACTGTCACAGGACAGAGAGTGGAGAGCACCAGTTCAAACTGTCACAGGACAGAGAGTGGAGAGCACCAGTTCCCACTGTCACAGGACAGAGAGTGGAGAGCACCAGTTCCCACTGTCACAGGACAGAGAGTGGAGAGCACCTGTTCCCACTGTCACAGGACAGAGAGTGGAGAGCACCAGTTCCCACTTTCACAGGACAGAGAGTGGAGAGCACCAGTTCCCACTGTCACAGGACAGAGAATGGAGAGCACCAGTTCCCACTGTCACAGGACAGAGAGTGGAGAGCACCAGTTCAAACTGTCACAGGACAGAGAGTGGAGAGCACCAGTTCCCACTGTCACAGCACAGAAAGTGGAGAGCACCTGTTCCAAATGTCACAGGACAGGAAGTGGAGAGCACCAGTTCCAATTGTCACAGGACGGGAGAGTGGAGAGCACCAGTTCTCACTGTCACAGGACAGAGAGTGGAGAGCACCAGTTCCAACTGTCTCAGGACATGAGAGTGGAGAGCACCAGTTCGAACTGTCACAGGACAGAAAGTGGAAAGCACCAGTTCCAATTGTCACAGGACGGGAGAATGGAGTGCACCAGTTCCCACTGTCACAGGACAGAGAGTGGAGAGCACCAGTTCCCACTGTCACAGGACAGAGAGTGGAGAGCACCAGTTTAATATGTCACAGGACAGAGAGTGGAGAGCACCAGTTCAAGCTGTCACTGGACGGGAGAGTGGAGAGCATCAGTTCCAACTATTGCAGGACAGAGAGTGGAGAGCATGAGTTCCAACTGTCACAGGACGGGAGAGTAGGAGAGCACCAGTTCTCACTGTCACAGGACAGAGAGTGGCGAGCAACAGTTCCCACTGTCACAGGACAGAGAGTGGAGAGCACCAGTTCCCACTGTCACAGGACAGAGCGTGGAGAGCACCAGTTCCAACTGTCACAGGACAGAGATTGGAGAGCACCAGTTCAAAATCTCACAGGACAGAGAGTGGAGAGCACCAGTTCAAACTGTCACAGGACAGAGAGTGGAGAGCACCAGTTCAAGCTGTCACAGGAAGTGAGAGTGGAGAGCACCAGTTCCAACTATTACAGGACAGAGAGTGGAGAGCATCAGTTCCAACTGTCACAGGACTGGAGAGTGGAGAGCACCAGTTCCAAATGTCACAGGACGGGAGAGTGGAGAGCACCAGTTCCAAATGTCACAGGACAGAGAGTGGAGAGCACCAGTTCCAACTGTTACAGGACAGAGAGTGGAGAGCACCAGTTCCCACTGTCACAGGACAGAGAGTGGAGAGCACCAGTTCCAACAGTCACAGGACAGAGAGTGGAGAGCACCAGTTCCCACTGTCACAGGACAGAGAGTGGAGAGCAACAGTTCAAACTGTCACAGGACAGAGAGTGGAGAGCACCAGTTCCCACTGTCACAGGACAGAGAGTGGAGAGCAACTGTTCAAACTGTCACAGGACAGAGAGTGGAGAGCACCAGTTCCAAAACTCAAAGGACAGAGAGTGGAGAGCACCAGTTCCAACTGTCACAGGACGGGAGAGTGGAGAGCACCAGTTCCAAATGTCACAGGACAGAGAATGGAGAGCACCAGTTCCAACTGTTACAGCACAGAGAGTGGAGAGCACCAGTTCCCACTGTCACAGGACAGAGAGTGGAGAGCACCAGTTCCAACTGTCACAGGACAGAGAGTGGAGACTCCCAGTTCCCACTGTCACAGGACGGGAGAGTGGAGAGCAACAGTTCCCACTGTCACAGGACAGAGAGTGGAGAGCACCAGTTCAAACTGTCACAGGACGGGAGAGTGGAGAGCACCAGTTCCCACTGTCACAGGACAGAGAGTGGAGAGCAACAGTTCGAACTGTCACAGGACGGGAGAGTGGAGAGCACCAGTTCCCACTGTCACAGGACAGAGAGTGGAGAGCAACAGTTCAAACTGTCACAGGACAGAGAGTGGAGAGCACCAGTTCCAACAGTCACAGACAGAGAGTGGAGAGCACCAGTTCCAACTGTCACAGGACGGGAGAGTGGAGAGCACCAGTTCCAACTGTCACAGGACAGAGAATGGAGAGCACCAGTTCCAACTGTTACAGCACAGAGAGTGGAGAGCACCAGTTCCCACTGTCACAGGACAGAAAGTGGAGTTCACAAGTTCCCACTGTCACAGGACGGGAGAGTGGAGAGCACCAGTTCAAACTGTCACAGGACAGAGAGTGGAGAGCACCAGTTCCCACTGTCACAGGACAGAAAGTGGAGAGCACCAGTTCAAACAATCACAGGACAGAGAGTGGAGAGCACCAGTTCCCAATGTCCCAGGACAGAGAGTGAGGAGCACCAGATCCAACAGTCACAGGACAGAGAGTGGAGAGCACCAGTTCCCACTGTCACAGGACAAGAGAGTGGAGAGCACCAGTTCCAACAGTCACAGGACAGAGAGTGGAGAGCACCAGTTCTCACTGTCACAGGACAGAGAGTGGCGAGCACCAGTTCCCACTGTCACAGGACAGAGAGTGGAGAGCACCAGTTCCCACTGTCACAGGACAGAGATTGGAGAGCACCAGTTCAAACTCTCACAGGACAGAGAGGGGAGAGCACCAGTTCAAACTGTCACAGGACAGAGAGTGGAGAGCACCAGTTCCAACTATTACAGGACAGAGAGTGGAGAGCAGCAGTTCCAACTGTCACAGGACGGGAGAGTGGAGAGCACCAGTTCCAACGATTACAGGACAGAGAGTGGAGAGCATTAGTTCCAACTGTCACAGGACGGGAGAGTGGAGAGCACCAGTTCCAACTGTCACAGGATGGGAGAGTGGAGAGCACCAGTTCCAAATGTCACAAGACAGAGAGTGGAGAGCGCCAGTTCCAACTGTTACAGGACAGAGAGTGGAGAGCACCAGTTCCCACTGTCACAGGACAGAGAGTGGAGAACACCAGTTCCAACTTTCTCAGGACAGAGAGTGGAGAGCACCAGTTCCCACTGTCACAGGACAGAGAGTGGAGAGCAACAGTTCAAACTTTCACAGGACAGAGAGTGGAGAGCACCAGTTCCCACTTTCACAGGACAGAGAGTGGAGAGCAACAGTTCAAACTGTCACAGGACAGAGAGTGGAGAGCACCAGTTCCAACAGTCACAGGACAGCGAGTGGAGAGCACCAGTTCCAACTGTCACAGGACGGGAGAGTGGAGAGCACCAGTTCCAAATGTCACAGGACAGAGAATGGAGAGCACCAGTTCCAACTGTTACAGCACAGAGAGTGGAGAGCACCAGTTCCCACTGTCACAGGACAGAGAGTGGAGAGCACCAGTTCCAACTGTCACAGGACAGAGAGTGGAGAGTACCAGTTCCCACTGTCACAGGACGGGAGAGTGGAGAGCAACAGTTCCCACTGTCACAGGACAGAGAGTGGAGAGCACCAGTTCAAACTGTCACAGGACGGGAGAGTGGAGAGCACCAGTTCCCACTGTCACAGGACAGGGAGTGGAGAGCAACAGTTCGAACTGTCACAGGACGGGAGAGTGGAGAGCACCAGTTCCCACTGTCACAGCACAGAGAGTGGAGAGCACCAGATCCAACAGTCACAGGACAGAGAGTGGAGACCACCAGTTCCCACTGTCACAGGACAAGAGAGTGGAGAGCACGAGTTCCAACAGTCACATGACAGAGAGTGGAGAGCACCAGTTCTCACTGTCACAGGACAGAGAGTGGCGAGCACCAGTTCCCACTGTCACAGGACAGAGAGTGGAGAGCACCAGTTCCCACTGTCACAGGACAGAGAGTGGAGAGCACCAGTTCCAACTGTCACAGGACAGAGATTGGAGAGCACCAGTTCAAACTCTCACAGGACAGAGAGTGGAGAGCACCAGTTCAAACTGTCACAGGACAGAGAGTGGAGAGCACCAGTTCCAACTATTACAGGACAGAGAGTGGAGAGCAGCAGTTCCAACTGTCACAGGACGGGAGAGTGGAGAGCACCAGTTCCAACGATTACAGGACAGAGAGTGGAGAGCATCAGTTCCAACTGTCACAGGACGGGAGAGTGGAGAGCACCAGTTCCAACTGTCACAGGACGGGAGAGTGGAGAGCACCAGTTCCAAATGTCACAAGACAGAGAGTGGAGAGCGCCAGTTCCAACTGTTACAGGACAGAGAGTGGAGAGCACCAGTTCCCACTGTCACAGGACAGAGAGTGGAGAACACCAGTTCCAACTTTCTCAGGACAGAGAGTGGAGAGCACCAGTTCCCACTGTCACAGGACAGAGAGTGGAGAGCAACAGTTCAAACTGTCACAGGACAGAGAGTGGAGAGCACCAGTTCCCACTTTCACAGGACAGAGAGTGGAGAGCAACAGTTCAAACTGTCACAGGACAGAGAGTGGAGAGTACCAGTTCCAACAGTCACAGGACAGCGAGTGGAGAGCACCAGTTCCAACTGTCACAGGACGGGAGAGTGGAGAGCACCAGTTCCAAATGTCACAGGACAGAGAATGGAGAGCACCAGTTCCAACTGTTACAGCACAGAGAGTGGAGAGCACCAGTTCCCACTGTCACAGGACAGAGAGTGGAGAGCACCAGTTCCAACTGTCACAGGACAGAGAGTGGAGAGTACAAGTTCCCACTGTCACAGGACGGGAGAGTGGAGAGCAACAGTTCCCACTGTCACAGGACAGAGAGTGGAGAGCACCAGTTCAAACTGTCACAGGACGGGAGAGTGGAGAGCACCAGTTCCCACTGTCACAGGACAGGGAGTGGAGAGCAACAATTCGAACTGTCACAGGACGGGAGAGTGGAGAGCACCAGTTCCCACTGTCACAGCACAGAGAGTGGAGAGCAACAGTTCAAACTGTCACAAGACAGAGAGCGGAGAGCACCAGTTCCAACAGTCACAGGACAGAGAGTGGAGAGCACCAGTTCCAACTGTCACAGGACGGGAGAGTGGAGAGCACCAGTTCCAACTGTCACAGGACAGAGAATGGAGAGCACCAGTTCCAACTGTTACAGCACAGAGAGTGGAGAGCACCAGTTCCCACTGTCACAGGACAGAGAGTGGAGAGAACCTGTTCCAACTTTCACAGCACAGATAGTGGAGAGTACCAGTTCCCACAGTCACAGGACAGAGAGTGGAGAGCACCAGTTCAAACTGTCACAGGACAGAGAGTGGAGAGCACCAGTTCCAACAGTCACAGGACAGAGAGTGGAGAGCACCAGTTCCAACTGTCACAGGACAGAGAATGGAGAGCACCAGTTCCAACTGTTACAGCACAGAGAGTGGAGAGCACCAGTTCCCACTGTCACAGGATGGGAGAGTGGAGAGCACCAGTTCCCACTGTCACAGGACAGAGAGTGGAGAGCACCAGTTCCCACTGTCACAGGACAGAGAGTGGAGAGCACCAGTTCAAACTGTCACAGGACAGAGAGTGGAGAGCACCAGTTCCCACTGTCACAGGACAGAGAGTGGAGAGCACCAGTTCCCACTGTCACAGGACAGAGAGTGGAGAGCACCTGTTCCCACTGTCACAGGACAGAGCGTGGCGAGCACCAGTCCCCACTTTCACAGGACAGAGATTGGAGAGCACCAGTTCCCACTGTCACAGGACAGAGAATGGAGAGCACCAGTTCCCACTGTCACAGGACAGAGAGTGAAGAGCACCAGTTCAAACTGTCACAGGACAGAGAGTGGAGAGCACCAGTTCCCACTGTCACAGGACAGAAAGTGGAGAGCACCAGTTCCAACTGTCACAGGACAGAAAGTGGAGAGCACCAGTTCCAATTGTCACAGGACGGGAGAGTGGAGAGCACCAGTTCCCACTGTCACAGGACAGAGAGTGGAGAGCACCAGTTCCAACTGTCACAGGACAGAGAATGGAGAGCACCAGTTCCAACTGTTACAGGACAGAGAGTGGACAGTACCAGTTCACACTGTCACAGGACGGGAGAGTGGAGAGCAACAGTTCCCACTGTCACAGGACAGAGAGTGGAGAGCACCAGTTCAAACTGTCACAGGACGGGAGAGTGGAGTGCACCAGTTCCCACTGTCACAGGACAGGGAGTGGAGAGCAACAATTCGAACTGTCACAGGACGGGAGAGTGGAGAGCACCAGTTCCCACTGTCACAGCACAGAGAGTGGAGAGCAACAGTTCAAACTGTCACAAGACAGAGAGCGGAGAGCACCAGTTCCAACAGTCACAGGACAGAGAGTGGAGAGCACCAGTTCCAACTGTCACAGGACGGGAGAGTGGAGAGCACCAGTTCCAACTGTCACAGGACAGAGAATGGAGAGCACCAGTTCCAACTGTTACAGCACAGAGAGTGGAGAGCACCAGTTCCCACTGTCACAGGACAGAGAGTGGAGAGCACCTGTTCCAACTGTCACAGCACAGATAGTGGAGAGTACCAGTTCCCACAGTCACAGGACAGAGAGTGGAGAGCTCCAGTTCAAACTGTCACAGGACAGAGAGTGGAGAGCACCAGTTCCAACAGTCACAGGACAGAGAGTGGAGAGCACCAGTTCCAACTGTCACAGGACAGAGAATGGAGAGCACCAGTTCCAACTGTTACAGCACAGAGAGTGGAGAGCACCAGTTCCCACTGTCACAGGACGGGAGAGTGGAGAGCACCAGTTCCCACTGTCACAGGACAGAGAGTGGAGAGCACCAGTTCCCACTGTCACAGGACAGAGAGTGGAGAGCACCAGTTCAAACTGTCACAGGACAGAGAGTGGAGAGCACCAGTTCCCAATGTCACAGGACAGAGAGTGGAGAGCACCAGTTCCCACTGTCACAGGACAGAGAGTGGAGAGCACCAGTTCCAACTGTCACAGGACAGAGATTGGAGAGCACCAGTTCAAACTCTCACAGGACAGAGAGTGGAGAGCACCAGTTCAAACTGTCACAGGACAGAGAGTGGAGAGCACCAGTTCCAACTATTACAGGACAGAGAGTGGAGAGCAGCAGTTCCAACTGTCACAGGACGGGAGAGTGGAGAGCACCAGTTCCAACGATTACAGGACAGAGAGTGGAGAGCAACAGTTCCAACTGTCACAGGACGGGAGAGTGGAGAGCACCAGTTCCAACTGTCACAGGACGGGAGAATGGAGAGCACCAGTTCCAAATGTCACAAGACAGAGAGTGGAGAGCGCCAGTTCCAACTGTTACAGGACAGAGAGTGGAGAGCACCAGTTCCCACTGTCACAGGACAGAGAGTGGAGAACACCAGTTCCAACTTTCTCAGGACAGAGAGTGGAGAGCACCAGTTCCCACTGTCACAGGACAGAGAGTGGAGAGCAACAGTTCAAACTGTCACAGGACAGAGAGTGGAGAGCACCAGTTCCCACTTTCACAGGACAGAGAGTGGAGAGCAACAGTTCAAACTGTCACAGGACAGAGAGTGGAGAGCACCAGTTCCAACAGTCACAGGACAGCGAGTGGAGAGCACCAGTTCCAACTGTCACAGGACGGGAGAGTGGAGAGCACCAGTTCCAAATGTCACAGGACAGAGAATGGAGAGCACCAGTTCCAACTGTTACAGCACAGAGAGTGGAAATCACCAGTTCCCACTGTCACAGGACAGAGAGTGGAGAGCACCAGTTCCAACTGTCACAGGACAGAGAGTGGAGAGTACAAGTTCCCAATGTCACAGGACGGGAGAGTGGAGAGCAACAGTTCCCACTGTCACAGGACAGAGAGTGGAGAGCACCAGTTCAAACTGTCACAGGACGGGAGAGTGGAGAGCACCAGTTCCCACTGTCACAGGACAGGGAGTGGAGAGCAACAATTCGAACTGTCACAGGACGGGAGAGTGGAGAGCACCAGTTCCCACTGTCACAGCACAGAGAGTAGAGAGCAACAGTTCAAACTGTCACAAGACAGAGAGCGGAGAGCACCAGTTCCAACAGTCACAGGACAGAGAGTGGAGAGCACCAGTTCCAACTGTCACAGGACGGGAGAGTGGAGAGCACCAGTTCCAACTGTCACAGGACAGAGAATGGAGAGCACCAGTTCCAACTGCTCCAGCACAGAGAGTGGAGAGCACCAGTTCCCACTGTCACAGGACAGAGAGTGGAGAGAACCTGTTCCAACTTTCACAGCACAGATAGTGGAGAGTACCAGTTCCCACAGTCACAGGACAGAGAGTGGAGAACACCAGTTCAAACTGTCACAGGACAGAGAGTGGAGAGCACCAGTTCCAACAGTCACAGGACAGAGAGTGGAGAGCACCAGTTCCAACTGTCACAGGACAGAGAATGGAGAGCACCAGTTCCAACTGTTACAGCACAGAGAGTGGAGAGCACCAGTTCCCACTGTCACAGGACGGGAGAGTGGAGAGCACCAGTTCCCACTGTCACAGGACAGAGAGTGGAGAGCACCAGTTCCCACTGTCACAGGACAGAGAGTGGAGAGCACCAGTTCAAACTGTCACAGGACAGAGAGTGGAGAGCACCAGTTCCCACTGTCACAGGACAGAGAGTGGAGAGCACCAGTTCCCACTGTCACAGGACAGAGAGTGGAGAGCACCTGTTCCCACTGTCACAGGACAGAGCGTGGAGAGCACCAGTCCCCACTTTCACAGGACAGAGAGTGGAGAGCACCAGTTCCCACTGTCACAGGACAGAGAATGGAGAGCACCAGTTCCCACTGTCACAGGACAGAGAGTGAAGAGCACCAGTTCAAACTGTCACAGGACAGAGAGTGGAGAGCACCAGTTCCCACTGTCACAGGACAGAAAGTGGAGAGCACCAGTTCCAACTGTCACAGGACAGAAAGTGGAGAGCACCAGTTCCAATTGTCACAGGACGGGAGAGTGGAGAGCACCAGTTCCCACTGTCACAGGACAGAGAGTGGAGAGCACCAGTTCCAACTGTCACAGGACAGAGAATGGAGAGCAGCAGTTCCAACTGTTACAGGACAGAGAGTGGACAGTACCAGTTCACACTGTCACAGGACGGGAGAGTGGAGAGCAACAGTTCCCACTGTCACAGGACAGAGAGTGGAGAGCACCAGTTCAAACTGTCACAGGACGGGAGAGTGGAGAGCACCAGTTCCCACTGTCACAGGACAGGGAGTGGAGAGCAACAATTCGAACTGTCACAGGACGGGAGAGTGGAGAGCACCAGTTCCCACTGTCACAGCACAGAGAGTGGAGAGCAACAGTTCAAACTGTCACAAGACAGAGAGCGGAGAGCACCAGTTCCAACAGTCACAGGACAGAGAGTGGAGAGCACCAGTTCCAACTGTCACAGGACGGGAGAGTGGAGAGCACCAGTTCCAACTGTCACAGGACAGAGAATGGAGAGCACCAGTTCCAACTGTTACAGCACAGAGAGTGGAGAGCACCAGTTCCCACTGTCACAGGACAGAGAGTGGAGAGCACCTGTTCCAACTGTCACAGCACAGATAGTGGAGAGTACCAGTTCCCACAGTCACAGGACAGAGAGTGGAGAACACCAGTTCAAACTGTCACAGGACAGAGAGTGGAGAGCACCAGTTCCAACAGTCACAGGACAGAGAGTGGAGAGCACCAGTTCCAACTGTCACAGGACAGAGAATGGAGAGCACCAGTTCCAACTGTTACAGCACAGAGAGTGGAGAGCACCAGTTCCCACTGTCACAGGACGGGAGAGTGGAGAGCACCAGTTCCCACTGTCACAGGACAGAGAGTGGAGAGCACCAGTTCCCACTGTCACAGGACAGAGAGTGGAGAGCACCAGTTCAAACTGTCACAGGACAGAGAGTGGAGAGCACCAGTTCCCACTGTCACAGGACAGAGAGTGGAGAGCACCAGTTCCCACTGTCACAGGACAGAGAGTGGAGAGCACCTGTTCCCACTGTCACAGGACAGAGCGTGGAGAGCACCAGTCCCCACTTTCACAGGACAGAGAGTGGAGAGCACCAGTTCCCACTGTCACAGGACAGAGAATGGAGAGCACCAGTTCCCACTGTCACAGGACAGAGAGTGAAGAGCACCAGTTCAAACTGTCACAGGACAGAGAGTGGAGAGCACCAGTTCCCACTGTCACAGGACAGAAAGTGGAGAGCACCAGTTCCAACTGTCACAGGACAGAAAGTGGAGAGCACCAGTTCCAATTGTCACAGGACGGGAGAGTGGAGAGCACCAGTTCCCACTGTCACAGGACAGAGAGTGGAGAGCACCAGTTCCAACTGTCACAGGACAGAGAATGGAGAGCAGCAGTTCCAACTGTTACAGGACAGAGAGTGGACAGTACCAGTTCACACTGTCACAGGACGGGAGAGTGGAGAGCAACAGTTCCCACTGTCACAGGACAGAGAGTGGAGAGCACCAGTTCAAACTGTCACAGGACGGGAGAGTGGAGAGCACCAGTTCCCACTGTCACAGGACAGGGAGTGGAGAGCAACAATTCGAACTGTCACAGGACGGGAGAGTGGAGAGCACCAGTTCCCACTGTCACAGCACAGAGAGTGGAGAGCAACAGTTCAAACTGTCACAAGACAGAGAGCGGAGAGCACCAGTTCCAACAGTCACAGGACAGAGAGTGGAGAGCACCAGTTCCAACTGTCACAGGACGGGAGAGTGGAGAGCACCAGTTCCAACTGTCACAGGACAGAGAATGGAGAGCACCAGTTCCAACTGTTACAGCACAGAGAGTGGAGAGCACCAGTTCCCACTGTCACAGGACAGAGAGTGGAGAGCACCTGTTCCAACTGTCACAGCACAGATAGTGGAGAGTACCAGTTCCCACAGTCACAGGACAGAGAGTGGAGAGCTCCAGTTCAAACTGTCACAGGACAGAGAGTGGAGAGCACCAGTTCCAACAGTCACAGGACAGAGAGTGGAGAGCACCAGTTCCAACTGTCACAGGACAGAGAATGGAGAGCACCAGTTCCAACTGTTACAGCACAGAGAGTGGAGAGCACCAGTTCCCACTGTCACAGGACGGGAGAGTGGAGAGCACCAGTTCCCACTGTCACAGGACAGAGAGTGGAGAGCACCAGTTCCCACTGTCACAGGACAGAGAGTGGAGAGCACCAGTTCAAACTGTCACAGGACAGAGAGTGGAGAGCACCAGTTCCCACTGTCACAGGACAGAGAGTGGAGAGCACCAGTTCCCACTGTCACAGGACAGAGAGTGGAGAGCACCAGTTCCAACTGTCACAGGACAGAGATTGGAGAGCACCAGTTCAAACTCTCACAGGACAGAGAGTGGAGAGCACCAGTTCAAACTGTCACAGGACAGAGAGTGGAGAGCACCAGTTCCAACTATTACAGGACAGAGAGTGGAGAGCAGCAGTTCCAACTGTCACAGGACGGGAGAGTGGAGAGCACCAGTTCCAACGATTACAGGACAGAGAGTGGAGAGCAACAGTTCCAACTGTCACAGGACGGGAGAGTGGAGAGCACCAGTTCCAACTGTCACAGGACGGGAGAATGGAGAGCACCAGTTCCAAATGTCACAAGACAGAGAGTGGAGAGCGCCAGTTCCAACTGTTACAGGACAGAGAGTGGAGAGCACCAGTTCCCACTGTCACAGGACAGAGAGTGGAGAACACCAGTTCCAACTTTCTCAGGACAGAGAGTGGAGAGCACCAGTTCCCACTGTCACAGGACAGAGAGTGGAGAGCAACAGTTCAAACTGTCACAGGACAGAGAGTGGAGAGCACCAGTTCCCACTTTCACAGGACAGAGAGTGGAGAGCAACAGTTCAAACTGTCACAGGACAGAGAGTGGAGAGCACCAGTTCCAACAGTCACAGGACAGCGAGTGGAGAGCACCAGTTCCAACTGTCACAGGACGGGAGAGTGGAGAGCACCAGTTCCAAATGTCACAGGACAGAGAATGGAGAGCACCAGTTCCAACTGTTACAGCACAGAGAGTGGAGAGCACCAGTTCCCACTGTCACAGGACAGAGAGTGGAGAGCACCAGTTCCAACTGTCACAGGACAGAGAGTGGAGAGTACAAGTTCCCAATGTCACAGGACGGGAGAGTGGAGAGCAACAGTTCCCACTGTCACAGGACAGAGAGTGGAGAGCACCAGTTCAAACTGTCACAGGACGGGAGAGTGGAGAGCACCAGTTCCCACTGTCACAGGACAGGGAGTGGAGAGCAACAATTCGAACTGTCACAGGACGGGAGAGTGGAGAGCACCAGTTCCCACTGTCACAGCACAGAGAGTAGAGAGCAACAGTTCAAACTGTCACAAGACAGAGAGCGGAGAGCACCAGTTCCAACAGTCACAGGACAGAGAGTGGAGAGCACCAGTTCCAACTGTCACAGGACGGGAGAGTGGAGAGCACCAGTTCCAACTGTCACAGGACAGAGAATGGAGAGCACCAGTTCCAACTGCTCCAGCACAGAGAGTGGAGAGCACCAGTTCCCACTGTCACAGGACAGAGAGTGGAGAGAACCTGTTCCAACTTTCACAGCACAGATAGTGGAGAGTACCAGTTCCCACAGTCACAGGACAGAGAGTGGAGAACACCAGTTCAAACTGTCACAGGACAGAGAGTGGAGAGCACCAGTTCCAACAGTCACAGGACAGAGAGTGGAGAGCACCAGTTCCAACTGTCACAGGACAGAGAATGGAGAGCACCAGTTCCAACTGTTACAGCACAGAGAGTGGAGAGCACCAGTTCCCACTGTCACAGGACGGGAGAGTGGAGAGCACCAGTTCCCACTGTCACAGGACAGAGAGTGGAGAGCACCAGTTCCCACTGTCACAGGACAGAGAGTGGAGAGCACCAGTTCAAACTGTCACAGGACAGAGAGTGGAGAGCACCAGTTCCCACTGTCACAGGACAGAGAGTGGAGAGCACCAGTTCCCACTGTCACAGGACAGAGAGTGGAGAGCACCTGTTCCCACTGTCACAGGACAGAGCGTGGAGAGCACCAGTCCCCACTTTCACAGGACAGAGAGTGGAGAGCACCAGTTCCCACTGTCACAGGACAGAGAATGGAGAGCACCAGTTCCCACTGTCACAGGACAGAGAGTGAAGAGCACCAGTTCAAACTGTCACAGGACAGAGAGTGGAGAGCACCAGTTCCCACTGTCACAGGACAGAAAGTGGAGAGCACCAGTTCCAACTGTCACAGGACAGAAAGTGGAGAGCACCAGTTCCAATTGTCACAGGACGGGAGAGTGGAGAGCACCAGTTCCCACTGTCACAGGACAGAGAGTGGAGAGCACCAGTTCCAACTGTCACAGGACAGAGAATGGAGAGCAGCAGTTCCAACTGTTACAGGACAGAGAGTGGACAGTACCAGTTCACACTGTCACAGGACGGGAGAGTGGAGAGCAACAGTTCCCACTGTCACAGGACAGAGAGTGGAGAGCACCAGTTCAAACTGTCACAGGACGGGAGAGTGGAGAGCACCAGTTCCCACTGTCACAGGACAGGGAGTGGAGAGCAACAATTCGAACTGTCACAGGACGGGAGAGTGGAGAGCACCAGTTCCCACTGTCACAGCACAGAGAGTGGAGAGCAACAGTTCAAACTGTCACAAGACAGAGAGCGGAGAGCACCAGTTCCAACAGTCACAGGACAGAGAGTGGAGAGCACCAGTTCCAACTGTCACAGGACGGGAGAGTGGAGAGCACCAGTTCCAACTGTCACAGGACAGAGAATGGAGAGCACCAGTTCCAACTGTTACAGCACAGAGAGTGGAGAGCACCAGTTCCCACTGTCACAGGACAGAGAGTGGAGAGCACCTGTTCCAACTGTCACAGCACAGATAGTGGAGAGTACCAGTTCCCACAGTCACAGGACAGAGAGTGGAGAGCTCCAGTTCAAACTGTCACAGGACAGAGAGTGGAGAGCACCAGTTCCAACAGTCACAGGACAGAGAGTGGAGAGCACCAGTTCCAACTGTCACAGGACAGAGAATGGAGAGCACCAGTTCCAACTGTTACAGCACAGAGAGTGGAGAGCACCAGTTCCCACTGTCACAGGACGGGAGAGTGGAGAGCACCAGTTCCCACTGTCACAGGACAGAGAGTGGAGAGCACCAGTTCCCACTGTCACAGGACAGAGAGTGGAGAGCACCAGTTCAAACTGTCACAGGACAGAGAGTGGAGAGCACCAGTTCCCACTGTCACAGGACAGAGAGTGGAGAGCACCAGTTCCCACTGTCACAGGACAGAGAGTGGAGAGCACCTGTTCCCACTGTCACAGGACAGAGCGTGGAGAGCACCAGTCCCCACTTTCACAGGACAGAGAGTGGAGAGCACCAGTTCCCACTGTCACAGGACAGAGAATGGAGAGCACCAGTTCCCACTGTCACAGGACAGAGAGTGAAGAGCACCAGTTCAAACTGTCACAGGACAGAGAGTGGAGAGCACCAGTTCCCACTGTCACAGGACAGAAAGTGGAGAGCACCAGTTCCAACTGTCACAGGACAGAAAGTGGAGAGCACCAGTTCCAATTGTCACAGGACGGGAGAGTGGAGAGCACCAGTTCCCACTGTCACAGGACAGAGAGTGGAGAGCACCAGTTCCCACTGTCACAGGACAGAGAGTGGAGTGCACCAGTTCCCACTGTCACAGGACAGAGAGTGGAGAGCACCAGTTCCCACTGTCACAGGACAGAGAGTGGAGAGCACCAGTTTAAACTGTCACAGGACAGAGAGTGGAGAGCACCAGTTCAGGCTGTCACTGGACGGGAGAGTGGAGAGCATCAGTTCCAACTATTGCAGGACAGAGAGTGAAGAGCATCAGTTCCAACTGTCACAGGACGGGAGAGTAGGAGAGCACCAGTTCCCACTGTCTAAGGACAGAGAGTAGAGATCACCAGTTCAAACTCTCACAGGACAGAGAGTGGAGAGCACCAGTTCAAACTGTCACAGGACAGAGAGTGGAGAGCACCAGTTCCAACTATTACAGGACAGAGAGTGGAGAGCAGCAGTTCCAACTGTCACAGGACGGGAGAGTGGAGAGCACCAGTTCCAACGATTACAGGACAGAGAGTGGAGAGCATCAGTTCCAACTGTCACAGGACGGGAGAGTGGAGAGCACCAGTTCCAACTGTCACAGGACGGGAGAATGGAGAGCACCAGTTCCAAATGTCACAAGACAGAGAGTGGAGAGCGCCAGTTCCAACTGTTACAGGACAGAGAGTGGAGAGCACCAGTTCCCACTGTCACAGGACAGAGAGTGGAGAACACCAGTTCCAACTTTCTCAAGACAGAGAGTGGAGAGCACCAGTTCCCACTGTCACAGGACAGAGAGTGGAGAGCAACAGTTCAAACTGTCACAGGACAGAGAGTGGAGAGCACCAGTTCCCACTTTCACAGGACAGAGAGTGGAGAGCAACAGTTCAAACTGTCACAGGACAGAGAGTGGAGAGCACCAGTTCCAACAGTCACAGGACAGCGAGTGGAGAGCACCAGTTCCAACTGTCACAGGACGGGAGAGTGGAGAGCACCAGTTCCAAATGTCACAGGACAGAGAATGGAGAGCACCAGTTCCAACTGTTACAGCACAGAGAGTGGAGAGCACCAGTTCCCACTGTCACAGGACAGAGAGTGGAGAGTACAAGTTCCCACTGTCACAGGACGGGAGAGTGGAGAGCAACAGTTCCCACTGTCACAGGACAGAGAGTGGAGAGCACCAGTTCAAACTGTCACAGGACGGGAGAGTGGAGAGCACCAGTTCCCACTGTCACAGGACAGGGAGTGGAGAGGAACAATTCGAACTGTCACAGGACGGGAGAGTGGAGAGCACCAGTTCCCACTGTCACAGCACAGAGAGTGGAGAGCAACAGTTCAAACTGTCACAAGACAGAGAGCGGAGAGCACCAGTTCCAACAGTCACAGGACAGAGAGTGGAGAGCACCAGTTCCACCTGTCACAGGACGGGAGAGTGGAGAGCACCAGTTCCAACTGTCACAGGACAGAGAATGGAGAGCACCAGTTCCAACTGTTACAGCACAGAGAGTGGAGAGCACCAGTTCCCACTGTCACAGGACAGAGAGTGGAGAGAACCTGTTCCAACTTTCACAGCACAGATAGTGGAGAGTACCAGTTCCCACAGTCACAGGACAGAGAGTGGAGAACACCAGTTCAAACTGTCACAGGACAGAGAGTGGAGAGCACCAGTTCCAACAGTCACAGGACAGAGAGTGGAGAGCACCAGTTCCAACTGTCACAGGACAGGGAATGGAGAGCACCAGTTCCAACTGTTACAGCACAGAGAGTGGAGAGCACCAGTTCCCACTGTCACAGGACGGGAGAGTGGAGAGCACCAGTTCCCACTGTCACAGGACAGAGAGTGGAGAGCACCAGTTCCCACTGTCACAGGACAGAGAGTGGAGAGCACCAGTTCAAACTGTCACAGGACAGAGAGTGCAGAGCACCAGTTCCCACTGTCACAGGACAGAGAGTGGAGAGCACCAGTTCCCACTGTCACAGGACAGAGAGTGGAGAGCACCTGTTCCCACTGTCACAGGACAGAGCGTGGAGAGCACCAGTCCCCACTTTCACAGGACAGAGAGTGGAGAGCACCAGTTCCCACTGTCACAGGACAGAGAATGGAGAGCACCAGTTCCCACTGTCACAGGACAGAGAGTGAAGAGCACCAGTTCAAACTGTCACAGGACAGAGAGTGGAGAGCACCAGTTCCCACTGTCACAGGACAGAGAATGGAGAGCACCAGTTCCCACTGTCACAGGACAGAGAGTGAAGAGCACCAGTTCAAACTGTCACAGGACAGAGAGTGGAGAGCACCAGTTCCCACTGTCACAGGACAGAAAGTGGAGAGCACCAGTTCCAACTGTTACAGCACAGAGAGTGGAGAGCACCAGTTCCCACTGTCACAGGACAGAGAGTGGAGAGCAACAGTTCAAACTGTCACAGGACAGAGAGTGGAGAGCACCAGTTCCAACAGTCAAAGGACAGAGAGTGGAGAGCACCAGTTCCCACTGTCACAGGACAGAGAGTGGAGAGCACCAGTTCCAACTGTCACAGGACAGAAAGTGGAGAGCACCAGTTCCAATTGTCACAGGACGGGAGAGTGGAGAGCACCAGTTCCCACTGTCACAGGACAGAGAGTGGAGAGCACCAGTTCCCACTGTCACAGGACAGAGAGTGGAGAGCACCAGTTCCAACTGTCACAGGACAGAAAGTGGAGAGCACCAGTTCCAATTGTCACAGGACGGGAGAATGGAGTGCACCAGTTCCCACTGTCACAGGACAGAGAGTGGAGAGCATCAGTTCCCACTGTCACAGGACAGAGAGTGGAGAGCACCAGTTTAAACTGTCACAGGACAGAGAGCGGAGAGCACCAGTTCAGGCTGTCACTGGACGGGAGAGTGGAGAGCATCAGTTCCAACTATTGCAGGACAGAGAGTGAAGAGCATCAGTTCCAACTGTCACAGGACGGGAGAGTAGGAGAGCACCAGTTCCCCCTGTCTAAGGACAGAGAGTAGAGATCACCAGTTCAAACTGTCACAGGGCAGAGAGTGGAGAGCACCAGTTCCAACTATCACAGGACAGAGAGTGGAGAGCAACAGTTCGAACTGTCACAGGACGGGAGAGTGGAGAGCACCATTTCCCACTGTCACAGGACAGAGAGTGGAGAGCAACAGTTCAAACTGTCACAGGACAGAGAGTGGAGAGCACCAGTTCCAACAGTCACAGGACAGAGAGTGGAGAGCACCAGTTCCAACTGTCACAGGACGGGAGAGTGGAGAGCACCAGTTCCAACTGTCACAGGAAAGAGAATGGAGAGCACCAGTTCCAACTGTTACAGCACAGAGAGTGGAGAGCACCAGTTCCCACTGTCACAGGACAGAGAGTGGAGAGCACCAGTTCCAACTGTCACAGCACAGAGAGTGGAGAGTACCAGTTCCCACAGTCACAGGACAGAGAGTGGAGAGCATCAGTTCAAAATGTCACAGGACAGAGAGTAGAGAGCACCAGTTCCAACTGTCACAGGACAGAGATTGGAGACCACCAGTTCAAACTCTCACAGGACAGAGAGTGGAGAGCACCAGTTCAAACTGTCACAGGACAGAGAATGGAGAGCACCAGTTCAAGCTGTCACAGGACGTGAGAGTGGAGAGCACCAGTTCCAACTATTACAGGACAGAGAGTGGAGAGCATCAGTTCCAACTGTCACAGGACGGGAGAGTGGAGAGCACCAGTTCCAACGATTACAGGACAGAGAGTGGAGAGCATCAGTTTCAACAGTCACAGGACGGGAGAGTGGAGAGCACCAGTTCCAACTGTCACAGGACGGGAGAGTGGAGAGCACCAGTTCCAAATGTCACAGGACAGAGAGTGGAGAGCACCAGTTCCAACTGTTACAGGACAGAGAGTGGAGAGCACCAGTTCCCACTGTCACAGGACAGAGAGTGGAGAGCACCAGTTCCAACTGTCACAGGACAGAGAGTGGAGAGCACCAGTTCCCACTGTCACAGGACGGGAGATTGGAGAGCAACAGTTCCCACTGTCACAGGACAGAGAGTGGAGAGCACCAGTTCCAACAGTCACAGGACAGAGAGTGGAGAGCACCAGTTCCAACTGTCACAGGACGGGAGAGTGGAGAGCACCAGTTCCAACTGTCACAGGACAGAGAATGGAGAGCACCAGTTCCAACTGTTACAGCACAGAGAGTGGAGAGCACCAGTTCCCACTGTCACAGGACGGGAGAGTGGAGAGCACCAGTTCCCACTGTCACAGGACAGAGAGTGGAGAGCACCAGTTCCCACTGTCACAGGACAGAGAGTGGAGAGAACCTGTTCCAACTTTCACAGCACAGATAGTGGAGAGTACCAGTTCCCACAGTCACAGGACAGAGAGTGGAGAACACCAGTTCAAACTGTCACAGGACAGAGAGTGGAGAGCACCAGTTCCAACAGTCACAGGACAGAGAGTGGAGAGCACCAGTTCCAACTGTCACAGGACAGAGAATGGAGAGCACCAGTTCCAACTGTTACAGCACAGAGAGTGGAGAGCACCAGTTCCCACTGTCACAGGACGGGAGAGTGGAGAGCACCAGTTCCCACTGTCACAGGACAGAGAGTGGAGAGCACCAGTTCCCACTGTCACAGGACAGAGAGTGGAGAGCACCAGTTCAAACTGTCACAGG